>NW_027361960.1:24625000-25352500 GCF_039654945.1 Dendrobates tinctorius | reverse complement strand
AGTCCCCGGCATTGGCTGGTGGTCCATGCCCAAGCTGGAGAAGCGATCCTGGGGTACCTGAGCTTGACCAGACCCTCCCTCGGTGGTCCCTGGTTCTCTGGAGGTGATGGATGTCAGTGGGGGCAAATCTGGAGTCCTTATGGGAAGGTGGACTCTGGTAGGCGGATGCCCCTTCTGCCTATGTCCCCTCAGAGCAGGCTCGATGGTTCTCAGTCCCCGGCATTGGCTGGTAGTCCATGCCCAAGCTGGAGAAGCGATCCTGGGGTACCTGAGCTTGACCAGACCCTCCCTCGGTGGTCCCTGGTTCTCTGGAGGTGATGGATGTCAGTGGGGGCAAATCTGGAGTCCTTATGGGAAGGTGGACTCTGGTAGGCGGACGCCCCTTCTGCCTATGTCCCCTCAGAGCAGGCTCGATGGTTCTCAGTCCCCGGCATTGGCTGGTGGTCCATGCCCAAGCATGAGAAGCGATCCTGGGGTACCTGAGCTTGACCAGACCCTCCCTCGGTGGTCCCTGGTTCTCTGGAGGTGATGGATGTCAGTGGGGGCAAATCTGGAGTTCTTGTGGGAAGGGGGACTCTGGTAGGCGGACGCCCCTTCTGCCTATGTCCCCTCAGAGCAGGCTCGATGGTTCTCAGTCCCCGGCAATGGCTGGTGGTCCATGCCCAAGCATGAGAAGTGATCCTGGGGTACCTGAGCTTGACCAGACCCTCCCTCGGTGGTCCCTGGTTCTCTGGAGGCGATGGCTGTCGTCAGGGGGGCAAATCTGGAGTCCTCGTGGGAAGGAGGGCTCTGGAAGGCGGACGCCCCCTCTGACTATGTCCCCTCAGAGCGTGCTCGATGGTTCTCAGTCCCTGGCTTTGGCTTGTGGGCCATCCCTGGGGTACATTCTTGCAAAAAAAAAAACGACTAAGTGAAAAAGAACCGGAATGAGGAATTTTCTGGGTGCCGCATCCGCCCTACAGTGACTGGAGGCCGGGTACAGTTCTGACTTCATCCCCTTAAAGTGGGGACGTTGTCCCGCAATGCATATACATAGGAATGCGCACCTGCGGCAGAATACAGGAGAGAGTGCTCTCTCTACCCCGATGGATGGCGATTGTTTCTCTGGTTCTCCGGCTCGGGTAGGCGACTTTAGAAGGTGGTCCCTCTTGTTGTGGAAGTTGCAAAATACGGCCGAGACTGAACTTCCACAGCTCCAGGAGGGACTTTTGCTGGTCGTGAGTCCCAAGTGAGAGAAGCAATCTCGGGGTACCTGAGCCTGACCAGACCCTCCCCGGTGGTCCCTGGTCCTCTGAAGGGTGATCGCTGTCAGGGGGGCAAATCTGGAGTCCATAGCCGAGCTTGGGCTCTGGAAGGCGGACGCCCCTTCTGCCTATGTCCCCTCAGAGCAGGCTCGATGGTTCTCAGTCCCCGGCATTGGCTGGTGGTCCATGCCCAAGCATGAGAAGCGATCCTGGGGTACCTGAGCTTGACAAGACCCTCCCTCGGTGGTCCCTGGTTCTCTGGAGGTGATGGATGTCAGTGGGGGCAAATCTGGAGTCCTTATGGGAAGGGGGACTCTGGTAGGCGGACGCCCCTTCTGCCTATGTCCCCTCAGAGCAGGCTCGATGGTTCTCAGTCCCTGGCATTGGCTGGTGGTCCATGCCCAAGCATGAGAAGTGATCATGGGGTACCTGAGCTTGACCAGACCCTCCCTCGGTGGTCCCTGGTTCTCTGGAGGTGATCGCTGTCAGGGGGGCAAATCTGGAGTCCATAGCCGAGCTTGGGCTCTGGAAGGCGGACGCCCCTTCTGCCTATGTCCCCTCAGAGCAGGCTCGATGGTTCTCAGTCCCCGGCATTGGCTGGTGGTCCATGCCCAAGCATGAGAAGCGATCCTGGGGTACCTGAGCTTGACAAGACCCTCCCTCGGTGGTCCCTGGTTCTCTGGAGGTGATGGATGTCAGTGGGGGCAAATCTGGAGTCCTTATGGGAAGGGGGACTCTGGTAGGCGGACGCCCCTTCTGCCTATGTCCCCTCAGAGCAGGCTCGATGGTTCTCAGTCCCTGGCATTGGCTGGTGGTCCATGCCCAAGCATGAGAAGTGATCATGGGGTACCTGAGCTTGACCAGACCCTCCCTCGGTGGTCCCTGGTTCTCTGGAGGTGATCGCTGTCAGGGGGGCAAATCTGGAGTCCATAGCCGAGCTTGGGCTCTGGAAGGCGGACGCCCCTTCTGCCTATGTCCCCTCAGAGCAGGCTCGATGGTTCTCAGTCCCCGGCAATGGCTGGTGGTCCATGCCCAAGCATGAGAAGTGATCATGGGGTACCTGAGCTTGACCAGACCCTCCCTCGGTGGTCCCTGGTTCTCTGGAGGTGATGGATGTCAGTGGGGGCAAATCTGGAGTCCTTGTGGGAAGGGGGACTCTGGTAGGCGGACGCCCCTTCTGCCTATGTCCCCTCAGAGCAGGCTCGATGGTTCTCAGTCCCCGGCATTGGCTGGTGGTCCATGCCCAAGCATGAGAAGTGATCATGGGGTACCTGAGCTTGACCAGACCCTCACTCGGTGGTCCCTGGTTCTCTGGAGGTGATGGATGTCAGTGGGGGCAAATCTGGAGTCCTTATGGGAAGGGGGACTCTGGTAGGCGGACGCCCCTTCTGCCTATGTCCCCTCAGAGCAGGCTCGATGGTTCTCAGTCCCTGGCATTGGCTGGTGGTCCATGCCCAAGCATGAGAAGTGATCATGGGGTACCTGAGCTTGACCAGACCCTCCCTCGGTGGTCCCTGGTTCTCTGGAGGTGATCGCTGTCAGGGGGGCAAATCTGGAGTCCATAGCCGAGCTTGGGCTCTGGAAGGCGGACGCCCCTTCTGCCTATGTCCCCTCAGAGCAGGCTCGATGGTTCTCAGTCCCCGGCAATGGCTGGTGGTCCATGCCCAAGCATGAGAAGTGATCATGGGGTACCTGAGCTTGACCAGACCCTCCCTCGGTGGTCCCTGGTTCTCTGGAGGTGATGGATGTAAGTGGGGGCAAATCTGGAGTCCTTATGGGAAGGGGGACTCTGGTAGGCGGACGCCCCTTCTGCCTATGTCCCCTCAGAGCAGGCTCGATGGTTCTCAGTCCCCGGCAATGGCTGGTGGTCCATGCCCAAGCATGAGAAGTGATCATGGGGTACCTGAGCTTGACCAGACCCTCCCTCGGTGGTCCCTGGTTCTCTGGAGGTGATGGATGTAAGTGGGGGCAAATCTGGAGTCCTTATGGGAAGGGGGACTCTGGTAGGCGGACGCCCCTTCTGCCTATGTCCCCTCAGAGCAGGCTCGATGGTTCTCAGTCCCCGGCAATGGCTGGTGGTCCATGCCCAAGCATGAGAAGTGATCATGGGGTACCTGAGCTTGACCAGACCCTCCCTCGGTGGTCCCTGGTTCTCTGGAGGTGATGGATGTCAGTGGGGGCAAATCTGGAGTCCTTGTGGGAAGGGGGACTCTGGTAGGTGGACGCCCTTTCTGCCTATGTCACCTCAGAGCAGGCTTGATGGTTCTTAGGTAGTATGATTTGTTACCCTCCGGATCGATTTCCATACTGCCTCCCTGCTCATTCTCTGATGCACTGCTTGAAGGCATCACTGGTGACTGATTGTCGGCTTCATCCTTCTTTCCTGCATTTACCACCAGCTCGTGGGCATGACACATATCTGTCAGAGTCTTCTCCCGGTACACTCTCTCAGCCATGTCATTTGTATGTGCCAAGTACCGTGCAAACAGTCGCTTTTCACAGTCCGTGTATTGTGAAGTTGTCCAGGTTTCACATACCCGTCGCACTAGGTGGCTAGTGATGTTCGGGAGGTTGTAGCTATGGAGGAAATCATAATGTCAGTACCTGTTTCTACACATGCCCATGCATCATTCGGCTCGTGGCCGTCTTACCTCGAATGGTATTGCCTGAGGCCCACGGATGGATTTGCTATGGCCTTCCCCGTACACGTCACAAAGAAATTAGTGACCTTCCTTCGGCCAGCGGTATAGACAGGTCGGACATGTTCTGCATACACTTTGAACCACTGAAAAAGGAAAAAGAGAGGGGTTTGCTCCCCATGTGGAGTGGTGTTGCCTGGGCTCCCTGACTGGTTGAGTCCCTTACCGATTCTTCTTCCTCTGAAAGTACGAACACTGCGACCTGAGTGGTGGAACATTTGTGAGTCTTCACACCGACAACTGTCATCTGTCTGTCGTGGTACACGTGATGGATCCTCTCGGTCCACTCTGAAACCTGATGTGGAAAGTTATTGAACTGGTGCATGGGAGACCGCTGACCCACAGGGTCTGACTACTTACCGTCATGTTACGGATGACACCTGGTCTCTGGAGATTTTTCAGAACCAGCAGGGCCTGGAGGTAGAGTGCAATTTCCCGGCGTTCTTCATTTGATCCGCCCTCTTCCACAGAGGCTATGCTGGCTAGAAAAGTTGGCCTTGCCTCCTCCAGAATAATCTGGCAGTCCACGGGCGATTTTAGCGGCTTCCTCAGTAGATCGTACCTGGGGAAAAATAAGAGGAATTATTGAACATACATGGCAAAAATCAAGCCGCATATGCGATACTTTGAAGGGTGTGTACCGCTTACTAACAGACTCCTTGCAGGCGCCCTTGTACAATGTCTTCTGTAGGTCCTCAGTGTGATTCATGAATACCTCACAGGCCTTGTAGAGTTCTGGCTTTTCTATTCTCAGTCCCGTGGCCCTCATCTGATAGACAGTGAATCTCCGTATATGCTTCAGCATTCTGAGGGAGGTCTGTTTCGATAGCTGGAGGTTTCCGAGTTTTTCAAAAAATTCATTGATTTTATTTGGCTTCAGTAGGTACTCCAGGGTTACTCTTCTCGGGTTCACAAAGAAGAGGAACCTGGAAACATTTGAGACCTCCTGTTGGCAGTTTGGCACCCCGTGTGTAATGGTTAGGTATGAGCGGAAACCTTTGAACATAGCGTCGTTCATTGAGTGTCGCTTATACAAGCCGGCCATCTTTGTAGCGGTGCGATTTTTGTCCTTCCACTGCCTTTTCTGAATTCTTAAATCGCTACCGTCAGTGACCTCCTCATCTTCCATGGGGTCAGAACAGGCCCCTGTGTGGGCAGTCTCTGAGCGAGGGCTTTCTTGAAAACTTTCCACAGGCTGTAAAAGTGAAGCCTCATCCGATGCATCTGGCTCTGCCAGGGGCAGGGGGCTGTCTGCAGGCCGTAAAAGCAAAGGTATATCGATCTCATCTGAAGCTAGCTCTGCCAGGGGCAGGGGGCTTTCTGCAGGCCGTAAAAGCAAAGGGATATCGATCTCATCCGAATCTAGCTCCGTCAGGGGCATAGTGCCTGGGCAGAGCTCCAAAATGGCTGGTGGTACCTGAGCGGGCTCTTCAGAGATCAGTGGCGGGATTTGATGCTCAAACCTAGGCTTGTTGGCTATTAAAAATCCGCGACCTTCTAAGAAGGATACAGTCTCCTCCAAGGACTGGAGAGGCTTGAGGTCATTGAAGCGGATAGTTGTACCTCTTTCGGCAATGCATTTGAGCTGAAACTTGGCTGATGCAAGGGCAGCTTTTATATCAGAATCACTCTGGGTCCTCAGACATGTCCTCCTAAGATGTGTGGAAAGGTATTTCGTTGCTCTGTGGCATACGGGACATGTAAGTGGAGTCCGGGGGTGACTGCGGGGATACAAGCAATAGAACCGGTCACCTTCCCTGCACGTATGTCATATGTCTATATGTGGTGGACGAATGTCTTCTACTCACCGCTCCATTTTGAAGTGTCCAGCATAACAGTCCGGTAACCCGTGCGCACCTCGGGGTGTGAGTCAGCCACACGTGAAAGACGCCAGCGGAGGTGATCGGAAATAACTTGCCGGAAATCCGCATACCTCATCACGGGGGGTGAACCAGCCACATGGTTGACGCCTCTACGGATGCCGAGCACCAATAGTGCTGGGGCAAAGATCTCCGCTTCGAGCCGTCTGTCATGATCACTTCCGTGGCATCACGGCGGTTGACACATCCCAAGCGGTGGCGCCTATACGGTTGAGGATCATCCATATCGTTTCTGTAACGATCCCTCCCTGCTTTGTGTCATCAGAAAATTTAATCAGTTTACCCTCAATTCCTGCATAACACAATAAATAAATTAGTAAAGGTGGAAGTCACAAAAAGACAAGGGACTTTTGAATGAAGGACTCAGATAAAATAAGTCTGGGGTCAACAGAATTAAAGTACAAGGATCAGTGATTCACATTACTACGTTAAAACAAAGGGGTTTAAGTCCCAGGGAATTTGGATGAGGACATATCTACAATATGGGGACCTGAATGGGGCCATAATTACAATATGGGACGTAACTACAATATGGGGACCTGGATGGGAAAATAACTACAATATGGGGACATAACTGGAGTGCCCGCCAGGGCCGTGGGGTACTCGTTACCGGGCCGCTTCTTAAAGGGGCAGTGTCACAGCGGCGGTGACCCAGTCCATGGTGGGCTTCCAGAAAAAGGGATATATTTACAAGGGATAAAAATAAAGAGTTTATGTAATGAATGCTCGTGACACCACCTGTGGTATCTGATCAGAGGGGACCAGCGCTGCAGTGCAGATCCTCTGGGACTGATGGTGTGATGCAACAGAGTTGGTATAGCTCCCCACAGGAGGAGCTTTGTCTCTGGGCAGAGGAAAGATGTTAAGGAAGATGGTGTATAGTATTTAGCAAGAGTTGTAGCAGAGCTGAGAAGGTGTTGCAGAAGGAATTCAAAGGACACAGCAGAGTGCAGTTTCCATGACATTTTACTGTGGTTTGTAGGTTCAGTCCAGAGCTCAAGTTACAGTTGGTACAGGAGTCGATCAGCTTGGAAACAATTTGGGGAATCTCTCTATACAGGTGAGTTGTGAGGTCTCTTCTCTAGCACTGTTCTCTGAGGTACTTGCTGTTGTGAACTCCACTCAAGTTCCTCTTTCTATCTGTTAGGCTGGTTTCACATTTGCGTTTTTTAGCGCTGGAAAAAAACGCATACCTGCGCATGCGTTTTTTCCCCTATATTTAACATGGGTGCCCATACCTGCGCGCTGGTAAGCGCATGTATGCGATTTTCATGCGCTGCGTTTTTTTGGGGTGTGCGTTTGGATTTTCCAGACGCAGCATGTTGCATTTTTTGGCCCTGCAAAAAAGCGCATGCGCACATATGCGCACGTTTTGCGCTAAAAATGGCCATTATAGCCTATGGATGCGCATACATGCGCACTGGCATGCTCATGTATGCGTTTTTTTGCACATGCGTTTTTTTTTTTTAACCATGGAATTTAGGGGTTTAGGGTTAGGGTTAGGGTCAGGGTCAGGGTTAGGGTTGGGGTTAGGGTCAGGGTTAGGGTTAAGTATGGTTTGGTTAAGGGTCAGGGTCAGGGTTAGGGTTGGGGTTAGGGTCAGGGTTAGGGTTAAGTATGGTTTGGTTAAGGGTTAGGGTCAGGGTTAGGGTTAGGGTTAAGTATGGTTTGGTTAAGGGTTAGGGTCAGGGTTAGGGTTAGGGTTAGGGTCAGGGTTAGGGTCAGGGTTAGGGTTAAGTATGGTTTGGTTAAGGGTTAGGGTTAGGGTCAGGGTTAGGGTTAAGTATGGTTTGGTTAAGGGTTAGGGTCAGGGTTAGGGTTAGGGTCAGTGTTAGGGTTAAGTATGGTTTGGTTAAGGGTTAGGGTCAGGGTTAGGGTTAGAGTTAGGGTTAGGGTCAGGGTTAGGGTTAGGGTTAGTTAGGGTTTAGGGTTTGGGTTAGGGTTAAGTATGGTTTGGTTAAGGGTTAGGGTCAGGGTTAGGGTTAGGGTCAGGGTTAGGGTTAGGGTTAGGGTCAGGGTTAGGGTTAGTAAAGTCATGGTTTGGGTTAGTGTGAGGGGCCAACTAATGTTGGAAAAAACCGCAAACGCGGTAAAAACGCACTAAAAACGCATACAAACGCATAAAAACGCTGCGTTTTTTTCATGCATGCTCATAAAAATGCTTGAAAAAAACGCAGCAGTTGTATGCTTTTGTATGCGTTTTTTCAATGCGTTTTTTTGCGGGAAAAACGCGCTGCAAAAAAAAGCAAGTGTGAAACTAGCCTTACTTATGTAGAACTCCACTCGCATGACAGGCAGCTGTAGCCTCCTTCATGAACCGCTCCCAATGGCGTCTCTGGCTCACACATGCTGCTGTGTCGTCGAGTCTCTGTTGCGAACAGGGGATCTGCAACCTCCTGTCCTCCGGATTCTTCTGTGGGGTCTTTAGCACCCACACAGCCTCGGACTCCGGCGTCTGGTATCTCGCTCTCAAGTCTGGGGATGAGCTCTGCTTTGCTCCTGTCCCCAGCTTCTCTTCCACACGTCCTCTCGCTTCCCTGCTCGAGCTCTAACTACTAACTCCCTCCTCCTGACCAGAGAGAGCAGTTCCCCTGAAGTCGGGTTAGAGCTCCCTCTGCTGACCTGGAGCAGGAATTGTGTTGTACGCTGTAATTACCTGACAAAGAGATCCCTGCCTTCCTTCCAGGCATGACTTTATTCCCCCTTGGAGGGAGGTAAGGCCACTGTAACAACCGTACTCCTGGGTTGCCACAAAACTATAATTTGAGGACCTAGATGGGAACATAACTACAATATGAGGACCTGGATATGAATACATGAATATGGGGCATGACTACAACATGAAAACCTGGATGGCGACATAACTGCAATAGGTGGCCCTGGATGGATACATATATATATAATTTGAGGATCTAGATGGAGACAAAATTACAATATAGGGACATAACTACAATATGAGGATCTGGATGGGGATATTACTACAATTGTGGGGACCTGGATGGAGATATATCTACAATATGGAGACCTGGATGGTGACATAACTATAATATGGGGACATAACTACAATACGAGTGCACATTAGTTATCATCACACCCATTACGGCCCCCAAAAAATTAAAAAAACACGGCAAAATGTTCAAAAGGTGCATATAAAAAAATCGTATCACTAAAAATGTCACTTTGTCCTTCAAAGAATGCAGCGCCTCAAATTCAAATTTTTTCTATATGCGGACAATATACCCAGCCGAGTTTGAGACCCCTGGCCTAGACGCTGTTCTATTATGGTCTTCTTCACGTCAGTATTTTTGCATCAGTATTTCATCAGTATTTGCATGGCAAAACCAGGAGTGTCTCCAAAACAGAGAACAGGTGTCAACATTTCAATCATAGTAAGTTCCACTCCTGCTTTGGGTGATATTTGTTTAGGTGATGAATTATATGATTGGATCCCACGACATGTAAATGATGGTAATCAAGTGATTACATTGGAAAAATATCAAGTAATTATTAGTTTACAAGTGTTAAACTGCTTCATGTAATATTATTCACTGTGTTCACTCCTCCTATTCTGAAGCCAGATTACTGACCATCTCCGTTTAGGTTGTGTGGCTGACATGAGTTTTTGGGGATGTTTGGACATTGCATATTTTTGCAGCGTCAAACACGCCTTACAGTTCCAGCAAAAGTGGATGGAATTTATAGAAATCGCCTGCCCACTGCGATTTTTTTTTCTCAGCATAAACTAACCTGCGGTGCGTGTTTCTACTCCGCAGAATGTCATTTTCTCTTATGGGTTCTCTGAGTTATGACTAAAAAGCAGTTGGGTATAGCTGTGAAGGCTTACTGGTAAATTTGTATTTTTAAGCCAATGTGATTAATGTGAATTATTAAAAATTAACTTTTAATTGTTAAAATTGATATATTTACGTAACGACAAACATATAAAACCCTAGGGACAATTATGTGTGCTAAAAAGCAAAAAGCTAATTGATAGCAGCGCCTGAAGCTTGATAAATGTACTATGCCCCACTAGGCAAAACCTAGTCCAAATATGGTGGCCCATAGTACAATAACCTATCTCTGAATCAGGTCCTAAATAATCTACCAACATAACATAATTAAGTATGCAAAGAAAAAAAGTAGCGAGCAGCACAAAACCTTTAGATACTCGGTGCAATACTCAAAAATTATGTAAAAAAGCGTACATGCTGAAAGCATGTGTGCAACAAGCTAAGGATAGGATGGATACCCTCCATGTAGGATACCAGTCCAATAGTCTCTCCTGAGGAATCTATTAAAACCGGAGTCACAGTAAACGTATGAAAAATTGATCCGAGTCTCCCTGCCAAGAGTCACCCAAGTGTTCTCCGTATGGTCATACGTGTGTAATGCATTTGCAATGCGATTTCTCCCACCCATGTATCCATGTGGCATCTGTATGACATCCGTGTGGGTTTACATTTCTCACTGATTTTCCCCATTGAATTAAAGGAATCAATGGGCTGAAGTGAGGAAAATGTGTGCGTATTTGTTGCGAGCCAGATAGATGGTGCGTGTGGTGTCCGATTTTTTTCTCACACCCATAGGCTTGCATAGGTGAGTCTTGGACGATATACGTGTACAGTCGCAGCATGTTGCGATTTTACACGCACATCGAATTACGCCCAAGAAATAAAAACTGTGATGTGAGCTGCCCCTTAGATTAACACTGGTCGATGTTTTCGCACACAGCACTCACCCGTATTCAACGGTAGTGTGACTCCGGCCTATGAAGAAACACGTCGGGAGAAATATACCTTGATATGGATAGAATGAGCACCTAAAATGGACCTTCCATACTACTAGGAATAAGAGGGCAGCAGCCAGTTTTGACTCTATGTGGTGAGATCATTCTTGCTTGATTTATTTGAACGCACCAGGTAACTAAAGGTTGTGTGCTTTTCCCTACTTTTTACTCTTTGCATACTTAATTATGTTATGTTGGCAGATTAATTAACCCCTTCACCCCCAAGGGTGGTTTGCACATTCATGACCGGGCCAATTTTTACAATTCTGACCACTGTACCTTTATGAGGTCATAACTCTGGAACGCTTCCATGGATCCCGGTGATTCTGACATTGTTTTCTCGTGACATATTGTACTTCATGTTAGTGGTAAAATTTCATTCAAATAACTTGCGTTTATTTGTGAAAAAAACGGAAATTTGGCAAAATTTTCAAAATTTCGCAATTTTCCAACTTTGAATTTTTATGCCCTGAAATCACAGAGATATGGCACACAAAAAACTTGATAACTAACATTTCCCACATGTTTACTTTACATCAGCACAATTTTGTAACCAAAATTTTTTTTTGTTAGGAAGTTATAAGGGTTAAAAGTTGACCAGCGATTTCTCATTTTTACAACACCATTTTATTTTTAGGACCACATCACATTTGAAGCCACTTTGAGGGGTCTATAAGATAGAAAATACCCAAAAGTGACACCATTCTAAAAACTGCCCCCCTTAAGGTGCTCAAAACCACATTCAAGAAGTTTATTAACCCTTTAGGTGCATCACAGGAATTTTTTTGAATATTTAAAAAAAAAATGAACATCTAACTTTTTTTCCCAAAAAAAATACTTCAGGTTCAATTTTTTTTATTTTACCAAGGGTAACAGGATAAATTGGACCGCAAAAGTTATTGTGCAATTTGTCCTGAGTACGCTGATACCTGATTTGTGGGGGGGAATGACTGTTTCGGCGCATGGCAGAGCTCAGAATGGAAGGAGCGCCGTTTGACTTTTTCAATGCAAAATTGGCTGGAATTCAGATCGGACGCCATGTCACGTTTGGAGAGTCCCTGATGTACCTAAACAGTGGAAACCACTGACCCCATTTTGGAAACTAGACCCCCCAAGGAACTTATCTAGATATGTGATGAGAACTTTGAACCCACAAGGGCTTTACAGAAGTTTATAACGTACAGCGGTACAATTAAAAAATCATATTTTTTCCACGAAAATGATCTTTTCACCGCAATTTTTATTTTCCCAAGGGTAACAGGACCCTAAAAGTTATTGTGCAATTTGTCCTGAGTATGCTGATACCCCACATGTGGGGGTAAACCACTATTTGGGCGCATGGCAGAGCTCGGAAGGGAAGCAGCGCCATTTGACGTTTTTGGCTGGAATTGAGATCGGACACCATGTCGCGATTGGAAAACCCCTGATGTACATAAACAGTGGAAACCCCCCACAAATGACACCATTTTGGAAACTAGACCCCCTAAGGAACTTATCTAGATGTGTGGTGAGAACTTTGAACCCACAAGGGCTTCACAGAAGTTTATAACATAAAGCTGTACCATTAAAAAATCATATTTTTTCCACAAAAATGATCTTTTCACCCTCAATTCTTATTTTTCCAAGGGTAACAGCACCCTAAAAGTTATTGTGCAATTTGTCCTGAGTACGCTGATACCCCACATGTGGGGGTAAACCACTATTTGGGCGCATGGCAGAGCTCGGAAGGGTGGCAGCGCCATTTGACGTTTTTGGCTGGAATTGAGATCGGACACCATGTCGCGTTTGGAAAGCCCCTGATGTACCTAAACAGTGGAAACCCCCCACAAATGATGCCATTTTGTAAACTAGACCCCCCAAGGAACTTATCTAGATGTGTGGAGAGCACTTTGAACCCCCCAGTGCTTCACAGAAATTTATAACGCCCGGGCGTGAAAATAAAAAATTTGTATTTTTTCCACAAACATGATCTTTTAGTCGCCATATTTTTTATTTTCCCAAGGGTAACAGGAGAAATTGGACCCCAAAAGTTGTTGTCCAATTTGTCCTGAGTATGCTGATACCCCATATGTGGGAGAAAACTACTGTATGGGCACACGTCGGGGATCGGAAGGGAAGTAGTGACGTTTTGGAATGCAGACATTGATGGAATGGTCTGCGGGTGTCATGTTGCCTTTGGAGAGCCCCTAATGTTCCTAAACAGTGGAAACCCCCCACAAATGACCCCATTTTGAAAACTAGACCCCCTAACGAACTTATCTAGATGTGAGGTGAGCACTTTGAACCCCCAAGGGCTTCACAGAAGTTTATAATGCTAGGGCATGAAAATAAAAAAATCGTATTTTTTCCACAAACATGATCAATTATTCCCCAATTATTTTATTTTCCCAAGGGTAACAGGAGAAATTGAACCCCAAAAGTTGTTGTCCAATTTGTCCTGAGTAAACTGACACCCCATATGTGGGAGAAAACTACTGTATGGACACACGTCAGGGCTCGGAAGGGAAGTAGTGACGTTTTGGAATGCAGACATTGATGGAATGGTCTGCGGGTGTCATGTTGCCTTTGGAGAGCCCCTAATGTACCTAAACAGTGGAAACCCCCCACAAATGACCCCATTTTGAAAACTAGACCCCCTAAGGAACTTATCTAGATGTGAGGTGAGCACTTCGAACCCCCAAGGGCTTCACAGAAGTTTATAATGCCCGGGCATGAAAATAAAAAAATCGTATTTTTTCCACAAACATGATCAATTAGTCCCCAATTTTTTCATTTTCCCAAGGGTAACAGGAGAAATTGGACCCCAAAAGTTGTTGTCCAATTTGTCATGAGTACACTGACACCCCATATGTGGGAGAAAACTACTGTATGGACACACGTCGGGGCTCGGAAGGGAAGTAGTGACGTTTTGGAATGCAGACTTTGATGGAATGGTCTGCGGGTGTCATGTGCGTTTGGAGAGCCCCTGATGTACCTAAACTATTGAAACTCCCCACAAGTGACCCCATTTTGGACAATAGACCCCCCCACGGAACTTATCTAGATGTGTGGTGAGCACTTTGAACCCCCAAGTGCTTCACAGAAGTTTATAACGCTCGGACGTGAAAATAAAAAAATCATTTTTTTCCACAAAAATGATATTTTTGCCCCCAATTTTTTATTTTCCTCAGGGTTACAGGAGAAATTGGACCCCAAAAATTGTTTTGCAATTCGTCCTGAGTAGGCTGATACCCTACATGTGGGGGTAAAACGCTGTTTGGGTGCATGGCAGAGCTTGGAAGGGAAGGAGCATCATATGACTTTTTCAACTCAGAATTGGCTGGAATTGAGATCAGACGCAATGTTGCATTTGGAGAGCCCCTGATGTGCCCAAACAGTGGAAACCCCCAATTCTAACTCCAACCCGAACCCCAACACACCCCTAACCCTAATCTCAGCCCTAACCCTAGCCCTAACCCTAGCCCTAACCCTAATGGAAAAATGGAAATAAATACATTTTTTTAATTTTATTATTTTTCCCTAACTAAGGGGGTGATAACGGGGGGTTTGATTTACTATTTATGGCGGTTTTTATGTTTGGCAGCTGTCGCACGCTAAAAGACGCTTTTTATTGTAAAAATAGTTTTTGCATCACCACATATTGAGAGCTATAATTTTTCCGTATTTTGACCCACCGAGTCATGTGAGGTCTTATTTTTTGCGGGACGAGTTGACGTTTTTATTGGTACCATTTTCGGGCACGTGACATTTTTTGATCGCTTTTTATTCCGATTTTTGGGACGCAGAATGAACAAAAACCAGCGTTTCATGAATTTCTTTTGGGGGAGTGCGTTTACACCGTTCCGTGTGCGGTAAAATTGATAAAGCGGTTTTATTCTTCGGGTCAGTACGGTTACAGTGATACCTCATTTAGGTCATTTTTTATGTTTTGTCGGTTTTATGCAATGAAAACTATTTTATATAAAAAATAATTATTTTTGCATCGCTTTATTCTGCGAGCTATAACTTTTTTATTTTTTCGCTGATGATGCTGTGTGGCAGCTCGTTTTTTGCGGGACAAGATGACGTTTTCAGCGGTACCATGGATATTTATATGCGTCTTTTTGATCGCGCGTTATTACACTTTTTGTTTGGCAGTATGATAATAAATCATTATTTTTTGCTTCGTTTTTTATTTTTATTTTATAAGGGGTTTGCTAAAGGGGTTAACTAATGGGACAGTTTTATAGGGCGGGTCGTTACGGACGCGGCGATACCTAATATGTGTACTTTTATTGTTTTGGGTTTTTTTTATTTTCAAAAAATGAATTTATTGGGGAATCTTTTTTTTTTTTTTTTACTAATTTATTTGGCGATTTTTTTAAAATTATTTTTACACTTTTTTTTATTTTTTTTTACTTTATTATATAGTCCCAGGTGGGACATCACTGTCCTGTGACAGATCGCTGATCTGTCACATCACAGATCACTGTGACAGATCAGCAATCTGTCACAGGCATTGAAGAAGACTTCCTCTTGCCTGCGCTTTGCAGGCACTGAGGAAGCCAGCTTCCTGCAGGCCCCCGTCGCCATCTTGGATTCGGGGGCCTGGAGGAAAGGAGCCCCCTGCAGCAGCGCTGCACATTGCGCTGCCGTGGGGGGCTCAGGGAAGCACGGAGGGAGCCCCCTCCCTGCCGATGCTTCCTTTTAACTCCCGGTACACCGCGATCGTGTTTGATCGCGGTGTGCAAGGGGTTAACGTGTCGGGGGCGGTCCGTGACCGCCCCTGACACATTGTGCCGGGTGTCAGCTGTGATAATCAGCTGACACCCGGCCGCGATCAGCGGCGCTCACCACGTGGGCACCGCTGATCGCGGTAGACGTACCATCCCGTCCATGGGCATAGGGGCCCGGGTCCCATGGACGGGATAGTACGTCGGATGTCAGGAAGGGGTTAAAACCTGATTCAGATATAGGTTATTGTACTATGGGCCACCATATTTGGACTGGGTTTTGCCTAGTGGGACACAGTACTTTATCGAACTTCAGGTGCTGCTCTCAATTTGCTTGGTTTGCACACATAATTGTCCCTAGGGTTTTATATGTTTGACGCCATGTAAATATTTTAATTATAACAATCAAAAGTTAATTTTTAATAATTCAGATTAATTAATCACAATCGCTTAAAAATACAAGTTCTCTTGAGTTTTATCTGCAGATTTTTCTCAGACTTGCATCAGGTGCAGAAAATCTGTAGGTACCAGGAAGTATTAATAACAAAGCAGCTTTGGGTTATTTAGTTTTCAGTCAGTTAATCCACTCTCATTATCGTCATTGAGGAGTCGTAAACATTAGAATCTTGGCGATAATCAGCCAGTGGAAATACAATCTATTTACAGATATTTACATGGACTGTGATGCTCCAGCCTGGGTGAGTTCTCAGCCTTAGCATAAAACCATGGCAGGCAATCAGGAGAGAAAACAAACACTTTCTGGAAGGAAACTCCACTGGAAACATCACGTGACCCCCCGACATCAGATGAGAAGGAGTTTGGCCTTTAGCAGTTTGCTTCTAAAATACCTGCATTGGTCATGAAGTATAGGCAGCTATAGGTAGTTCAGGTGGATGATTTACGCGGCCATGGAATGTTCAAATCAACAGTTTAGATGGCCATGGGCCCTCTGGGGCGCTCTGTTCTGTTGCTGTCAATGTTACAAACCCATTTTTTCAGCCATAACCATGTACTAAAGGAACCGGGCAAGGGGACATATATCCTACATACCCCAGGTAAACCTGCATCTTTTCCTGAACATGACAGCTGATCTGATTAGCTATCATGTGCCTCTAACTGTCGAGAGTGGATCCTAGATCTATTCGTGGCTTTTAACAAGTTAAATCCTTCTGTCAATCTCTGAAAGTGGTATTTAACATGCGCCGGGTAGAAGCGAGTTACAAGACACGCCCATCAGCATCCCTGTCACGTGATCGTGAGGCACCGATGAGATGTCATGACAGCCGGGGGCCTGCAGATGCCTGTGCCTGTTATTGTAAACCTCCTATGAATTCCGGCACATGACTTGCGTTTATTTATGAAAAAAGGAAATATGGCGAAAATTTTTAAAATTTTGCAATTTTCAAACATTTAATTTTTATACCCTTAAATCGGAGTCATGTCACACAAAATACTTCTCACATATCTGTTTTATATCAGCGATTTCTCATTTTTACAACAAAATTTACAAAACCATTTCTTTAGGGACCACCTCACATTTGTAGTCATTTTGAGGGGTGTACATGACAGAAAATACCCAAAAGTGACACCATTCTAAAAACTTCACCCCTCAAGGTGAAAAAAACACATTCAAGAAGTTTATTAACCCTTCACGTGCTTCACGAGAGCTAAATCAATGTGGAAGGAATAAATTAACATTTTAGTTTTTTTCACAAAAAAATTTACTTTGGAACCAATTTTATTTTATTTTCACAAGGGTATCAGGAGACAATGGACCACAAAATGTATTGTGCAAGTTCTCCTGAGTACGCCGATACCCCATATGTGGGGAAAAGCCACTGTTTGGGTGAATATGGCAGGGCTTAGAAGGGAGCACCGTTTGACTTTTTGAACGCAAAATTGGCTGGAATCAATGGTGGTGCCATGTCGCATTTGGAGACCCCCTGATGTACCTAAACAGTGGAAACCCCCTAATTCTAACTCCAATCCTAACCCCAACACACCCCTAACCCTATTCCCAACCCTAACCATAACCCTAACAGCAAATCTAACCCTAATCCCAACCCTACCCTAAATATAAACACTTACAGGTGCATCTCACAAAATTAGAATATCATCAAAACGTTAATATATTGCAGTTCTTCAATACGAAAAGTATTATTATCTTATATAGAGTCATTACAAGCAGAGTAATCTATTTCATGTGTTTATTTCTGTTAATGTTGATGATTATGACTTACAGCCAATGAAAACCCAAAAGTCATTATCTCAGTAAATTAGAATACTTTATAACTCCACCTTGAAAAATTATTTTAAAATGTGAAATGTTGGCCTACTGAAATGTATGTTTAGTAAATGCATTTAATACTTGGTCAGGTCTCCTTTTGCATCAATTACTGCATCAATGCGGTGTGGCATGGAGGCAATCAGCCTGTGGCACTGCTGAGGTGTTATGGAAACCCAGGTTGCTTTGTTAGCAGCCTTCAGCTCTTCTGCATTGTTGGGCTGGTGTTTCATGTTCCTCTTGACAATACCCCATAGATTCTCTATGGGGTTAAGGTCAGGCGAGTTTGCTGGCCAATCAAGCACAGTGATACTGTTGTTTTTAAATCAGGTATTGGTACTTTTGGCAGTGACGACAAGTACCAAGTCCTGCTGGAGAATTAAATTTCAATCTCCAAAAAGCTTGTTGGCAGAGGGAAGCATGAAGTGCTCTAAAATTTTCTGGTAGACGGCTGCGCTGACTTTGGTCTTGATAAAACACAGTGGACCTACACCAGCAGATGACATGGCTCCCCAAACCATCACTGATTGTGGAAACTTCACAATAGACCTCAATCAGTTTGAATTGTGTACCTCTGCATGCTTCCTCCAGACTCTGGGACCTTCATTTCCAAATGAAATGCAAAATTTACTTTCCTTGTGGAGTGTGTCAATGGCTTCCTTCTGGACATCTGTCAAGTCAGCAGTCTTCCCAATGATTGTGGAGCCTAGTGAAACAGACTAAGGGACCTTTATAAACACTTAGGAAGCCCTTGCAGGTGTTTTTTGTTAATTATTCTAATTTACTGAGATACTTACTCTTTGGTTTTCATTGGCTGTAAGCCATAATCATCAAAATTAACAAATAAACACTTGACATAGATCACTCTGTTTGTAATGACTCTATACAATATGAGTTTCAATTTTTGTATTGAAGAACTGAAATAAACTAACTTTTTGATGATATTCTAATTTTGTGAGATGCACCTGTATATAGAGCCTGGCTTAGGTGGTCTCCTAAAACTTTACTCTGCATAGGGTACACTATGTCCACATAAGTTGAACAGATGCCTTAAATCTGGGAAGCAGTTGATATCTTTTTGAGGAATGTGAAATGATGAAGTGGCTATAGATTGGGGTAGGCTCATGTCCATCTTGGGGCTGAATTTCAGCCCTGACATTAAGGATTCGCTTACATCTGTGTACATAAGGTAGTTGAGGCTCTCAGCCAGAAAAGTTGGAGAGTGTCATACGCTTTTTCTTCTCGCCTAGCATATGTATATCATGCGAGTGATATGCAAGTGCACATTTTTTTCCCCACCTAGTAGTCATATGACATCCATATGACATGTGTATGAAATCTCTATGCAATGCATTTTTAACATCAGCTTTTACATACGGTAATTCTCTGTCATTTTAATCTAGTTTTCTAACTAATGAAACAATCGTATATACAGAGATAAATAGAGTAGACAGATAAATACTGTATATGTATGTATTTAAATACATGTATTTTGCTAATAAAGAACTAAAAGAAAAAAATGGAGTGGGGCTCCCCTTATTTTAAATAACCAGCTGAGGGAAAGCACACAGCTGGGGGCTGGTGTTATTATTCTGGGAAGGGGCCAATATCCAGGAAGCTTTCCAACCTATATGCGCCAGCCTGCGAGTGGTGATGTCAGTAAGGTTACTGCAAAAAAACATATTAACAAATATATTGTCACGGTTCCACCTCTCTGGGTGTCTGGAATGCAGTTACTGACAGCTCGGCCATCCAATCTGGTACAGGGTTGTGCTGAAGCTGCCAGTACTTTGATTGACAGCATGGCTATCCAGTCTGGTTCAGGGGCGTGCTGAGCTGTCTGTGTGTTAATTGACAGCTCGACTGGACAATCTGTGACTGGGAGGCATCTGCTGTCTCCAAGTGTTCACTGTCCCGGGCAATTGCAATGCCTACTTAACTGAGCAGCTTTTCCCAGATCACTGCCAGACATACATTCATCTTGTGAGGTTTATGCTTTTTGATTTCCTGCACCTTGAGTTCTGAATGCTTGATCTGTTGCCTGACCTTGGACTTCGTTCTGACAATTCACCTGTTTAACTCCTTCAGCTCTGAACAGTTACCCTCCCGGTACTCTGACCTCGGAAAATTACCTGACTACGCTTTTATCTCTTCCTTCTGTTTATGACGTACCCTCCTGGCTTCTGACCTTAGACTCCTTGACCACTCTGACTTACAGCTTGGCCATGAGAAGTGACTAGTGTCACATTATGTCTTGCCGCTACATTTTTCTTTTTCGCCAGTATGGATCCTGTTCACACGCTTTGTGACCAGGTGGCGAATTTGATGCAGATGACTCAGGATCTGGCAAAGGATTGCCAGAGTCTGGTGTCATCGTAATATCAGTTGCAGGGTCAGATAAATAACTTGATGAAGACCTCCCATAGCTCCCCACTGCCGTCAGTGGTTGTGATGTCCATACCTTCTGATGTACAGTTGGTCTCTCTGAACCCGTCATATCCCTCCCTGATAATTTTTGGGGAGAGAAAGACCAGTTTAGGGTATTCAGGGAGAGCTGTAAGTTATTTTTTACCCTGTGCCCCGGGTATCAGAGGAGGAGTTCCAGCGGGTGGGAATGATCATGTCCCTACTGCGATTGGGTCCTCAGACCTGGGCATTTTCTTTGCCCCCACAAGCCAGAGAATGGTTTTCCGTTGATGGAGGCAATAACTCAGGCCATACGAATGGACCTCAAAATCCGTGAGAGACATGCTGAACAGAAGGCTGCATGTTATACTTTCCCCAAAGCAGGTCCATTTACCCGAGGTTAGAGTTGCCAGTCTTCGTGTTGCGGAGAGAAGATGGAAACAAGATCTCAGACTGTCTATACTGTGATCTCTCTGGACATTTTCTTAAGAATTGCACAACTCGTCCTCAAGCCATCAAACCATCGGGAGAACATCTGAGCCTGGGTTACGACCAAGGAGTTCACCCAGACTCCCAGGTACCTTTTTCTTCCTCTGATAAAGTACTGATAAATATGATGATTTCCTTCGAGAACCAGGTGTTATCAACATTGTCATTCATTGACTGTGGGTCTGCTGCTAACTTTATTGATTTGGGACTGGTTCTGAAGTTAGGGTTAGGGACAGTTAGTTTAGAAAGACCCATTCAAATCATCGCCCTGGCCAAGACACCGTTAGTTCACCTTCTGGTCAAGAGAGCAACGTTGGATTTCACTCTCCAAGTGGGGGCACTTCACTCTGAATCCATCTTTTGCTTTGTGTTGAATAAATTACATGCTGTATTGGTACTGGGGTTTCTATGGTTGCAGACTCACAATCCAGTTATTGATTGGTGTCTGAAGGAAAATGTGAAATGGGGCCCCAACTGTTCCAAGAAATGTCTAAAAAAAAATGTACAGATATGCTCCGCTAGTCTGGAGGGTCTTCCGGAGTACCTGAAGGACTTTGGAGATGTGTTCTCGGAAAAAGAGGAGATACTACCTCCCTGTCATCCCTATGATTGTACTATTGACCTTATGCCTAACGCCAAATTGCCAAAAGCTTGCCTATACAATTTGTCAGGGCCTGAACGGACCGCCATGAAAGAATATGTTAACGAAAGTTTACATAAGGGTCATATCCATCCTTCCTCTTCCCCTGTAGCTGCTGGATTTTTCTTTGTTAAAAAAAAGATGGGGGTCTCCGTCCGTGCCTTGATTTCTGAGAACAAGATCATGGTTAAAAATACCTACCCACTTCCACTCATCCCTGACCTATATAATCAGCTTCTGGGGCCAGGGTGTTTTCTAAACTTGATCTTAGAGTGGCTTACAATTTGATATGCATCCGGAAGGGTGATGAGTGGAAAACAGCATTTTTAAAGTCTGAGGGTCTGTTTGAAAACCCTGTCATGCCTTTCGGATTATCTAATGCACCTGCTGTGTTTCAAAGTTTTATGAATTATATTTTCTCTGATTGCATTGGAAGATTTGTTGTAATATACCTCAATTACATTCTATTGTTCAGGAAATCTTTCAGTAGACAGTGGCCAGGAGTATGAAATTCAGAGGATTGTGGATTCTCGTAGGGTCCATAATTCCTTCCAGTATGTCATCCACTGGAGGTGATACGGACCAGAGGAGAGATCCTGGTTCCCTGCTCGAGATGTGAAGTCCGGTGGCCCCACCAAGAAGAGGGGCTACTGTCACGGTTCCACCCTTCAGGGTGTCTGGGATGCAGTTACTGACAGCTCGGCTGTCCAATCCGGTACAGGGGCGTGCTGAAGCTGACAGTACTTTGACAGCATGGCCATCCAGTCTGATTCAGGGGCATGCTGAGCTGTCGGTGTGTTTAATGACAGCTCGACTGCCCAATCTGTGACTGGGAGGCATCGGCTGTCTCCAAGTGTTCACTATCCCGGGTAATTGTCATGCCTACTTAACTGAGCAGTTTCTCCCAAAACACTGCCAGACGTACATTCATCTTGTGAGGTTTGTGCTTCGTGCTTTTCTGTGCCTTGAGTTCTGTATGCTTGATCTGTTGCCTGACCGTGGTCTTCATTCTGACAATCCGCCTGTTTAACTCCTTCAGCTCTGATCCATTATCCTCCCGGTACTCTGAACTCGGAAATTTACCTGACTATGCTTTCGTCTCTTCCTTCAGTTTATGACATACTCTCCTGGCTTCTGACCTTGGACTCCTTGACCACTCTGGCTCACGGCTTGGCCGTGAGAAGTGACTAGTGTCACATATATTAACAAAAATAAAACAAAAAAGGGGGAAGAAAAAAAAAGAATTCCAAAGAGTTCAGTGCAGGGGGAATATATAGAGCCAGGCACCTCTAGGGCTGGTCAGGTACAGAGCCTGGCCCCTCCAGACCTGGACCTGGACTCATAGTCTGGCATGTCGCAGGAAGCCGCTGTAAACTGCGATAACCTTACTGATGTCAGCACTCGTTGCAACAGCCGGATTCACACACTTCTCTGTGTGTTTTGTTTACCTTGGTGAGGGGTTATATTACTGGTGTCACCACTCACCGCAGCATCTGGATGTAGCAGACTCGGGGATAGTTGTGGGTTATTCTAATTATGGATTTACGGCAGGCCTAATTGGATTATTTTATTTTTTAAAGATAATAAATGGGTAAAAGAGTGTCAGGGAATGCTTTTCACAATTAACATACTTCTGTATGTTTATTTCTTTTGACTACGGGGTTAATAATATGGGTGTTTGATAATCACCTCTCCATTACTAATCCCTGGGCTTGATGCGAACATTACACTGCTGACATCAACCCAAAAACTATTACCCCGATTGCCAATGCACCAGGAGAATGAGGAAGAGCCAAGGCTAAGCATCATAATTGGTACATCTAATAAATGCGTCATTTCTGAGGTGGATGAGGGCTGGTGTTACTAGTCTGGGAAGGGGCCAATATCCATAGCCCCTTCCCAGCCTATTAATATCAGTCTGCAGCTGTCTACTTAGCCTGGTTATTAAAAATACTCAAGACACCACATCCTTTTTTCGCATTCCCCCCTTTTTAATAATTAGTAAAGGCTATGCAGACAGCTGTGAGCTGTTATTAATAGGCTGGGAAGCTTCATGGATATTGGCTCCTTCTCATTATAATAACACCAGCACCCAGCTGTCTACTTTCCTTTGACTAGTTATTAAAAATAAGAGGAACCCCACTCCAATTGTTTTCTTTATTTATATCAATACATATACAGAGAGCTACACATGCACTGCACTAATGATATATCTCACTGACATCATCAATTCTGACGGGTCATGCTGTGAATTTACTGTGCTTCGCTGATTTAATGTCCTGTCTCCCTTGAGATGAGTGTGCCAAAATCAGACGGCATGTATCCTTGTGTAGTGCAATTTTTTTTCTTACACCCATTGACTTGCATTGGTGAGTCTCGGCCATTTTACGCAGGCATATGTAGAGTGCTGCAATTTTGTTTCTCACCCCAATTCCAGGTAAGAAAAAACTGCACAGATGAACATTGCCTCTTTGAATAAGATTGTTGCAGGTGCAATGTGATTTTTTTCTTACATTGCATTTGCCGATTTTATACACAGACATGAACCATGAAATGTGTACTAGCCCAGGCAGCACGACTAAGGGAAAACACTCTCTAACCCCTGCCTATCACAAATTCAGCACTGTCAGCAGTTTTAAAGGTGTCATACCTACATACAGACTCCATAACATTGGAGTTGGCGATGTTACGATGGGCTCCATACCTAAACAATTAACCCAAAATAAACAACCACCCCCCCACCCAAATTCCCAAATAAGACCAGGACGCCAAATTTCGAATGGTAATGGCCACAGCAGCCTTTTTATTTAAACATATAAATAATTAACAGTAATATAAATAACATTGAGAGGGTCCTTGAAGCTCCCAAAGTCTGGTGACCAAAAGTAACCAAAACTTATGTGGACAAACACATACCATAAATTACTCCAAGCCGTTACCCCACTCGGGAGCACTAATATCCCTCCGGGGTTGCACTGTCCACTTAAACCCTGGGGATCGGACCAACCACTGGCAGAAATCCCCCCAAATCACCAGACCCAAGCCACGAATAATAACAATTGAGGAATCCATATTCCCACAGATCCCCAAAACAATTTACCACCAACTTCAAGGACCCCCTCCCCCAAACGCCAACTTGCCACTATGACCCGTTGACATAAAGCCCATACTAAAACACCATTAGAAAGCAAGGGCGGGCGGGCGGGACAGTAAACGCTGGCTCCGGAGCGGGAACTGAGGTAACCGCCCGACAAACAGCCCCTCAAATACCCCTTATTTGCATATCCCTCCTCTATGGACAGTTAACCCCTTCCCTCCAACCCACTATCATGTGGGCCTCCATCTTACGCCGCCGAGGGGGGGGGACCAGTTTGCTCCGACCCCTCCTCTGAAATTGAAAAGATACTTATATGGGAGGGACTAAATTTGTACATTCCTTTTTTTACGAGCTGTATTTTATCCAAGTAATTAATAAATGTGCTCATAGTATTAAATGTGTGCTGGGGAATGCAAGAGATCTTGTAAACAAAATGTGTGAACTAGAGACTCTTATGCCAGCCACAGAGTATGATGGGGTGTGCATTACAGAAATGGGACTGGACAAGATCCATGACTGGATGACAAATGTAAAGAATAAAACCATATTCAGAAAGGACAGAAAAGACAAAAAATGGGTAGGAGTGTGTATTTTTGTTAAACCAAACTTAAGACCTGTGCTCAATAATGACATTTGGGGGAGCTGCAACAATATAGAGTCACTTTGGGTAAATATACTTGAAGCTGATAATAAGAGCTAATTGGAGCTTACTGTAAATCACATAATATAGCTGAAAAGGTAGAGGATGAAATGGTGCAACAAATGGAAAATGCAGCAAATAATAAAAAGGAATTGCTGTAGTTAGTGGCGCTCTTAAATTACCTGTACACCGCTGCAAAATAGGGTCTCAGCCAATTAGACCAACAATATGTGAACAATTATGTAAAATTATTTTGCGCTGGTTACAGATATAATAGCCTATTGTCCACACTCCTACAGAGTAATAACCTTTTTATAATATACAGCTGGTAGTTTGCACATATAGAAATATATCAGGAAAAATGCTGATTACAGGGGACTTTTACCTTGTATTCTCAATTTGAAGTGCCGATGATTAACCCCTTCCTGACATCCGACGTACTATCCCGTCCATGGGACCCGGGCCCCTATGCCCATGGACGGGATAGTACGTCTACCGTGATTATCACAGCTGACACCCGGCACAACGTGTCAGGGGCGGTCACGGACCGCCCCCGACACGTTAACCCCTTGCACACTGCGATCAAACATGATCTCGGTGTACCGGGGGTTAAAGGGAAGCATCGGCAGGTAGGGGGCTCCCTCCGTGCTTCCCTGAGCCCCCCACGGCAGCGCAATGTGCAGCGCTGCTGCCGGGGGCTCCTTTCCTGCAGGCCCCCGAATCCAAGATGGCGACGGGGGCCTTCGGGGGCCTGCAGGAAGCTGGCTTCCTCAGTGCCTGCAAAGCGCAGGCATGAGGAAGCCTTGTGCACTGCCTGTGACAGATCGCTGATCTGTCACAGTGATCTGTGATGTGACAGATCAGCGATCTGTCACAGAACAGTGATGTCCCACCTGGGACTATTTAATAAAGTAAAAAAAAAATAAAAATAAAGTGTTAAAATAATTTAAAAAAAATCGCCAAATAAATTACAAAAAAAAAAAAAAATATTCCCCCAAATAAATCCATTTTTTGAAAATAAAAAACAAAACAAAACAATAAAAGTACACATATTAGGTATCACTGCGTCCGTAACGACCCGCCCTATAAAACTATCCCATTAGTTAACCCCTTTAGTGAACCCCTTAAAAAATAAAAATAAAAAACGAAGCAAAAAATAATGATTTATTATCATACTGCCAAACAAAAAGTGTAATAACGCGCGATCAAAAAGACGCATATAAATATCCATGGTACCGCTGAAAACGTCATCTTGTCCCGCAAAAAACGAGCCGCCACACAGCATCATCAGCGAAAAAATAAAAAAGTTATAGCTCGCAGAATAAAGCGATGCAAAAATAATTATTTTTTATATAAAATAGTTTTCATTGCATAAAACCGACAAAACATAAAAAAACGACCTAAATGAGGTATCGCTGTAACCGTACTGACCCGAAGAATAAAACCGCTTTATCAATTTTACCGCACGCGGAACAGTGTAAACGCACCCCCCCCAAAAGAAATTCATGAAACGCTGGTTTTTGTTCATTCTGCGTCCCAAAAATCGGAATAAAAAGCGATCAAAAAATGTCACTTGCCCGAAAATGGTACCAATAAAAACGTCAAATCGTCCCGCAAAAAATAAGACCTCACATGACTCGGTGGATCAAAATACGGAAAAATTATAGCTCTCAATATGTGGTGATGCAAAAACTATTTTTACAATAAAAAGCGTCTTTTAGCGTGTGACAGCCGCCAAACATAAAAACCACCATAAATAGTAAATCAAACCCCCCCGTTATCACCCCCTTAGTTAGGGAAAAATAATAAAATAAAAAAAATGTATTTATTTCCATTTTTCCATTACGATTAGGGTTAGGGTAGGGTTAGGGTTAGGGCTAGGGTTAGGGCTGAGATTAGGGTTAGGGCTGTGTTGGGGTTCGGGTTGGAGTTAGAATTGGGGGTTTCCACTGTTTGGGCACATCAGGGGCTCTCCAAATGCAACATGGCGTCTGATTTCAATTCCAGCCAATTCTGAGTTGAAAAAGTCAAATGGTGCTCCTTCCCTTCCAAGCTCTGACATGCGCCCAAACAGTGTTTTACCCCCACATGTAGGGTATCAGCCTACTCAGGACAAATTGCAAAACAATTTTTGGGGTCCAATTTCTCCTGTTACCCTTAGGAAAATAAAAAATTGGGGGCAAAAATATCATTTTTGTGGAAAAAAATGATTTTTTTATTTTCACGTCCGAGCGTTATAAAATTCTGTGAAGCACTTGGGGGTTCAAAGTGCTCACCACACATCTAGATAAGTTCCGTGGGGGGTCTAGTGTCCAAAATGGGGTCACTTGTGGGGAGTTTCAATAGTTTAGGTACATCAGGGGCTCTCCCAACGCACATGACACCCGCAGACCATTCCATCAAAGTCTGCATTCCAAAACGTCACTACTTCCCTTCCGAGCCCCGACATGTGTCCATACAGTAGTTTTCTCCCACATATGGGGTGTCAGCGTACTCATGACAAATTGGACAACAACTTTTGGAGTCCAATTTCTCCTGTTACCCTTGGGAAAATGAAAAAATTGGGGACTAATTGATCATGTTTGTGGAAAAAATGATTTTTTTATTTTCATGCCCGGGCATTATAAACTTCTGTGAAGCCCTTGGGGGTTCAAAGTGCTCACCACACATCTAGATAAGTTCCTTAGGGGGTCTCTTTTCCAAAATAGGGTCATTTGTGGGGGTTTCCACTGTTTAGGTACATTAGGGGCTCTCCAAAGGCAACATGACACCCGCAGACCATTCCATCAAAGTCTGCATTCCAAAACGTCACTACTTCCCTTCCGAGCCCCGACGTGTGCCCATACAGTAGTTTTCTCCCACATATGGGGTATCAGCATACTCAGGACAAATTGGACAACAACTTTTGGGGTCCAATTTCTCCTGGTACCCTTGGGAAAATAAAAAAATGGTGACTAAAAGATCATGTTTGTGGAAAAAATACGAATTTTTTATTTTCACGCCCGGGCGTTATAAACTTCTGTGAAGCACTGGGGGGTTCAAAGTTCTCACCACACATCTAGATAAGTTCCTTAGGGGGTCTAGTTTCCAAAATGGTGTCATTTGTGGGGGGTTTCCACTGTTTTGGTACATCTGGGGTTTTCCAATCGCGACATGGTGTCCGATCTCAATTCCAGCCAAAAACGTCAAATGGCGCTGCTTCCCTTCCGAGCTCTGCCATGCGCCCAAATAGTGGTTTACCCCCACATGCGGGGTATCAGCGTACTCAGGACAAATTGCACAATAACTTTTAGGGTGCTGTTACCCTTGGAAAAATAAGAATTGAGGGTGAAAAGATCATTTTTGAGGAAAAAATATGATTTTTTAATTGTACTGCTGTACGTTATAAACTTCTGTAAAGCCCTTGTGGGTTCAAAGTTCTCACCACATATCTAGATAAGTTCCTTGGGGGGTCTAGCTTCCAAAATGGGGTCACTTGTAGGGGGTTTCCACTGTTTAGGTACATCAGGGACTCTCCAAACGTGACATGGCGTCCGATCTGAATTCCAGACAATTTTGCATTGAAAAAGTCAAACGGCGCTCCTTCCATTCTGAGCTCTGCCATGCGCCGAAACAGTCGTTCCCCCCCACATATCAGGTATCAGCGTACTCAGGACAAATTGCACAATAACTTTTGCAGTCCAATTTCTCCTGTTACCCTTGGTAAAATAAAAAAAATTGAACCTGAAGTACTTTTTTTGTGAAAAAAAAGTTAGATGTTCATTTTTTTTTTTAAATATTCAAAAAAATTCCTGTGACTCACCTAAAGGGTTAATAAACTTCTTGAATGTGGTTTTGAGCACCTTAAGGGGTGCAGTTTTTAGAATGGTGTCACTTTTGGGTATTTTCTATCATATAGACCCCCTCAAAGTGGCTTCAAATGTGATGTGGTCCGTAAAAATAAAATGGTGTTGTAAAAATGAGAAATCGCTGGTCAACTTTTAACCCTTATAACTTCCTAACAAAAAAAAATTTTGGTTCCAAAATTGTGCTGATGTAAAGTAAACATGTGGGAAATGTTAGTTATCAAGTTTTTTGGGTGCCATATATCTGTGATTTAAGGGCATAAAAATTCAAAGTTGTAAAATTGCGAAATTTTCAAAATTTTCGCCAAATTTCCGTTTTTCTCACAAATAAACGCAAGTTATTTGAATGAAATTTTACCACTAACATGAAGTACAATATGTCACGAGAAAACAATGTCAGAATCACCGGGATCCATGGAAGCGTTCCAGAGTTATGACCTCATAAAGGTACAGTGGTCAGAATTGTAAAAATTGGCCCGGTCATGAACGTGCAAACCACCCTTGGGGGTGAAGGGGTTAAGGTGCCTTAATGCATGAGGTAGATGTCCTAGATATAAAATACCATAACAGGTAACACTGGGCCATCTCCATATGTTTTTGGTGACAATTTTCAGTACAAGTTTATGTACTCTTTATTGTTTCTTTCATATGGGTCCAATGCTAGTTGCTGTATACTGCCAGTGATCCCTGTAGGTTTCTTTTAAAATGAATCTGTCCTGGTATTATTATCATTATTTGTAATTTTGGTGACGTATGGATTAGTTCATATATTATTATTGTTGTTATTATTAATATTATAATTGTTTCTGTTAGTCATGTTCTTCAACTTGTTGCGTTCTAATTTTAACGCTATTTGTATGTATTCCCACACAGATTGGCTTCAAAAAGGCATGTGTGTGCTGAAACGTTGCAGAAGTACATTTGTTTTTCTTTGGGGTCATTTTTTGTATGGTGTTGGTTCTAGCCTAATTTGAGTGCCGAAGTCTTTTGTTATTATTCGGAATTTTCTTCAGCGCACCATAACCCATCAACAGTGAGCACCCCTTATATCCTATATATTATTTCTTCTTTTTGGGTTGCTGCTCCTGCCATACGAATGTCTTTTTCCATATTATTATTATTATTATTTATTGTTATAGCGCCATTTATTCCATGGCGCTTTACATGTGAGGGGGGTATACATAAAAACAAGTACAATAATCTTAAACAATACAAGTCATAACTGGTACAGGAGGAGAGAGGACCCTGCCCGCGAGGGCTCACAATCTTCAAGGGATGGGTGATAATACAGTAGGCGAGGGTAGAGCTGGTCGTGCAGCGGTTTGGTCGATCGGTGGTTACTGCAGGTTATAGGCTTGTCGGAAGAGGTGGGTCTTCAGGCTCTTTTTGAAGGTTTCGATGGTAGGTGAGAGTCTGATATGTTGTGGTAGAGAGTTCCAGAGTAGGGGTGATGCGCGAGAGAAATCTTGTATGCGATTGTGGGAAGAGGAGATAAGAGGGGAGTAGAGAAGGAGATCTTGTGAGGATCGGAGATTGCGTGCAGGAAAGTACCGGGAGACGAGGTCACAGATGTATGGAGGAGACAAGTTGTGGATGGCTTTGTATGTCATGGTTAGGGTTTTGTAATGGAGTCTCTGGGCAATTGGGAGCCAGTGAAGGGATTGACAGAGGGGAGAAGCTGGGGAATAGCGGGGGGACAGGTGGATTAGTCGGGCAGCAGAGTTTAGAATAGATTGGAGGGGTGCGAGAGTGTTTGAGGGGCGGCCGCAGAGCATGAGGTTGCAGTAGTCAAGGCGAGAGATGATGAGGGCATGGACTAGGGTTTTTGCAGATTCTTGGGTGAGGAATGAACGGATGCGTGAAATATTTTTGAGTTGAAGTCGGCAGGAAGTGGAAAGGGTTTGGATATGTGGTTTGAAGGAGAGATCAGCATCAAGGATTACTCCGAGGCAGCGAGCTTGTGGGACTGGGGAGAGTGGGCAGTCATTTACTGTAATTGATAGGTTCGTAGGGGGGGTCACGTGAGATGGGGGAAAGATGATGAATTCTGTTTTGTCCATGTTGAGTTTCAGATATCTAGTGGAGAAGAAGGATGAAATAGTGGACAGACATTGAGGGATTCTGGTTAGTAGGGAGGTGATATCTGGTCCAGAGATGTAGATCTGTGTGTCATCAGCATAAAGATGATACTGAAAGCCATGAGATTCTATGAGCTGTCCCAGGCCAAAGGTGTAAATAGAGAACAGCAGGGGCCCTAGGACTGAACCTTGTGGGACTCCGACAGATAGGGGGCGAGGTGAGGAGGTGGTGTGTGAGTGGGAGACGCTGAATGTCCGGTCTGTTAGGTATGATGAGATCCAGGAGAGGGCCAAGTCTGTGATGCCGAGGGATGAGAGGGTCTGTAATAATAGGGAATGGTCCACTGTGTCAAAGGCAGCCGACAGGTCCAGGAGGAGGAGGACAGAGTAGTGTCGCTTGCTCTTGGCAGTTAAGAGGTCATTGGTGACCTTAGTAAGGGCAGTTTCAGTGGAGTGGTGTGACCGGAAGCCAGATTGTAAGCGGTCGAAGAGGGAGCAAGAAGAGAGATGGGAGGACAGTTCAAGGTAGACGTGTTGTTCCAGTAGCTTGGAGGCGTATGGGAGAAGTGATATAGGGCGATAGCTAGATACAGAGGATGGGTCAAGAGAGGGCTTTTTGAGGATAGGTGTGATGGAGGCATGTTTAAAGCTTGAGGGGAAAACACCAGTTGTTAGTGATAGGTTGAAGAGATGGGTTAGGGTTGGGATGAAGACTGTGGTGAGGTTTGGGATGAAGTGGGATGGGATCGGGTCGAGTGCACAGGTGGTGAGATGTGATCTTGAGAGTAGAGTGGAGAGTCGATCTTCTGTAATGGTGGAGAAGTTGGTTTTGAAGGTGGAGGGCTGGGAAGTCGGGAGGAAGGGCTCTGGGGGTTGTTGACCAAAACTGTCCCTGATGTTATCAATTTTCTGCTTGAAAAATGAGGCAAAGTCTTCAGCTGAGATGAGTGGGGAGGGAGGAGGTGCTGGGGGGCGGAGGAGAGAATTGAAGGTGTTGAATAACTGTTTAGGGTTGTGAGACAGGGAGGATATGAGAGATGAGAAGTAGGTTTGTTTAGCTGTGGCGAGTGTGGTCTTGAAAGTAGTGAGGGACTGTTTGAATGCGATGAAATGCTCGTTGGAGTGGGATCTTTTCCATCTGCGCTCAGCAGCCCTGGAAGCTCGCCTCAGCTCTTTGGTCAGGCTGGTGTGCCAGGGCTGTCTGTTGATTTTGCGAGTTTTGGTATGTGTAAGTGGGGCAGCGGATTCCAAAGCTACAGCTATTGTGGTGTTATATAGAGCGGCAGCGTCATCCGCATTGTGTAAGGAACTTATATCTGTAAGAGGGAGGAGGGATTCGGAGAATGAGTGTAGGTCAAGGTGTTTAAGATTCCTGCGAGGGTGTGAAAGTTAGTGGGGTGGGGATTGTAGACATGGAGTGAAGAGGGAAGAGAATGTGAGCAGGTTGTGGTCAGAGAGAGGAAGAGGTGAGTTAGAGAGGTTAGATAGGGAGCAGAGGCGGGTGAAGATGAGGTCCAGTGTGTGGCCATCTTTGTGGGTGGCTGTAGAAGACCATTGAGTGAGGCCGAAGGAGGAAGTGAGAGATAGAAGTTTAGTGGAAGCTGAGAGGGAAGTGTCAATGGGGATGTTGAAGTCGCCCATGATGATAGTAGGGATGTCCGCGGAAAGGAAATGAAGTAACCAGGTGGTGAAGTGGTCAAAGAAGGTGGTGGCTGGCCCTGGGGGGCGGTAGATGACAGCCAGTTGGAGGTTGGAGGGGGAGTAGATGCGCACAGAGTGCACCTCAAAGGAAGGGAGGGTAACAGAGGGTGGCAGTGGGATTGGGGTGAAGGAGCAGGTATCTGACAGGAGAAAACCAACTCCTCCACCATGTTTGCTGCTGGGGCGGGGGGTGTGAGAAAGGTGGAAGCCGCCATACGAAAGTGCAGCAGGAGAGGCTGTGTCAGAAGGGGTGAGCCAGGTTTCGGTGATGGCGAGGAAGGAGAGTTTGGTAGTAACAAAAAGATTAAAAGATATTATCATTTAATTCAGGAGTCTACCATCATCTCAAGGGTCACCACTACAGGTTCCTTCCTACATACTCCAATGGAAGAAATACGGACGAGAGATTTTGAGACGGACGTAAGGAGGCTTTCTGCTTTAGATTTGCACTGTATAGCATTGGCAGAGTACCATAAGGTCCGATGAATTCCTAGGGGATTAAGGGTCCCCTTGAGACCCACCCTGTTCCAGGAGAATACGGAATACTGCACCAAATTTGAGGCAATTCTCAATAAATGCTCGATGGACATAATCATATTTATCATTGATTTCTTGCTGGAGATTACAGAACTCAACACTCGTATCGTAACGGCCCAACAGCAGCTGTTTAACACCATACCTGCTGAACAATTCAAGAAATTTAAAACTAAGTTGGATAAGACTATCAGTGATTTTCGTAACAATCTTCAAATACGAAAGAAGAAATAGTTCTTACGTGATACAGACGATTACTGGCACAATCAAGTATATAGATGGCATGCCACAGGATCCTACAAGGGCTATCATCAGTCCCAACAAGGTTACAGTCCTTCATCTACAAGTTCAGACAGCGAGTATGGTACAACACGCTCAATTCATTTATTAGGACGACAGGCCCGACCTTACCGAGGTAGATGCGGAGAGGGATGAGACACCGTCGTGGACCAGTCCAGGAGGACAATGAGATCACACATATGACACCGGAGAACATCATGTAGAATATCTCATTACATTGTCTCTCTCCCCCTGAATTGACATTATTGCAAAAAGGATTGACCTTCTCCCCGACACCTTTCTTTTATACCTTTCGTCTGGACCAGGAGCTCCATCGTTTTTATAGGACACTTCGACTTAAGGCTCATTTCGCCACCAGCGACATGCGGACTTCCAATGTACCACAATTGCCTGTAAAATGTTTTTCCCTCCAGCAACAAAATCTCAGGGTTCCTAGTAATTTTCAACCCTTCCGCACTTACCATCCGGTCGAGGCCTACATTAACCTAGTCCAAAGGGATATATCTGATACAATTCAGACGATCAATAGGGGTGAGTTCCATGTTAAGAATAATTTAACGCAGGAGGAAACCATGGCTCTATCAACACTTAAAGCTAAGAAAAAATTAATTATTAAACCAGCCAACAAAGGGGGAGCTAGTGTGGTCATGGATCGGTCCTATTACATAGCAGAGATTCAATACCAACTTAGTGATACCGACACATATATACTTATACCCTCTATCCCTACTTTTGATATCGCCAGAAAGATTAGACACCTAGTTGAACAGTACAGTTGGTTGGGTATCATTGACTCTAAGTTAAGCGAGTTCTTGATTAACAACATCCAGTAACTCCAGTTTTTTACACTCTCCCTAAGGTTCATAAAAATCTCTGGAAACCTTTTGGATGCCTTATAGTGGCCTCCACTAATTCGATTTTGTCCCCTTTTGCCATCACATTGGAGAAAATTCTCACCCCATGGATCTCATCCATAAGATCATATTTGAAGGGCACCCCGGATTTTCTGAGGTCCATTATGAACATTGGGGCCATCCCTTTGGGGAGCAAATTAGTGACACTCAACATCAATAGCCTGTACACTAGTATAGATCATCAAGCAGGCATAGAGGCACTTAAGGTGTTGACTAACCACACAACCTATAATGTTGACCAGATCCGGTTTTGTGAGGACCTGCTCAAACTAATCTTAAAGGAGAATTTTTTTCTGTTTGAAGATCAGTTCTGTTTACAAAGAAAAGGCACAGCTATGGGGTCCAATGTGGCACCCCCGTATGCCAACATATATATGGACCACTTTGAGAGAACATTTGTGTACAACCACCCCTTTTTTGCTACTAATGTCATACACTGGAAAATAGTCATTGACTTTTTTTCATTTAGATTGGTAATGATGAAACACTCTCCCAATTTTTCACTGACATCAACCCAGCTACCACAGACCTGTCTTTCACTATCAATCACGATATTAGTGCAATTCATTTCTTGGATACCACTGTTTCAATTACCACGGACAGGAAACTGACTTGTATACGAAGACCACTTGCAGGAACAGTCTCCTCCATTACATGAGTTGACACCACAATACATCAAAAGGGCTCTCCCCAAGTCACAACATTATAGGGTCCGCTGTATCCTGACAAATTAAAATGTCCATGCAATTAGACACGAGGACATGGATTTTAAGTTTCGACAGGGGTCAGCCTGACAGCATTTTAAAATCTTCTCAAACACCATCTGAACAAACTAACAGAGACAAGGACCAAAGATTAATTTTCATCAGCACCTTTCATCCTTTCGGCAGGGCAATCAATCGTAGTATATTAAAACATTGGCCTATCCTACAAGCATTTTACCCAGGAGTACCTGAGTTTACCAACAGACCCATTATGGGTCATAAACGACCGGATATTAAAAATCATCTAGTAAGGGCTGATGTTAGTTCCGCGAGGACAGGTCCACTACAACGCACATTGGCAACACCACACAGAAGCACATTCCCATGTTTGGGATGCCTACAGTGTCCCAACATCTCTAGAGGGGATAGTTTCACCCACCCACGGTCCGGTAATCGGTATCCCATTAAGGGCTTCTACAGGTGTGATTCCACATACGTAGTTTACCTTATCAAGTGCCCGTGCAGTCTGATATGTTGGGGAGACCACTCAGCATATCCGTAACCACATCTCGCAATATAAGTCCACAATCCGTTGTGGGCATACTTTATTTCCCATCCCCTCACTTCATTTCTTCAGGTCATACGATATCCCAGCTCAAATATCAGGTCATAGACCATGTCCCATTCAGTAGAAGAGGGGGGTGACAGGATTAAAATATTAAAACAACGCGAGTCATTTTGGATACAGACACTGCAGACCCTTACTCCACTGGGTTTAAATAGGGAGTATGAGGTTCACTATTAGTAGTCATATTAGTTTATCATTGATGAATCATTTGCATAACTTAGTGTTGATTTCCGTCTCCTTTTTGGGCTTCTCTGAATGTTTTTTTTCGTGCATGTAACAGACTGTTTTTTAATGTGTTTTGCTTGGTAAACATTTCCCTTATTGACATTGGACCCATGATGATCTAATTATGTTTTCCCTTATTTTATAGATGCCATAATAGACAACTGACCAGGTATTGGGTGTTTCTATAGATTTGTTTTCATTTTTTTTTTCTTGTTTTTTTTCTGTGGTCTTTTCAAGACTCATTATTATTTGGCAACATTTTTCATATTTTTTTTTTTTCCCCTTTTTTCCCCATTTGTTATTTTTTCATTTATTAATCATTCATTACTTATTAATGTTTCCGTTCTTCATTCTTTAATTCAATTTTTATCTAGTTTGGTCCTTTTCTAGATCCCCCTTGTCTGTGGCGCTTTACTAATTATCTGCTTACAGCTCCACTAATTACTTAGCATAAGTTACCACCTCCCATTTGTTCCCCACTGCAATGTGACTCAGTCCTATGCGCATGCGACCTCTCATTTCTGAAGGACACAAAGACTTTCGGCTTCATTCTTCTGTTACAGCCTTGCGCACGCACCACTGCGTTCTCAACCCCAGCCGGCGTGAACCAGAAGTCCTCAGCAGCACTTCCACGCCGGCACTTAAAGGATGGACCGGAGCGGTCGCATCCAGACACTGGCACCTTCAGCTGTTTTTTTCTACAGTAGTCCCTGCATCACCCACGTAATCCAGGCCAACTGAATGCAATCTGGGTACGCTTTCTGCTACCCGCACCTAGCGTCATCCCTCTATTGCAACCCCCCCTTTTTTCTTTGGCATCTGTCCAACTTGGGGTATTTTTTCTTTTTATCCCTTTTCCCCACCTTTTTTCCTTTTTACATAAGCTTTCTTGTCCATGGCCAGCTTGATTAATGGATTGGTGTGATCTATTTTTAGGCATGGATGTGGATTTGTTCCATAATGAGAGACCCCTCTCCATAACAGGTAACAATGGGCCATCTCCAAGTTTTTTTTGGTGCCAATTTTCAGTACAAGTAAGTATATGTACTCTTTATTGCTTCTTTCACATGGGTCCAATGCTAGTTGCTGTATACTGCAAGTGATTACTTATCCCTGCAGGTTTTTTTTTAAATGAATCTGTCCCGGTGTTATCATTATTTGTAATTTTGGTGACATATGGATCATATTAGTTCATATATTATTGTTGCTATTATTATTATTGTTTCTGTTAGTCATGTTCTTCAACTTGTTGCGTTCTAATTTTAATGCAATTTGTATGTATTCCCTCACAGGTTTGGCATGAAAAAGGCATGTGTATGCCGAAATGTGGCAGAAGTACATCTGTTTTTCTTTAGGGTCATTTTTTGTTTTTGTATGGTGGTGGTTCTAGCCTCATTTTTCATATGAGTATTGGGTAATAAACCTATCATTTGAGTGCCTAAGTCTTTTGTTATTTTTTTATTATTTGGAATTTTCTTTAGAGCACCATAACCCATCAACAGTGAGCAACCCTTATATCTTATATTTTAATTCCCAATGAATTTTTTATCCGTACTATGCTGAATTTTATCCTCTATTTTTGCAAAAATCTGAGTGAATAAAGAATTGTTTTTTCACTTCATTGTTGAGCTGGATTTTCTCTTCATTGGAACGGTTGTTCCGTGCTCCGAGCCTCATGATGTCCTGATCGATGAGCTGGATTGTTTTATATTCAGGGAAATGTTTTACCTCACAAAAAAGCATCGGTGATCCAGTGCTGTAATGTCTATATTCTCCCTTTTGCGTAGTCAAAGTAAGGTTTTGCATATCAAAGTAATTCTCTGTCGCAGTTCTTGTGGAGGCGTAGTTCTCTGCCCTGTTGAGGGCAGAGCAAAGTGCTGTAGTACACAGGCGACGGGAAAGGTCAGATAGGCCCGGCGCCTGCACACTGCAGTACTTTGCCTCAACAGGGCAAATCAGTACACCTGCACAGGAGCCGCGACAGAAGCAAGGAAGAGGACGTCATCACCTGAAGATGGGAGGCGCCGGAGCCGGATCGCGACACCCATCAGACCGGACCTCCCCCCCCCCAGGTGAGTATAATCTAACTTGCTTTTCTTATCTTTCCGGTTACATCAGGGGCTTATCTACAGAATTACAGAATGCTGTAGTTAAGCCGCCCAAATGGCTTATATGAAAAAAATGAGGTGACAGATTCCCGTTAATGAGATTCTGGTGCTTCGGGTTGGGTCTTAATGTGGTGCACTGGCCTCTTCATCATCCTTATGTGCGTAAATGACAGTTCACTGAACCTTCAGTGACCTGCCTCCTATTTTACATACTGTACTTGTGCAGTTCTTATTGTGGTCTTTAAAAAAAACCCATACACTACAGCAAAATGGCAGCGGCGCATGCGCAGTAGCATTCATCATTTGCTGACAGATGCTGCGATGCCATTTTATTGGAGGGAAAAAAGATTGGCTGAAGCAAAATAGTACCATCTCCAATTTTTTTTCCTCCACAAAATGGTGCTGCCAGCAGCACATGCGCAGTAGCATCTTTTGCTGGCAGTAATGGATGCTACTTCGCATGCGCCGCCACTTTGCTGTAGTGATTTTTTTTTTTTTTTAAGGCCACAATATGAACTACGCAAGTGCAGTAATTAAAATAGGTGGCAGGTCACTGAGCGTTCAGAGTCTGTCATTTAAGCCAATAAGGATGTCTATGAGGCCAGAGCACCAAACAAAGCCCTCGCCCACATGCCGCCCCTAAGCACAAGAATCTCATTAACTTAAAACTACAAATAAAGATTAACAACCACAAGCCAGATTTCATAAACCAAGGTATCATTTTAATCAGTATAACGGTGCCGACCTGAGACTGTCTGTAGGTTACTGTGCACATTCGTGATGACAGGTTCGCTCTAAAGCCCAAACAGGTTGGACTAGGTCAGTAAAGGAAAAAACAAGGCCAAGTAAACCTGTCAGTATTAATGCAATATGCAAGTAGACATGCACAGTGTGACCATTAAACATATATGACCTAAAATCAAAACATAGCTCCAGATATATACATTGCTCAAAAAAAAGGGAACACTAAAATACCACATCCTAGATATCTCTCAATGAAATATTCCAGTTGCAAATTTTTATTCATTGCATAGTGGAATGTGTTCAGAACAATAAAACACAGAAATTATCAATGTAAATCAAAATGAATATCCCATGGAGGTCTGAATTTGGAATGATACTCAAAATCAAAGAGAAAAATCAAATTACATGCTGATCCAACTTCAGTGGAAATGCCTCATGACATGGCAAAGATGTTCAGTATTGTGTGTGGCCTCCACTTGCCTGTATGACCTCCCTACAGTACAACACATGCTCCTGATGAGGCAGAGGATGGTCTCTTGAGGGATCTCCTCCATGACCTGGAATAAAGCATCCGCCAACTCCTGGACAGCCTGTGGTGCAACGCGACGTTGGTGAATGGAGCGAGACATGATGTCCCAGATGTACTCAATCGGATTCAGTTGCAGTCTGCCAGTCCATAGCTTCAATGCCTTCATCTAGCAGGAACTGCTGACACACTCCAGCCACATGAGGTCTGGCATTGTCCTGCATTAGGAGGAACCCAGGGCCAACCGCACCAGCATATGGTCTCACAAGGGGTCTGAGGATCTCATCTCGGTACCTAATGGCAGTCAGGCTACCTCTGGCGAGCACATGGAGGGCTGTGCGGCCCTCCAAAGAAATGCCACCCCACACCATTACTGACCCACTGCCAAACCGGTCATGCTGAAGGATGTTGCAGGCAGATCACTCTCCACGGTGTCTCCAGACTCTGTCACGTCTGTCACATGTGCTCAGTGTGAACCTTTCATGTGTGAAGAGCACAGGGCGCCAGTGGCGAATTTGCCAATCCTGATGTTCTGTGGCAAATGCCAAGTGTCCTGCACGGTGTTGGGTTGTGAGCACAACCCCCATCTGTGGACGTTGGGCCCTCAGACGATCCTCATGGAGTCGGTTTCTAACGGTTTGTGCAGACACATGCACATTTGTGGCCTGCTGGAGGTCATTTTGCAGGGCTCTGGCAGTGCTCCTCCTGTTCCTCCTTGCACAAAGGCGGAGATAGCGGTCCTACTGCTGGGTTGTTGCCCTCCTACGGCCCCCTCCACATCTCCTGGTGTACTGGCCTGTTTCCTGGTAGCGCCTCCAGCCTCTGGACACTATGCTGACAGACACAGCAAACCTTTGTGACATCCTGGATGAGCTGCACTACCTGAGCCACTTGTGTAGGTTGTAGAGTCCGTCTCATGCTACCACGAGTGTGACAGCACAACCAACATTCAAAACTGACCAAAACATCAGTCAGAAAGCATTGATACTGAGATGTCGGCTGTGGTCCCCACCTGCAGAACCATTCCTTTATTTACGGTGTCTTGGTAATTGCCAATAAATTCCATCTGTTGTCTATTCCATTTGCACAACAGCATGTGAAATTGATTGACAATCTGTGTTGCTTCCTAAGTGGGCAGTTTGATTCACTTGGAGTTATAGTCTGTTGTTTAAGTGTTCCCTTTATTTTTTTGACCAGTGTAGTTTATGGGGGGGGGGGGGGGGAGACTTTCCTTTTATGGCTTATGGTATTACTTGCTGTTTTAGGCACCAAATTCTCCAAACTGGCTACACGCGATTCATGAATTGGGCACAAAGTCAAAAACATTTTTTTTTCTCGAATGGTTTTTGCACCAAAAGTGGCACATTGTGCCAACATAGCTCCAAAATACTGGTACTTAAAAATATACCAGGTGTGGAGGACTGGAGTGGAGTTGCGACAAATTTTAAGCAATTGATGAATCAGCAGAAAACATCTGGAATTGTTAAACTCAACCCACAAAGTGAGAAAAAGGAGAATAAAAAAAAAAACAAAAAAGTTGAGCACATAAAATAGACTTAACAAAAGAGGCGCAAATAAATTAATTAGGTGCAGATTAAAAAAAAGTCGCAAAACACACAAAACTAGACAAAAAAAAGGCACAAAGATAATGATGAATCTGGGCCATAATGCGTTGACACTGCAGCACGTAAATAGTAACACATTTAATAATAATAATTAATAATAATTTTTATTTATATAGCGCCAACATATTCCACAGCACTTTACAATTAAAATAGGGCATATGTTTTTTTTTTCATGAAAATAATGTAAAAGGGCATCCCACTGCTACAAGGTGTCCCCAATCAGGGTAATCCCTAACTTTAGTAACTTACCTCATCATGTGCCAACCAGGCCTCAAAATAGAGGACTAAAGTAGTATTCCTTCTGTCACATACATACACATTGAGTACATGGTGTGATTCACTGAAGGGGTCACCATCTTTGTTAAATTCCTGAATGGTGACATTGTTATGCATTGGGGGGGCAGTATCACACAGTTATAATACAGGAGAGCACAGTTCCGTTTACTAGTCTGTGACCGTAGTTTGGGAGGCACTGGTGCAAGCTGGTCTAGTGATCATGTGCTGACGCATCATGGGATTTATGGCAGAGCAGAATATCATTATTCAGGGCGAAATTTGCAAATGAAGATGGAGGGTGGATGACAGAAACAGAAAGCCACTACATACAAAAGCATATGGTATACAAGAGTGCAGAGTGCAACAGACAAGTGGGTGGTGCAGTATCAGAAAAAAACAAAACCTGGGAATGCTTCTTTACGAACCATCTTGAAGGTTAGAAGAAATGTACACACATGTATTCAGGACAGGTAGGATGCAGAAATTGGTGAATTCGAGGACTTGAATGCTCACAAGATTTCCAGGACCGTACCTTGATAGATAAAATATGAGCGGATAGGTCACCAGTGTCACTCAGTAGTGCAGCCTCACGACTTGGCCTTCAATTTCAGACATAGAAAGATTCTACATTTTAAAGATTCAGAAGTTTTGCAAGCTCATCAATCATAGGTGTCGCCTCTAAAAATCTGGTGTTGAGAGATATCCAACCGAAATATTTCTGGTTTTAACTCCCTTTGATTATAAAAGTAGTAAATAGAATCAAAAAGTGTTTTTTTTATTATCTTAAGAATCATTGCAGCTTACAAAGAGTTAAAAAAAAAAAATACAGCAGCCAGGGCCAAGTCAGCAAAGATATAAACTACAGAAAAAAAATTAAGACTTCAGGCTGACTGACAGCTTTTATGTCTAGTCTTTAAGAGTCCTGTTAACAAGACCCAAACTCCTCTATCCACTTCTCATATTTTTCAATATCCAAGGCGGACACGGATTTGGATACTTTCTTCAATGCCATCTCAAAGTCTTCCATTGTAGTGGGCATGTGCATGTCATCTCTGGAAAGATTGCGAATTTCTTCTGGCGTTAAGCCTTCAATACGTCTTCTCATTGCCATCAAAGAAGCGTCTCTGTGGAGATATGAGCATTTCTAGGTCATGAAGTATTAAATGGATTATGCTACCAGGTTTTTGCCATCTAAATTTTGACATGTAATCAGAGAACCGTATAATATAGGGGGCAGAGGCACTGACTCCAGCAATGTATCACTTACTGGACTGCTTGCTGCATTTTTTACAAAATCAATGCTTTATCAGCAGCTGATAAGTCACAAGAGGACTAGTAAATCTGGTGCCATGTAATCAAACACATTCATGAGCACTGTATAATTCTGTCCCAACCACTGACTGGCAGATTGCTGCCCAAGCACAGTGTACACAGAAAGCTGCCAATCAGTGGTGTAGGTGGGGTTATACACAGCTCAGCTTTCAGAGAATTGGTAGCAGAGAAAACAGGAATTGAATCAATACTGCAGCAAGCAGACCTGTAAGTGATACATCACTGGAATCAGGGTCTCTGCCCCCATAGCATGGTGCTTTCAGAACATTATAAAAACCAGCTGATAGATTCTATTCCTTACCATATGCAATACTACAGGGGCTCATAAAGTCACCAGGCCATTCTGCACTGGATTTCTCCCCTTTATAGAATAAACTGTTCATTCTAATATTTGCACACTTTGATAATATTCTGAGTATTATACCGTAAGTCTACAATTAACATATCTAGGGATTACCAATTACATACCTGCATACATTGGTTATATCTGCCCCAGAATAACCATCCATGTTTTCTGCTATTTTGTCAATGTCAACATCACCTGCCAATTCCAACTCTTTAAGGTTTATTCTTAAGAGCTCTCCTCTGCCTTTGGCTGGAAAAGACAAAGCAAAAAGACACACACTCAGGTATATTGATATACAAATGTATACAGAGATCTCCATCCAGGCAAAAGAAGAAAAATAATTTATATTTTTTCTCCCCCTTCTGCCTGAATGGAGAACACATACATTTTAGTACATTAATACATACATTTTATTGCATTTGTTTTTTTTTTTAGGCTAGTTTCACACTAGCGTTTTTTTGCGCTGCGCCTCGTGCGCTTGCTGTTTTTTTGCGCATGCGATTTAACCAGTTTGTCACCATGTTAACTCAAAAAACGCATGCGATTTTAAACACATGCGTGCGCATGTCCTAGCGCACGCGTGCGTTCCCATAGACTAATTTTTTTTCGCATTCCGTACGCATGCGTTTTGAGACAGGTCGGACGGACCAAAAATGCAACAGGTTGCGTCCGGCGCGCCTAGGCGCACACTACAAAAAAACAAATGCGCACGAAAACGCATACGAACGCGTGCATGCACTAGACAATGCTCACCCATGTTAAAGATAGGGAGCAATGCGCATGCGCACGAGGCGCAGCGCTAAAAAACGTAAGTGTGAAACCAACCTTAGTCCCAGGAGGGGACCTTATAACATTTTGTAATATACTAGCAAGAATGCATAACACCTACATGAGCCCCAGGCTACCAGTATATAACCGTTAACCACCACAATCCAACTATTGAATTTTACAGGTAAGTAACAATCTATCCCTTTGTTACTATTTACATGAACATTAAATGAGTCTGTCCTTCCTCTGGAGCTGAAAAGCAGAAAAGCATGGTTAAAAAAAAAATGTCAGTGTCATGATCCAGGTCGGGTTTTGTGTCCTGTCTCTTTTTCCTGGTCTGATCATGTTAAGGGTTAACTTCTCTGCCTCCTTCTGACTTCAGGCCGGCTATTTCTCTCCACTGCAGAAAATATCAAAAACAAAAATTTGGCACTCAAAAACGAAGGCAATTTCACAGTTCCTTTATCGCATCCAATTCAATAAATACCTTTTGAACGTTTTTGGTCAAACAACAGACCTTCATCAGAATAAGTTTCTCATGGTTGATTTAGCTAAAAAAAGGAGCTGTATAGGAAAACCCATATGCTGTAGGGTATGCTGTAATGGGTACGCAATTCGTGGTACTGAATATGTAACTAGATGTATTAAAGTAAAACAGATGTCTACTGGGAAGCGGCACAAGAAGGCAAAGAGGCACTGTAGAGAAATAGAATCATAGAATCGTGGAGTTGGAAGGGACCTCCTGGGCCATCTGGTCCAACCCGCTGCTCAAAAGCAGGATTTTACTAAATCATCCCAGACAGATGCTTGTTCAGCCTCTGTTTGAAGGATTCTATTGAAGGAGAACTCACCACCTCTCGTGGCAGCCTGTTCCAATCATTGATCACTCTGTCAAAAAGTTTTTTCTAATATCTAATCTGTGTCTCCTCCCTTTCAATTTCATCCCACTGCTTCTAGTCTTTCGTATGTGGGACTAATATGGGAGTTGATAGTCTGACAGCGTATTGAGTACTAGGTTTACTGCCCCAAACTGGCGCTGTACATGAACAGGCAAGCCAGTGATGCCTTGAATGTGAGAATGTTGTGGCTATAGCTAGATTGGTGGCGTGTTGGATACCACGCTTAGAGTCCCAGGTGGATACTGTATAGAGTATTTTTTAGCTTGTGAGCCATGTCCAGTGATCCCACACTGATCACAGGTAAATGAACCAGCGCTATAGGAGGGGGCACCAGGGGTGCAGCATAACAGCGCTTAGCCTGTGTCCGGGGAATGTGAAGTCGTATTTTTTTCAAATTTCTCTCCACTGCATCCTTCAGGCGGTGTCAGTTATAGTTTCTGCCTACGGCGTGTGTAGCCGACTCTGCTTGCCCTGATTTATCCTGCTGCTTTTGCTGACTGTAGCCATGTCTGTTTACTCCTCTCTTCCAGTCCCAAGTCTGTGTTCCCCTTCTCGTGTTTTGACTCCCTGGTATCTGACTTGGCTTGGACCCTGACCTGCTGTTTGTCTCTTGTCTTTGGCATATCTGCTCCTCACCGATATTGACCCATTTGGCTTGTTTCTGACTCTGTGCTTGTTTATTCCTTTGGTACTGCGCTGCAGACTAATATCGACCAGGCTTGTTTGACTATTCCGCTGCCACCTGGTTGTAGCCTTGCTGCTGCGCTGCAGGTCTGCTCTTGCTATGTGTAGTCTTCCCTCCACTCTATTGCCATCTAGTGGAGCTTGCATCTACCTGCATAGCAGCAGCTTTGACGGACAGCATACTCACCCAATCCAAACAGAAAAAAATTGTTAACTATGAACAGTAGTAATTAGGGATGAGTGAACATGAACGATAAAGTTCAGGGTTCGTACCGGACACCAAGTAACCGGTAAAGAGAACCCCGACTTCCAAACAGAAGTCCGTGTTTCTGTTTGGGATTGCCAGACTAATGAAGCTTGTGCAGCCAATCAACAAGCTCTAAGGCTGTGGGCACTTCAGGCCCAAACACAGCCATGCCAGTTATTGGCATGGCTGTGATTGGCTGGTGCATTCTGTGCCTCGGCCTGTATAAAGACCAGATAAACTGTTGCGCCACCATTCTGACGCCTTGGTGTAGAGGACCCATAATACAGCCTGGTGCAGCGTGCCCGTAATACAGCCTCTTCTCTACTGGGAATTTTTTTTAGGGGGAAAAAAGGAAAGAATCAAATAGGGAACATGGTCCTGCTGTAGCTGCTGCGGGGAGAGGACGTGGTCAATCTGTGCCTGTTACGTGTCCAAGTGCAACACCTTCCTCATGTGTACACAGGTGGCAGGACCTTATGCGTCATTTCGTAGGTCCGAGTACCGCTGGCCAAATAGTGAGGCCAGAAAATGTTGAGGCAGTGTTAGATTGAATGTCTGAGAATGCCTCTGGTTCCTTTGCATTGTCTTCCATCCAGTTCCCTGTAGAAAGTACAGAGTTGGCACCTGAAGACCATGGGCATTTTTCTTCCACCTCACCCCCTTACAAATCAGCCAAGCAGTCTAAGCCCAAGTCATGCAGCAGTCTGTTCAGTTTTTATTGACTCGGATGGCTGGGGTTCTGTGGCCCATCCACCTGGTCCTGCCCCACAAGTGGAAGAGACTGAATGCACTGATGCGCAACCACTTGTTATGTTGAAGGAGGAGTACATGGGAGGGCTAGTTCACAGAGTCAGCGAGCGACGAAACTCAGCAGGTGCCAACTTCTGCGTCTTTCTGCAATGTGCAGATGTGCATACTGGCAAGGAGGGCAGGGGTGAGGAATGGGTGAAAGATGATGCGGGGGATAATGAGGTCCTATACCCCACATTGAGCAAAGACCATCCTAGTGACGTAGGCGCAGGTTGGAAAAAGAGGAGGTGGTCACACTGCCCCAGCAGCACAGAAAGAGAAAGAACAGGGTTTAAAAGTACAGCAGGCGGCCATTAGCCAGTACGCCTGCTGCTACTGCCCACCACACGCCAAGGAAATGAGTAAACCAACAAGTTCAAAAGAGATCCCTGGTATGGCATTTCTTGAGGCATTGTGCTGACGAGAAGACACGGGTTGTTGCAACGCTGTGACATCAGAGCTTGATGCCGGGCATAAATCTTATGAACCAGAGCACCACCTGCATGACAAAGCATCTGAATTCCAAGCACAAGGTGTAGAGGAGTACACACCTTAAAAAGCATGACAGATCTGAGCATCCTCCTGCTACCTCTTCTGCTGTGGTTTCCGCCAGAGCTGTGTAGTCGGAGCTCATTTTGGTGGAGTCAGAGTCGGTATAAAATGGTCAGACTCCGAAAATATATAATAAATTGGGTACAGTAGTTCAATGCAGAATGTGCTGAATATTTTTTCATAAGAATTTGGGAAAGTTATGAAATGTCCTATAAATGGCTGTTCTATGGCTACATTCACACACAGCGTTTTTGCTGCGTTTTTTGAGGATACATTTTTCAGCTGCAAAAGCAGATCAGCTTTTTAAAAAACCGCATCACCTGAAAGGTTTTTGAGCTCATAGATAATGTTTTCAATAGCAAAAGCAGATTAGAAATCTGCTCTATCTATCCATTTATCCATATCTGTCTATCCATATCTTATCTGTACCAAAAAGAATGAAAGCCGGGTAGCACACAGACTAACACTCCTTTTATTTTAGCACCAGTCAGGTACACCTCATAGCTGCCCAAAAGGACGCCCAGGACAGGCATTGCTCGTCTTCAGTAACACATCAACATCAATTGATAGTTGGAATAAATAGACTGCATTCACCACATCTTAAGGTGCAGCCTTTATTTTCAAGTGTAGGGCTGTGCAGTATAAGGTTCTGCAGTAGTTGAGGTGTGCAGTATGAGATTCTGCGGAACAGTATGAGGTTCTGCCCCCCCCCTAGTTTTGATCCTGGCTAAAACCGTTTCTTATAGATATGGCGAACCCTCAGGTAACCCTAAATGAAGGTCAATGGACACAGGTGACTGAATTGAAGGAATTGCTTAATCACCTATTTACCGTGACTAAAAAATTACAAGCTGAGGATTTAACTCCTGGCATTTTCATAAGGGAGTGGAAGAACTTGCTATTTTGCCTGTCCCAAAGAGGAGATTTAATCGCAGATGGCATTTCTACTTCAATGAAACGGAGAGAGACACAGCTATTGGAAAATAAAATTTTTCTGGCAGCTGTTTATGTGGACCCAAGTCATCGTATATTGCTTGATGATCAACAACTTACTAAAGGAAAAGAAGCTCTGACTGAGGTAGCAGTTAGGATGAGTGGCCTACAGGAGGACTGCCAGGCGCAAGAGGACTTGGGTCCTGACAGTGCTACTGCTGCCATATCTTCGTCCTCATCAGATGAGGAGTTTGACTTTGACAAGTATTTGGATGATATGGAGCAGGCAAAGCGTTGCTGCAAGGAAAAAGATTTCCCTCCGTCTCCTATAGCAAGCAGATTGACCATATTTCAGCAAAATGTTTCATTTGCTCTCAAAGAAAAAGAAAAATTCAACCGTTCATCAAAACTGACTGTGCATGAGGCAATTCCTTTATACTTGGAAACTGTTAGAGATGTTGCCCATGTGGTTATGGCTTTGCATCCAACCCAAGTTAGTGTAGAGAGGTTGTTCTCTAGCCTTAAAATTATTAGGTCAGGTTTTAGGTCATCTATGAAGGAGGATCTGATGGAGGCAATTCTATTTCTTAGAACAAATTCATAGACTGCACAAATGTTATTTAGTACGTTTTCGTTGAAAACTGTTTTTTGCCACTTACATAGTTTATTACATAGTGATTATATATATATATATATATATATATATATAAATACACACACACACACACACTGTATGTATGTAATCGATATTACATAGTGTATTACATATTCACAATTTATTACAGTTTTTTGTGTTCTAAAGTTGTATTCCAATAAATATATATTATGTTCTATCTAAATGTCTTGATTATTGTATCATAAAAATGATTTAATGTCTGATGTTCACATTGTACTACAATAAATTTTTCACTTAAATATAAGCAATATATGTTAGAGTTGGAGTCGGTGGAAGGGAGTCGCAGGTTTGGCTTACCGACTCCACAGCCCTGGTTTCCGCCTCATCCTCACACTCACGATTAACAGGGCCACCTTCCTCCCCTCAAAGAGAGGATGTGACAGCACCACCACCAGCAGTGTCACCGAGCATCTCCACAAGGTCCCATGGAAGTGTTCAGCTCTCAATAAATAATAATAATCTTTATTTATATAGCGCCAACATATTTCGCAGCGCTTTACAGTTTAACAGTTTCAAAACACAAGTCATAAGTAACAACGTTAACAATACAATAATTAAAGCCCCATCCCCCCTACCCACCCACAAACCATGGTCTTGAACGGCAGCATTCCCAAATTCCTGGCCTTTCAAATGCTGCCATTCCGGCTGGTGGAGATGGACAGTTTTTTAAAAACTTAAGGCGGTGGCTGTCCCGCAGTATATTATTCCCAGCCGCCACTACCTTTCAAGTTGAGCCATGCACACACATATTGCAGACCAAATCAGGTGTGTACTGCGCAAAGCCATCTGTGGCAAGGTCCACATAGCCACTGGACCAGTAAGCACCACCATGGAGGTTACAACTCTCTAACTGTGGCGGCTGGGACAGAGACAGAAGGCATTCTAGCGCATGTTGTACCACCGAGGATTGCTGGACTTTTCTTTGTCCTTGTTGCCACCTCCTCTTACTCCGCTTTCTCATCAGGTCACAGTAAAACCTGCACCACCAACTTTAGCACAGACAGGGGGAAACGACAGCAGGTTGTTCTAAAATGTAACTGTTTGGGGAACAAATCGCACACCACAAAGGAGCCGTGGACAAGTTAAAAAAACCCAGACAGATGAGTGGTTGGTGCCGGTGAATCTCAAGCCAGTCCTGGTGGTGTGCGATAAGCTAAATCACAGCAAACAAGATCTTTGGAACAAGATACATAACGGTCCTAGGTCATAGTGCCCAAACCACCGCATGCATTAGCCATGGAATCACTCCCCATAGTATTGGAAACAAAAAAAGAACTGGACTCCAAAATCCACCAAAAGAATTGTAAAATCAGAAAAGGCTTTATTAATCTCATATAAGAGATACCAAGACAACATAAAGACAATATCATATCATTATAGAGTTATTTGTACAGGGTTTTAAGGTGCAGCAAAAAGAGTGCAGCAGCGCACAGCAAACCAATGGGAAACTTATTAATTACATTACAATTTATATTAAAGTGACAGTGCTAGCAGTAATTTTCTATCATACAACCTACATATCCAAAGAAACTGGACACCAGTGCAGTGAAACTATGAGGCCCCACAAAAAATTAGTCATCATAGCATAGTAGCCATAGTGACCCCATATTAACAGCACAGATGATCACAGTATTCTAAATGCCTTACCCATGGATGCTCCGCACGCCGCACGGCTCACCCCTATGCGCGTTTCGTGTAGGCTTCGTCTGGGGGCTGAGATGGTGTAGTCTGTCGCTTCACGCCTTTTAAACCCCCTTAGCAGCTGTAGAGTGTTGCACTAAGTGGCGCGTGTCGCCGGCATACAGGACCCAGAAGTCGCGTCACCATTAGGCGCCAAGAAGGCCGCGCGGTTCACCCGGAATACCCGGTGACGTCACTGAACCGCAACCGTCGTCAGCCGTAGCCGGAAGTGACGCGCCGGCTGTCTCCGTGCCCGCGACATGCGCACAAGGAACCTCCAAATGCTGCAAAGGCGTGAAGGGACAGACTACACAATCTCAGCCCCCTGACGAAGCCTACGCGAAACGCGCGTAGGGGCGAGCCGTGCGGAGCATCAATGCAACAAGGCGCACCCTGTTGCATTTTCTGTGCGCCCAACCTGTGTGAAACAAATGCGCACCAAAAAACCACATTACAGTCTATGGGAACGCATGCGTTTTTAAAGTCAAACTGGTTAACAGGCATGCTCAAAAAATAAAAAACGCATACAAAACGCTTTTTTGTATGCATTTGCACTGCGCACGGAGCGCAGCGCAAAAAAAACGCTAGTGTGAAAGTAGCCTAAGACACACTTTTTTTCCCCCCAAACTTGGGGGGGGGGGAACGGGGGTGCGTCTTAGAAAGCGTACATGCCTTACTGATACTGTGCGTTTAGGCCGCAGGCTGGGTTGAGGGGGTGTACGGGCACCCGGAGACCCCCTGCAGCAGCACAAGACCCCCGGCAGCAACGCGCCACACATCGGCGCCCCCCCTCATCCCTTGCCAGCGGCCTGCAGCATAACCCCACTCCTGCCTTCTCCAGCAGCGAGCCTGGGACCCTGATTCACCGCAGCCACCACCCCCGGTAAGCAATAAGATGCAAGAATTATAAGAAGCACCACAATTTTAATAAAAAATATTTTTTTCTTAATTTTTCTCCTCAAAATTTGGGGTTCGTTTTATAATCCGGAGCGTCCTCTAGTCCGAAAAATATGGTACTTAAGAGTGTGGTGTTAATTGCTGGTTTTCCCACTTTTTAAGCACTGCATATATTTTTGAATTTGTGTGTAATAACATTTTACGTTTTATATATGACTACGGTTCATTGTTTACAATTTTTTATTTTCGGATTAAATTCTCTATTGTACTGAACCGTGTTCATTCCATGTGTTATAGTGGACACACACACACTTTAAATTTGATTTCGATATTGGTGCCCCATGTCTGCGCCTTTTCATTTTAGCATATTCACCTAGTGATTCCCTGCTGCTACTCTCCCAGTGGAGGATCGTTCTCCATATGTATAAACATTGCTGCAGCCAATCATTGGCAGTAGCGGTCACAAGTCACAAAGAAAAAGCAAGGAGAACATCAGGGGACCCTGGCTGATTACACTGTGTTTTATAATTTTTACATCACGCTTGGCCACTTTTCCACATAAACAGGGAAGACAACCCTTTTAACTGCAGTACCAAAGGAGTTGAATAACCTATTGCTGCAGAATCGATAGCTGCAGGAATGTCTGCCTGATTACTACAATATACATATGGATTATATTGTTAATAGTATAGTTTTTACAAACATAAAAATCAGAAAAAACACATAATTAATGGAAAAAAATGAATTCAGGCCAAAATTTTGCAGGAAAGCAAGACTGTCCACCTACCAGATGGCAACGGAATATAAATCCGCTTTTCCAAACGCCTCCTTAAAGCTTCATCAATATCCCATGGAAAATTAGTGGCAGCAAGGACCATTACCATTTTAGATGGATCTTCATTTTCAGAAGCACCACCAACACCTAAAAAAGGAAGGTGGGTTACTGTGACATTTATTGGACAGCTCATCTTACAATGGCCTCATGCCTTGCATTCCCAACAGGGTTTTTTCATTTATGTAAAATATATCTCTTTTTTGTACCTTACAAAGTTCAGGCTTTGAAATGCTTACATTTCATCAACAAAATTTACCCTTTACAGTGCCTCTCTCTTAAGCTGTGCTCACATCTGTGTATAAAATCAGTGAGTGCAATGTGAAGGAAAAAAAAACAAAACATCGCATTGCACATGGGTCATGTATGTGCCATCTGATATTTATGCACCCATCTCATAGGAAACGCTACATTTCATCAGCTGAGTACAGTGAAATCACAGCGTGAACCGTCAGAATAGAATAGATTGAATAGATATATAGATAGAACAGATACAAATAGGTCAGTGAGATATATAAATTAGTGCAGTGCGTGTAGTTTACTACACTTGCATTTAGCTTATAAATATAAAATTAAATAAAAAAAAAAAATGAATGAAGTCCCCCAATTTTTAATAACCAGCTGAAGGAAATCAGAAAGCTGTGAGCTGGTGTTATTATTCTGGGAAGCAGCCAAGATCCATGGATCTTCCCAGTCTATTAATAACAGCTCACAGCTGTCTTCGTCGCCTTTTCTGGTTATTAAAAAGGGGGTCCCAAAACAAATGACGTGGGCTCCCCTCTATTTTTAAAAACCAGCAAAGGCTAAGCAGAAAGCTGGAGAGTAGCCTCCTCCCTTACTAACACCAGTCCTTAGCCACCCCAGAAATGGCACATCAATCAGATGCGCCAATTCTTGCGCTTAGCCTCGGCTCTTCTACCTTGCCCTGGTGCATTGGCAAGCAGGGTAGTGGTTTTGGGGTTGATGTCAGCTGTATAATGTCCGCTGACATCAATTTCACGGGTAATAGAGAGGCATCTATAAGACACCCTCATTACTAACCCCTTAGTCTAAAGCAATATACACACACTGAGAAAAGTCTTTAAATTGTATAAAGCACTCCCGTACCCACTTTAACCTATTATCTTTAAAAAATAAAATAATCCAAAAGGGGTCTGCTGTAAATCTGTCCCATGACAATCTTGGAATCTGCTACCACCAGATGCAATGCTGAGCCGTGACATCAGTCATGTAACCGCTCAGCAAGGCAACCAAAATACAATGACAGTGTGTGAATCTGAATGCTGCAAACAGTGCAGACATCCGTAAGGTTATCGCAGTTCATCAGCCATGAACTACGAAAAGCTTACCGACCTCAACACTTGTCGCAGCAGCAAGATTCACATGCTACTGTCATTGTGTCCTGGCTGCCGTGCTGAACGGTAACATTACTAACATCACCACTCAGCACTGCATCTGGATGTAGCAGAGTTGGGGATTGCTGTCGAACGTGGGATGAATTTACAGCAGAACGCTTTGGATTATTTTATTTTTTAAAGGTAACAAATGGGATACAGGGTTTGGGAAGTGCTTTTTACAATTAAAAGAACATTTCTCTGTGTGTGTGTTTATTGCTTTTGACTACAGGGTTAGTAATAGGAGTGTCTTATAGACACCTCTACATTACTAACCCCTGGTCTATTACCCCGAATGCCAATGCACCAGGGCAATCGGGGGAAGTTAAGAGGCTAAGCGCCAGAATTGGCACATCTAATGGATGCGTCATTTCTGGGGTGAATAAGGGCTGGTGTTATTAGTTTTGGAGGGGGCCAATATCCATTCCCGCTTACCAACCTAGTAATATCAGCCTGAATCTGTCTGATTAGCCTTTGCTATTAAAAATATGGGTGGACACCATGTCATTTTTTTGTGGCCCCCTTTTTAACCCCTTAGTGATGGAACTAATTTTGACCTTAATGACCAGGTCAAATAGTGTGTTTGCATATATATTATTGTACGGCAGCGATTATTGTCAGTGTTGGGGACACTCACTTGGCAGCGGATTCACATCACACAGGAACACTTTCCACTTAAACAGTCCATGTGGTTTATTAAACAGCATAAACCATGTTAGGCAACACAAAGAATACAGTCTTGCATCAGATTAATCCTTAATGATCATAGTAGAGCTCCACTCTCTCAGTTCATTAGTGTCCAGAGAACATCACGGGCACCAACAGCTATATCCCCATGTCTGGGGTTACCTCGCAGGAGCTCTGGCTCCAGATGCCGACTCTTTGGTAGTCCTCTCTCACAGGGAAGCTGCCGAACTGTGATCACCGTCCCAGACAACGCCTTGCTCACCAGGACACCTGACAGTCCAGATCCACAGACGGACAGTAGCTCCCCCAATGCAGTGCCGTCACAGACTCTGCTCACACACGTGGCCTGTCCGGGTGCTGTTTAGGGATCCGACCCTCATCCTTGGGTCTCCCAACACACCGGCCTCACCAAGTCCAAGGTCGCAGCAGGTGCTATTCAGGAGGGCAGCACACCTTCCAACACCTAGACCCTCCAGGACCTTCCACCCTGAACCATTCAGGTACACACTCTCTCTCCATGTGACCAGACCTCAGGCACACTATATGGTACGTAACCATGCCCACTGGATCACATGGCTATGACCTCACTAAAAGTCCTCTTACAGACACAGCCATACACACACAGGCTTTACTTTGGGCATTCAGATACATGCCCCTGGGTGGGTTTGTAAGTGACTGGTCCCGCCCATCTCACCAAGTCACCTGAAAGCTGCCCCATATAAAACAAAAAACCTCATTAGCAGTAGATCTGCTAATCACAACAAGATTCGGCTTCCACAGGGCACCCACCCCTATGATGCATATCGGCCATTTATAACCCTGCCGGTCACTATTTTCCCTATTACCGTGAAAGAACGCCTGCATGCATGTCCCATACATATATCCCATAAATAAATATTTTAATAATTAAAAAAAAAAAAGTACATAGTTGGTATCGCCACTTTCAGAACAACCCGGACTAAAAACAAACTGTCCCACTAATTAACCCCTTTTGTGAGCACCGTAAAAAAAATTAAATTAAAAAAGCAAGGCAAAAAAACAATGCTTAATAATCATACCGCCGAACAAAAAGTGGAATAAAACGTGATAAAATAGAGAAGTGAAAATAAAAATAGTATAGCTGAAAATGTCATTTAGTCCCGCAAAATAATAAGCCGCCTTACAGCTTATCAGCAGAAAAATGAAAAAGTTATAGCTCGCAGAATAAAGCGATGCAAAAATTTTTTTTTCATAAAAAAAGATTTTTATTGTGTAAAAGGGACAAAACATAAAAAACTATATAAATGTGATGCAATAAAAACAGTCTTTAGTGTGTGACAGCGGACAATCAGAAAAACCTGATATAAATCTGGTATCACACCGACCTGAAGAATAAAGTAGTCTAATCCCTTATAACACATGAATAACGGCATAAAAAAATAAATAAAACCAATGCTTCACCTGCTGTTGATTTGTTCATTCTGCTTCCCAAAGATCGCAGTATTGCTTGGCGCACCTTTATTTTGCACCTTGTGCTGAGAGCTTGCACCTGGATTTCCGTGTAAATCTCTGAAATACGTTATTCAGACAGAACCCCCCGGCGGAAGATTCCCTATAATGAGGTAGATGGAAGCACTGTGGACACCGTCTGGCCTATGATCCAGCTGGGGCCAAAACTAAATTTTGGCAGTAAAATTATTTTTTTCTTTATTGCCCAATGGTATAAAATTCTGTGGCCCACCTGTAGTGACAATATGATCACTGCACTCCTACTTAAAATTCTTTGAAAAGTGTCGTTTGTAAACTGGTGTCTCTTAAGGGGTTCTGCTGTTCTAGCACCTCAGGGGCTCTGCCAATGTTACATGGCACCCTCAAACTAGTCCAGCAAAATGTGAACTGAAATATGGCGCTTCTTACCTTCTGAGCTTTGAACTGTGCCTTAAAAGTAGTTTTCAACCACATATGGGGTATCGGCGTACTCAGGAGAAATTTCACAACAGATTTTGGGGTCCATTTTCTCCTGTTACCTTTGTGAGAAAAAAAATTTGGGGCTAAAAAAAAAAAATTTGTGGGAAAAATGTGATTTTTCGGCTCTACGTTATAAACTTCTGAGAAGCACCTGTGGGTTCAAGGTGCTCACCACACATCTAGATAAATTCCCTGAGGGGGCTAGTTTCCAAAATGGTGCCACTTGTGGGGGGTTCTCCCTGTTTAGGCACATCAGGGGCTCTCCAAACGCGACATGGCGTCCACTAATTATTCCAGCAAATTTTGCAGTAAAAAATGGGCATGGTTTCGGCCCTGGCAAACGTAGTTTTGGTACATGTGTCGGAAGTACGTGTGTTGGTTCATGACACTTCTGTTTTTCGGCTTTGCCTGCAGTTGGGCAAAGCGTATTGCGCAGGTGCGAAGCGCAATATTTCTGAGCATGCGCGAGATGTTATCCATGTTAACCGAGAAGCGTTATCCATGAAGTAGGACGGCGAGCAACAGCCAATGGGAGTGATGTAGAGGCCCAAAACCACGCCCATTGGACCGGACTGAGAGGATTACCATACAGCGTGGGAGACATTAAAAAACGTTTTTGTGAGTATATAAGGGGAGTAAAGATGTAGGGAATGCATAGCAGACGCTAAATAAGGCGATATTTTTAGCTGCTATGTCACAAAACTGGTGACAGATTCCCTTTAACTATTTTGTGAGACATAACTCTCTGGGCATAAAATTTAAACGTTTGAAAATTAGAAAATTTTTCACCAAATTTCCATTTTTTTCATAAATAAATGCAAGCCATATAGTAGAAATTTGCCACTATTATGAAGTACAATGTCACGAAAACGCAATCTCAAAATCAATGGGAGCTGTTGAAGCGTTCCAGAGTTATTACCACATAAAGTGACACTTGTCAGAATTGTAAAATTTGGCCTGGTCATGAAGGTGAAAACAGTCTGGGGGGCTGAAGGGGTTACATTTTTCTGCCCTTAAATCAGATAGCTATACCACAAAGAATAATTAATAAAAATTCCCCACATGTCTACTTTACATCATTTTTTTAAACATTTTTTTCTCATTTTTTGCAACAAAATTTACAAAACCATTTTTATTTAAGAGACCACATCACATTTGAAGTCACTTTGAAGGGTCTACATGACAGAAAATACCCCAAAGTGACAGCATTCTAAAAAATGCACCCCTCAAGGTGCTCAAAAAAAACATTCAATAAGTTTATTAACCCTTCAGGTGCTTCACAGGAATTAATGGAATGTGGAAAGAAAAAATGAACATTTTACTTTTTTCCACAAAATTTTTTTCTTTAGCCTCAACGTTTTTACTTTCACAAGGGTAACAGGAAAATGAAGCACAAAGTTTGTTGTACAATTTCTCCAGAGAAACCGACTGTCTGTGTGCACATCAGGGCTCAGAAAGTGAGGAATGAAAATGCCAATTGCTAGGGAACTCATGAATGCGTAGAAGATATAAAGGTGTCGATGGATTTACATTTCACAGGGTGTTGACCTTACTGATAGATTCCCTTTAATAAAGTCTAAGGCCTGCTTCACACATACGTTTTTCCTGTCAGTTGCCAGCCGCCAAAAAGAGCGGAGAATGGATCCGTGTCCGTCGAGACACCAATGGGTGCCACCGGACAGTTGATATGACGGGATCCGCCGATCGAGGAATGTTAAAGGAACCGCGCTTAAAAAAAAAAAAAGGTCGGAGCTCGCAATGTCGCGGGAGGTCGGAGCTCGCGATGTAGCGAGAGGTCGGAGCTCGCGATGTCGCGGGAGGTCAGAGCTCGCGATGTCGCGGGAGGTCGGAGCTCGGGTGAGGAGACTGTGGGAGCGATGGTCGGAGATCGGGTGAGGAGATGGCAGGAGCGATGGTCGGAGATCGGGTGAGGAGACGGCGGGAGCGATGGTCGGAGCTCGGGTGAGGAGACGCGGGAGCGATGGTCGGAGATCGGGTGAAGAGACGGCGGGAGCGATGGTGAGAGAGAGATTTTAGCGGCTCCCGGGACGGCAGTAACGGGTTAAAATGCTTCCCGGGGCTATGATTCCGGGCATGCGTGGTTCAAACTGACGGTCCGTCAGAGAGAAAAAAACGTTGTGGGGTCCGTTTCATCCGCCCGGGAGCCGCTAAAATCTTGGCGGATTCGTACAAAAACGGGTAGGACGGATGACTGTCAGTTAAGATCCGCCAAAAATGTAAGTCTATGGGGAAAAAAAGGGATCCGCCCCTTTTTTTGGCAGATCCGTTTTTTAAAAAAATTGGCGGATTTTGACTGATGGCAAATAACGGACGTGTGAAACAGGCCTTAGCAGACTAGATCCCTGGCAGCCCTTCTGCCTGGCAAGATGGCAGAATAAAGTCATTGTGGTTGTACAAGAGCACATAGGTTTCGTGTGAGTGTATGGAGTGGGCTAAGGAGATGTGTGATACAGTTGATGTCTGCATCAAATCTCTTCTAATAGTAACATTTAAGTGTTGCAATCGTGAGGGTGTCTGGGTCTGTTTCAAAGCCCATGGGTTACTATGACAGCCAAGGCCCTACTGAAGACCCTGTCGCCATCATATATATCACATATTCTTCTCCCCACCTATAAACTCAGACTGAATTCCAGCAATATATTTGGGCAAGGAGAAAGCTGAATAAGATAATGAAGCATGGAACAAAAATTTATAATGCTCCAAATGATGGAGGATAAATAAAGAAAATACACGTACACGTGACATCAAAATACGCAGTTTGTTTTAAACTTTGATTAATTTAACAAAAATGGTAACCCAAACTTTGGGTTTCCTAAATCCAGTAAACAGCAATAGTTACCATCCATCTGAACTAAGAGCTCTGCTTTTACTCTTCTGCTGGCTTCGTGCTCTTCAGAGGTACCTCGTCGGCTGCATATGGAGTCAATTTCATCAATAAATATAGTTGTCGGGGCATAAAAACGTGCCTAAAGCAAAAAGATTAATAGGTTTTCAGCAAAAAGGAACAGCAACTGCACCAAAGGACCACGTCTGTGTACATTTCTTAACCCTTGACAGTCACCTTAAAACAAATTAAGAAAAAAAGAAGAAGCTTAAAAGTGTAATATTAAACTTCCTATATAGATCTAGCTTCCACATAAATTTGGTCTCCTTATCGTATCATGAAGTGATAAGATAGTGTAGGAGAAATCGTATTTCCACACAACATTAACCACAATTTGGGAGGTTTTGACGCACTAGTCACAGCCAGTTTAAATGAACATAATGCATTCTTGTATCATCAAAATGAAAGGTTACCATTTCAAACAAAAGACGGACAAGCTTCTCTGATTCTCCCCTGTATTTGGATGTAAGTGTAGAGGACGAAACATTGAAAAATGTAGTTTTGCATTCTGTTGCAACAGCTTTGGCTAAGAGAGTCTTCCCTGTTCCCGGTGGTCCAACCATTAAAACTCCCTTTAGAGAAGAAAAGAAAAATTCAATGTGCACATATTTTAGAAAATGCAGTAACCACTAGAACTATAGAAATAAAGTGCTACATGTGAAGACATTTTACTACAGACTTAAGGATTATTCCTATCTCAGCCATTCATCAGGTGGCAAGGGCTTCTGCTGGGTGTTGCTTAATATGCTACATTGTTTCTATAACTCCTATTCACGGCTATGAAATTTAAAGGGAATCTGTCACTAGGATCAATCATCCTAAGTCATCTACACTCACTGGCCACTTTATTAGGTACACCTGTCCAACTGTGTGTTAAGACTTAATTTCTAATCAGCCAATCACATGGTGGCAACTCAGTGCATTTAGGCATGTAGACATGGTCAAGACAATCTCCTGCAGTTCAAACCGAGCATCAGTATGGGGAAGAAAGGTGATTTGAGTGCCTTTGAGCGTGGCATGATTGTTGGTGCCAGAAGGGCTGGTCTGAGAATTTCAGAAACTGCTGATCTACTGGGATTTTCACGCACAACCATCTCTAGGGTTTACAGAGAATGGTCCGAAAAAGAAAAAAAATCCAGTGAGCGGCAGTTCTGTGGCCGGAAATGCCATGTTGATGCCAGAGGTCAGAGGAGAATGGGCAGACTGGTTCGAGCTGATAGAAAGGCAACAGTGACTCAAATTGCCACCCGTTACAACCAAGGTAGGCAGAAGAGCATCTCTGAACGCACAGTGCGTCGAACTTTGAGGCAGATGGGCTACAGCAGCAGAAGACCACACTGGGTACCACTCCTCTCAGCTAAGAACAGGAAACTGAGGCTACAATTTGCACAAGCTCATCGAAATTGGACAGTAGAAGATTGGAAAAACGTTGCCTGGTCTGATGAGTCTCGATTTCTGCTGCGACATTCGGATGGTAGGGTCAGAATTTGGCGTAAACAACATGAAAGCATGGATCCATCCTGCCTTGTATCAACGGTTCAGGCTGGTGGTGGTGGTGTCATGGTGTGGGGAATTTTTTCTGGGCACTCTTTGGGCCCCTTGGTACCAATTGAGCATCGTTGCAACGCCACAGCCTACCTGAGTATTGTTGCTGACCATGTCCATCCCTTTATGACCACAATGTACCCAACATCTGATGGCTACTTTCAGCAGGATAATGCGCCATGTCATAAAGCTCGAATCATCTCAGATTGGTTTCTTGAACATGACAATGAGTTTACTGTACTCAAATGGCCTCCTCAGTCACCAGATCTCAATCCAATAGAGCATCTTTGGGATGTGGTGGAACGGGAGATTCGCATCAGGGATGTGCAGCCGACAAATCTGCGCCAACTGTGTGATGCCATCATGTCAATATGGTCCAAAATCTCTGAGGAATGCTTCCAGCACCTTGTTGAATCTCTGCCACGAAGAATTGAGGCAGTTCTGAAGGCAAAAGGGGGTCCAACCCCTTACTAGCATGGTGTACCTAATAAAGTGGCCAGTGAGTGTATATGCATAGTTGTCCTCTCATAGTGCTGTCAGCAATGCTATAGAGCTGCGACTGATTATAACTAACGCAGTACAGCAGTGTTGAACCTTGTCTCATTGCAAACTCGTTTGCAGTGCTGTCAGCTCTGCTGTACTGCCCCTTGGCAAGCCCTTGGCCTATCACTCTCAAGAAGGTGAAACATTACCCCCTATGAGAGTCAAGAGTCAGTTATTACAGGTTTCACATTGGAAACCCTCTTTTCATTTAAAATAAGCTCTTCAAGCAGACTGTCATCCAGATCAGTGTCAGTGTAAATTAACAGCTCATTTACATACAAGAAAAGCATATATTTCTCTGGGATAAAACATTGATCATAAGGCAGAGACAGTTTAACACCTGCCACTGCTTTTTTCAGTCTTCCCTCTCAAAAAATAATTCAGCCACATTTCTAGGTAGTGGGTATCTGGATAGATTCTGACAAATCCTATTATTGCACAGGATGTTTCCCATTACATTTTCAGAGAGATCACATAACAATATGAATCAATAATGACACACCTCTAGATAGAATTTAATGACAATTCCCAGCAAATGAAAGAGCCTTTTACAAGAATGCAGGTATATGAAAAGTATGTTTCTTCAATACAAGCAGTAAGGGCCATTTTCTGAAATCTACCCCTATATAAAAAAAACAACTCATTTAACACCTTCCCTACGGGGCCAATTTCATTTTTATGTTTTTGCTTTTCCTCCCCTTCTTACCAGACCCATGAAGGGAATCTGTCAGCAGGTCTTTGCTACCTCATCTGAGAGCAGCCTGATGTAGGAAAATAGAAGCTGAATCCAATGATGTATCACATAGTTTACTGGGTGCATTGGTTCTGATACAGTCAAAGCTTTATAGAATTAGCATGAGGCAGTGCTGAGAAAGCTAACGCCGCCCACACCAGGCTTTCCACGTACAAAGTCCATAGTCAGTAAGCTGCTTATCCCAGGAGGAGGAAGAATTCATCTTAGGCCTGTTTCACAAATACGTTTTTTCAAATCAGTCAAAATCCGCCAAAAAGTGAATATGGCGGATCCGCTAAAAATGTGTAAAAACGGATGCGGGTGGTACGGATCCGTTTTTTGACGGATCCGCTATACGGATTTTTGTACGGATCCGTCAAAAACCGGATCCGTTCCATCCGCTGGCATCCGATTTTGCCATCCGTTGGATCCGTTTTCTGATGGATACGTTTTTCCACACCTCCAAAATGGGATGCTCCCAAATATGACTGGCTCTTGGAAAATGCTCCCAAATGTGATTGGATACTGGAAACTAGGGAAAACTATATCTATGGTGTTGTAAAACAATATCTTTGAAAGGTTTTAGAGCTAGTGGCAGAGATGGAAGGAGTCATTGCGAGTATTAACAGCTTCTGTGTGGAATTTGATCTTCACTGCAATCGGTTGGCAATTATTGCTCTCCAGAGGGAGAAAAGAAGACTGTAAATCCTACGTCTCCAACGCATGAAGAGACGACGGCAAAGTCCGTTCACCTCAGACAGAATCTGCCAGAAATCTGGCGGATCCGCCGAATAGCGGACGGAACGGACGACCATCCGCCAAAATCCGCCACTAATGTATCTCAATGGGAAAAAAATGACGGATCCGCCACAAGAAAAGCGGATCCGCCATTTTCAAATTTTGGCGGATTTTGACGGATAGTGAAAAACTGATGTGTGAAACAGACCTTAGTGATAAATCCATCACAGTTAGTAAACAACAGCATCCACATTGACAAGTGACACATCTCTGAATTCTCTGTTTCAGCGTCTATCTCCTGCTGTCTTCAGATTACATAGCAAAAACTTGCTATGTATTACCTTTAACTTTTTTTATTTTTCCATCCACAGACATATGAGGACTTATTCTTTGCAAGACAAGTATTACTCTTGAATGACACCATTCATTTTACACACATTAAGTACAGGAAAATGAAAAATTACAAGTGTGGTGAAATTGTTAAAAAAAAAAAAAAAAGGAATTCTGACATTGTTTTTTGTAAATTGTTAATGGAGTTCTTTATGTGGTAAAAATAATGTAATGATTCATCTCATCAGTACAATTATAGCGATACTAAACACGTCCAGTTTTAATTTGATCTTTACCTTCCATGGCCGCCTTATACCCTTAAAAAATTCTGGCATCCACATTGGTAGAACTACAGCTTCTTTTAACAATTTCTTGGCTTCCTCCAAGTCTGCAATGTCATCCCTGTGTATGAAATATCCGTGTTCAATAGTGACAAACAAGTTAGGTTAACCCTGAAGATCACTGTGGTCACGTACAAGGAGCATGTAATATTTTAACCCTAGTTCTCACTTCACATTTACAGAGCAATTAAACCTGCCTATGCATATTAGAAGAAAGATGCAGAAAATGGATGTTTTCCACCATATCCAAGGTTCGTCATGTGAAATGTAATAGCTACCTAATGCAACATCTGGTATCTAGTAAGTTACGGTTTACATTTTTTTTCTTCACATGATAGTCAGATGAAAAACCTTTCTGGAAGAATCTTTTACAAGCAAAAAGTGCTATATAAAAATAAAAACACTCTTTGTAGAGATTAGAGATGAGTGAATTTGTTTGGTGTTTGTCCCCGAATCTGATTTTGACATATTCGTGCCATATTCGAACACTATTCGTGCCGAGTGTTCAATGATCGGTTTCAAACATATTTGGTAATTTCTACTCCCACTGACTAATGACATTCGGCCGTGTTCGACGAATACTGCAAAAACAATACTCGATGCCGATCGTATTCGGAACCAAATGCGAACAAATTTGTTCATCTCTAGTAGAGATCCTTCATCCTTCTCTCAGAACGACTGACCAGCAATCTTGCCCTATGTGCAAGTCCATCTTTACACTCACCACCGAACATTGGGGTTCTGGGAAATGATATCTCTTTCCAAAGCTTCCACCAAATCCTTATCATATCCAGTTCCATCAAACTTCTTGGGCTCTGGTTCCGATTCATCAGCAGATGACTTGTTCTACAAACAGAATAACATTGGTAAAAGGTAAATGATAAGGTTTTAAAGGGAATCTGTCACCCCATTTTAGCCCTATCTGCTGCCGGCACTGCCATCAGTGGCTTATCTACAGCATTCTGTAATGGTATAGATAAGCCCCCATTGAAACCTGAAAGAAGAGAAAAACACGCTAGATTATACTCACCGGGGGGCGGAGTCGGGTGCGGTGGGTGTCGCCGTCCTGTCCTGCGCCTCCCATCTTCATACGATGATGTCCTCCTCCTTGCTTCTCCCTCGGCTCCTGTGCAGGCGTACTTTATTTGCCCCGTTGAAGGCAGAGCAAAGTACTGCAGAGCGCAGGCGCCGGGAAAGGTCAGAAAGGTCCCGCGCCTGCGCACTGCAGTACTTTATTCTGCCCTCAACAGGGCAGATAAAGTACGCCTGCACAGGAGCCGAGGGAGAAGCAAGGAGGAGGACATCATCGTATGAAGATGGAAGGCGCCGGACAGGACGGCGACACCCATCGGACCGGACCGAACGCCAGGGTGAGTAAAATCTAACTCTTTTTTCTTATCTTTCAGATCCTGATGGCGGTGACGGCAGCTGATAGAGCTAAAATGGGGTGACAGATTCCCTTTAAAGAGCTTGCTCCAAGCTGAAAAGTCGCCAGCCACTCCATGTGACTGCAGACAGCCAAATCCTGTAGTGTGTAATGTGCACAATGGCAAGATTCCCCTGTATTTGCAATTGTACAGTCACATGACCATTTGTATGTAAATTGCACACATGCAGTCATGTGCCACCTAGAGTGTCAGTCACTTCTCAACAGATTCAGCAGGTACATGGAGCAAATGTAGACTTTTCTTTTCTGGAAAACCCCTTTAAAGCACATGTAATTTAAGGCTACTTTCAGATTTGCGTTCGGAGGCGCAGCACAGGGCCACCGCTAATCCCCGCCCCGGTCACGCCTCCTCCGGTCAGCTCCTCCTCTGATCGCATGACACTGCATGCGATCACCGTACCCTCTAGTTAGTGTTGGGTACGCTGGCTGTACGCTGGTACACTTTTGCCGGCGCTTGCACTCTTTTGGCGCTGCGCCGAGCGCACAAAAACATGCCGTGTTGCATTTTTGTGCGCTCAGCGCAGCGCCAAAAGGGCGCAAGCGCCGGCAAAAGTGTGCCAGCGCACGACCAGCGTACCCAACGCTAACTATAGGGTACGCTGATCGCATGCAGCGTCATGCGGTCAGAGGAGACGCTGACCGGAGGTGCGGCTGGGGCTTAGAGGCGGCCCTGCGCCTCCGAACGCAAATCTGAAAGTAGCCTAAGAGAGTAGCAAAGCTCCGCAAAATTATGAAACTTGAATATGAATATTTTTAAAACCTTTGTAAATGATTCCAGGTTGAACAACTCCTTTAACCCATTCCTGACTTCCGACGTACATGTACAGCGCAGCCCAAAATGCTTTCCCGCAAACCACTGTAAATGTATAGCGCGGCGATCGCTGACACTGCGCAGTAACAGCAATGATCGGGAGTTTAACCTCTCTGATGCGGCTGTCAATAGCGACAGCTGCATTGATCTGCTTATTGAGGGAGGGGGCTCCCTCTTTGCTCCGATCGGCACAACGTGATTCTGTCGTGCTCATTGTCTCGATGGTGAGCCCAGGCCAAATAATGGGGGTAATTGGGGGTCAACCAAGTACAGTTGTCTGTCAGGTCCTTCCCAAGAGCAGAACCTGGCATGCCTCCTGCCTGTGTATGACTGACAGATCCAATACCCTGCAGTGAAAAGTACGACCCGAAGAATAAAGATCACTTAACTGTCAATATAGCAGTGGTCATAATAATGGATACCTAAGGTCCTGCAATGCATATTCATGAGGAAAGAGACATAGTAAATCAGAAAAACTATATTACATTTCTAATTGGAGGAATTTGCGAATATTATTATTACACCTACTACATACTGGGATAGGATCTTGGAGATGGAAATACCCCCATATCCCTTTAAAAGGGGTTCTCTGGGTCTAATAATTATCTATCCCACTGAATAGTTCTTTAATATGACATCACTCCTCTAATTCTTGTGCTCTACTATATGAAGCATATTTAAAATTATTATCTAGGTGATACTTTACACCAGTAAAACTGCACAAAGTTTTTCCAACACAATCAAGATTCTTCTGAAGGGAATTTGGTCATCATGGTCATTAATTTCATATTTTTTGGAACTGTCCTGTAATGCAATCTCTATGGAATAAAATTGATGGGCTCATATCAACATTACCAAACTCAATGTTGATCTCACACCTCACCTAGCACTGTTATCTCTTGGTATTCAAGATATTCCTTTTCAATTTAGGCATTTAATTATTCATATTTTATTGGTCACCAAATTATTAATTGCTTCAAGATGGAAGGTAAAGGATATATACAAAATCTCAGATATTATAGAAAGGATATTTACATACAAGAGTTTTTGAACACTTACAAGTTTTAAGAGAGAATACATTTATAAAGTATTTAAAGAGAAGGCCGCTTTGGAATAAGGTCTTTCGTCCTACAAGGATGGATTTATATATATGTGCTGATTAATCAGGAACAGGACAAGGCAAGCCAAGTTTCATCATCCATGCTGAACTCAAGTACTAAAGGACTTGAGAATTTAAGTTCCCTATACCAGTTGGATATATGATCTTCAATAATACAAGTCTCACTTGATTTCTGCTTTGAAGTATCGGTATATCTCATGTAGAGTGCAATTATTCTAGCAGGACCTTATTCGTTAGTTCCCTCCCCGTATGTTCCCCTTGTAGTTCCTTGCAATTTTTCTTTTCCAAACTTTCACTCCTCTCCCCTTCTGCTCTCTTCCATTAGTTTTAACATTATTGTATTATCTTGTTTTGAATTATAGTAACACACTTCAATAAAAATACAGTCGATAACTCAATATGAGATCAGTGGGGCACAATCAACGATCAGCTCAAAACTGATTCAGACCTAAGCAATGTACGGGTGGAACAGGGCAGCCCTGCACATTTCTTAGCAGACGAGTTCTGAACTTTTGTACTGCAGCATTCGGGCAGCGGCCACCAAGCAAAGTACTGTTTTGTTGTATGTAGCCCGTACTTAGCATCTTTTTACAGTGGGTCCCTATGGTGGATGATGCTTCGCGATCCACCCTGACTGTGCACACTGATGGGTGCATACCTCCTCTGAGTGTATGCACGCAACAGTATCCACAAGCGCAGTGTGGAACTAGCCTTAGTTCTGGTAGCTGTCGGAGCAGTTTCCACTGATCAAAAGTTTCAGATCCCCACCAATCTTATACTAAGATGAGTCGCCTTGTTAGGTGCTGAACAACCCTCCAGGTGCACAAGCCAGGCTCTAAAATAGCATATTTGGAATTTTCACTCTGCAACATCCATTGGGCACTAATTTCTGTAAAATACCAATTGGGTCAAATTAGTCACTGCATCGTTGGCTGATTACCCTGAATGCAACTTTCAAAATGGGGCCACTTTTTGGAGATTTCTGCTTATTTGGAATCTTAGGGGCTCTGCAAGTGGCACCCACAAACTATTGACCTGAGGGATCACTGGCTGAGATCTCATCTCCTGAGATCTTGGTGCCAAGCTCTCCATCTGAGCATGCACCGCCCCCAGCAGCCATTTTCCTGGAGTCCACCGCATAGGAAACCAAGGAAATGTGGGGGCTCTGGCATTTCACAAAATGTCGGCAGAGTCCCCGCAGCAGCACCGAAACCCACAGCGGCGCACCGCACATCTGAACACCCTCTCAACCCAGCCTGCGACCTGCAGCAATGCTCCACTCTTGCCTCCTCCAGCAGTAACCCTGGGACCCAGGTAAGCAATAAGATCCATGGATTATAAGAAGCACCACCTTTTTATTAAAAAAAAAAAAAAAAGAAGCTTTTTTTGTATTTTTCTCCTTAAAATTTTGGGTGTCTTATAATCCGGAGCGTCTTATAATCCGCAAAATACAGTAAGAGGAAAAAAAATCCACAGAATTTGTTATGCAGGTTCTCCCAAACGTAGCCATAGCTCATAATGATTAAAAACAAATGTTTTGGGTATCGGCAGGGCAAAGCAAAGTGCGATATTTTGTTTTTGGTGTGCAAATTTGGATACCATGCTGCATTTGCAAGTCATAAAAGATGCAAAAAAAAAAAAAAAAAAAAAACAACAGAAACCCACCCAAATGACACCATTTTGGAAACTATAACCCAAAAATAATTAATTTAGGGGTGTGGTAAACATTTTAACCTACAAACTACATCTCGTAACATTGGGTTGTGGAAATAAATTCCTTTTTTTTTTTTTTTTAACAGTAATGCTATATTAGCTGCAAAGTTTTAATTTACACAAGGGTAATAGGTGAAAATGGACCCCATAAGTTGGTATGCAATTTGTGCTACAACAAAGTGAATAACCCACATATCGACAAACTACTGTTTGGCCACACAGCGGGTATACAAGGTAGGAGCGCCATTTGACTTTTGGAGTGCAGATTTTGCTGGTACAGTTTGCTGGAGCTATTTGCATAGTCTCTAAGTATCAAAACAGCAGGAAACCCCCAAAAGTGACCCCATATTAAAAATTACACCTCTCAAATCCATCTTCAGTTGGTTGCAGTGACTATTTTGGCCCCACAGGAGTGTGCAATTACCCAGAAAAACAATAGAGTGGGAGCTGCAGAGCGAAAATGACAAATATGCCAGCTTAGTGCCCATACATGGTGCCCAGCTTGTGCTTCTGGAGACACGTGTCCTATGAGTTATTAGGTGGACTCTCCTCAATATAGTAATGCCATACAGGTCGATGCTAACTGAGGTGTAAGCACAGTGGGGCTCAGAAACGAGGATGTCATTTGGATTCGGAAGCGCAGATTTCACTAGATTTTTGTGTTTGTTTTTTTACTTTGTCCCACTGTGGGACTTTTTTTTACTTTGATGGCTGGTTTCACGCACTGCGATACACATGGACTGCTGTGTGCCAGCATTTCTCTTCAATACCGACACTTGCACTGCAGCGCATGAGACCTGTCAGTTTCTCACTGACACAGCCAGTTAGTTCCTGTCATCGAAAGGCTCAAAAAGGCCGCCATAACCTGAGCTCATTACATACCGATAGTTTCCTCTTTAACACTATCTCCCTCTTTCAGCCATGCAGATGCAGCAGTCACAATTGAAGAGTAAGGCCAAATAACCCTTTCACAACATGCGCCGTATATATACGGTGCAAGTCTGAAGCGGGTTTATGGAGCCCGAACCATACCCAGCAGGCGATGGCTGTGAATTACAGCTAGGACCTGCCGCTAATAATGGAGGGTGGAGTGGAGTTATGCCGGCTATGGTTAACCTGTTGAATGCTGTTGTCAATCTCTGACAGTGGAATTTATCTCACCCTGACGAGCGTGCGTATGCTTACTTCCCTGGTGACGTGATCGCAAGTCGCCGATGGGTTGTCATGACAGCTGGGAGTCACCCCTGTGTTTGTGGTTACAGAACTCCTTTGAAACCCTGCCTGTGTTCAGAACTTCATATAAGACTTTGATTACTGCATATAGCACAAGTGATTAGTTGATCATATCTTCAAGCTCCCTTAGGGGGTTAACAAACCAGTAATAATAAAAAAAAAAAAAAACCCACACGTTTTAAAAAATGGGAAAACATGAAAAAAAAACAAAATATAAAAATCAGCCCCCATTCTCCCTGGTGAAAATAAAGATATGAAAGAATTAAAAAAAATTACACACATTTGGTATCACCGAGTTCAAAAAAGTCAGATAAAATATAAAAACGATTAACCCGGTTAGTAAACATCGTACACCGTAAATTCAAGAACGCCAAAAAAAAAAGCTGCAAGCAATCAAAAAGTCACATCTATCTCAAAATGGTACTAATAAAAATGTTGTCTTTCTCAGGACATAAATAAGATATCCCACAGCTCCCTCAGATGAGAACTAAAAACGCTACAGGTCTCGGAAAGTGGCAACACAACTCCCAAAAATTATTTTTGCGAACTTCTGATTTTTTTTCTTAAACTGGACATGTTTCGCCGTAATCGTATTAATGAGGAGAATCATATTGCATGGTAATTTTTACCACAAAATGTACACCGTAAAAGCAATTCCCAAAAAACAATGTCAGAGGTTGTTTTTTTCTTTCACAATTTCACCGCGCTTGGAATTTTTTCAACGTTTTTGAGTACACTGTGGCAGAATGAATGTCATTCAAAAGTACAACTCGTCCCACAAAAAAAAAAAAAAAAAAAAAGCGTTCATAGGTCTTTGTGGACATAAAAATAAAAGTTATGGCTCTGGGGAGAAGAGGAGAAAAAAAATAAACGAAAACGCGTAAATGGGCTGTGGCGTGAAAGGATTAAACAACCACCATAAAAAAGGCATTAGTTGTTAAGGTTAAAATAAAAAAACTAACCAACAATCAAAGTTCTTTTTTTCAGCAAAAATACACTGAGTATTTTAACATATACTGACATTTGGTAATTTGACTACCTTATCCTTCACTTTCTGCAAAGGATCTTTCCGTTCTCGTGCTCTGGCAGGTTTTACTTTCTGGTTATTGGCATTTCTCGAGGATGGTGGGGTTGGACCCTTTCCAGCCACACTTATGCGGTTGTTATGTACTCGATTGTCGCTGAATTGAGCAGACTGTCGCTTCCGGAGCCCTGGTGAAGGCCTTAAAATATAAATACAATTAATTACAATATGATGCATTATATCTCCATAAAAGATATGAAGTCGCAAACTTGGTGAATAAAAAGAATCTGGACACACAAAAAATAATTAAAAATAAATCACAAAACTGTAACTGATGTGTGCAGTATAACAGTGTTATTAAAGGGGTTTCTGGAATATATCAATTAGCTAGTCTGACAAAAAATGGAAAAATTGAAAATGTGATGGGACTATGGAGGTACCTGGATATATAACGGAGGACCTGGGGAGACAGTGTGGAAACAGTCCGATTGTCCCCGTTCTGGTGTTGCACCCCTTGGATGAGACTATGGAGGTGCCTGGATATATAACGGAGAACCTGGGGAGACAGTGTGGGAACAGTCTGATTGTCCCCGTTCTGGTGTTGCACTCCTTGGATGAGATCATGGAGGTGCCTGGATATATAACGGAGGACCTGGGGAGACAGTGTGGGAACAGTCTGATTGCCCCCGTTCTGGTATTGCACTCCTTGGATGAGACCATGGAGGTGCCTGGATATATAACGGAGGACCTGGGGAGACAGTGTGGGAACAGTCTGATTGCCCCCGTTCTGGTGTTGCACCCCTTGGATGAGACCATGGAGGTGCCTGGATATATAACAGAGGACCTGGGGAAACAGTGTGGGAACAGTCTGATTGCCCCCGTTCTGGTATTGCACCCCTTGGATGAGACCATGGAGGTGCCTGGATATATAACGGAGGACCTGGGGAGACAGTGTGGGAACAGTCTGATTGCCCCCGTTCTGGTGTTGCACTCCTTGGATGAGACCATGGAGGTGCCTGGATATATAACGGAGGACCTGGGGAGACAGTGTGGGAACAGTCTGATTGCCCCCGTTCTGGTGTTGCACTCCTTGGATGAGACCATGGAGGTGCCTGGATATATAACGGAGGACCTGGGGAGACAGTGTGGGAACAGTCTGATTGCCCCCGTTCTGGTATTGCACCCCTTGGATGAGACCATGGAGGTGCCTGGATATATAACGGAGGACCTGGGGAGACAGTGTGGGAACAGTCTGATTGCCCCCGTTCTGGTGTTGCACTCCTTGGATGAGACCATGGAGGTGCCTGGATATATAACGGAGGACCTGGGGAGACAGTGTGGGAACAGTCTGATTGCCCCGTTCTGGTATTGCACCCCTTGGATGTGACACGGATTATGGCTTCATTACAGCGTACACAATAATGCTGCATACTGTACTTGCCATGGAGGACAATCAGCAGGGGTCATGAAGAAATCTAACATATTGTTATCAATTAGAAAGAAGTCAGGTTTCTAAAGTTCTTTAAGACATCTGCTGATAGCGAAGACATTTCGTCATCAAGGTATGGCTGTACTAGATTTTTAGCTGCAGTGTGTTTGATCTTTGGGGGTGAGAATGGGAAGACCCCCACTAACAGGCAAAGGAAGCCGTTTTTTAGTTATGCAGACGGTGGTGGGCACACAAATTGGAGCAATCAGACTCCAAATTTACAGGTATCCATAGCTACCATGTTTCACTTTCTGATGCAAGAAAAGAAAAAACATAAGCCAAAAGTTATTACGATGGTTTCTCCTTTTAATAAAATCGGTGCAACATATTTGAGTGCAAGTCAGTTTAAAGCTGGTGTATGAAATACCAGCCTTCGTCAAAATGGAAAGCTGAATAAGAGGGTTTACTACCAGCAACCTCCACTAGAGGGAGTACTGAGTATGTCATGTTCAGTAAGACAGCATGCAGCCCCCATGCTCCCTCTAGTGGATAAAAGGAATCACACAGGCACATTTGGCTCAAACTGAAAGTCTTAAAAATCAGGAGCCAAATAGTATACTTTGGTTGCATAAGTAACCATGTTAGTCACACTCTACAGCTCTCGCTCAGCCGATATGTGCATTTCATGACTTTCCTTAAAAAAACAGCAGAAAAATACCCACCAAAAATTGCCATCCATTTTATGATCAGTAGAAGTCTCATAACTTCAACCACAAATGATTACATCTTTGACATGTCATGTGCTGGAATTTCATAAAATTACTGTGACGTTTTAAAGGGAATCTGTCGGCAAGATTTCACCCTCCTTCCCTCCCTAAACCGTCCACCAATAACATTCCGTTCACTTTCAGCTCACCTACGTTCCACTGGCACTGGTAATGACCAGACCTCGCTGTCCTGAGCTGGAAAGTCATGTTGTGCTGCTTTCACAGGAGAGCTGTCCAATTTAAAACTTTCCATTGTAGACATAATGTCCTTCACATGTTTAGCTTCCGTGCTGATCTCGTGCCAAACCTGCCAATTAGATAAACATTGGATCATCGGAGATGCAATGACTCTTCATCTTCTGAACGTATGCAATACAAGTATGGATCCCTCGCCATCCGATCCATATATTATCAGGTCACCGGGGAGAAGGAGCTACACACTTTCTCAGCTGAACAGGTGTGAGCCGGATACAAGAGTACCCTCAGTGCTTGCCGTCAGAGCACCTCGGCTCCATTGGGTTTGGGAGTGCTGAAAGTTGACTGGATTTTGATCAGAAGTACAGCGCATTTTCACCAAAATTTACATCTATTTTTTTCACTTTTTAATCCTTAGGAAGATGTGCTTTTCTACTTCTTAGTATGCCTTCCTTCAAACATACTTTATTGCTACAGATATGCCCCAAGACAGGGAAAGGGATAAACTTAGACTTGATATCGGCAGTAGGAAACCATGTTGATATACACCACTTAGGGCCTTTTTGCTCTCTGAACCACCACCGGTGTGGAGTGTCTTGCTCCTGTCCATTACCTATATCCTTATTAGACAAACCAGATACTGGAGTTTGCTAAAAAAAAAAATAATGTTAATCCCTGCGCACACAAGGTGTCAAGGAGGAGGGGAGGGAGGGGAGGCCCGGGAGAGAAGCTGAGCTGGCCGTGCCCAAATCCCACACAAGCTGGCTTGACTGATGTCCTCAAGGACAGGGAACACCACCCTAAAACCTAATCAGGGACATCAATGACGCTAGATTGGGTGAGATTAAAGGGAACCGGTCATCAGTTTTGCCCTACTGCAGAAACATGCGCACTTATGTTTTTGGCTCTGCCCGTATTAGGGCAAAGCATAGTGCGCAAACCTCAATTTCTGTAGGCATGCGCAAGATTTCGCCAGCCAATGAGAATGACACGAGGCGTCTTTCATGTGAAATAAAGAAGCAGGATGTCGAGCAGCAGCCGGAGGGGGGGAATGGAGAGGCCCAAAAAGACACACCCATTGGACTGGACCAACCCAATTTCCATACAGCACGGGAGAACTTGAAAAGGTTTTTGGGGGTTATATAGGCATTTATATAATGCAGCAGGCACTGAATAAGGTCATAGTTTTAGTTCTTATATGACAAAACTGGTGACAGGTTCCCTTTAATGCCTCACAAACCTCTCAAGAAAGGAAAATGCATAAAAAAAAAAAAGAAACGAGTACCAGTTTAACAAAATCCAGAACACCTTTAAACAATAGGGGCAGACATCAGCTAGTGGTGACTGTTCGGTTATGTGCACACGTTGCTTTATTTAATGTAAATGAAAAGCTGCATTTTACAGTGACCAGCAAAAGCTAGGAGATTCCAGAAATCTCATGTACACCATTTTTTTTCCTGGATGCTGAATTGGAAAAGTGCTGCATTTTTAAAAACTTCAGCATATCAATTCTTTCAACATTTTTGCAGCATTTTTTACCCGTAGAAAGGAATGAGTAAGTGCGAAAGTTGTTGCAGTGTTTGGGGTGAAAGAAACACAGGTGCAGCAGAATGTGAAACCTATTTATTTTTGTGATTTTTCCAAGTCTAAACCATAATGTCTTGGTGTCCTCACATGAGTATGGATGATATTTTTGCTAAAATTTTCAACAAAAAAAAGTCACTCTTTATATCCTTTAATGCTGTACAAAATAATTAATAAATAACATTTCCCTTATGCCTACTTCACATCAGTATTATTTTTCAAACGTCCTTTTATTTTGTTAGGATGTTAGAGGGGTTACGCTTAGCAGCAATTTCTTATTTTTTCAACAGTTTAACAAAACCTGACTCTTTAGGGACCTATTCAGATTTACCATAAATGGACTTTGAGGGGTCTATATATTGGAAACTCCCCAAACGTGATACCGTTTTAAAAACCACACCTCTCAATTACTTCAAAACTTGGCTCAGGGAAAAACAATTAACCCTTCACGTGCTGCTTGGAATTAATGCAAAGTAGAACGATAAAAAATAAAAAACATTTTACCACTAAAATGTTGCTTTATCCCCAATTTTTTCACTTTTACAAGAGCCAACACCAAAAAGTGGACCCCACTATTTGTTACCCACTTTCTTTCGAGCACAGCGATACCGCATATGTAGTAAAAAAGTTCTGTATGGAGAATTTGCAGGGCCCGAAATGGAAGGAGCACCATTTGAATTTTGAAACACAAATTGGCAGAAAGAGATTGCAGGCTACATGTCCTATTTGTGGAGAGTTTAGGGGTGCCTAATGAGCAGAAACCCCCACAACAGACACCATTTTGGAAACTACAACCCTCAATGATTTTACTCAGGGGTATAGTGAGGATTTTGAACCGAAAAGTACTACACAGAATTCGATAACATTATGTTATCATATTAAATATGTTGACATATCGTCATCATAATATTTTTATTATATTTTTAAGTTTTGAGAAAAAAAAAAACTTCCCTAAGCCAAAAACTAACAGCAAAGAAAGAAAGAAGGAAAGAAAGAAAGAAATCTAAAATAAAAAATATTTAATCTAACTAAGGGGACAACACAGGGGGATAATTTACTATTGCGCTTTTGATCAATGTGATAAACCCTATCACAGCGACCAAAAGGCAGGTATCAATAAGAAAAATCCCTGCAGTTGCTGGGTGCTAGTTGGCAGCTCTCAACGGGCGCACTGTGTATGCACCAACCATTTTTCTTCATGAAGACAAGGAGGGGGGCCCGGGGATGGAGCAGGTGGGCCAGGCGATGTCAGATGTACCGAGGGGGTCTTGGGGACATAATTTCTCTCTCCTCTGACTTGTTATACCATGTCAGAAAAGACAGAAAACATGTTAATAGTGGATCACTTTTTTTTTTACGTGATCGCCGAATCATTGAATATCGGCAATCATGTGATCGGGGACAGGAAAAAACAGCCCTGATCGTGTTCTCCAGGGTCTCAGCTACCCCTGGAAACTGAGATTTCAGAGATTTTTGCACACTGTGGGGCACTATTCACTTACTCCAGATTGTCGTTTTTACGGCAATGAGAGAGTAAGGCACCTTAGCGGCTGCTGCTTTATGTGTACCACCGGTCTTTAAGGGGTTAAATTACAGATGTGTTAAAGCAAACAAAGCCTGACCATTTCAATTGTGTATTTTTTATTGAACTCTTACAACCTAAGCTCACAGCTACACCATGCATGAATCCATTTTTTTTTGTTCAGAACTATTTTTTTCAGACATAAACTTTCCCCTAAATAATTAAATGAAATTGTCTTTTTTTCCAAAAATGTTTTATGGTATTGCATACGTCTTGCATTGGTGAGCCAGCACCTTGTATTGTGAACTTTGGAATCCTGAAAAACACAGCAAAAAATGCAACAAACCCACAGCAAGAAATGCAGCAAAAACAGGTTTTTTTGTTTTTTTTTACTGTCAAAAGATCAGCTTTTGGCTGCAGACAAAAACACCGCAAAAAAGCCTAATAAAGTAAGTGAATAAGTAAGCGAATAGCAATGGGATATCTCCAGTACTATATTAGTGACATTAGTTGATAGCGGATGAGATTAGTACACAGGTAAAGCTTTTAATTTCTGAGAAACCGAATGCCAGAGCGAAGATTAGATGGCAGTGATAACTTTTGCTGGCTAAAGGCCCCATCTCACATAGCGAGATCGCTGAAGCGTCACCGATTTTGTCACACAACAGCGCTCTCGCTACATGTGACACATAGCGACAACCGCCCCCCCCCCCCCGCTGGATATCGCTGATCGAGCTTGAATGTCCTGGGCCATTTTTTCATCGTCGGCGTCGGCGTCCCGCTGGCCAGCGCGCATCGCTGTGTTTAAGGCCGACGAGCGACCTCGTTGGCGACGCAGAACTCAGGGACGGAGCCGTGAGTCGTCAGAAAAGCTGCTGTGTGACAAGGTTCCAACGACCGTCAAGGTCGTTATACGGATCGCCGTCGGATTGCTGCGTCGCTGAAGAGATCTGCCTGTTTGGCAGCTTACTAGCGACCATGTAGCGATGCACCAGCGATCCTTACCAGGTGGTATCGTTGTCGGGATCGCTGGTGTGTCGCTATGTGAAACGGGACTCTAAGACATGTAATCATGTGTGCACAGCAGCTAAGTAGCCAGATGTGCTACTTCAGGCACAGAAACGAGTGCATGTGGGTGGAGTGATAAACAGATAAAAACAGCCAACTTTATATGGACTTAAACACAAATGAAAGAATAAATCTCAGCAATAATCACTGTAGGACTGTCAAGCCTGCTTGGATGGACAAATATACTAATGTATCTTTCTGACCGTTCCTTCAGTGTTTTGTTCGCCGACTCCATGTCATCTCCTCTTCCTCTCGCTGTCGGGGTACCTCAGGGCTCAGCCCTTGCCCCCCCCCCCTCCTTCTTTTCTCTCTCTCTACACGGCCCCAGTTGGACAATCAGCAGATTTGGCTTTCAGTACCATCTTTATGCTGATGACACACAACTATATACGTCATTCCCCGACCTTACCCCCACTGTACTACAGAACGCCAGTGACTGTCTGTCCGCAGTCTCCAACATCATTTCCACTCTCTATCTGAAACTCAACCTCTCCAAAACCGAACTTCTTCTGCTCCCGCCATCCACTAACCTCCCTAAATCTGACATTTCCCTCCCCGTGAGTGGCACCATAACACCCCCCGCCCCCCCGGCAGCAGGCGCGCTGTCTGGGTATGTTTGTTACCAATCTCTCCTTCACATCCCATATACCAGGGTTCCCCAACTCCAGTCCTCAAGGCCCACCAACAGGTCATGTTTTCAGGGTTTCCCTTGTATTGTACAGGTGATGAAATTATCACCTGGGCAATACTAAGGAAATCCTGAAAACATGACCTGTTGGTGGGCCTTGAGGACTGGAGTTGGGGAACCCTGCCATATACAATCTCTTGCCGCTTACACCTAAAGAACATCTCTAGAATCCGCCTTTTTCTCACCATGGAAACAACAAAAACCTTCACTGTCGCCTTGATCCACTTCCACCTGGACAACAGCAGTGCTCTATTAATTGGCCTCCCCGTTACTCGACTTTCCCCTCTCCAGTCCATACTTAATGCAGCAGCCAGGGTCATCCATCTGGCTAATCGGTACTCGGACGCGTCCGTTCTTCGCCAATTCTAAGTACTTGTTCTCACCCACAAAGCTCTCCACAGTGCGGCACCCCCCTACATCTCCTCCCTCATTTCTGTCTATCGGCCTAACCGACCTCTGCGCTCTGCAAACGACTCTCGACTAACCTCTGCAATAATTTGCATCTCCCACTCCCGATTCCAAGACTTCTCCCGCGCTGCGCCAATCCTCTGGAATGCTCTACCTTAAGAAATTAGGACTATCCATAATTTACATAGTTTTAGGCGCTCCCTCAAAACACATTTGTTCAGAGCGGCCCACCACGTTCACTAATCAAAGTCATTTTATGTGTAAGTGTGCATGTGTAGCCCATTCACTATCTCCATCCATCCCTCACTCCCTCAAGATGGCTGGACCATCATTGTAAATACACACCTGTACTTTGTATCTCCCTCACCTCATTGTAGATCGTAAGCTCTCACGAGCAGGGTCGTCTTATTTCGCTTTAATTATTGTATTGTTAACGTTGTTATTTATGACTTGTGTTTTGAAACTGTTAAACTGTAAAGCGCTGCAGAATATGTTGGCTCTATATAAAGAAAAGTTATTATTATTATGAGCAAAAGTTGCAATAAACTCATACATGGTTTTGGAAAGATCTTTCCAATGTAGATTATTGAAAACATCCAGAAAGGTTGTACAACGCTTCATCTGACAGCATGGAGGGCGAGAGGTACAATCTAATGTGACAGTTCTTCACACTCTACGAGCCTCCAAAACACCTCTCAGCGTGTACAGCTTCTCTCCCTAGTGCGCTACTAATACTACTGAACCATTTACTTACCACTACTACCCATCTCTTCAGGAAGGCCTTCAGAAAGGACTTACAGGGAACCTGACAGGAGATACATGCTGACAAAACTGTGGGTAGTGTGCATCAGCCACAGCCATGTTCTGTATCCGCCAGGGACTGAGCTGCGCAGGTGACTAGTCGTACAGGCTTCTCCCCGCCCGCTGGCAAGCTTCTGCCTACATGCATGTAAACATACATGACTATGATCGTACAGCCAGTGGCTGATAATGCCCAACTGTGGGCAGCACGTATGTGTCAGCTGACAGGTTCCATTTAATAGGTTGTCTGAGAAGGTGATAAGCATGATGCGGAGACAATTTCTAGTCATGTTTCACACCCACCTGCAGTGGGAATATAGGAGAATCACAACAATGTGTGCAATACATAATGTCACAATTCTGTACTCTTTAAAGAGTAAGACATCTCTTATACATAATGATTCATCACTTGTTAATCATATATTTTTTGTGATCACTGGTTTGATTATACATTCTAATAGATGTCTATCATGAATTTATGGAGATACACTCACATTTAATTACGGTAATATATTTTTTTTGCTGTGTATATTTATACAGTGCTCCAAAAAATAAAGAGAACACTTAAACAACAGAATATAACTCCAAGTACATCAAACTTCTGTGAAATCAAACTGTCCACTTAGGAAGCAACACTGACTGACAATCAATTTCACATGCTGTTGTGCAAATGGAATAGACAACAGCTGGAAATTATTGGCAATTATCAAGACACCCTCAATAAAGTAGTGGTTCTGCAGGAGGGGACCACAGACCACATCTCAGTACCAATGCTTTCTGGCTGATGTTTTGGTCACTTTTGAATATTGGTTGTGCTTTCACGCTCGTGGTAGCATGAGACGGACTCTACAACCCACACAAGTGGCTCAGGTAGTGCAGCACATCCAGGATGGCACATCAATGCGAGCTGTGGCAAGAAGGTTGGCTGTGTCTGTCAGCGTAGTGTCCAGAGGATGGAGGCGCTACCAGGAGACAGGCCAGTACACCAGGAGACGTGGAGGGGGCCCTAGGAGGGCAACACCCCGGCAGTAGGAACGCTACCTCAGCCTCAGTAAAGAAATTTTTTTGCATATATGATTTTTTTATGAAAATAAGAATAAAACTTCTTTTGGTAACATCTTGTCTTTTTTATTAATTTTACATTTTATTTCATGAGGTACTTTTTGTGATACATTTATAATGAAATAAATCCAATTTTATGAGTTAGGGCAGAGACACACTGGCGTATTTCTCCTGCGATAATCACATCGCACTGAACGGACTGGCCGACAGCTCTCCTGACCTGAGCATGACGGATTAATATGCAGCTGCCAAGCTCAGGTCAGGAGAGCAGACAGCCAGTGCGAATTTTACGATGCAATTCTCGGACAAAAAATACGCCAGTGTGTCTCTGTCCTAATACTTCAAATGTCTCTTTGTTTGGGCTTTATATCGTAGAGTATTTGCTCTGCATATCACAGTAGGCACGGCAAAGAATGAATTCCAGAGAAATTCTACAACATAAATCAGAATACAGTGAATTTAAATCCTCCGCCGGATAAATCAGTACAATTCAACTGAAACAAACTGAAATCTTTTCAAAGGAAAAAAAAAGGAAAATAATGTAGTTGCATAAATGTGCACACCCGTACACTAATACTTTGAAGATATGTCAGCATCTGGTCTTTTTTGGTAAGAGTGTCAGCATGGCATATCTAGGATCAAAAGCATCACAGAAAAAAAAATCATGTACGATACAAGAGTACGAAAATTAGAAGAATGTAATGAATGGATCCCCTGTTATAAATTATATAGTTATGGTGTAGTCCCATGAACAAAAGTTAATTTTAATCAATAGATCTTGGAATAATAATAATTTCCACAACTGGATGTGATTAAATAAAATGTCCCTGTGCTGGGATAATCTTATAAATGCGCCCCTGCTGTGTACTGTGTAATGGCTGTGTCTGACCGTGCAGGAACATGGTCTGATCATACCGCAGCTCCTGGGCAGGGGCAGAAAAAAAGAGAGTATACAGACAGGACAGCATGGGATCACAGTTGATTCTTTCTGTGAGACAAAACATTTCACTGCCTGTTTTTAAACAATGTTTTACTTACTGTGTTCTGGTGATTTCTATCATAAAAGTAATTCTAGTATGGAATTGTACCATTCTATTCCAGCACATCAGTGGTACTTATTACATTATTTTGATAAAAATGTATGTATCGGGCCACTATTCTGGATTGGAGCATTCAATTATGATGTTTAGCCACACAAGTATAGTTCCAGCTAATTATGATGCCTATTTCAGTATCTATTAATATATACTATTACAACATACTTGATACAATGTTTTTTTTACTATCCAAGCATTATCTGTGTATTATGAATGATGGCTTAATCATTACTTAAATAAAAAAATTTGAATCATCCTGTTATTTTAGTAACTTGTCCTTTCATCTACATTGCCAAGGTCATGTAGTGACTATTGACTGTGGGCGCCTATCCAATCCCTTGAATTAGGGGTGTCCTAGTCTATCCATGTACCCTGGATTACTCTTAAAGGTGGAGACGCCGGGGTCACATGTCTTGCTATGCTCTTATATTAACCCTTATATGTTCCCGCCCTCACCTAGGGAGGTGTGAGGCCGAAATGTATAGTATAACACTAACCAGACAAACAAGGGAAGACATACAAGGATAAATTGAAACTACAATCATACAAAATAGAGTCACAAATAGGGATGGGAGGACCGCTGGAAGTTCTGGCTCTGGTACTTGATCGAAACTTTTGAGGAAGTTTGTTTCGGGTACCAGAAAAGTACTCAAAACCCCATTGATAATAATGGAGACCCGAACTTATAAAAAAAGGAAAAAAAAAATCTCTCTCTCAGAAGGAAGTCCATTTTCTGCATTCAGGCCCGAACAGTGACTATCCAGTAAGAACCCTGAACATTTCTGTTCGGATTCACCAATCTCTTCTCCCAAAACAACAGAGTGGAACACAGGGGAGGTATAGGAAGGTGAAACAAAATAGGAGAGGATGAGGATGAGCACGCAAAACAACTCCACGCCACATTCTCCTGAACAATTCTCCAAACGGGAACTTCACCTCCAACTCCTAACCAGGCAGTAAGAATGATCACTAGCAATTCTCAGCTAGTGTCATCTGTTCAGTGTTGGCCATATATAGCAGAGGAGAGTGGCCAACACTAAGCAGCCGAGACAATCCAGGTAGGAAAACTCCAGGAGATGAGCCAATTAGCCCTTGCAGTGACAGCAAGTAAAAGTAATTGCACTATTTAATAAGATGGTGAAGGAGTTCTAATCAGTGCAGGAGGTCATGAAACCAGACGCCGCAATCTGCTGGCCCCTCTGTGTCATGGTATCCCCGTGACAGTCCCATTTTGTGACGCACTTCCCATCCATGGCTATTTTGCATTCCTCAGGCTGCTGGAATGCGGGGCAATGGGGATGTTTTTCCGGCTCGTGACTATCTTGCTTCAACTTAAAGGGAATCTGTCAGGATGTTTTTGCTATCTGAGAGTAACATGAGGTAGGGGCTGAGAATGATTTCAGCAATGTGTCACTTATTAGACTGTGTGTTATTTCAATATAATGAGTGTTTTAACTGCATGTGAATATAACCACAGGACTACAGCTAACGTGCGTCATGGTCCAATTTTACACCTAGCACCGATTAGTAGCTCACTGTCAATACACAATGTACACAGAAAGCTGCTAATCAGGAGAGTTGGTGAGGTTAGCTTTCTAAGCTCAGCTGGAATCACAATATCTTTCCCTACAATTTTTTTCTCATGAGGCAGCAAAAAACTGTTGACAGATTCCCTTTAACCTGGCAGGTTTTCCCTACTTCTGGGGTACGTTTATGTGCGATAATAGGCAATTTTAGAGAGACTGGCATGATGACACCCCCTACACGTGTGTTTCTAAGCAGCCACTTTAGGGGATGCACATGTGTTTTACCTGGCATCCCTGTAAGTTCTACACTTCGGAGCATCCTGATGAACCCCATATCACAAGGGGGAAACATGGTAATGCAGTAACAAGGACTCTAAGCAGACATGTATCGCTTTCTATGAGAAAGCAATATGTATCAGTAACTATTAATTATATTTGGGTTGCTCTCTTATAACCCCATGGCATTTTTGCTTGTTAATAAGTATATTAAATAAGCCTTATCATATGTTAAGAGACTAGCTACAGATCAATAGAACTTAGCCGACATTGAGAGAGGGCACCATTTATGCAAATTAGGAATGCCAGCCTCCACAGCCTAGGTAAAATCTTCTATAAGATTTAGAGCCTTACAGGGGGATTAGAAGTGTCTAGCCCCTTGAATGTGGAGTGATTGTGTCACGGGTTCAGAGAGGTACCAGAAGACCACAGCGTCTGATTTCCTGCAGTCCTGCACTGATTAGAAGCACCTGACCATCATATTAAACAGTGCAGGTTTCTTCTAGCAGTGCAGGGGTTAACTGTTCAGTTTAGAGCTGCTGGAGCTTTCCAGCATTGATGGATTTCAGCTGTCCAGTGTTGGCCACTCCACTCTCCTGTATATACACTCGCCTCTGGCTAATCGGGGATGCCAGTGTTAGTTTGTGGCTGTCTGGCTCTGAAGCAGTTGGTTGAGAAGGTGTTTGGAGTGTTTAACTAAAGACTGTTGCTTGGTTATTCAGTTGTGAGCATTTCCTCATTCTCTCCTATTTGTTTTTGTTTTCCTTCCTTAACTCTCCAGTGTTCCACTGTGTTGTTTGTGAGTGCATATTTGTGTGATTGGTATTTTCCTTTATCCCTGTACATATTCCTTTGTTAGTCTGGTTTATTTTCATATACTACCACTACCCGCTTCGCTGGGTGGGGGAGGGAAAAGATTAAGGACGGAATCAGAAGCTCAGCAATGTACGTGGTTCTGGTGTTTTCACCATAAGGCTGAGTTCACACGTTGCAGTTTTTTCGCGTTTCCGCGGCGGTTTTAACCGCGCGATTTTGAAGCGAAAAAGCGAAAAATAAGCATCCCATGCATTCCTATGGGATTCCGCAATGCTGAGCTAATGCTGCGGTTTTTACCGCGGCGGAATCGCTTCACGGTAAAAAACGCAGCATGCTCATTAATTTCGCGGAATTGCGGCGATCCCGCACCCATAGGAATGCATTGCTCTGCTTACTTTCCGCATGTGGCTGTGCACAACATGCGAAAAGTAAGTGCGAAAAGTAAGCAGAACATTTGCGGACGGTACCCACGGTCCGGAGGAGAGGAGACTGTCCTCCGGGCTTTGGGTACCATATCTCTGTAAAAAATAGAATTTTAAATAAAAGATATTGTTATTCTCACCTTCCGACGTCCCGCACAGCCTTCCCGCCTCTCTCCATGCTCGCGTTCCCAGTCAGCCTTTGCGAGCGATGACGTCCGTTCTCGCGGGATCGCGAATGACCGCGAGACGTCGTCATCGCGGTAATTCGCGCAAAGGCTTACTGGGACAGGGAGCGTGGAGAGAGGCGGGAAGGCTGCGCGGGACGTCAGAAGGTGAGAATAACAATATATATTTTTTTTATTATTATTTTTTACATGCTATCTTTTACTATTGAGGCCGCATAGGCGGCCTCAATAGTAAAAACCTGGTCACACTCGTCAAACACTATGTTTGACGAGTGTGACCATCCTGTCAATCAGTTCTTCAAGCGATGCTCCAGATCGCTTGGAAAACGCTAGCAATTCTGCAAGCTAATTACGCTTGCAAAATGCTAGTTTTTCCGCGGGAAAATCGCGGGAATTTAAAATGCGATTTTCCCACGGAATGGAATTCCGGAATTCTCGCGGTAATTTCGGTGTGAACCCAGCCTTAGAAGCAGGTTTAGCTAGGGCGCCCCTAGTGCTAGTGACAGAGGAGCCCCTAGCCTTGGCATATCTGACAACAGAGTTGCAACAGATAGTATCATTGTCCCTTGCCTTTAAGGTTTAGTATTTTGCTATCCTTTTTGGTGTATTTTAATGTTATAATTAAATAAAGGTTTATTGTCTTTTAACTATATGATTTATAAGCGGGAGATAATTCTTCTATTGCATTTCACATGTAGAACTGGCAATCTTTGCCAACTCGTCCTTGCTGTAAGTCTGGAAATTTGTCAGCTTGTGAGAGCATCTCCTGTGTACAGTCACACACAGTGCCCACTTCAGATAAACTTTCAGATTTTCAATTAGATTCAGGTATGGGCTCGGCTGGGCCACTTCAAAACTTTGATTTTCTCCGAGAGAAGCCATTCCTTAATTGATTTGGCTTAGGGTCATGCAATGACTGATATTTGGAACTGTCCATAAATTCCTCCAACGTGACTAAAGCCCTAGTTCTAACTGCCAAAAAACATCAAAGCCAAAGCAAAATGCTGCCTCTTCCATGCTTCACTGTGGGGGGTTTGGTGTTCTTTTGGTTATGTACAGTATTTACTTTGCGCCAAACATACCTTCTGGAACTATGGTCCAAAAGTTCAACCTTGGCCTAATCAGACCACAAGTTTTCCCACATGCTTTTTTTCAGATTTGCTGTACATTTTAGCAAAATATAGCCACGGCTTGGATGTTTTTCTTTGTAAGAAAAAAGTCTTCTGTCGTGTCACTCTACCCCACAGGCCAGACATATGAAGAAAACATGAGATTGTTGTCACATGGAGTACACAACCAGTACTTGCAAGAAACTCCTGCCGCTTTTTAATGTTACTGTAGGCCTCCTAACAGCCTTGGCAAATTCAAGCCAATTCTCGATGACCGTTTTCACCCAGTATTCCATTGTGTATCTAATGCCCTGGAAAAAATCTGAACTCTTATCTTGACTGATAACATTCAACAATGAGATCCCTTTGCTGTGTTGCAAGCTGTTTACAGACTATGGCTTTTGCTATAAAATGCAACTTAGAAAATGTCAGGAAAATCCTACTAGAACAGCTAAACTTTATATGGGGTTAATGAGAATCACTTTAAATGATGGCAGCTGTGTACTGACTTATTTACAAGAGTTTAAATGTGACTGGCTAATTCTGAACACAACCACATGCCCAATTATAAGCGTGTGTTCACACTTACGCAACCACGTTATTTTATTTGTTAATTTTATCCCCCCCCCCCTCAAAAATAATTTTGTTTAAATTTGTACCGATTTATGGGTGTCAATAAACATGGAAAATCTGATTAAATGATTCTTCTTGACATGATTTTTTTTTTTTACATAACAAAAACTTGCCATTCTGACCCTTTCATGACCAAGCCTATTTTGACCTTAATGACCGGGCCATTTTTTGCAATTCTGACCAGTGTCCCTTTATGAGCTAATAACGCAGGAACGCTTCAGCGGATCCAAGCGATTCTGAGATTGTTTTTTCGTGACATATTGGGATTCATGTTAGTGGTAAATTTAAGTCAATAATTTTTGCGTTTGTGAAAAAAATCGGAAATTTGGCGAAAATTTTGAAAATTGTGCAATTTTCAAATTTTTATTCTGTTAAGGCTAGTTTCACACTAAGCCCCGCCCGCTCCGGTCAGTTCCTCCTCTGATCGCATGACACTACATGCGATCACCGTACCCTATATTTAGCGTTGGGTACGCTGACCGTGCGCTGGTATGATTTTGCTGGCGCTGCACCCAGCGCACAAAAATGCAACACAGCGCGCTTTTGTGTGCTGGGCACAGCGCCAAAAGGGCGCAGTGCCAGCAAAATCATACCAGCGCACGGTCAACGTACCCAACGCTAAATATAGGGTACACTGATCGCATGCAGTGTCATGCGATCAGAGGAACTGACCGGAGGGGGTGTGGCTGGGGGCGGGGCTTAGCTGCGGCCCTGCGCTGTGCCCGAGAACGCTAGTGTGAAACTAGCCTAAACCAGAGAATTATGTGACACAAAATAGTTACTAAATAACATTTCCCACATGTCTACTTTACATTAGCACAATTTTGGAAACCTAATTTTCTTTTGTTAGGAAGTTATAAGGGTTAAAAGTTGACCAGCAATTTCTCATTTTTACAACAAAATTTACAAAACCATTTTTTTTAGCGACCACCTCACATTTGAAGTCAGTTTGAGGGGTCTATATGGTTGTAAATACCCAAAAGTGACACCATTCTAAAAACTGCACCCCTCAAGCTTATCAAAACCACATTCAAGAAGTTTATTAACCCTTCAGGTGTTTCACAGCAGCAGAAGCAACATGGAAGGAAAAAAATGAACATTTAAACTTTTTAGTCACAAAATGATCTTTTAGCTACAATTTTTTTATTTTCCCAAGGGTAAAAGGAGAAAGTGGACCCCAAAAGTAGTACGTATCCACACGGACAGCACACGGATCACACACGGATGGTACTCACGGATGTGACAAATGGACACGGATATCTCCGATACTGGTTATTTCGGTATCGGCAAAATCAGGACGTGTGAAACCGGCAAACTATTACCACAATAAAAAATGGAAAATAAAATGAATGTGTAGCTAGTTAATTATTCTGCTTGTATTCATCATAAAAAAAAAAAAGAATTCCATTCAAGCTGAGCTCTCAATTCTAGAGGCTTTAGAAAAGTAAAAAAATTACATTAGTCATTGCAATAACTGGAATGTGTAACAGCAAAGAAAATTTCAGATGACGGTTATAAAAAGAAAATCACCACTAAACCCATGCTATTAAAATATAACAGGAACTGCAAAAGAAAACTAATGGTAATGAACATGGCACAAAGCACGCACAACAACTGGATGATGGTGGACACTTATCGTACTTACATCTCAAACCTCCACTGATGCTGTGTTGGGAGGATTTAAAAAAGAAATAAATGAATAAAACAAAAACACAGCATTTAGTTCTTCGTATTTCTTTCAACCTATACATATGTTCAAAGCTTTGAGAAAGACACATTTTCAGGACCCCGTTTTATCTCCCCATTTCTGAATATAAATTTTTGAACTGGTTGGGCATATTTGTATGTCTGCAACTTGTCTGTAAGCAAACTTTCTGTTAAATTTCCCATACAAACTTTTGCCAAAAAGCTTAAAATATCATTTATTTTTATAATTCATTGTATTACTGCTCATATAATTCCAAGCCAAGAATGTGACAAAAAAGAACAGTTGTACATCATGTGATTGCTCCTTACTGTACATTCTATATGTCTATGTCAGAAAACCTTACCTGCTGCCACTTCTGCTGTAGGAAGGTGTCTTTAACGTATAGGTATTTGTTCATCTGTTCCAACACACCTTGGTAGTAAACCATGGCGGAGTCATAGTTACCCAAGAGTGCATACTCCCGTGCTAGCTTCACATTTTCACTTATCATGAGCAGACTCATCTTGACTACAAAAGTAAAAAAAAAAAAAAAATTAGGCAAATGGATATTTTGTTACATAATTTCCATAACTGTAGTAAATTACAAGTTTGAACCTATTAAAATACCACACATGAACAGATAAGTTTTGGGCCCTACCAACAGTGTAGAACATATGTATTACCGCCATCTCCGCCCGCACTCCCCGCGCTCCGGTCTCCCGACGGGCAGCTGGGATCGGGGCGCACCGCGCTCTCACTATGCTCCCAGGCTTGCAGCCTCCCCAGGTCCCTCGCTGTCCGCGCATGCGCACTCTTAGGCCTCAGCCACGCGCTTGCCGGGTACACTAGGCTTCTGCCAGAGTCCTGACTCGGAAGTGATCTCGCCGCGTTCCCGGTGGTAGGTATATCAGACGGCTTCGGCCATTCCTCAGCGCCTGATTATTTCCTGCCCTTGCCTGTGTAGGTGCTCTTCTAGGTCCCTGTACGCTTCCAGTGCGTGCTCTGCTCTGTCCCTGTACGCTTCTAGTGCGTGCTCTGCTCTGTCCCTGTACGCTTTTTAATGCGTTCTCTGCTCTGTCCTTGTACGCTTCCAGTGCGTGCTCTGCTCTGTCCCTGTACATCTTCCAGTGCGTGCTCTGCTCTGTCCCTGTACATCTTCCAGTGCGTGCTCTGCTCTGTCCCTGAACGTCTTCCAGTGCGTGCTCTGTTCTGCCCCTGTACATCTTCCAGTGTGTGCTCTGCTGTCCCTGTACGTCTTCCAGTGCGTGCTCTGCTGTCCCTGTACGTCTTCCAGTGCGTGCTCTGCTGTCCCTGTACGTCTTCCAGTTCGTGCTCTGTTCTTCCCCTGTACATCTTCCAGTGCGTGCACGGCTCTGTCCCTGTACGTCTTCCAGTGCATGCTCTGCTCTGTCCCTGTACATCTTCCAATGAGTGCTCTGCCCCTGTACATATTCCAGTGCGTGCTCTGCTGTCCCTGTACATCTTCCAGTGCGTGCTCTGCTCTGTCCCTGTACATCTTCCAGTGCGTGCTCTGCTCTTTCCAGTATCTTGCACCATCTGTGAACTCTGCCTTGTCCAGGACCCTATGTCTCTGCGGCTGCTCTGCTCCATCTCATTCTCAGTGATTTTTCTTGTTGTCTTCAAACCGTTCCTCTGGCACTAGCTATTGCGGTATACCTTCCTCCTGGGCCTGCCCCTAACGATCCCTGTATAGGGGTCGGTCCCACCTGGCCTGCTCGCCCTGGGTCAGTCGGCACCGCCATCCAGTGGGTCCACTCTAGGTTTCATAACATTATGCCAGAGTCGCAAAATATGAATTTGCTTTTAGGGACATGTGCCACATGTAAAAAAGCCTTTTTTGTAGGAAAATATTTAAAGGGGACTTGACAGCTTTCCCAGGCCCCCCACCACCATGCATTTATTGATATCTGTAAAACCTTCCTAATTAACCATTTTATTGTTTTATTGATTGCAGCCAATGTATAAAAACAATCTTATTGCTTCGGTTGCCATATGCCATTTACTAGGTGACTAATTGTGGGGGTGTTTTTTCGCCAGAATAATCATCCCACTAATCCAGTTATTACAACTTGATTTGCCGGATTTTTGGCTTCCAGACAAGGCACAGTAAGACGAGTGTATGCACCCCTGATTCAACAGGACAATGCAAATTTCCCGGGACACAGGACATACGCAGTGCGCTGGTGAAGCCGGGTGCTTACAGTAAGCTAACTGCGCATTGTCACGGAGCCAAAGCTCTGCAAAGAGCCGCCGATGACTTGCAAAGCATACAATTTACTCCCAAGGAGGCATGATAGCATAATTAGTGGGATAACTAGTTTGGGAAAAACTAACATGTCACCAAAGTTAAAAAAAAACAACAAAAAGAAAACACTACTGTTTTATGGCATATGCAATAATCAATTAGGGATTAAAAAGGAATTGTTAGGAAGGTTATACAGATAGCTTTTGTTACTGCATTTAAAAGTTTGAAAATCCTAAAACAATGTGCTAATAATGAATTAGAATGAATTAAAATTATTTCTCTTAACACAAACTTCTCAAAAAAATGAAGGGAACACAAATACCACATCCTAGATATCACTGAATTAAATATTCCAGTTGCTAACCTTTACTCAGTGGAATGAGTTGAGAATAAAACATAAAAATGATCAATGTAAATCAAAATTTATATTCCATGGAAGTATGGATTTGGAATGATAATCAAAATCAAAAGTGAAAAATCAAATTACAGGCTGCTCCAACTTCAGTGAAAATGCCTCAAGACAAGGAAATGATGCTCAGTAGTGTGTGTGGCCTCCACGTGCCTGTATGACCTCCCTACAATGCCTGGACATGCTGCTGAAGAGGTGGCGGATGGTCTTCTGAGGGATCTCCTCCCAGACCTGGACTAATGCATCCGCCAACTCCTGAACAGCCTGTGATGAAATGTGTCGCTGGCGGATGTGCTCGATTGGATTCTGTTCTGGAGAATAAGAAGGCCAGTCCTTAATGGCATTAATGCATGATGAAGGCATTGACTCTAACTGCTAACATACTTCAGCCACATAAGGTCTAGCATTGTCATGCATCAGTAGGAGCCCCGAGCCCACAGCACCTGCATATGGTCTCACAATTGGTCTAAGGATCTCATCCCGGTACCTAAGGAAAGTCAGGGTACATTTGGCTAGCACATGGAGGGCTGTGTGACCCTCCAAAGAAATGACCCCCCCACACACACCATTATTGACCCACCTCCAAATTGGTGATGCTGGAGGATGTTGAAGGCAGCAGAACGTGTCCAGACTATCACATGTGCTCAGTGTTAATCTGCTCCAATCCGTGAAGAGCAAAAAAACTACTAAAATTATTAAAAACAATTACAATGCTATCCACATAGGATTATTTCCCTTTTTTAAAGCATTAGACATACAATTGCATATATCAATAGCAGCAATAATGTAATTCTACCTTTTTACAGTCCTGGTTATTTTAAGATCATAGATTGGGACATTTGATTACGCACATAGCACCTTAATTAGGGTAGCATCTAATGTTTATTAAAATTACACATTGTTTTGAGATTTTCAGACTTTTAAATGCAACAATAAAAGTTATATTTTATATAACATTACTCAAATTGGAATAGTCAGTGAATTAATTTGCATATTATTGGAGAAACCCACAAAATTATGTACCTTGAATTTATTTAAAAGAAAGTTATACATATAGCAATAAATACATGGCAATTTGGGAGGCTTAGCGAAGATGTCGTGTTTGTTTTTTTAAACTTCACAGTAAACAGTATGTACTAATAAAAATGGTTGACAGCAGGTCTCCGAATAGCTCTAGTAGATGAACAAATGTGACTTATTATAAACCTGCTTTACAGCAACCTGTTAACGTCGAGCACTATTCTATAAGTATCATAACAGAATGACTCACAGTCAAGTACAGGAACAAGCACATTATATAGCCTCACAACCAGCCAGGACATTACACGTGCAACGTGCGTGCTGGGAAAAATGCATTGCTGATAGATTCATTACATGCAGGGTCATACTGGCCCACCGGAGAACCAGAGGATTCTCCGGGGGCCCAGGCACTGACACCTGCTGGCATAATACTGGCCAGCAGGTGCCTAGGGCCCCCACTGCTCCAGGGGCCCCCAGCCAGTGGCTATGGGACCCCTGAGAGAAGGGGGCCCGCCGTGTGCCAGCGGAGGAGCAGCTGGAGACAGGATCCTGTCCCCGCTACTAAAGAGAAATGAATATTTACGCTTCTCCACGCCCCCCATGGGCATGGAGAAGAGTGAATACCATTTCACTTTAATAGCGGGCAGCGTTAGCCGCAGGCTGCCTCTAACACTGCCCGCTTGTAAAGCCCCACCACCACCGCCCCACTCTCTCACACTAACACAAAAAGCACCGCACCACATACACACAAGTCTAGGCAGACAGACACACAGCCCCCCCACCTCTCCTCAAGTTTCCTGCAGCACATCCTGGCGTCCTGCTTCCTGCCCGGCACTTCCTGTCTGAGACAGCGCAGCTGGATGTCATCATCATTCAGTGCGCGACTGTTTCAGACAGAAAGCTACCGACGAGGGAGAGGCTGCCGGGAACTTGCGGAGAGGTGAGTGGTGCTGTGTGTGTGTGTGCGTGTATGCGGTGCGGTGCTTTGTGTGTGAGTGAATGGTGCGGTGCTGTGTGTATGTGGTGCGGTGCTGTGTGTGTATTGGAGATGTATGTATTGGAGACTGGCAATGATGAGGTGGTGGGGAAGGATGATGGCGTGGTGGGGAAAGAGGCAATGATGGAGGTGTTGAAATGGGCAATGATGGGGTAGTGGGGGAGAAATCAATGATGGTTGTGGTGTAAAGGACAATGATGGTAGTGGTGGAAAGGACAATGGTGGTGGTGGGGGAGGAGGCAATGACTGAGGTGGTGGAATGGGCAATGATGGGGTGGTGGGGGAGAAGGCAATGATGCTGGTGGGGTGAAGCAATGATGGATGTGTTGAAATGGGCAATGATGGGGGTGGTTGGGGAGAAATAAGTGATGGTTGTGGTGTAAAGGACAATGATGGTAATGGTGGAAAGGACAATGGTGGTGGGGGAGGAGGCAATGATTGAGGTGGTGCAATGGGCAATGATGGGGGTTCTGGGGGACAAAGCAATGATGGAGGTAGTGGAAAGGGCAATGATAGAAATGGTGGGAGAGAAGGCAATGATGGGGGTGGAGGGGGAGAACACTGATGGAGGTGGAGAGGGGCTGCACTATACCCTATGAGGGGGTCTGCATTATACTTTATGAGAGGGCTACATTATATTCGGGGGGGACTGCATCATTCTGTCAGGGGACTACATTATATTCTGGGGTTCTACAGTATACTCTATGGGAGGCTGCATTATATTCTGTGGTGGGGCTGCAGTATTCTCTCAGGGGACTACATTATACTATATGATGGGGGCAGCATTATGCCCTATGAGGGGGCTACAGTATACTCTGGGGCGGCTGCATTATATTCTGTGGTGGGGCTTCATTATACTAAATGAGGGGGGCTGCAGTATACCCTATGAGGGTGCTACATTATATTCTATGGTGGGGACTGCATTATATTTTGTGAGGTGCTGCATTATATTCTTTGAGAGGGGGCTGCATTATATTCCATGAGAGGAGCTACATTATTTTATGAGGGGGGGGGCTGCATTATAATCTATGAGGGAGGCTACATTGTATTCTATGAGGGGGCTACCCAAACCCCTGCTACATAATTAAGACGTGTAATACCTTATATTATACCCTGATGTTAGCGTGTTTTACCACACAATTGGTGGTCTTGTATTTATTTCAATGTAGCTATATAGTGGGCCCCAAGAATGATTTTTTCTGGTGGGCCCAACGAGCTCCAGTCCGCTGCTGATTACATGTGCTTACACTCCATGTCCTTGCAGATCTTCATACACTGTGCAGCAGGGAAAACATTCTGATATTTAGAATTATGTAACAATACACGAGATGCACTGTAAGCAAAATCTGCTTATTCATTGGCAAAACCAAGCTATGTGCCGAAGTGCATAATATCAATGCTGCAGAAACGTACCACCCAACTAGCTGTATCATTTTATGTCATTCTTTATTTTAGATGCTAAAAGGTGTTCCCTACCCTTGGGGACTTTAATTTTTTACAATTGGGCTTTGATCAGCTTCCTTTCTATTGCTGTGTTATTCTGTTTATGGCTAACTGAAGAATTAGTTAACGGGCTTATCAAGTTCCAGAGAAGTGGGCACCAAGCTGTTAAATACCTAAAATAAACTCAGCAGATACTAATCCTCCCCGGGTCCTGTGCCACTGATCAAGTCCCGATGTTTTGGTTGCAGCGGTGTAGTCACATCAATAGTTGGAGTGGTCGCACTAGCCAGTTATTGAGCTCAGAGGTGGCGACAACCCTTGTCACTGAAGCAGCCAAAACAGTAAGATCAACGGCGCTGGAACCTGTTGAGTTTGTTATTTTAAGTATCTTCTTATCTTAATGATTAATTATAATAATAATTTGCTGCAGACATTTCCGTATCAAAAATGCGTCTCTTGGCAGGAAAAATTGTTGCATAACAAAAACAATCCCCTCGAAAAAAAAAATTGTTTGCAAGGTTTTTGTTTTTTTTTTTAAATACATTTTTTCCCCCATTTCTTTCAATGGGTAAAATTGGAAAAAAAGGCTAAAATAATTGATAGAAGTCTCAGTCATTTTTCTGGGACCGTAAAATGCTCCTTTTCACAGCAAAAACATAATGTGTGCACACATCCTTAGGCCTCATTCACACGGCCATGTACACATTTGCCAAGAAAATGGTATCGTTGTCATCAGTGTTTTGAATCAGTGTTTAGTCTGGGTGTCCAATTAAACCATCAATGACATCAGTGTTTTTCACAGATGGTTAAATAAATGACTAAGTTTCTCCTACACTTTGCAAAGCACAGACAATCACCTGGCTGTACACTGAGGCTACCCCAGTGCTATATGTGTTTTTTATGGACCCATAGACTTGAATTGGCCTTTTTTTTTTTATCAGTGCTGCCAGAAAGAAACAGACAAGTCCGTGAGTTTTACACCAACACAACGCCATATAAAGTTTAGCACTTAGGCTATGTGCACACGTGCAGAATTCCCGCGGATTTTATACGTTTTTGCCGCATTTTTCGCAGCGAAAACGAATAAAATAAGCAACCCATTGAAATGCGGAATCGCATCGCGGAAAAATACGCAGCATGCTCATTCTTTTTGCGGAATCACAGGAATTCCGCACACTTAGGAATGCATTGTTCCACTTACTTTCCGCATGTGGCTATGCCCAACATGCGCAAAGTAAGCTGAAAATGTGCGGATGGTACCCAGGGTCTGGAGGAGATTCTCCTCGAGGCCCTGGGTACCATATCCCTGTAAAAATAGAATAAAAATAAAAAAATCGTGATATTCTCACCTTCCGGCATCCCACGCAGCGTCGCCTGGCCTCAGCGATGCTCCCGGCAAGTCCCGGTCCCAGTGATGCCTTGCGACAGTGACCTGTGATGACGTAGCATCTCACGAGACCGCTACGTCATCACAAGTCATTGTCGCAAGGCATCGCTGGGGTCGGGACTTGCCAGGAGCATCGCTGAGGCCTGGGAACACTGCGGGGGACGCCGGAAGGTGAGAATATCACGATTTTTTTATTTTTAACACTATCTTTTACTATTAATGCCGCATAGGCAGCCTCAATAGTAAAAAGTTGGTCACACTAGTCAAACACTATGTTTGACAAGTGTGGCCAACCTGTCAATCAGTTTTCCAAGCGATGCTACAGATCGCTTGGAAAACGCTAGCATTCTGCAAGCTAATTACGCTCGCAAAGCACTAGTTTTTCTTGCGCATTTCCCGCGGAAATTCCGCACGTGTGCACATAGCCTTATAGTAGGATTTTCCTGACATTTTCTTAGTGAATAATAATAATCTTTATTTTTATATAGCGCTAACATATTCCGCAGCGCTTTACAGTTTGCACACATTATCATCACTGTCCCCAATGGGGCTCACAATCTAAATTCCCTATCAGTATGTCTTTGGAATGTGGGAGGAAACCCACTCAAACACGGGGAGAACATACAAACTCCTTGCAGATGTTGTCCTTGGTGGGCTAACCACTGAGCCACCGTGCTGCCCCGGTAGTTGTATTTTAGAGCATATGCCATGGTCCATAAACACCTTACAACCAAGCAAAGGGATCTCATTACTGAAGCTTGTCAAAAGAAGGGTACAAAAAAGATGGACCACTATGAAAACAGTTGTCAATAAGTGGCTTACATTTGGCACAACAGCGACATTACCTAAAACTGGATGTCCTTCAAAAATTGGTTAAAAAAAAAAAAAGGACCAGAAAACAAATTGGTCCAGGAGGCTGCTTAGAGGCCTACAGCAACATTAACCCCTGAACCCCCGGAGGTATTTTCGTTTTGCATTTTTGTTTTTCACTCCCCTTCTTCCCAGAGTCATAACTTTTTTTTTCATTTTTCTGTCAATATGGCCATGTGAGGGCTTTTTTTGCAGGACAAGTTGCTCTTTTGAACGACACCATTCGTTTTACCATGTTGTGTACTAGAAAATGGAAAAAAAATTCCAAGTGCGGTGAAATTGCAAAAAAAAGTGCACTCCCACACTTGTTTTTTTGTTTTGCTTTTTTACTAGGTTCACTAAATGCTAAAACTGACCTGCCATTATGATTCTCCAGGTCATTACGAGTTCATAGACACTGAACATGTCTAGGTTCTCTTTTATCTAAGTGGTGAAAAAAAAATCCAAAACTTTGTTAAAAAAAAACAAAAAAAAATTTGCACCATTTTCTGATACTCGCAGTGTCTCCATTTTTTGTGATCTCGGGTGAGGGCTTATTTTTTGTGTGCCAAGCTGATGTTTTCAATGATACCATTTTGGTGCAGATACGATCTTTCAATCGCCCGTTATTGCATTTTAATGCAATGTTGCGGCGACCAAAAAAAACGTAATTCTGGCGTTTTTACTTTTTCTTACTACGCTGCTTAGCAATCAAGCTAATCCTTTTTTTAATTGATAAATCAGGCAATTCTGAACATGACGATACCAAATATGTGTATGTTTGATTTTTTTTATTTTATTTTGAATGGGGTGAAAGGTGGGTAATTTGAACTTTTATATATTTTTTTTAAAACTTTTTTTGGCATGCTTCAATGGTGTTCATGGGAGGCTAGAAGCTGCTATATCTTGATCGGCTCTGCTACATACAAGCGATGATCACATCGCCTCTATGGAGTAGAAATTACTCACTTGCTATGAGCCCTGACCACTGGGCGGCGCTCACAGCAAGCCGGCAGTGACAACCTTAGAGGTCTCCAGGAGACCTCCGGTTGTCATGCCAACCCACCAGTGACCTGCGATCACGTGACAGAGGTTACCGGTGGGCGGATTTCCAGCACAATTGCCAGAAGCGCATGTTAAATGCCGGTCAGACTTTGACAGCGGTATTTAAGTGGTTAATAGCTGCGGGTGGATCGCGATTCCACCTGCGGCTGTTCCAGGCACTTGTCAGCTGTTCAAAAGAAAGATGTGGGCTCATCGCCGGAGCCCACATCAAAGGGAGGGAGTCCAACATCAGCATAAATATACACCAGATGTCGGAAAGGGTTTAAAAGTATCTGCAGGGATTACTGGTAAGTACTGAATGTGACAACAATCTACCATATTCTTCAAATATCTAGCCTATGGGGTAGGGTGTCAAGACACAAGCTATTTTCTTACAAAGAAAAACATCCAAGTCCATCTTTGCCAAAAGTATGTGAGAAAAAATGATCTGATGATACCAAGGCTGATTCCTTTGGCCAGAATTCCAAAAGGTAGGTTTGGCACAAAACCAACACTGCGAACGACCAAAAGAAGCACAGTAGAGGCAGCATTAGAGGCGTTTTCCCACTAACAAAAGTTCTTTTTAATCAATAGATCTTGGAATAATAATCATTTCCACAATTGGATGTGTTTAAATAAAATGTTCCTGTGCTGAGATAATCTTATATCTACTGTGCAGGTGAGGAAGCAAAAGAGTATACAGACAGGATAGTACAGGATCGCAACTGATTCTTTCTTTGCAGAAAACCATTGTTTAACCCCTTTACCCCCAAGGGTGGTTTGCACGTTCATGACCGGCCAATTTTTACAATTCTGACCTTTATGAGGTCATAACTCTGGAACGCTTCTATGGATCCCGGTGATTCTGACATTGTTTTCTCGTGACATATTGTACTTCATGTTAGTGGTAAAATTTCATTCAAATAACTTGCGTTTATTTGTGAAAAAAACGGAAATTTGGCAAAAATTTTGAAAATTTCGCAATTTTCCAACTTTGAATTTTTATGCCCTTAAATCACAGAGATACGGCACACAAAAAACTTGATAACTAACATTTCCCACATGTTTACTTTACATCAGCACAATTTTGGAACCAAAATTTTTTTTTTGTTAGGAAGTTATAAGGGTTAAAAGTTGACCAGCGATTTCTAATTTTTACAACACCATTGTATTTTTAGGACCACATCACATTTGAAGCCACTTTGAGGGGTCTATATGATAGAAAATACCCAAAAGTGACACCATTCTAAAAACTGTACCCCTTAAGGTGCTCAAAACCACATTCAAGAAGTTTATTAACCCTTTAGGTGCGTCACAGGAATTTTTTTGAATATTTAAAAAAAAATGAACATCTAACTTTTTTTCACAAAAAAAATACTTCAGGTTCAATTTTTTTTATTTTACCAAGGGTAACAGGAGAAATTGGACTGCAAAAGTTATTGTGCAATTTGTCCCGAGTACGCTGATACCTGATTTGTGGGGGGGGAACGACTGTTTCGGCGCATGGCAGAGCTCAGAATGGAAGGAGCGCCGTTTGACTTTTTCAATGCAAAATTGGCTGGAATTCAGATCGGACGCCATGTCACGTTTGGAGAGTCCCTGATGTACCTAAACAGTGGAAACCCCCTACAAGTGACCCCATTTTGGAAACTAGACCCCCCAAGGAACTTATCTAGATATGTGGTGAGAACTTTGAACCCCCAAGGGCTTTACAGAAGTTTATAACGTACAGCGGTACAATTAAAAAATCATATTTTTTCCACAAAAATGATCTTTTTACCCCAATTTTTATTTTCCCAAGGGTAACAGGACCCTAAAAGTTATTGTGCAATTTGTCCTGAGTATGCTGATACCCCACATGTGGGGGTAAACCACTATTTGGGCGCATGGCAGAGCTCGGAAGGGAAGCAGTGCCATTTGACGTTTTTGGCTGGAATTGAGATCGGACATCATGTCGCGATTGGAAAACCCCTGATGTACCAAAACAGTGGAAACCCCCACAAATAACACCATTTTGGAAACTAGACCCCCTAAGGAACTTATCTAGATGTGTGGTGATAACTTTGAACCCCCAAGGGCTTCACAGAAGTTTATAACGCCCGGGCGTGAAAATAAAAAATTCGTATTTTTTCCACAAACATGATCTTTTAGTCACCATTTTTTTTATTTTCCCAAGGGTAACAGGAGAAATTGGACCCCAAAAGTTGTTGTCCAATTTGTCCTGAGTATGCTGATACCCCATATGTGGGAGAAAACTACTGTATGGGCACACGTCGGGGATCGGAAGGGAAGTAGTGACGTTTTGGAATGCAGACATTGATGGAATGGTCTGCGGGTGTCATGTTGCCTTTGGAGAGCCCCTAATGTACCTAAACAGTGGAAACACTCACAAATGACCCCATTTTGGAAACGAGAACCCCTAAGGAACTTATCTAGATGTGTGGTGAGCACTTTGAACCCCCAAGTGCTTCACAGAAGTTTATAACGCTCGGACGTGAAAATAAAAAAATCATTTTTTTCCACAAAAATGATATTTTTGCCCCCAATTTTTTATTTTCCTAAGGGTAACAGGAGAAATTGGACCCCAAAAATTGTTTTGCAATTTGTCCTGAGTAGGCTGATACCCTACATGTGGGGGTAAAACACTGTTTGGGCACATGGCAGAGCTTGGAAGGGAAGGAGCACCATATGACTTTTTCAACTCAGAATTGGCTGGAATTGAGATCAGACGCAATGTTGCATTTGGAGAGCCCCTGATGTGCCCAAACAGTGGAAACCCCCAATTCTAACTCCAACCCGAACCCCAACACACCCCTAACCCTAATCTCAGCCCTAACCCTAGCCCTAACCCTAATGGAAAAATGGAAATAAATACATTTTTTTAATTTTATTATTTTTCCCTAACTAAGGGGGTGATAACGGGGGGGGTTTGATTTACTATTTATGGCGGTTTTTATGTTTGGCGGCTGTCACACGCTAAAAGACGCTTTTTATTGTAAAAATAGTTTTTGCATCACCACATATTGAGAGCTATAATTTTTCCGTATTTTGACCCACCGAGTCATGTGAGGTCTTATTTTTTGCGGGACGAGTTGACGTTTTTATTGGTACCATTTTCGGGCACGTGACATTTTTTGATCGCTTTTTATTCCGATTTTTGGGACGCAGAATGAACAAAAACCAGTGTTTCATGAATTTCTTTTGGGGGGCGTGCGTTTACACCGTTCCGTATGCGGTAAAATTGATAAAGCGGTTTTATTCTTCGGGTCAGTACGGTTACAGCGATACCTCATTTAGGTTGTTTTTTTTATGTTTTGTCGGTTTTATGCAATGAAAACTATTTTATATAAAAAATAATTATTTTTGCATCGCTTTATTCTGCGAGCTATAACTTTTTTATTTTTTCGCTGATGATACTGTGTGGCGGCTCGTTTTTTGCGGGACAAGATGACGTTTTCAGCGGTTCCATGGATATTTATATGCGTCTTTTTGATCGCGCGTTATTACACTTTTTGTTTGGCGGTATGATAATAAATCATTATTTTTTGCTTCGTTTTTTATTTTTATTTTTTAAGGGGTTCGCTAAAGGGGTTAACTAATGGGACAGTTTTATAGGGCGGGTTGTTACGGACGCGGCGATACCTAATATGTGTACTTTTATTGTTTTGGTTTTTTTTATTTTCAAAAAATGAATTTATTGGGGAATATTTTTTTTTTTTACTAATTTATTTGGCGATTTTTTTAAAATTATTTTTACACTTTTTTTAATTTTTTTTTTACTTTATTACATAGTCCCAGGTGGGACATCACTGTCCTGTGACAGATCGCTGATCTGTCACATCACAGATCACTGTGACAGATCAGCAATCTGTCACAGGCATTGAAGAAGACTTCCTCTTGCCTGCGCTTTGCAGGCACTGAGGAAGCCAGCTTCCTGCAGGCCCCCGTCGCCATCTTGGATTCGGGGGCCTGGAGGAAAGGAGTCCCCCGCAGCAGCGCTGCACATTGCGCTGCCGTGGGGGGCTCAGGGAAGCAAGGAGGGAGCCCCCTCCCTGCCGATGCTTCCCTTTAACTCCCGGTACACCGCGATCGTGTTTGATCGCGGTGTGCAAGGGGTTAACGTGTTGGGGGCGGTCCGTGACCGCCCCTGACACATTGTTCCGGGTGTCAGCTGTGATAATCAGCTGACACCCGGCCGCGATCAGCGGCGCTCACCACGTGGGCGCCGCTGATCGCGGTAGACGTACTATCCCGTCCATGGGCATAGGGGCCCGGGTCCCATGGACGGGATAGTACATCGGATGTCAGGAAGGGGTTAAAAACAGGAAGGGAAATTTTTTACCTCATAAAAAGAATCAGCAGTGATCCTATGCTGTAATGTCTGTATACTCTTGTTTCCGCCACTGCCCAGGATCAGTGTCCCTCTGCATGGTCAGACACAGCTGGAGCACATTTATAATTATATATTACTAGCTGAAGAGTCCGGCGTTGCCAGGGCATAGTAACTAACTGTCACCCCGCTCTCTCCATCCGCAGGCCCACTCTCCACTCAACGTCCCGCTCTCACCCTACGAAGCCCAGCTCTCCACCCGCCGTCCCGCATTCTCCTTCAGCAGTCCCGCTCTCTCCCTCCGCAGCCCCTGTCTCCACTGGCCACCCCACTCTCCCTCAGCAGCCCCGCTGTCTCCTTCCACCGTCACGCTCTCTCCTTCCCTTCCGCAGCCCCACTCTCCAATCGCCGTCCCACATTCTCCCACTACAGTCCTGCTCCCTCCGCAGCCCATGTCTCCACTGGCCGCCCCACGCTCTCCCTCCGCAGTTTCACTCTCCACTGGCCGTCCCACATTCTCCCTCAGCAGTCCCGCTCACCATCCCGCTTTGTCCCTCCGCAGCTCTCGTCTCCACTGGCCGTCCCGCTCTCCCACAGCAGCACTGCTTTCGCTCCGCAGCCCCACTGTCTCCCTCTGCAGCCCAGCTCTCCATCCACCATCACGCTCTCTCCTTCTGCAGCCCCACATTCTCCTACTACAGCCCCGCTCTCCACTGGCCATCGCGCTCCCTCCGCAGCCCTGCTCTCCGTCCTTTCTCCCTCCACAGTCCCTGTCTCCACTGGCCATCCCGCGCTCTCCCTCCGCATCCCCGCTCTCTCCCTCCACAGCCCCTCTCTCCACTCGCCGTCCCGCTCTCTCCCTCCTAAGTCCCTGTCTCCACTGGCCATCCTGCTCTCTCCCTCCGCAGCCCCGCTCTCCACTCGCCGTCCCGCTCTCCACTCGCCGTCCCGCTCTCCACTCGCCGTCCCGCTCTCCACTCGCCGTCCCGCTCTATCCCCTAACAGCCCTGCTCTCCACCCACCACCACACTCTCTCCTTCCGCAGCCCCGCTCTCCATCAGTGTCCTGCTCTCTTCCTCTCAAACCCCGTCCTCCACCAGCCAGTGGGTAAGCTATGTGGAGTGGGTGTGACTTGATACACACATACACTCAGTGTATATATCAGCATAGGGACATGTTGTTTAAAACACATCCAATTGTAGAAGTTATTATTATTCCAAGATCTATTGATTAGATCCTATGGAGCTTTTTTTGGACTTCATACCCTGAGGAAGAAGTAGTTCATGCTTCGAAACGCGTTGGGAATAAAAACATTGATCTTTTAATACATCGGTAATTGTGCAATATGTTAAGCAACGCACGAAGTCCAAAAAAAGCTCCATAGGATCTGATGTGTCGGCGGTCGCTTGTTTGACCCTTGGACGTGCAGCAGCTGATCACTAAAGATATATGTTTTAACTCTCCTACAGCAGGTGAGTAGATTCTATATACCTTTATAACTTTATCATCGGATAAGACCCTATTTGCGCTCTTTTGTTCCTATAGTGCAGAATATTGAAAGAGCTATTGATTAAAATTAACTTTTGTTCATGGGAAAACCCTTTTAACCTCTGGGGAAGTTTTTCAGCAGCTGGAACAGGGGCTTTGGACAAGGTGGAAGGAATCATGAACAGTTCTAAATATCAATCAATTTTGCTTCAAATCCTTCAGACTGCTGCTGAAAAGATGAAGATTAATTTAATCTTTCAGCAAGACAACAACATACCCCCAAATAAACAAAAGATTGGCTTCGAAAGAAGATCAAAGTTTTGAAATGGCCAAGACAATAAGAAACCATCTGACAGATTTGGAGAACTAACGTAAGACAGAATGGGCAAAGTCTGCCACATCTAGAGGTGCCTTACGGAAAGACTCGTACCCAAAAAGTCCAGAAGCTGTCAGAAATGCAAAGACTACTTTAAACCAAGTATTAGTTTTGGTGTGAATGTTTATGCAATCATATTAGTTTAGTTCTTTATTTTTCCAACGAGAATATTACAGTTTACTTCCCAACTGAATTGTATAGATATAGATTATGTGTTGACATTAAAATTGGAAAAAAATCTGGATTCTTCTTGGTATGAATTTTTTCACAGGACAAAAACCTGGCATTCTAGCATGGTATGTAGACTTTTTTATATCCACCGTATACCAGAAGTATAAAGATCACGCTGTGAGGAAAATATATTATGTCGGCATGCAGCATATAACGTAGCCGTCATTCTCTATGGGACACAGTAAGATTTGTCACCGCATGCTTCATTTGGAAGCTATTAAACAACACCTGTCGTAGATTGTGTTTGTCTATATAAAGTAGATGACGATATGCTCAGAATATGCACTTATTGTGGTTATGGCAGTGGCACTGCATTCAGTAACGCTCCGCTGAACATGCAGGAACAGGATCAGGGAGGCATCCACACAGGATGTTTATGGGAAACACGCTGCTCCGCCTCTACTGCACTTTTCTCATAAAGCTTCCCACAAAGCAAATAAATGGTTTGATGAAAAGAATTACCTTCAAAGTTATATTCCTTATTTACACACCAACACCAAACTTGTCATCATTTCAGCATGCAAGAATCTAATGAAAGGGTGTTTAATAAAGCAAAGCAAAACCTGGAGGATAAGTCCTATATAAAGTGCTTGAATGAACCTGAAGGAGGTTGTCTAGTTTGCAAAACTCATTTACACACACTAACATAGAAAAGGGGTGTCCTTTAACTGAAAATCTACTAGTCAAAGTGGAGAGACCGTATAAATAGCCTCTCGCCATCTGGAGGCCCTTTCCAGGCCTGATTTACAAAGAGAACTTGCCCTTGGGTAAAGGCCTATTATACCATCAGTGTGTGATGCACCTGGGTGGAACTTCCGAACATGACTGAGACAAACGTGGATCTCGACCTTAGGTAATAACAGAACTTAATCACTCGCACCTTCTACATTGGCATTGTGCAGATGAAGCATCAACAGGGCATGTTATAGTTTTGGAACATAGAAGAAAACTTAAAGGCAAAGTGCAGGCACAACATACTGATGACCTGTCAGTAGCACAGCTCATCAAAGACAAATTGGTAGGGGTCCGACACTGGTAAGTCCCACCAATTATCTGTTATTTCCTCCAGTAGCAGTGTGTCTACTGTGCTTCAGGGAGAGACGTGAGGGCATGGTCTTCTTCTGGTTCTTTGCCCCCCGCCAGTCTCCTCTGCTGCTGACATCATTGTGTGGGTGGCGTGTGCAGTGTGAGTTGGCATCCTGTGTGTAGGACTTCAATGAAATAGCACAGAGGCAGCACATGACCAGTTCCGTGGTTTCAGATAATTTCATAGCCGAAATCTTCATCTGTGCATGCGCCGTCTCCATTTTATGGAAGTCCAGCACACAAGACACTAACTCACACTGCAAACGTGTCGCCCAGACGATAATGGCAGTGGCGCGGAATTTTAAAAAGGGGGCAGGTCACTGCATAATCATGACCTGTGCAAGAAGCAGAGGAGGCTGGTGGGGGGGCGAAGAACCAGAAGACCCTGCCCACAAGACGTTATTTTATAAAAACTTCACAAGAGGAGTATTCCACAACGATAGAGCAGATCCCTTCACATCAGGTATCAGATTAACCAGCATCACAATGCCATTATGGACATGCCTTTAGTTTATATGGCTAAATCCTGCTGACAGGTTCTCTTTAAGAGCCACTGTGCAGTAAGTTGCAGCGGCCAACGCATAATGAATGGAGTTGTACTTTTCATCTCCATGCAAATGTTTTACATCCAGCAGCTGCAGGAGTAAATAACAGATAATGGGTAGACACACACACCGTGAATAGATCATCAATGTGGTGACCGGACAACACCCTTAATATACACATGTAGCTCTACATACCCCCTATTGAAGCTCACGTGAAACGCGCGTCGGGGAGCCTCTGCCACCAGCAGGTTAGGTATTCTTTAATCAGCTGCTATGTTTACTTTGACTCATGTTTTCTCTTTGTGACTTTTAGGCTGTGTGCACACGCTGCGGATTATGTGCGGATTCATCCGCGCGGATTTTGTAAAATCCGCAGGTGAAACCGCAGGTCAAAAGACCTGCGGTTTTACCTGCGGATTGCTCTGCGGTTTTGCCCTGCGGGTTTTCATCTCCTCAATAGAGGAGATGGCAAACCACAGGAGAATCCGCAGAAAGAATTGACATGTCAATTCTTTCTGCTGATTGAAAACCGCAGATAATCCGCGCGGAAAATTCCGCACCGTCTGCACTGCGGTTTTTGATTCCCATAGGGAATCATGGTACTGTACACCGCAGCAGAAACTGCTGCGGGTCCGCAGCGGCCAAAACCGCTGCGGAACCGCAGCAAAATCCGCAGCGTGTGCACACAGCCTAATAGGTCCTTATTTGCACATCTGACACTTTCTGTCTACACACTTGTGAACTTTAGTCATTTTACCTATGGCTTTAAACACATTGTTGTCACATGGCAACACTTTTTGAATTACTTTAAAAATTATTTGAAGATTAAATTGCCCTTGTAAAACCTTATTTAGGGCTTTGGATATCTGTTGCCACATGGTAATATTTTTGACCACTTTAATTTTTTTGCATGGAAGTATAATTGTCAATATTAAGAAATTTAAAAGTTTTTATGCACTTTGAAAAATATTTTTCTCTTCATAACTTGACTATTATTTCTTAGCCATGTGAATTTTGTTTTTGTGCATTTTTTGACTTTTATTAGGAGGATATCTACATTTTGCACAGCAGCTTTTTCAGATAGCCTTATGTTTGGCATTCTATTGACATTTACATTCTTTGGGATGATTATTTACCATCTATTTACCTTATTTATGTGCACAGTTGTCCAAGACAAGATAAAGAGTTTTTTGTAACCTATCAGTGGACGAGAATACATATCTGATGCACTCAATCATTATACCTCTGTCCCACAGTTTTGTCTTTGAGTGATCCTGCTGTTGGCAGCTACCTTTTTGCATCTATACATCTCTGTTTTGGACCATTACTATGAGTACTAATTTTATGATGTATTAATAAAATGTTTGCTTTAATAAAATGTCTTTTTTACTAATGGTATAGACTTCCCCTTTTTTTATTGAATATATCGCATATAGGAAGTTATTAGGCCATATTGTTTGGTATACTTATATAGATATACAGTGCCTTGCGAAAGTATTCAGCCCCCAGGAACTTTTCAGCCTTTTCCCACATATCATGCTTCAAACATAAAGATACCAAATGTAAATTTTTGGTGAAGAATCAACAACAGGTGGAACACAATTGTGAAGTTGAACGAAATGTATTGGTTATTTTAAATTTTTGTGGAAATTCAAAAACTGAAACGTGGGGCGTGCAATATTATTCGTCCCCTTTACTTTCAGTGCAGCAAACGCACTCCAGAAGTTCATTGTGGATCTCTGAATGATCTAATGTTGTCGTAAATGACTAATGATGATAAATATAATTCGCCTGTGTGTAATCAAGTCTCCGTATAAGTAAAGGGACCGAATAATATTGCACGCCCCACTATTCAGTTTTTGAATTTCCACAAAAATTTAAAATAACCAATAAATTTCGTTCAACTTCACAATTGTGTCCCACTTGTTGTTGATTCTTCACCAAAAATTTACATTTGGTATCTTTATGTTTGAAGCATATGTGGGAAAAGGTTGAAAAGTTCCAGGGGGCCGGATACTTTAGCAAGGCACTGTATAAATATTTGTACTTTACTCCACTATCTTACATAATGTACAAAAATGTGATTAAATTGACAGTATTGTTAGGCATTACCGACATGTCAGAACTCCTGTGGAAAACTGATCTCTGTAGCCTTTGTAGACTACTTAGCTAGTGAACTTGGATTAGCAGCTTAGAAACTTGAGACATGTCAGTGTTGTTTAGGTTCCCCTCTAATGCTCTGTTAAATTCACAAATCGGGCTTACCAGTAGGTTCATACTCCGGGGAAATCTATAGGCATATGTGCCAGACATCACCCATAGGGCCACATGCAAGAGAAACAACATTACTTGGCTTTATCTCAGGCAATCCCAAAGAAAATGAATGGCGAGGAGGTACCTGGGATCAGTATAAATCCAAGTACTCAGTTATCCCCTATCCTGTGGGCTTGATACATACCTTTCACTAGCCCCTTGAACAAGGAGAGCAACTAAGGGCAATTTAAGTGACAGGGTGCTTACTACAAAAACAGATAAGTAATAAGTGCCAAAGCCCTTTAGCCACAGAAGCTTAAAGGAATTTTCCACTTCAAACCTTAGGCTATGTGCACACGTTGCAGATTCTGTTGCGTTTCCGCATCGGTTTATAGTACCATGTTATCCTATGGCATTTCAAAACCGCTGTGCTCACGATGCGTTTTTTTGCGCGGTTTTGCTGCTGTTTACAAACCGCAGCATGTCGTTTGGGCGGATTCCGCAGCGGTTTCACACCTTTAACATAGTAGAGGTGTGAAACTGCAGGGCAAAACCGCAGGCAAACCACAGGTCACTTTACCTGCGGTTTTACCTGCGGATCCGCGCGGAAAAACCCGCAGGTGAATCCGCAGCGTGTATAGCCTTAGGCTTCCTATGTGCATGTCAGCAGAAGACCAAAGTAGCAGAGGAAAGGCTGGGCTGGAGTGACAGGGGTTACAGGGATTTATGATTATTCTATCTTCAGGAACATAGTGCTCTCCTGCCTTCCTGCTACAGTGGGGAGGGGGTGTGCTCCTGAAGACTGACAGTTCGGACAAGTAGCATGGTCACACGATGGTCTTAAGGCTGGTTTCAGACTAGCGCATTTTACATGCAGCGCACGGCACTGCTAAGCCCCGCCCCGTTCGGTCATTTCCTCCTACTATCGCACACGGCTGCATGCGATCTGCGCACCCTATCTTTAGCATAGGGTGCGCAGACCATGCGCTGGCTGTGCGCTAGCAGGATTTTTGCGTGAGCTGCGTACTTTTGAAGGTGCGCCGGTGTGCGCCGAACGCACCATGTTGCATTTTGGGGTGCTCGGCGCACCTTCAAAAGTGTGCAGCGCACGCAAAAATCCTACTAGCGCACGGTCTGTGCACCCTATGCTAAAGATAGGGTGCGAAGATCGCATGCAGCCGTGTGCGATAGTAGGAGGAAATGACCGGACGGGGCGGGCAGGGCTTAGCGGCGCCGTGCGCTGCATGTAAAATGAGCTAGTCTGAAACCAGCCTAACACTGCACTCTCCCTTGCTGCAAGCAGAGGCGGCTATCCCCCTGCAGCATGGCAGAAAAGTAGGGGGTAATGAAGCTGGCTGGATCCAGTGATTGGGCAAAAGTCAAAGTAGTGATCGCACATGTGCGCTCTTAAGGTCCCGTTACGTTTAGCGATGCACCAGCGATCCCGACAACGATACAACCCGGTCAGGAACGCTGGTGCATCGCTAAATGGTCGCTAGTGAGCTGCCAAACAGGCAGATCTCGCCAGCGACGCAGCGATGCTCGGCGGTCGTTACTTACCTGTCACACACAGCGATGATGACGACGACTTTCGCCTGCGTCAATGCGTCGCTCGTCGGCGCCAGTGGGACAACAGCGAGAAGAAAACGGCCCAGGACGTTCTCGCGCGATCAGCGATATCCAGCGGGGGGGGGGGGGGGCGGTCGGATGTAAGTGTCACATGTAGCGAGATCGCAGCAGAATCCGCAGCGTGTGCACATACCCCAAGGATTAAAATAAACAAAAAACTCCTGCTATTGGTTCAAAATCTGGCTCCGACAGAATAAAGGCATGTTGGAAGACGTCCTTCATCCAAATGAAGAAAAAACAAAAACTAAGGCTACTTTCACACATCAGGTTTTCGGCGTCAGGCGCGATCCGGCGTCGTGCCGGAACGCCGGATCCGGCAAATGTTTTGTAAAACCGGATGTGACGGATCCGGTTTTCTGCCGGATCCGTCTTTTTCTTGACAGACAAAACCGGATCCGTCTCATCCGGTTCATCCGTTTTTCTATCCGTTTTTCGACGGATTACGCCGGATCCGGTTTTTAAAATTGACCCTTGTGGCTACTGAGCATGCTCAGACCAAAAAAACCGGATCCGGCCACCGGATCCGGCTTTCGCAGGATCAGGCGCATTGCGGCGCTCATAGGCTTCCATTTTGTGAAAAAGCCGGACGCGCCGGATCCGGCGTGTCCGGCTTTTTCGCCGGAGACAAAAAACGTTACAGTAGACGTTTTTTCCAGACGCCGGATCCGGACACATTGCCGGATCCGGCGAAAACCGGATGAAACGCATGGCCATCCGGCGCGATCCGGCGCAAATGCAAGTCAATGGGGGGGAAACCGGATCCGGCATTGCATTTCGCCGGATCCGGTTTCTGTCAAAAGCGCCGGATCGCGCCTGAAGGCGAAAACCTGATGTGTGAAAGAGGCCTAAGGAGTTATGGATGTGGTCTGTGTACACGCCATTCATTTCACTGAGCGTATGAAGTGGAATATCGCTATATGACCAGATGTAAAGGTCATCCATCCTTATAGCAGCCTGCTCAGCTGTCATGTCAGGGGAGGCAGAATGATTGCTTATGCTATGCCACCACCTGTGAGCGGGCACCATACAGATATACATACACAATGCCCCCCGCCTGTGAGTGGGCACCATACAGATATACACAATGCCCCCATCTGTGAGCGGGCACCATACAGATACATATACACAAAGCCTCCACCTGTGAGCGGGCACCATACAGATATATATACACACACAATGCCCCCAACTGTGAGCAGGCACCATACAGATATATATACACACACAATGCCCCCAACTGTGAGAAGGCACCATACAGACATATATACACACACAATGCCCCCAACTGTGAGCGGGCACCATACAGACATATATACACAAACAATACCACCTCGCCACCTGTGAGCGGGCACCATACAGATATATATACACACACAATGCCCCCAACTGTGAGCGGGCACCATACAGATATATATACACACACAATGCCCCCAACTGTGAGCGGGCACCATACAGACATATATACACACACAATGCCCCCAACTGTGAGCGGGCACCATACAGACATATATACACACACAATGCCCCCAACTGTGAGCGGGCACCATACAGACATATATACACCAACAATACCACCTCGCCACCTGTGAGCGGGCACCATACAGATATATATACACACACAATGCCCCCAACTGTGAGCGGGCACCATACAGATATATATACACACACAATGCCCCCAACTGTGAGCGGGCACCATACAGACATATATACACAAACAATACCACCTCGCCACCTGTGAGTGGGCACCATACAGATATATATACACACACACAATGCCCCCAACTGTGAGCGGGCACCATACAGATATATATACACACACAATGCCCCCAACTGTGAGCAGGCACCATACAGACATATATACACACACAATGCCCCCAACTGTGAGCGGGCACCATACAGACATATATACACAAACAATACCACCTCGCCACCTGTGAGCGGGCACCATACAGATATATATACACACACACAATGCCCCCAACTGTGAGCGGGCACCATACAGATATATATATACACACACAATGCCCCCAACTGTGAGCGGGCACCATACAGACATATATACACAAACAATACCACCTCGCCACCTGTGAGCGGGCACCATACAGATATATATACACACACACAATGCCCCCAACTGTGAGCGGGCACCATACAGATATATATACACACACAATGCCCCCAACTGTGAGCAGGCACCATACAGACATATATACACACACAATGCCCCCAACTGTGAGCGGGCACCATACAGACATATATACACAAACAATACCACCTCGCCACCTGTGAGCGGGCACCATACAGATATATATACACACACACAATGCCCCCAACTGTGAGCGGGCACCATACAGATATATATATACACACACAATGCCCCCAACTGTGAGCGGGCACCATACAGACATATATACACAAACAATACCACCTCGCCACCTGTGAGCGGGCACCATACAGATATATATACACACACACAATGCCCCCAACTGTGAGCGGGCACCATACAGATATATATACACACACACAATGCCCCCAACTGTGAGCGGGCACCATACAGACATATATACACAAACAATACCACCTCGCCACCTGTGAACGGGCACCATACAGATACATACAATGCCCCCGCTTGTGAGTGGGCACCAAACAGATACATACAATGCCCCCACCTGTGAGCGGGCACCACAGATACATACAATGCCCCCGCTTATGAGCGGGCACCATACAGATATGTATACACAATGCCCCCACCTGTGAGCGGGCACCATACAGATATATATACACATAATGCCCCCACCTGTGAGCGTGCACCATACAGATATATATACACAATGCCTCCACCTATGAACGGGCACCATACAGATATATATACACAATACCCCCTCCCCCGCCAGCACACGGGGAGGGGGCAGTCGCCAGCACACGGGGAGGGGGCAGTCGCCAGCACACGGGGAGGAGGCAGTCGCCAGCACACGGGGAGGGGGCAGTCGCCAGCACACGGGGAGGGGGCAGTCGCCAGCACAAGGGGAGGAGGCAGTCGCCAGCACACGGGGAGGAGGCAGTCGCCAGCACACGGGGAGGGGGCAGTCGCCAGCACACGGGGAGGGGGCAGTCGCCAGCACACGGGGAGGGGGCAGTCGCCAGCACACGGGGAGGGGGCAGTCGCCAGCACACGGGGAGGAGGCAGTCGCCAGCACACGGGGAGGGGGCAGTCGCCAGCACACGGGGAGGGGGCAGTCGGCAGCACAGGGTGAGGGGGCAGTCGGCAGCACACGGGGAGGAGGCAGTCGCCAGCACACAGGGAGGGGGCAGTCGCCAGCACACGGGGAGGGGGCAGTCGCCAGCACACGGGGAGGAGGCAGTCGCCAGCACAGGGGGAGGAGGCAGTCGGCAGCACAGTGGGAGGGGGCAGTCGGCAGCACAGGGGGAGGGGGCAGTCGTGCGCGACATTCCCCCCACAGTATAAATATATATCACCTGAATAAGCTCCGCTTCCTCTCACCCCGGCTGCCGGGACCGGAAAATGCCTGTGAAACTTGCCGGACTACACTTTTCCCCGCCGCCTCCTCATCTCCATATCTCCTCCTCACACATTCAAACGGAGCGCTGCGTCACTTCCGCCCTCCCCGAGCCAGTCCGCCCTGTTAGGAGCCCATACAGGCTGGCATCTTCAGTAGTGAGCCGGCTAGACTGTATGGGCTGCAGTTAGGACCTGGTAGGAGCCCATACAGTCTAGGCTCGACCCTGTCTGCAGCCGTCAGCCTCCTGTTACTTTGCTGTCCATAGAGACAGACGGCTACTGTTGTATTATACCGTGCCGGCACCGCACGTCCAGTCACTAATAATAATCGCTAGGAATAAGAAAACGTAAAGTATACAACTGCTGCAAAGAAACACGGAAATTAAAGTAAAATTGTAACACTGCATTGGCCGGGAATCGAACCCGGGCCTCCCGCGTGGCAGGCGAGAATTCTACCACTGAACCACCAATGCTCGCTGTTATATAGGTGCTCACAGAGACTATTGGAGGATGAAACATAGCTGACAACGTGGTTTCAGATATAATGTGATTGTTTTCTGCTGTATTCTATAAGGAAAGTAAGGGCTCATACTCACAGAGAATACAGACGAGTGCAATCCAATAAAATAATCAGACTGCACTCGGACCAACGTTATTCAATTGGTGGCACTGGCTTCTCATCTGCGATTTTTTTCTCAGCTGAAATCGGACTGAGAAAAGTTTGCAGCATGCTGTATATTGCTGCGTATCTCGGACAAGACTCGCCAATGCAAGTCAATGGGTGCGAGAAAACGGAAAAATGGCACAGCACTCGCACCATACAAGTGATGTCCGATTTTTACCCACCAGTGTCCTTTGAAAAGACGGCAATTCATGTCCGGCTACTGTAAAATCACACTGACAGCTCGCGAAACATTACATATATACACATGGAATATAGAGAGAGAGAGTCCAAAAAACATGAAGCAGCGCTCCATATAGCAGAAAAATCGCGCTCTTCATTGGCCCATGTGGCGACGTTTCGGTCCTGAGTGCAGATCTTTTTCAAGCCTGCACTCACCAAAACGTCGCCACATGGGCCAATGAAGAGCGCGACTTTACTGCTATATGGAGCGCTGCTTCATGTTTTTTGGACTCTAATTACAAGGTTTGGTACATGCGTATGAAACGTTGCACTCGGTATTTTAGTGCTGTGCATTTTTTTATGATATATACAGTACAGACCAAAAGTTTGGACACACCTTCTCATTCAAAGAGTTTTCTTTATTTTCATGACTATGAAAATTGTAGATTCACTCTGAAGGCATCAAAACTATGAATTAACACATGTGGAATTATATAATTAACAAAAAAGTGTGAAACAACTGAAAATATGTCTTATATTCTAGGTTCATCAAAGTAGCCACCTTTTGCTTTGATTACTGCTTTGCACACTCTTGGCATTCTTTTGATGAGCTTCAAGAGGTAGTCACTGGAACTGGTCTTCCAACAGGCTTGAAGGAGTTCCCAGAGATGCTTAGCACTTGTTGGCCCTTTTGCCTTCACTCTGCAGTCCAGCTCACCCCAAACCATCTCGATTGGGTTCAGGTCTGGTGACTGTGGAGGCCAGGTCATCTGGCGTAGCACCTAGAGTTGAGCGAAACGGGTCGGTCATATTCAAAAGTCGGTGACTTTCGCTGAAGTCGGGTTTCATGAAACGACTTCATAGCGTGAGGTCGGCCACGAGGTCGGCGACCAGAGCGCCAAAGTCGCGTTTCAAATGATGCGTCCAGCGCCCTTTTTCAGCCAATGATGGAGGACGCACACTGTGGGCAACGCGATGACATAGGCATCGGTCACCACCATCTTTGAGAAGGGCATGCAAGTGATTGACTGGCTTTGTGTGGAGTCACAGGGGCTATAAAAGGGCGTGAACGCCGACCGCCATCTTACTTCTGCTGATCTTAGCATAGGGAGAGGTTGCTGCTGCTGATTCAGAATAAGGGAGAGCATTAGGCAGGGAAGAAGAACCAAAAAACTACTTCTGCTGTTAGCGATTTCCACTGTACAACGCAACACTTTGTGTGCAGTGACAAGGGAGGCTCTATTTTTGTGCATCAGCTCTGTTGGTTATTAGGCTGCCTTATAAGGCTCCCTGATAGCTGCATTGCTGTTTGCACACTGCTGTGCAAACTGCTTTTTTAAAAGCAAAAATACTTTTCTTCCTCTTTTCTGCACAGTTACCAAGCGTTCATTTTTCCACCCTTTTGTGTGTGCAGCAGTCCTGCTTATTAGGCTGCCTGCGTCTGTACTTGGACTGAGAGCTTCATTGTCAGCGTCCTCAAATCTCTAGTGAGATCCAAATTCTCACCAATCCTATAGACACCCTCCACCTTGTATACACCATCCAATGTCAGCCTGTTACATTGAGGTGTAATCTCTCTTAGGCCTGAGACAATAGTTCAGCGTCCTCAAATCTATAGTGAGATTCAAATTCTCACCAATCCTATAGACACCCTCCACCTTGTCATACACCATCCAATTTCAGCCTGTTACATTGAGGTGTAATCTATCCTGTGCCTGAGACAATAGTTCAGTGTCCCCAAATCTAGAGTGAGATTCAAATTCTCACCAATCCTATAGACATCCTCCACCTTGTCATACACCATCCAATTTCAGCCTGTTACATTGAGGTATAATCTCTCCTGGGCCTGAGACAATAGTTCTGCGTCCTCAAATCTATAGTGAGATTCAAAATCTCACCAATCCTATAGACACCCTCCACCTTGTCATACACCATCCAATTTCAGCCTGATACATTGAGGTGTAATCTCTACTGGGCCTGAGACAATAGTTCTGCGCCCTCAAATCTATAGTGAGATTCAAAATCTCACCAATCCTATAGACACCCTCCACCTTGTCATACACCATCCAATTTCAGCCTGTTACATTGAGGTATAATCTCTACTGGGCCTGAGACAATAATTCTGCGTCCTCAAATCTATAGTGAGATTCAAATTCTCACCAATAGTAGATACACCTTCTACCTTGTTTTACAGTACCATATAGCTGGTGGCATTTTGGGTACATTTTCACAAAAATGAGGAAGTATGGTGGAAGACGCCATGGAAGTGGGCGGGGGTTGCCAGCTGGTCCCGATGGTGGTGGTAGTTGTGTTGCATCTGTTGGTAGTGGCAAAAGCACAATAACACCTAAGGCAGGAGGTGTTGAGCCTGCGTCATCGTCTGGCTCCACAAAGCCTCGAAGGCTCTTTTCTGGGAGTAGGTAAACCACTTTTAAAGCCGGAATCTCAGAAACAAGTTTTGGCTTACATTGCTGACACAGCCTCCAGCTCTCACGCCTCCTCTTCTGAAGTTTCAAAAAATAAAAGTACTGAGTCGTAAGTGGAGGCTCCTGTTCAGGAACAACACCTTTCCTTGTGTCCTTCACCTCTACCAAAAGTGAAGGATGTGGCAGGCCACACTACCGATTACTCCATGGAGCTCTTTTCACATACAATGCCTGGGTTAGCAAGTCAAATTGTGATTTCCCCAGTCCAAGATGAATCTGACATGGAGTGCACTGATGCACAGCCACTGCTAAATTTTTCTGCTGGTACATTCACTCAGAGCACTACATTGTCCTCGCAGTGTACTGAGGCAGAATCAGACCCTGATGAAACTCAGGTGCCCATTCCCGCATACTATACCACCTTACACGGTGACACAGAGGAAGGTGCACATGAAATTGAAGAGGAGGTGATGGATGACCCAGTTGTTGACCCTGATTGACATCCATTGGGGGAAGAGGGTGCCGCTGCCAATAGCTCAGAAGAGGAGGAGGAGTATCCGCAGCAGGCAATGATATCGCAACAGCTGTTATCTGGCATGACCGTAGCAGTCCAAAAACGTGTTACAAAAACCAAAAGAGTTGCAGGACAGCTTGGGCAGATGGTCACAGCGTGCAAGGTCTCAAAATGTCTTCCATAGTAGGAAGAGTGCAGTGTGGCACTTTTTTGAACAAAATCCTAATGATAAGATAAAAGTTTTCTGTAAGAAGTGCGCAAAGACCAGTTGCATACTTAGACATTTAACCACCATGCACTTGCAAGCGTGGACGGACAACCAAACTTCACGTACCACATGTGCACCTGCTCTGAATGAAGGTAGTCAGCAACGCTACATCGCTTCCCCAACTGTAAGCCCACCGGTTAGCACACCACCAGCAGCAAAATTCGAGGTGTCTTCGCAGGGGCAAAGCAGTCATGGAATCACAATGTTATTGCTACAAAAGACTGAATCAAGGCCATCAGCAACACCACCATCACCAACCCTCTCTCAGACCGCCATGTCCACCGCTAGTTCCACCATATGCAGCTCTGAAGTCTAGCTCACCCTACCAGAGACTCTGAGTAGGACAAGAAAGTACTCATCCTCTCATCCGCGTACACTGGCTTTGAACGCCCACATTGCCAAACTAATCTTGTTAGAGATGATGCCCTACCGATTGGTTAAAAGCAAAGCTTTCCGCGATTTCACGGCCTACGCAGTACCACGCTATGACCTACTCAGTCAGCACTTCTTTTCACGAAAAGCCATCCCAGCCCTCCACGTGCATGTGAAAGACCACATTGTCCATGCACTCAAGCAATCAGTGAGTGGAAAGGTGCACCTCACAACAGATGCATGGTCCAGTAGGCATGCCCAGGGATGTTACGTGTCCATCACTGCGCACTGGGTTAATGTGGTGGATGCAGGGTCCACAGGGGACAGCGGCGGTGGGTTAGTGTTGCCTAGCCCACGGTATAGGAACCAGCTGGCTGCAGGCATTCGTCCCTCCTCCTCCTCCTCCAGAAGCGAAAGCTCGTCCACAGAGCGCATTTGCACGAGCACACCATCCGCAGCTGCCAGTATTGCACACGAGTTGTCCCACTATCGAACAGCTAGCGGTAAGCGTCAGCAGGCTGTGTTGAAGATGATGTGTTTGGGCAACAACAGACACACCGCGGAGGTAGTGGCCGACTACTTGCAGCGACAAACTGAGTCATGGCTGGGCAGTCTACATCTTGAGGCAGGCAAGGTAGTTAGTGATAACGGACAGAATTTTGTGGCAGCCATAGCCCTTTCAAAACTCAGACACATGCCTTGCCTGGCTCACACCTTGAACCTGGTGATGCAGTGCTTCCGCAATAATTATCCGGAGTTAACACCCGTGCTCCTTAAGGTGCGAAGACTGTGCTCGCACATCTGCCGGTCGCCCGTACACTCCAGTCGTATGCAGAAGCTGCAGCGATTGCTCCACCTTCCCAATGTCACGGGGGCTTAGTTCAACTAAGGCTGAAATACCCGGGGCCCCTGTGGTGTCCCTTTACTAGGGGAAACCCTGTCTGACCCTCAACCCAGGGTTTTTGCTGAAGGTGCAAATGCCTGAGCCTCCGACCTTTCCTTATCTCCTGCTCAGCCCTGCACTTAACCCTCCACCCTCCACCCTCCACCCAGTGAGAAGTCACCACCAAAGCTCCCACACAAATAATGACAGACAGGGAGAACTTAAACTGCACTGCGCCGCACACACACAGGAATAAACAGTAATGTGAACAGGGCACAACTAAACACAAATATGGGAAGGAGAAAGGATAACGACGGATCATACGACACCAGATTTGAATCTCTCTCTCTTGAACACCTCCACTCCAGACCGGAACCACTTGGTATGAAACACAAGCTATAATCGGCAACGCCCATAGGCCAGCATGACTATTTAAAGACCGTGGGCGTGACTAACCATCCAACCTGGTCTCCAGCAGGATTAACCCCCGAGAGCCTGAAGATCAGGCCGGCGCCACTGAGGCTATAGTGGCTGGAGGTGGAACTACCTCTGCCTGCCGGATGCTGTGGTGTGAACAGCGTCCGACATGACAGTACCCCGTCTTCTACGAGGGACCCCAGGGCCCTCAAGACTCATAGGACCCGGCTTGTCCGGATGACGACGGTGAAAAGAACTGACCAGCCGATCCGCATGTATGTCTGAGGCTGGAACCCAAGACCTCTCCTCTGGACCATACCCCCGCCAGTGCACCAAATACTGAAGAGTACGGCGTACTACTCGAGAGTCCACTACCTTGGCGACCTCGAACTCTAACTCGCCATCCACCATGACTGGAGGTGGCATCGGCGTCGTGTCCACCAAGCCTACCACCTTTTTCAATAAAGCCCTGTGAAACACGTTGTGTATCTTGTACACCGCGGGAAGTTCCAACCGATAAGCTACTGGGTTAATGATGGCAGAAATCCTAAAAGGCCCAATAAACCTTGGACCCAGTTTTAAAGAAGGGATTTTGAGTTTTATGTTCTTCGTAGCTAACCACACCCATTCACCCACACACAGGTCCGGACCTGGCACGCGTCTACTGTCAGCCACCCGTTTGTACCTGGCACTCATGCTCAACAAACGCTGTTTCACCCGCCTCCAGACTGATGACAATTGGGCTCCTAGCTGATCCTCCTCCGGGACACCCCCGGAGTCACCCTGACGTAAGGTACAAAACTGAGGATGTTGACCGTACACACAAAAGAATGGAGACTCTCCTGATGACTCTTGGCGGTGATTATTTAATGCGAATTCGGCCAGAGGAAGGAAAGTAGACCACTCCTCCTGGTTGTCGGACACAAAGCATCGTAAATACTGTTCTAGATTTTGGTTCATGCGCTCAGTTTGTCCATTAGACTGTGGATGAAACGCCGATGAATGTGACAACTTGATCCCCAACCTTGAGCAAAAAGCTTTCCAAAACCTCGCCACAAATTGCGTACCCCTATCAGATACTATGTCAGACGGTACTCCGTGGAGTCTGACCACCTCCTTTACAAATACCTGAGCCAACGTCTTAGCATAGGGCAAAGAGGACAACGCCACAAAATGCGCCATCTTTGAAAAACGGTCAACCACCACCAGGATGACCGTGTTCCCTGCCGAGGCTGGCAAGTCAGTGATAAAATCCATGGAGATTTCTGTCCATGGCCTATTGGGTACCCCCAGAGGCTGTAGCGTGCCAGCAGGACGGGTTCGGGGTGTCTTAGCCCTAGCGCACGTGATGCAAGCTGCCACGTACGAGACCACGTCCTGCCGGATTTTGGGCTACCAGAAACGACGCGATACCAGCTCTAAGGTGCCCTTCACCCCTGGGTGACCAGCCAGTACCGAATCGTGGTGTTCCTTCAACACCTTAGGCCGAAGATGCAGGGGTACAAATGATTTGTTGGCGGGAAGTCCTGGTGGTACCTCCTCTTGGGCCTCGGCAATCTCCGCCTCTACCTCAGTCGTGAGAGCCGAGACCACTACCCCTTTCTGGAGGATGGGTACCGGCTCTTCCCGAGGTTCTCCCCCCGGAAAACACCTAGACAAAGCATCCGCCTTGGTGTTTTTAGCCCCGGGACGGTACGTCACAAGAAAATTGAAACGAGTGAAAAACAATGCCCAGCGAGCCTGCCTAGGAGACAGACGCTTGGCCGACTCCAGGTAGAGCAGATTCTTATGGTCGGTGATAACTGTGACCTGGTGAGCCGCCCCCTCCAAGAAGTGTCGCCATTCCTCAAAAGCCAGTTTGATGGCCAACAACTCCCTGTTGCCGATATCATAATTCCGTTCGGCCGGCGACAACTTCTTGGAGAAGTAGGCGCATGGATGCATCTCGCTCAAGGACGAGCCTTGAGACAGTACTGCCCCCACTCCCACCTCCGACGCATCAACCTCTACCACAAAAGGTTTAGACACGTCTGGTTGCACCAGAATGGGGGCTGAAGCAAAACTATTCTTCAGACGCTCAAATGCACGTATAGCCACCTCAGGCCAGTTCGCCAGATCGGCAGCCTTTTTTGTCATGTCCGTGAGCGGTTTGGCGACAGTCGAAAAGTGTTTTATAAATTTCCTATAATAATTCGCAAACCCAAGGAACCGCTGGAGTGCTTTCAGACTCTCCGGCCTCTCCCATTGCAACACCGCTTGCACCTTAGCGGTGTCCATTTTAAAACCAGCTGCGGACACAATATATCCCAAAAAGGGCAACTCCTGGACAAAAAATAAACATTTTTCCAGCTTAGCATAGAGCTGGTTCTCCCGGAGCAACTGTAACACCTGCCTAACATGCTGCAAATGAGTGTCCCGATCGCTAGAATAAATGAGGATATCATCCAGGTATACAATCACAAATCTCCCCAGGACATGAGCAAAGACATCATTAATAAAATGTTGGAAAACGGCAGGCGCGGTGGTCAACCCAAACGGCATAACCAGACTCTCAAAATGACCCTCAGGAGTGTTAAACGCCGTCTTCCACTCATCCCCCTGACGGACCCTTATGAGGTTATACGCCCCCCTGAGGTCCAGCTTGGAAAACCATTTTGCCCCCGCTACCTGGTTGAACAAATCCGGGATCAACGGCATTGGGTAGGGATCACGGATAGTAATCTGGTTTAACTCTCGGAAATCCAGACACGGGCGTAACCCCCCATCTTTCTTCTTAATGAAGAAAAACCCCGCGGCTACAGGCGAGGACGAAGGCCGGATGTGACCTTTGCTCAGACTCTCCGCGATGTAGTCTTTCAGAGCTTGTCTCTCAGGACCAGAAATATTAAACATCCTGGCCTTAGGTAATTTGGCCCCGGGTTTTAACCTAATAGCACAGTCATAGGCTCTATGTGGAGGCAGTTCTGAGCAACCCTTCTCAGAGAAAACATCCGCGAAATCCTGCAAAGCCTCCGGCAGGCTGGGCGTCACGGCGGACACACATGTGGCCAAGCAATTGTCTTGGCAGAAACCACTCCATTGTACTATGTCCTGAGTTTTCCAATCAATTACCGGGTTGTGCCTGGACAGCCATGGAAAACCCAGGACCATTTGAGCTGGGAGATTACGGAGGACCCTACATGTAACCGACTCAGAATGTAGGACCCCAATGTGGAGTTTCACCTCTGCCACAAACTCAGTAATCTCCCCTTGAGGGAGGGGAACAGCATTAATGGTCACCACCTGTATGGGGTGAGGAAGTTTTTCAATCTTAAACCCGGCGGTGTGTGCAAACTCCTCATCTATGAGATTGGTGGCGGAACCGCTATCCACAAACACTGATATAGGTAGCTCTCTGCCGGCGACAATAACCTTGGCAGGGAGCATACATTGAGATACCATCATGGAGGATATGCATACGCTCAGTTGGGTCTCCTCCATACCCTCTGAGCTTAACAGTTTTCCGCCGGTGTGACCCTCTTAGGTAGTACCGGGCAAACGTTAACATAATGACCTCCTTTACCACAGTAGAAACATGCTCCGGACTTCTGGACTCCCGGAGCGCGAGGCTGAACCTGTGCCACGCCAGCAATCTGCATAGGTTCAGGGGACTCATCTACTTCAACCACACCTGCACCTCTGTTTTCCCCCAGAGGTAGCGTCTCCTGTGCCCCCTGACGAAAACGGCGATCAATACGTATCACCAAACTCATGGCAGACTCCAATGATGCCGGAGTCTCATACATCAGGAGGGCTTGTTTCACCCTCCCTGATACCCCATGAATAAACTGGCTCCGCAGTGCTGGGTCATTCCACTGTGTGTCTACAGCCCAGCGGCGAAATTCCGAACAATAGTCTTCTGCCAAGCGCTCCCCCTGGCGGAGGGCGCGGATTTTAGATTCCGCTAGAGCCAGTCGGTCAGGGTCATCGTAAATGAGCCCGAGGGCAGAAAAAACATTATCGACCGAATGAAATGTAGCAGAGTCAGGTGGTAAGGAAAATGCCCATGCTTGGGGGTCACCACTCAGTAATGACAACACCAGCCCTACTCGCTGGGCCTCATTACCTGAGGATATTGGCCGCATGCGGAAGTATAATTTGCAGGCCTCCCGAAATACGACAAATTTGCTGCGATCGCCTGAAAATCGTTCTGGCAGCGGAAACTTCGGCTCTGCACCGATACCTGCAGATGCCGTTTGCACCTTTGCTACTACCAGGCCCTGCTGCTGAACTGCCCCATTCAACTCGGAGACCTGTATGGACAGCGCCGCCAACTGGCGGGTTATGGAATCTAATGGATCCATGGACTCCTGAAAAAATGTGGGCCGATTATAATGTCACGGGGGCTTAGTTCAACTAAGGCTGAAATACCCGGGGCCCCTGTGGTGTCCCTTTACTAGGGGAAACCCTGTCTGACCCTCAACCCAGGGTTTTTGCTGAAGGTGCAAATGCCTGAGCCTCCGACCTTTCCTTATCTCCTGCTCAGCCCTGCACTTAACCCTCCACCCTCCACCCAGTGAGAAGTCACCACCAAAGCTCCCACACAAATAATGACAGACAGGGAGAACTTAAACTGCACTGCGCCGCACACACACAGGAATAAACAGTAATGTGAACAGGGCACAACTAAACACAAATATGGGAAGGAGAAAGGATAACGACGGATCATACGACACCAGATATGAATCTCTCTCTCTTGAACACCTCCACTCCAGACCGGAACCACTTGGTATGAAACACAAGCTATAATCGGCGACGCCCATAGGCCAGCATGACTATTTAAAGACCGTGGGCGTGACTAACCATCCAACCTGGTCTCCAGCAGGATTAACCCCCGAGAGCCTGAAGATCAGGCCGGCGCCACTGAGGCTATAGTGGCTGGAGGTGGAACTACCTCTGCCTGCCGGATGCTGTGGTGTGAACAGCGTCCGACATGACACCCAAGCACCGCCTAATTATCGACCTTGCAACAAGGTGGAACTCCACCCTGCACATGGTTCAGAGGCTGTGCAAACCGAGGCAGGCTGTAATTCATTTGTGGGAGGATACACGGGCAGGCAGTTTGCAGGGAGACATGGAGTTGTTTGGTGTGCAGTGGTTGAAGCTGAAAGACCTCTGTAAAGTCCTTCAGTGTTTTGAGGAATGCACTCGGCTGGTAAGCGCAGATGACGCCATCAAAAGCATGAGCATCCCACTTATGCGTCTGCTCATGCAAACTTTGACGCACATTAAGGAGCAGGCGTCTGCAGCTGAGGAGGAAGAGGAGGAGGGAAGCCTTGATGACAGTCCGCCATTGTCTGCTCAGGGAAGTCTCGTGGACGAGGTGGAGAAAGAGGAGGAGGAGGATGATGGGGATGATTATTTTGGGGAGGAGGATGCTTCTCAGGGGGCAAGAAAAAATGTTGGCGTGGCAAGGTCAGGTACAGGGTCTGTGCGTGACTGGAGGGATGTTGATTTGCCAGAAAGTGCTCCTCCACCCAGCACTCGCAGCGCATCATTGACACCTGGAACATTGGCCCACATTTCTGATTATGCCTTGCAGATCCTAAAAAGGGACCCCCGCATTGTCAAAATGATGAACGATGACGACTGCTGGTTGGCCAGGATCCTGGATCCACACTATAAAGGCAAATTCCAAAACATCATGCCACAGGAGAACCTTGACCTAATATTGGCTAACAAACAAGCAACTCTGGTAAACCGTTTGTTTGAGGCATTCCCAGCACACAGCGGCGGTGATGTTTTTCCAACGAGCCGTAGGGGGCAACATGGAAGAGGTGTTCGTGGTGCACACAGCCGAAGTGGCGTTGGAGACAGGGGTTTCATGACCATGTTGTGGACTGATTTTTCAAGTACCGCTCACACGACTGGTAATACTGCATCGATCGAAAGTGACAGGAGACAGCAGTTGTCAACTATGGTAACAAACTACTTCTCCTCCCATATCGATGTTCTCCCTCACCTGTCATTTCCCTTTGACTATTGGGCCAGTAAACTTGACACCTGGCCTAAATGGGCACAATATGCCTTACAGGAGCTCGCTTGCCCTGATGCTAGTGTGTTATGTGAACGAGTCTTCAGTGCTGCTGGATCAATCCTGACAGAAAAAAGGACCCGTCTGTCGACCCAAAATGTTGGTGATCTAACCTTCATTAAAATGAACCATGCATGGGTTTCAAAGGATTTTGCCCCACCCTCCCTTGCTGACACGTAGGTTGCCAGAAAAATGGCTTGCTTTTGTCCTCCTCTTCCGCGGACTTCTCCAATTACTCCATTTGCAGCTGCTGAATGTCCATCATCAACATCAATATATGCAATTTTTTCCACCTCCCTAACTGGGCTGCCTCCCCCCACAGGGCCGGGGTCACCACCTGGCACACGCACCCATGCGAGTGCCGTTACCCTGGACAGGTGGGTGGGCACACTCTTTGGCAACGGCACTGGCACAAGGTCCCTCATAGTAGAATCAAGTGTCTCTGATGGTGGGGGTGCACACCCGCCGTCAGACACACCGGTGTACTTTGAGGGGCCCTGTGCCAGTACCGCCGCCCACGAGTGGGCCCCCCCTGCTTGCTCAGGGCACCAGCACTTGCAATACTTACCTCTCCCTGCTCCACCACTGTGTAGTCTGGCCTGTTAAATACTTCACTGGGACTGCCAATACAAATTTGGTGAAATGATAGATGATGGTTAAGACGTAGCTATGCCCTGTCCTTCTGGGCTCTATCTTCAGATGATCAATGGCTTCCATTTGTTATGGACATCGACTCACAATGAGATGCAGTGGTGGTTTATCATCAGCTTTCACGGTTTTCCGACTCACAGACGTGTAACATTCCTGCCCACATTTTTAAATGTGTCCTCTCATGCCAATCCAATAGAATCACCTACGGCCTGTGGCTTGTGTCTTTTGCACTCCAGAGTTACCTGACAGATCATGATAGGCAGTGAGCACAATGTCTACATCTGTCCCTGTGATCACAATTTGATGGAGATGAGTAACGGTGATGGGTTCCACAGTACTGCGTGTGACGTAGCGCTGTCATTCAAGGTTGGGGGACACTCGTTTGGCAGCAAAGAAATTACATCCGGTTTTCCATAAAACCATATCAGTCCGTGAGGTTTATTATTCAGCATAAACCAAAGGAAGCACCACAAAGTTCATATCAGCATAGCGTCCATTATATAGGCTATTCAGCCTCATCATTATCTCACCCGTCAGGGTTCCTTATGCGGCTTCACCATCGCATACGTTAGTTCCCTCCAGGGAGCTCTCAGGCACACATCGCCAATGCTCACACAGCCGCTCCACAGGCTGTGAGCCAGGAGATCCTTCTCCTCACGGGACCTTCCAAACTGGACCAATCAGGTCCCAGCATTCACACCTTGTGATCTACCCTGGCCACTGGGTCACATGGCTGTGACCTCATCACAGGTCCTTCACACACTTACAAAGCCTTTTACTATAGGCATTTTCAGACACACCTCTGGGTGGGTTTATAGGTAACCAGAACCCTCTCTCTAGTTACCTGAAGACTTCTCCCTTATACTTAGAAACAACACCTCAGCAATGACATTGCTGATCACACATACACAAGTCTCCATCTCCAATCCACCCACTTTGAGATACATAACTATTCTTCAGGATTCTGCCACTCATCCGTTCTCTTGGGACATCCACACAGCGCCCCCTAGTGGACACAGTTGTCATTACACCACATGCGATACAGCAAACCTTTCTTCACAAGAACTGTTTTCGCTGTCTCCACAGACAAAGTAATTGAGCGTCAGCATCGCCTCTGAGAATTCTCCCGGGAGTTTTTACCGTGATTAGTAATTCTAAAATTTCTGCAATCAGTCGACTTTCCATCTGTACTTGTATCCATCTCGTTTCCTCTTGCGGAGAGTCTGGACTGTCTTACTGAGACTGAAATATATATATGAAGAATGAAAAATACCCCAACAATGTATACTGATGTACGCTTTGAATACATAACCGTTTTTCTACCTTTTAGATTCTTGTCTAATGCATACTGAGGCTGTGAGTGTCTTTGTCGGACTCCGGAAATATACACACAGCTTTTTAATGTTTAAACTATGCTATATATACCTGCTATCCAGTGATATTGTACCATTTCTCAACTTTCTACAATCACGTCGAATCCATACTGGGCCTGAGACCCTCTGAGTCTGCCTCCTGATATATAGACATAGGTTTTTCAGGTGTACACTATGCTACATATATACCTGTTATCCGGTGATACTGTACCCTTTCTCAACTTTGTACAATCACGTCAAATCCATACTGGGCCTGAGACCCTCTGAGTCTGCCTCCTGATATATAGACATAGGTTTTCAATGTTTAGACTATGCTATATATACCTGTTATCCGGTGATACTGTACCCTTTCTCAACTTTGTACAATCACGTCAAATCCATACTGGGCCTGAGACCCTCTGAGTCTGCCTCCTGATATATAGACATAGGTTTTTCATGTGTAAACTATGCTACATATATACCTGTTATTGGGTGATACTGTACCCTTTCTCAACTTTCTACAATCTTGTCGAATCCATACTGGGCCTGAGAAAGTCTGAGTCTGCCTTCTGATTAGAGATGAGCGGTGTTCGAGTCGACCTGTTCGCTAAGATAAAATTCCAGCTGTTTTGGGCGGTGTTGGAGCCGTTCGTCGAACTCGAACACTTTGCTTAAAATTCGGCTGTTCGAGGTTCCGTTCGAGAACGGTTCGTTCACCAAAAGCGTAACTTCATTTTCACATTAATAATGGTTTTGAATGTTAATAGACTGTTTCATGGCATAGTAGCGGTGTGTGGCAGCAAGCGGTGTAGTACACCTGTCAAGGAGATACACCGTGTGTGTTTCTAATTATTTTTTACCGCATCTTGTCCAGAAAATCCTTTTGGGCCTTGTAGCACTGTCTGCTACTCAGCAGAGGAGCCCACCAGTGAACCAAGCTACGCCGCCTGTTTATGTAAGAACTGCGTGCTACTCAGCATAGGAGCCAAGCAAGCTACAGCACCTGTGGTTTGGACACTTAATTTTTTCATTTTTTTTGGAATGCCGGTTAGGCCTAATTCCGGATTTCCGGTTGACCTGCACTTACTGGGAAATCAGCTTTCGCGGGGAAGAATTGTAATCCCAGATCCCCATCACTAACGGGCTTCAGCGGGTTATCTGCACCTGTAAGCGACACACGCTGGACCTTTCAGTGTAGTGCACATGCAGCCCCGGACATGTAAGGGCATGACAGACCTGTTATTGATCGATCTCACGTGCCAGAGCCTCGCGTGTCCCTCTAGTAAGCTTGACACGACCCACAGAATCAACAAAGCTTGCAATCTGTCAATCTTTTCTGTAGCTGGCATGGTTGAGGTTTCCCGGGTGGAGTCTAATTAAGCCGCAGGCTCCACTCCTGGTGGTGCCCTTCTGGACATTCCTTTAAGGTTCAGCTTTGCAACCATACTGCCCTTGGAAACCAAACACTTTACCTTCATGGACGCTGTTCGGAGGTTCGTGGGAATAACGCTGCCCGATCAGCAGTTGGCCTAATTTATGATGGGAAGTCCGACGGTATATGATCGTCTTCGATTTCAGATTTTTACTGTTTTTTGGTATTTTACATTTTCATTCCAGCCTTTCTTAACTTCATAAGGGCATGGCATGCCTATATCTGTGTCTCCTCCTCCTCCTTTTACTCCTCCACCTCTTCTATATATAGTTGCCTTTTCCATATGTTATTTTTGTATTCTGAGCATTTTCTCTGCTTTGGGACACCTTTTAAGGTGTTTTGTAATTGTTTTATATGTGTTTGTATGTGTTTGTGTTTGCCTGCCATTGTTTTCAATGGTGTTCGACGTTGTTCGTCGAACGTTCGACAAACATTCGACGAACGTTCGACAAACATTCGACGAACTTGCCTCGTGTTCGACGAACCAAAACGAACTGGAACACTAGCGGGGTGGCTCAACACTACTGAATATATAGACGTACATTTTTATGTTTAAACTATGCTATATATACCTGGCATCTGGTGATACTGTACCCTTTCTGCCAGGAAGTCCTCCTCCACCCACCACTCTAAGTGTATCATTGATACCTGGAACATTGTCCCACATGTGTGATTATTTCTTGCGGATCTTCTTGTTATATTGTGGTGTGATCCATCCTGAGCGTGTGACAGTCTGTGGGTTACTCCTGCAATTTAGATGTACATTTAAAAATTACCCCATCACTAGTGTATACAGCTGTACGCTTGTGATACATTACCCATTTACTGCTTTTTATATTCTGGTCTAATCCAAACTGACCAAGTGAGAGTTATTTTCTGACTGTGGAAATAAATACTGAGATTGACAGCAATGACCCCTACACTGTGTACAGCTGTACTCTTCAGATCTATAGAGACAATCATGTGAACTCTGTCTTACTTTTCACTCAATAAATGGATCTTATAGTAGATGGAATTTTTTTCTTTTTCTGGAGGAAGGTAATGCCACTGTGGCGACCATACTCCTGGGGGCACCACAAGAGCACTGATGCCCAGCCACTGCTAGATAATTCTGCTGGTACATTGACCCAGACCACTACATTCCCCTCGCAATCTGCACAGCCAGAATCTGACCCTGATGAAACTCAGGTTCCCCTTCCCGCATACTATACCACCTTACACGGTGACAAAGAGGAAGGTGCAGATGAAAGTGCAGGTTCCTTGAGCAGGTGGGGGGGGCATACTCATGGGCGACGGCACTGGCACAGGGCCCCTCATAGTACGCAAAAGTGTCTCTGCCGGTGGGAGGGGAGGGCCCGGGAGGCTCACCCTCTGTCAGACACATTGCCGTACTATGAGGGGTCCTGTGTGTAACTACCCTGCTGGCATCACTGCATGGCCTCCCTTCCCCCGCACACCAACTTACTTTCTGCTTCAAGCTATGCTGTGAATTCTGTCTGTTGCCAGTCCTGTGCTCTGTGCCTCTGCTCTCCTGTATGTTTCCTGGCTATGTGTGTATAGGGGGGCGGCGCCAGAACTCTCTGGTTCTTATGCATTCAGGGTGCACCTGTCTAATCTGTCCCTGACCAATCACCTAGAGCCCTTGACTATTTAGTTCTGCCACACCCACTGAAACATTGCCTGTGCAATGTCTAATCTCAGTATCTTGCTGCTGAGGAAGCCAGGCCCTGTCCTGTGTATTTCCTCCTTCTTTGGAGGAAAACTTCTTGTCTTGCTTTGTACCTTGTCTGCCTGCCAGGAGGCTGAATACCCTGGCCCTTGAGTCTTGGTCCCAGGACCTTGTCTGTACTCTGTCCTACCTTAGTCTCCCTTTCTCCTTGTCTGTGGCTTCCTTCCCTGCTGTGTATTTCCTTGTGTCCCTGGAGTGGCACCCGACAGCTACCTGCCGCACAAGCCTGACCTTACCATCAGAGGCTCCAGTGAAGACCGAGGTAGCTGACGTAGTCACGCCCCTTCCAGGGTAGTCTGGTTTGTGGCACAGTGGGGCCATAACCCCCCAGCTCGCGCCATTCAGCCAAGGCGCGAGCGTGACAGTTTGCACAGGCAATGGTCCCCGCTGAGTCCCATGTCCTTTCGCTCTCGGAACAAGATGAGCTTTTTTGCCAGTATGGGCAACCAAATAAATTTACCCGGTCTGAAGCCCAATCCTTCACTGCTCCACCCACCATTGTGGACTCCAATAGACTGTTTGCTCAACTAGAGGCTGGCATACCTAAAATTGAACCTCCCACGGACCCGCCAAGATATGATGGGGACCCTAAGCAGTGTCGTGCCTTTATGGAGCAGTGCCTATGCTATTTTCAATGGCATGCTCCCTACTTCGCCAGCGATCGGGTAAAGGTAGGATTACTAATGTCCTACCTAACAGGAGATGCATTGCAGTGGCTTAACCCCCTTTGGGAAGCTGGGGATCCCATCACCTTGAGCTTACCGGCCTTCCTGGTGACCTTCTGCAAAGCCTTTGACAAGCCAAGTACAGTGTCTCCTGAAGAGTCTTCCCCCCTAAGCTTCCAGGAACGGACCATACGAAAGAAGCCTTGGGCCAATTCATCTTCTCCGTCGGTGACCGTCCATGACCCATCTGTTCCTCAACCTGCCAGAGCAGCCCCCCATGCAAGATCCAAGAGGTCTAAAAAAAAGGGGCTGGCTAGGTTGTCGCCAGAGGCCAGTCCTGAGAAGGAACAACCTGACGGTCTCTGCCCTGTGAAGCCAAAGCTCCAGAACCTTGGGTCAGTAGGAGAGACTGCCCTTGGTGAGAGTACCTCCTCTCCACTAAAGTCTGTGACTGTTCCGGTGCCTTGTGGGAGTTTCGGCCCTGCAGATGTATGTAAGCTGCAAGCCAGACGGAGTCTGTGCATGGTTCCTGCTCCACAGTCCCAGAATCCTTTGAGGGTGTTTGATGCTGGCCGAGCCCTACTTGTGAACAGTCCAGTACTGAGGGGTCAACTACAACTCCTAATCGAAGCATTATACACGAAGACATTTGTTTTCCACCTGCTGTCCAGTTTGCCCACTGGTCGTTCAGAGCCGGGTACTCTACTGCCCCTTCTGGTCCAAAGACCCAGCGTGGTGCTGCATTTGGAACTGCCTAGCCAACAGAGGTTCCTAGTTCCACTACTGCAAGGCCAGTTTTCTGTATCGTCACCTTCTCCACCTGATCTGCCGGTTATTAAGTCATGGTGTGCTGACGTCACTGAAGAAAAGAAAGCAGTGGCGCCCTCTCCGCACACCTCCGGTGACCAGTCCCCAGGAACATCCCTGTCGCTTGATTGTCTTCCCCAGGATAGTGGGCTGAAGATGGATCCTGAGTGGATGCCCTCGGCTCCTCTATGGCCAGTGGGTGAAGGTCCCAGGATTAAGCAGTACTCGTTCGCCATCTTGAAAGAAGTGGCCCAGTCTTTTCCGGGTAACAGGCGGAAGTGGCTCACCATATGTATGCCTCAAAATTCCATTTTGCAGGTGGATGAAGAGGTGGGAACAGTGGCCTATGCATCTCCGTTTTTTACCCATCTGGAGGAGGAGGTCCAATTTTCTTGGAATAACGGGCTAAAAATTGACTCTGTGCAGGTGTCTTCAGTTTCTAGCTGGCCGGCTGATGTAGGAGCGAAGCTTGAAGCTGCCAGGGCCCCACTTTTTGCCAATCTGGAGGAAGAAGTCCTTGCACCCTCTGTGTTGGAAGCTGTTGGGCACCAAGAGACTTGGCACTCGGTGATTCCGGATGGCACGCCTACTTCATCTTACCAGAAGGATGCCCTGTCAGCCTGGACTGTGTGTGGTCCTGTACTCCTTCTTCTGGTCATTCTTGCAGGCTTGAGGAAGAGGGGCCGTAAAGGGGGGGTACTGTAACAACCCTGCTGGCATCACTGCATGGCCTCCCATCCCCCGCACACCAACTTACTTTCTGCTTCAAGCCATGCTGTGAATTCTGTCTGTTGCCAGTTCTGTGCTCTGTGCCTCTGCTCTCCTGTATGTTTCCTGGCTATGTGTGTATAGGGGGGCGGTGCCAGAACTCTGGTTCTTATGCAGTCAGGGTGCACCTGTCTAATCTGTCCCTGACCAATCACCTAGAGCCCTTGACTATTTAGTTCCGCCACACCCACTGAAACATTGCCTGTGCAATGTCTAATCTCAGTATCTTGCTGCTGAGGAAGCCAGGCCCTGTCCTGTGTATTTCCTCCTTCTTTGGAGGAATACTTCTTGTCTTGCTTTGTACCTTGTCTGCCTGCCAGGAGGCTGAATACCCTGGCCCTTGAGTCTTGGCCCCAGGACCTTGTCTGTACTCTGTCCTACCTTAGTCTCCCTTTCTCCTTGTCTGTGGCTTCCTTCCCTGCTGTGTCTTTCCTTGTGTCCTCCCTGTCTGTACATCTGCACCTTTGCAGCTCCGTTTGTGCATCTGCACCCTTGCAGCTCCGTCTGTGCATCTGCACCCTTGCAGCTCCATCTGTGCATCTGCACCCTTGCAGCTCCGTCTGTGCATCTGCACCCTTGCAGCTCCGTCTGTGTAACTGCACCCTTGCAGCTCCGTCTGTGCATCTGCTCCCTTGCAGCTCCGTCTGTGCATCTGCTCCCTTGCAGCTCTGCTCTCTTGCAGCTCTGCCTGCTCGGCTCCCTAGCCGCTCTACCTGCTTGGCTCCCTAGCCGCTCTGCCTGCTCAGCTCCCTAGCCGCTCTGCCTGCTCGGCTCCCTAGCCGCTCTGCCTGCTCGGCTCCCTAGCCGCTCTGCCTGCACGGCTCACTTGCCGTTCTGCCTGCCGGACTCCCTTGCAGCCCAGCCTACTCCGCACTCCTGCGGCTCTGCCTACTCCACACTCCTGCGGCTCCGCCTACTCCGCACTCCTGCAGCTCCACCTACTCCGCACTCCTGCGGCTCAGTTCCTACCTCTTCCTTTCCGAGCAGTGCCTGCTTGCCCTGTGTCTCCGAGCCGTGCCTGCTTGCCCTGTGTCTCCGAGCTGTGCCTGCTTGACCTGTGTCTCCAAGCCGTGCCTGCCTGCCAGTGTACCAATCCATGCCTGCTTGCCCTGTGTCTCCAAGCCGTGCCTGCCTGCCAGTGTACCAAGCTGTGCCTGCTTGCCCTGTGTCTCAGCCTGCCTGTTAGTCACACCTGTCCAAGTGACTTGTCCCCGAGTGGGATCAGCAGCCACAGCCAGACACCACCCTGGAGTGGCACCCGACAGCTACCTGCCGCACAAGCCTGACCTCACCTTCAGAGGCTCCAGTGAAGACCGAGGTAGCTGTCATAGTCACGCCCCTCCAGGGTAGTCTGGTTTGTGGCACAGTGGGGCCACAACCCCCCGGGTCACGCCATTCAGCCAAGGCGCGAGCGTGACACTGTGCCAGTGCCGTCGCCAACGAGTGGGCCCCCCCTGCTTGCTCAGGATCACAGCACTTGCAAAGTTGAAATACTTACCTCTCCCTGCTCCACCGCTGTGACGTCTTCCGCGTTTCCTGACGGTGACATTCTGGTCAGAGAGCGCGATGACATCACATCTGTACGCCCTCTGCCTAAACAGTCCAAGTGCAGTGAGATGGAAGATGGGGACGACGAGGAGTCCAGACTAGTACAGGGATTCCCTAGCGAAGAGACTTATTTAATTGTTTTCAATGTTGGGACAGCTATTTTTGGGGAGCACTGTACTCTGGAGAATGATATATGAGGCCCACCATACACTGGAGCATTCCAAAGGTGGACATCAGACACTGGAGCAGCATTTACGGAGCCCATTATGCACTGGAGCATTAGAAATGGGACCCATTATATATGGAGCATTATTTGGGCCCATAACACAGTGGAGCTTCATCCATGGGGACCAACATATACTGTAGCATTATGTGGAGCTCATCATATACTGTTTCAAACATTATATGGGACCAATGATTCTGTATGGAGATATACACTCACTGGCCACTTTATTAGGTACACCTGTCCAACTGTGTGTTAAGACTTAATTTCTAATCAGCCAATCACATGGCGGCTACTCAGTGCATTTAGGCATGTAGACATGGTCAAGACAATCTCCTTCAGTTCAAACCGAGCATCAGTATGGGGAAGAAAGGTGATTTGAGTGCCTTTGAACGTGGCATGATTGTTGGTGCCAGAAGGGCTGGTCTGAGTATTTCAGAAACTGCTGATCTACTGGGATTTTCACGCACAACCATCTCTAGGGTTTACAGAGAATGGTCCGAAAAAGAAAAAAAATCCAGTGAGCGGCAGTTCTGTGGCCGGAAATGCCTTGTTGATGCCAGAGGTCAGAGGAGAATGGGCATACTGGTTCGAGCTGATAGAAAGGCAACAGTGACTCAAATTGCCACCCGTTACAACCAAGGTAGGCAGAAGAGCATCTCTGAACGCACAGTGCGTCGAACTTTGAGGCAGATGGGCTACAGCAGCAGAAGACCACACTGGGTACCACTCCTCTCAGTTAAGAACAGGCATCTGATGGCTACTTTCAGCAGGATAATGCGCCATGTCATAAAGCTCGAATCATCTCAGATTGGTTTCTTGAACATGACAATGAGTTCACTGTACTCAAATGGCCTCCTCAGTCACCAGATCTCAATCCAATAGAGCATCTTTGGGATGTGGTGGAACGGGAGATTCGCATCAGGGATGTGCAGCCGACAAATCTGCGCCAACTGTGTGATGCCATCATGTCAATATGGTCCAAAATCTCTGAGGAATGCTTCCAGCACCTTGTTGAATCTCTGCCACGAAGAATTGAGGCAGTTCTGAAGGCAAAAGGGGGTCCAACCCGTTACTAGCATGGTGTACCTAATAAAGTGGCCAGTGAGTGTATATGGGCCTCATTACTCTGTATAGTGCACTATGCGGTGGCCATAATACTGTATGGAGTAATATACTATCCGTTTTTGGAGCTACTGGAGAATTTAAAATGGATATCAGTCATGAGATGTAAGAAGTGAAGCATTTTTCATTGTACTATACCGCTATTTCTCTGCCGCATCAGAGGATCATGAATTGTGGTATGTGTTAAAAGAGCCCAGTGACACTCTTTGGCCCAGGGCCCACGAAAATCTGGAGCCAGCCCTACCCCCCCACAACTTTAGCCAAATAACCCCCAGTTTTCAATGCCTAACTATAATTATAAAATAAATTAAGGTTGACAAGCTTTAAGTAATAAGAATTGATGTTTTTGGCATTAAAATGGGCACTGTAGGTGTGTTTCCTGTCCTCCACTCCCTGCCGACCTTGGTTCCCCATTGACTTGCATTGGGTTTTGTGTTTCAGTTGGCCTTCGACTTTTCACAATAATCGGCCGATTTCGTTCGACCCGACTTTTGAGAAAGTTGGGTTTCATGAAACCCGACTCGACCCGAAAAAAGGCAAAGTCGCTCATCTCTAGTAGCACCCCATCACTCTCCTGGACAGCCTGGAGGTGTGTTTGGGGTCATTGTCCTGTTGCAAAATAAATGATGGTCCAACTAAAAGCAAACCGGATGGAATAGCATGCCGCTGCAAGATGCTGTGGTAGCCATGCTGGTTCAGTATGCCTTCAATTTTGAATAAATCCCCAACAGTGTCACCAGCAATACATACAGATATATTTATACACAGACTACCGAATGTAGTCTCCAACGTCCCGGGCCATATTTGGCCACCAATATGTCCTTGCATTCGAGGATTTTTACATTTTTAAATCCAAATTTTATAACAATATCATTACCTATAAGCGATACATAGACGATTTGTTTTTTGTGTGGGATAATTCCATGAATGATATTGATGAATTTATCATGGATATGAATAACAATTCCTGGGGCTTGTCCTTTTCTTCATCATATAATTCCTCTACTATTAATTTTTTAGATATTACTATATTTATTCAGAGCAATAATATTTTAACGAAAACTTTTTTTAAACACGTTGACACAAATAGTTATATACCTTTCAGTAGCGGTCATTACAACAAATGGTTAAAAAATATACCTGCCAACCAATATAAAAGAATCAGAAAAAATTGTACTGACATGAGGGATTTTGAAAATCAGGCTGAAATATTGAGGAATAGGTTTAAAGCTAAGAAATATCCTGAGGGATTGGTTAAAGATGCCTACAACACCAGTAAGAGTCTTTCCCAGAATTTACTAATTTATGGAACTAAGAGGACTATAACCGATAGTGAGAGATTTACAGGCAATTTTATCACACAATTTTGTGCTGAGAACATTAAAATTAGAGAAATTCTGACACGTAATTGGCATGTTCTTTTAAATGACCAATTTTATGTAAAATTCTCCCGAGGAATCCTGGCATCACTTTTCGTAGAGCACCGACTATCAAAAATTTAATTGCCCCAAGTCGTCTCAGAACAAAACCATCCTCCTCTCCCTTAAATTCAGTAATAGGGATATATAAATGTGGCAAAAGAAATTGCTTATGTTGCGGTATTATTTCCCATAAAGATAAAACTTTTGAATCCACTTTTACTAAAGAATGCTTTCCCATTAGAAGTTTTTTAAATTGTACTACAGGATTCGTGATATATGTAATAGAATGCGACTGCAAAAAGCAATATGTGGGAAGAACAACTCAGCCCTTACACCGAAGGGTTAACTCCCATAGACATAATATTAAAATAGGTTTTATGCAACACGGTCTGTCCAGGCATTTTGCTCTGAAGCATGGGAAAAACTACAATGGGTTAAAAATAAGCCCCATCGAACATATACCCAGTGATCACCCTGACAGAATGGGACAATTGAACCGTAAGGAGATCTTTTGGATTTATAGACTAAATACGTTGAAGCCTAATGGTCTCAACGAAATCACAGAAGTTTTCCTTTAATCTTCCCTTTTTAAAATACTTATTTCTTTTAACAATTTTTTGGAGTATATTTAAAGAGAATTTTATGTATAATTGTCTTGTCTTCTGTTGGAGCATTCTTGCTAATTTATTGATTTGATTTTAATTATTCTCCCTTCTCTTTTAAAGAATTTTTGCTGGTTCAAGCGTGTTTCTCCCTTGGGATATGAACCCGTTCTCGTGGGGTATCTCTGGAGTCCTTTTTTGTAGGTCCGCTTCTTTTGTCATGCACCTATCAATCATTTTGACATTTCCACTAGAATTATATTCCTAAGCCCATACAGAAAGAAATCTTTTTTAAATAATTATCGATCCAACGCAATTTTATTACACATAATTTTTATACAAAAAAATTGTTTTTATATATTTTAAACACATTCATATTTTTAATATAAGAAATTTTAATGATATTTTATTATATATACATCTGTAATATTTTTCCACTTTTTGCTTCCATCTGACATTTTTCTTCTTTTTTCAAACGAAATCCGCTCCATCCGAGTGGTATAGGCTCTGGACTATGATATATATATACAATTTTTTAATGGGTTCGTTCCATCTCCCAAGATATTTTCTTTTCTTTCTTTTTTCAGTGTATGTAATAAAGCTTCCTTTCTTTTCATATATTTTTATATTATCTGGAAATAGAAATCAAGAAATTATAATTGTTAAATAATATGAACATTTGTAAAAGGTTTTTACGCTCCATTAACCCCTGAACTCTGACATCTGTCCTCTCATCCCATGTGGTTTTTTGGTGCCTAAATTCAAATATCTTATGTATTTAACCAGAGAAGGCTGTATCTATCCACTACATGTCATCCCCTGAAGAAGAAGTGGTTTTTCACTTCGAAACACGTTGGGAATAAAGAGTTAAAAGTTTTTCATGTGGTGACTTTATCCTGGTCTCAGCAGCGCACAGTAAGCCCAAAATAAATTATCCAAAAGGAACCCTGATGTATTGAGACATAGCCTCTGTCTCCGGGAGAGATAAGGGGTAGACTCGACCCCGGGGAGGCTCAGCACCCGGCAAGAGGTCAACAGGACAGTCATAGGGGCGATGCGTGGGAAGGATTTCCGCCGCCTTTTTGGAGTACACGTCCGCATACTGTCGACAGTGTTTGGGGAGCGAGGAAAGATCTGCGGGGACCTCGGTGGAGGCAACCTGAACGCACTCCCTCAGACATCTACCCTCAAATGATTTACTCTAACCAAGAATTTTCCCCGAGGACCACTCTATATGGAGAGAATGATACCGCAACCAGGGGACCCCTAGAAGGACCTGGTCGATACCCTCAGGCATGACAAGGAGGGATATCGTCTCCTGATGAGATGGAGACACCGAGAGTATCAAGGGAGCGGTCTGGTGGGTAATCTGTGAGGGCAGAGTCGCACCGTTCACTATTCTGACGGTGACTGGCTTAGATATCATAACCAGTGGTATTGCCTGCCATTGAGCGAAGGCAGATAACATAAAATAACCCTCCGCTCCGGAATCCATGCAAGCCTCCACCACCAGAGTGGAAGAACCAAACTCTAGTGTCCCCTTAAAGCAGGGTTTCCCAACTCCAGTCCTCAAGGCACACCAACAGATCATGTTTTCAGGATTTCCTTAGTATTGCTCAGGTGATAATTGCTTCACCTGTGCAATACAAAGGAAATCCTGAAAACATGATCTGTTGGTGTGCCTTGAGGACTGGAGTTGGGAAACCCTGCCTTAAAGGACAACTTGGAGGAAAACGCAGCAGATTCTAGTGGGCCGCCTCCTACGGCTACTAATGTAGATGCGAACGTTCACCCGGCAGCTGTGGGCAACTGTTGGCTGGGTGACCAGACTGCTGGCAACTGTGACAGACCACGAGTACTCACGTGGACCGGGACCTGGATCCCACGTGAGAATCCCCCATAGCCTCTTGGAGCTCGGACGCCCAATCGGGAGGTTCCAGAGGTTTAACAAACTGGGTGCCAACCTAAACCTCTGCCTACACTGGGACCGCTCCAACCTTCGCTCCGAAAAACGAAGGTCTATGCAGGTGGAGATGGTGATAAGCTACTCCAGTGTGGCGGAAATCTCCCTGTTGGCCAGAGAGTCCTTTACATCGCCAGCCAGACCTCTCCAGAACAGCAGAATGACGGTCTTATCTGACCACCCCAGTTCCGAAGCCAGCGTCCGGAACTGGACGGCATAATGGCTGACCAGAGACGAGCCCTGCGATAATGCCAGCAGCTGGAGCGCGGTATCATGGGTGACTCGCGGTCCCAAGAAGACCGGCTTCACAGTGCCCAACCACTGCGAGGCACTCTGCACCACATGATCACTATGCTCCCACAGCGGTGTGGCCCACTCCAGAGCCCTGCCAGACAAGAGGGAAATAACAAATCCCACTTTAGCCTGCTCGGAGGGTAATCGTGCAGCCAGCAGCTCTAGCTGTATGGCACATTGGCTGATGAATCCCCTAAAAGAAGCACTATCTCCCGAGAACTTCTCAGGCAGCGGGAGGTGGGATAAAGTCAAGACATAAATGGCAGTAGACATACGGGAGACAGCTTCCGTGGCTGCCTGAACAGTGACCGCGGAAATATCCACAGCTGAGCGCTCAAGAGCCTCCAACCTGCCCTCCAGCTGCTGGATGTTCTGGAGGAGTCGCTGTTCGTCCGCCATTACTAGACAGACGCTGGCGCTAGTATAATGTTACCGGCTGGCGGAACGCACCAAATAATAAAGAAGGTATAAGGTGCGTTCGCAGCCCAGGGTCCACTGTGCAGAGATGGTGACTGCTGCTCGGTAATTGCGGACGCTATATTGCGGTATAAAGGAAGATGACACGCGGGTTAACATCACCCGGTGTGTACAGGGCGAACTCTGTTACCTCACAGAGCCGCATTACCATAGAACATAAATGCCGGAGCCTGTTTAAGCTCACAGAGCTCGGCAGAGGAGCGCACAGAAAGCGGTCACAGAACCCTGCCCCAAAGACACGGGGTCAGAGTCCCTCTAGACCCTCTGGGTGCGCGGTGTCGCACCTGCGGACGCCACTATAGACGCTGACTACGGTGGAGTGTCAAGCAAGTGCACCGTGGCGTTCAGTGCTAACATACTTGCACAAGGGTTTTTAAGGGTATTCTAACCATCCATTAGCCTTCTTACACAGTTAGCAAACGCAAAGTACCATAAGAACACTGGAGTGATGGTTATTGGAAATGGGCCTCTATCACCTATGAAGATATTGCATTACCAACCAGATGTTTGCAGCTAGAATAGTCATTTACCACATTAACAATGTATAGAGTGTATTTCTGAATCATTTAACCCCTTCACCCCCAAGGGTGGTTTGCACGTTCATGACCGGGCCAATTTTTACAATTCTGACCACTGTACCTTTATGAGGTCATAACTCTGGAAAGCTTCCATGGATCCCGGTGATTCTGACATTATTTTCTCGTGACATATTGTACTTCATGTTAGTGGTAAAATTTCATTCAAATAACTTGCGTTTATTTGTGAAAAAATCGGAAATTTGGCAAAAATTTTGAAAATTTCGCAATTTTCCAACTTTGAATTTTTATGCCCTTAAATCACAGAGATACGGCACACAAAAAACTTGATAACTAACATTTCCCACATGTTTACTTTACATTAGCATAATTTTGGAACCAAAATTTTTTTTGTTAGGAAGTTATAAGGGTTAAAAGTTGACCAGCGATTTCTCATTTTTACAACACCATTTTATTTTTAGGACCACATCACATTTGAAGCCACTTTGAGGGGTCTATATGATAGAAAATACCCAAAAGTGACTCCATTCTAAAAACTGCACCCCTTAAGGTGCTCAAAACCACATTCAAGAAGTTTATTAACCCATTAGGTGCGTCACAGGAATTTTTTTTGAATATTTAAAAAGAAATGAACATCTAACTTTTTTCACAAAAAAAATACTTCAGGTTCAATTTTTTTTATTTTACCAAGGGTAACAGGAGAAATTGAACTGCAAAAGTTATTGTACAATTTGTCCTGAGTACGCTGATACCTGATTTGTGGGGGGGAACGACTGTTTCGGCGCATGGCAGACCTCAGAATGGAAGGAGCGCCGTTTGACTTTTTCAATGCAAAATTGGCTGGAATTCAGATCGGACGCCATGTCACGTTTGGAGAGTCCCTGATGTACCTAAACAGTGGAAACCCCCTAAAAGTGACCCCATTTTGGAAACTAGACCCCCCAAGGAACTTATCTAGATATGTGGTGAGAACTTTGAACCCACAAGGGCTTCACAGAAGTTTATAACGTACAGCGGTACAATTAAAAAATCATATTTTTTCCACAAAAATGATCTTTTCACCCCAATTTTTATTTTCCCAAGGGTAACAGGACCCTAAAAGTTATTGTGCAATTTGTCCTGAGTATGCTGATACCCCACATGTGGGGGTAAACCACTATTTGGGCGCATGGCAGAGCTCGGAAGGGAAGCAGCGCCATTTGACGTTTTTGGCTGAAATTGAGATCAGACATCATGTCGCGATTGGAAAACCCCTGATGTACCTAAACAGTGGAAACCCCCCACAAATGACACCATTTTGGAAACTAGACCCCCTAAGGAACTTATCTAGATGTGTGGTGAGAACTTTGAACCCCCAAGGGCTTCACAGAAGTTTATAACATAAAGCCGTACAATTAAAAAATCATATTTTTTCCACAAAAATGATCTTTTCACCCTCAATTCTTATTTTTCCAAGGGTAACAGGAGAAATTGGACCCCAAAAGTTGTTGTCCAATTTGTCCTGAGTATGCTGATACCCCACATGTGGGAGAAAACTACTGTATGGGCGCATGGCAGAGCTCGGAAGGGAAGCAGCGCCATTTGACGTTTTTGTAAACTAGACCCCCAAGGAACTTATCTAGATGTGTGGTGAGCACTTTGAACCCCCCAGTGCTTCACAGAAGTTTATAACGCCCGGGCGTGAAAATAAAAAATTCGTATTTTTTCCACAAACATGATCTTTTAGTCACCATTTTTTTTATTTTCCCAAGGGTAACAGGAGAAATTGGACCCCAAAAGTTGTTGTCCAATTTGTCCTGAGTATGCTGATACCCCACATGTGGGAGAAAACTACTGTATGGGCACACATCGGGGCTCGGAAGGGAAGTAGTGACGTTTTGGAATGCAGACATTGATGGAATGGTCTGCGGGTGTCATGTTGCCTTTGGAGAGCCCCTAATGTACCTAAACAGTGGAAACCCCCCCACAAATGACCCCATTTTGAAAACTAGACCCCCTAAGGAACTTATCTAGATGTGAGGTGAGCACTTTGAACCCCCAAGGGCTTCACAGAAGTTTATAATGCCAGGGCATGAAAATAAAAAAATCGTATTTTTTCCACAAACATGATCAATTAGTCCCCAATTTTTTTATTTTCCCAAGGGTAACAGGAGAAATTGAACCCCAAAAGTTGTTGTCCAATTTGTCCTGAGTACGCTGACACCCTATATGTGGGAGAAAACTACTGTATGGACACACGTCAGGGCTCGGAAGGGAAGTAGTGACGTTTTGGAATGCAGACTTTGATGGAATGGTCTGCGGGTGTCATGTTGCCTTTGGAGAGCCCCTAATGTACCTAAACAGTGGAAACCCCCCCACAAATGACCACATTTTGGAAACGAGAACCCCTAAGGAACTTATCTAGATGTGTGGTGAGCACTTTGAACCCCCAAGGGCTTCACAGAAGTTTATAATGCCCGGGCATGAAAATAAAAAAATCATATTTTTTCCACAAACATGATCAATTAGTCCCCAATTTTTTCATTTTCCCAAGGGTAACAGGAGAAGTTGGACCCCGAAAGTTGTTGTCCAATTTGTCATGAGTACGCTGACACCCCATATGTGGAAGAAAACTACAGTATTGACACACGTCGGGGCTCGGAAGGGAAGCAGTGACGTTTTGGAATGCAGACTTTGATGGAATGGTCTGCGGATGTCATGTGCGTTTGGAGAGCCCCTGATGTACCTAAACTATTGAAACTCCCCACAAGTGACCCCATTTTGGACACTAGACCCCCCCACGGAACTTATCTAGATGTGTGGTGAGCACTTTGAACCCCCAAGTGCTTCACAGAAGTTTATAACGCTCGGACGTGAAAATAAAAAAATCATTTTTTTCCACAAAAATGATATTTTAGCCCCCAATTTTTTATTTTCTTAAGGGTAACAGGAGAAATTGGACCCCAGAAATTGTTTTGCAATTTGTCCTGAGTAGGCTTATACCCTACATGTGGGGGTAAAACACTGTTTGGGCGCATGGCAGAGCTTGGAAGGGAAGGAGCACCATATGACTTTTTCAACTCAGAATTGGCTGGAATTGAGATCAGACGCAATGTTGCATTTGGAGAGCCCCTGATGTGCCCAAACAGTGGAAACCCCCAATTCTAACTCCAACCCGAACCCCAACACACCCCTAACCCTAATCTCAGCCCTAACCCAAGCCCTAACCCTAGCCCTAACCCTAATCCTAGCCCTAGCCCCAACCCTAGCCCTAACCCTAATGGAAAAATGGAGATAAATACTTTTTTTTTTATTTTATTATTTTTCCCTTACTAAGGGGGTGATAACGGGGGGTTTGATTTACTATTTATGGCGGTTTTTATACTTGGCAGCTGTCGCACGCTAAAAGACGCTTTTTATTGTAAAAATAGTTTTTGCATCACCACATATTGAGAGCTATAATTTTTCCGTATTTTGACCCACCGAGTCATGTGAGGTAGTATTTTTGGCGGGACGAGTTGACGTTTTTATCGGTACCATTTTCGGGCACGTGACATTTTTTGATCGCTTTTTATTCCGATTTTTGGGACGCAGAATGAACAAAAACCAGCATTTCATGAATTTCTTTTGGGGGAGTGCGTTTACACCGTTCTGCGTGCGGTAAAATTGATAAAGCGGTTTTATTCTTCGGGTCAGTACGGTTACAGCGATACCTCATTTAGGTCGTTTTTTTATGTTTTGTCGGTTTTATGCAATGAAAACTATTTTATATAAAAAATAATTATTTTTGCATCGCTTTATTCTGCGAGCTATAACTTTTTTTTTTTTCGCTGATGATGCTGTGTGGCAGTTCGTTTTTTGCGGGACAAGATGACATTTTCAGCGGTACCATGGATATTTATATGCGTCTTTTTGATCGCGCGTTATTACACTTTTTGTTTGGCGGTATGATAATAAATCATTATTTTTTGCTTCGTTTTTTATTTTTATTTTTTAAGGGGTTCGCTAAAGGGGTTAACTAATGGGACAGTTTTATAGGGCGGGTCGTTACGGACGCGGCGATACCTAATATGTGTACTTTTATTGTTTTTTCTTTTTTTTATTTTCAAAAAATGAATTTATTGGGGAATATTTTTTTTTTTTTTTACTAATTTATTTGGCGATTTTTTTTAAATTATTTTTACACTTTTTTTTTATTTTTTTTTTACTTTATTACATAGTCCCAGGTGGGACATCACTGTTCTGTGACAGATCGCTGATAGTACGTCATAGCGATCAGCGGCGCCCACGTGGTGAGCGCCGCTGATCGCAGCCGGGTGTCAGCTGATTATCACAGCTGACACCCGACACAATGTGTCAGGGGCGGTCACGGACCGCCCCCGACACGTTAACCCCTTGTACACCGCGATCAAACACGATCGTGGTGTACTGGGTGTTAAAGGGAAGCATCGGCAGGGAGGGGGCTCCCTCCGTGCTTCCCTGAGCCCCCCACGGCAGCGCAATGTGCAGCACTGCTGCGGGGGGGCTCTTTCCCTACAGGCCCCCGGATCCAAGATGATGACGGGGACCTTTGGGGGCCTGTAGGGAGCTGACTTCCTCACTGCCTGCAAAGCGCAGGCATGAGGAAGTCTGCAGCAGTGCCTGTGACAGATCACTGATCTGTCACAGTGATATGTGATGTGACAGATCAGAGATCTGTCACAGGACAGTGATGTCCCACCTGGGACAATGTAATAAAGTTAAAAAAAGTGTAAAAATAATTTTAAAAAAATCACTAAATAAATTAGTAAAAAAAAAAATATTCCCCAATAAATTCATTTTTTGAAAATAAAAAAAAAACCAATAAAAGTACACATATTTGGTATCGCCGCATCCGTAACGTCCCGCCCTATAAAACTGTCTTAAAAAATAAAAGTAAAAAAACAAGCAAAAAATAATGATTTATTATCATACCACCGAACAAAAAGTGCAATAACGTGCGATCAAAAAGACGTATATAAATATCCATGATACCGCTGAAAACGTCAGTTTGTCCCGCAAAAAACGAGCCACCATACAGCATCATCCGCAAAAAAATAAAAAAGTTATAGCTCGCAGAATAAAGCGATGCAAAAATAATTATTTTTTATATAAAATAGTTTTCATTGCATAAATCCGACAAAACATAAAAAAAAGACCTAAATGAGGAATCGCTGTAACCATACTGACCCGAAGAATAAAACTGCTTTATCAATTTTAACACACGTGGAATGGTGTAAACGCACCCCCCCCAAAAGAAATTCATGAAACGCTGGTTTTTGTTCATTCTGCGTCCCAAAAATCGGAATAAAAAGCGATAAAAAAGTCACATGCCCGAAAATGGTACCAATAAAAACGTCAACTCGTCCCTCAAAGAATAAGGCCTCACATGACTCAGTGGGTCAAAATGCGGAAAAATTATAGCTTTCAATATGTGGTGATGCAAAAACTATTTTTACAATAAAAAGCATCTTTTATTGTGTGACAGCTGCCAAACATAAAAACCGCCATAAATAGAAAATCAAACCCCACGTTATCATCCCCTTAGTTAGGGAAAAATAATAAAATAAAAAAAATGTATTTATTTCCATTTTCCCATTAGGGTTAGGGTTAGGGCTAGGGTTAGGGTTAGGGGTGTGTTGGGGTTAGGGTTGGAGTTATAATTGGGGGGTTTCCACTGTTTGGGCACATCAGGGGCTTTCCAAATGCAACATGGCATCTGATCTCAATTCAAGCCAATTCTGCGTTGAAAAAGTCAAATGGTGCTCCTTCCCTTCCAAGCTCTGCCATGCGCCCAAACAGTGTTTTACCCCCACATATAGGGTATCAGCATACTCAGGACAAATTGCAAAACAACTTTTGGGGTCCAATTTCTCCTGTTACCCTTAGGAAAATAAAAAATTGGGGGCAAAAATATCATTTTTGTGGAAAAAAATGATTTTTTTATTTTCACGCCCAGGCGTTCTAAACTTCTGTGAGTCACTTGGGGGTTTAAAGTGCTCACCACACATCTAGATAAGTTCCGTGAGGGGTCTAGTTTCCAAAATGGGGTCACTTGTGGGGAGTTTCAATAGTTTAGGTACATCAGGGGCTCTCCAAACGCACATGACACCCGCAGACCAATCCATCAAAGTCTGCATTCCAAAACGTCACTACTTCCCTTCCGAGCCCCGACGTGTCCCCATACAGTAGTTTTCTCCCACATATGAGGTATCAGGGTACTCAGGACAAATTGGACAAAAACTTTTGGGGTCCAATTTCTCCTGTTACCCTTGGGAAAATAAAAAAATTGGAGACTAATTGATCATGTTTGTGGAAAAAATACGATTTTTTTATTTTCATGCCTGGGCATTATAAACTTCTGTAAAGCCCTTGGGGGTTCAAAGTGCTCACCGCACATCTAGATAAGTTCCGTGGGGGGTCTAGTTTCAAAAATGGGGTCACTTGTGGTGGGTTTCCACTGTTTAGGTACATTAGGGGCTTTCCAAAGGCAACATGACACCTGCAGACCATTCCATCAAAGTCTGCATTCCAAAACGTCACTACTTCCCTTCCGAGCCCCGACGTGTGCCCATACAGTAGTTTTCTCCCACATATGGGGTGTCAGCTTACTCAGGACAAATTGGACAACAACTTTTGGGGTCCAATTTCTCCTGTTACCCTTGGGAAAATAAAAAAATTGGGGACTAAAAGATGATGTTTGCTGAAAAAATACGATATTTTTATTTTCACGCCCGGTCGTTATAAACTTCTGTGAAGCACTGGGGGGTTCAAAGTGCTCACCACACATCTAGATAAGTTTCTTAGGGGGTCTAGTTTCCAAAATGGGGTCTTTTGTGGGGTGTTTCCACTGTTTAGGTACATCAGGGGCTCTCCAAAAGCAACATGACACCCGCAGACCATTCCATCAAAGTCTGCATTCCAAAACGTCACTACTTCCCTTCCGAGCCCCGACGTGTGCCCATACAGTAGTTTTCTCCCATATATGAGGTATCAGCGTACTCAGGACAAATTAGACAACAACTTTTGTGGTCCAATTTCTCCTTGTACCCTTGGGAAAATAAGAAAATTGTTGACTAAAAGATCATGTTTGTGGAAAAAATACGATTTTTTTATTTTCACGCCCGGGCGTTAAAAACTTCTGTGAAGCACTGGGGAGTTCAAAGTGCTTCCACACATCTAGATAAGTTCCTTGGGGGGTCTAGTTTCCAAAATGGTGTCATTTGTGGGGGTTTCTACTGTTTTGTTACATCAGGGGCTTTCCAAACGCGACATGGTGTCCAATCTCAATTCCAGCCAAAAACATCAAATGGCGCTGCTTCCCTTCCGAGCTTTGCCATGCGCCCAAATAGTGGTTTATCCCCACATGTGGGGTATCAGCACTCTTAGTACAAATTGCACAATATCTTTTAGGGTCCTGTTACCCTTGGAAAAATAAGAATTGAGGGTGAAAAGATCATTGTTGTGGAAAAAATATGATTTTTTAATTGAACGGCTGTATGTTATAAACTTCTGTGAAGCCCTTGGGGGTTCAAAGTTCTCACCACACATCTAGATAAGTTCCTTGGGGGGTCTAGTTTCCAAAATGGTGTCATTTCTGGGGGGTTTCCACTGTTTTGGTACATCAGGGGTTTTCCAATTGCGACATGGTGTCCGATCTCAATAACAGCCAAAAACGTCAAATGGCGCTGCTTCCCTTCCGAGCTCTGCCATGCGCCTAAATAGTCATTTACACCCACATATGGGGTATCAGCGTACTCAGGACAAATTGCACAATAACTTTTAGGGTCCTGTTACCTTTGGAAAAATAAAAATTGGGGGTGAAAAGATCATTTTTGTGGAAAAAATATGATTTTTTAATTGTACCGCTGTACGTTATAAACTTCTGTGAAGCCCTTGTGTGTTCAAAGTTCTCACCACATATCTAGATAAGTTCCTTGGGGGGTCTAGTTTCCAAAATGGGGTCACTTGTTGGGGGTTTCCACTGTTTAGGTACATCAGGGGCTCTCCAAACGCGACATGGTGTCCGATCTGAATTCCAGCCAATTTTGCATTGAAAAAGTCAAACGGCGCTCCTTCCCTTCTGAGGTCTGCCATGCGCCGAAACAGTGGTTCCCCCTCACATATCAGGTATCAGCGTACTCAGCACAAATTGCACAATAACTTTTGCAGTCCAATTTCTCCTGATACCCTTGGTAAAATAAAAAAAATTGAACCTGAAGTATTTTTTTTGTGAAAAAAAGTTAAATGTTCATTTTTTTTTAAATATTCAAAAAATTCCTGTGATGCACCTAAAGGGTTAATAAACTTCTTGAATGTGGTTTTGAGCACCTTAAGGGGTGCAGTTTTTAGAATGTTGTCACTTTTGGGTATTTTCTATCATATAGACCACTCAAAGTGGCTTCAAATGTGATGTGGTCCGTAAAAATAAAATGGTGTTGCAAAAATGAGAAATCGCTGGTCAATTTTAAACCCTTATAACTTCCTAACAAAAAAAAATTTGGTTCCAAAATTGTTCTGATGTAAAGTAAACATGTGGGAAATGTTTTTTATTAAGTTTTTTGTGTGCTGTATCTCTGTGATTTAAGGGGATAAAAATTCAACTTTGGAAAATGGCAAAATTTTCAAAATTTTCGCCAAATTTTCATTTTTTTCACAAATAAACGCAGGTTATATGAATGAAATTTTACCACTAACATGAAGTATAGTATGTCTCGAGAAAATAATGTCAGAATCACCGGGATCCATGGAAGCATTTCAGAGTTATAACCTCATAAAGGGACAGTGGTCAGAATTGTAAAAATTGGCCCGGTCATGAACGTGCAAACCACCCTTGGGGCTTAAGGGGTTAATGGGTGTCTGTGTTTTATTTACTATTTGACTATATGGGGTTAGTAATGGGGGCATCTAATTGACGCATCTTCATTACTAACCTCGGGGCTTGATGTCACAAAGGGGACAACAACACCCCAACTACAGTGCTGTGCAAATTAATTGGGACAAAGCATTTTTTTAAGTAAAATCGTAAGTTGGTTACCAGTCAGTGATTCAAACCAGTTTTCACTGCTTTGAACAGGCACTCACACCTGTTCAAAGCAGTGAAAACTGGTTTGAATCACTGACTGGTAACCAACTTACGATTTTACTTAAAAAAAATGCTTTGTCCCAATTAATTTCCACAGCACTGTGTTACCCCATATGCCACCGCTACAGGGCATTGGGATGAGCAAGACTATGTGCCAGAATTTTCTGGGGCAGCTGAGTGCTGGTGTTTGTAGCCGGGGGGGGCACTATCCATGGCCCCTTCCTATGCTAGAAATGTCAGCTCTCAGCTGTCTGCATAGCTATTGCTAGCTATAAATTAAAGGGGGACCCACACCATTTTTTTCCATGAAATAACCATTTACTAAATAAATGCCCATCATTTTGCACACACTGTACTAATTGTGTTTGTCACTGTGACCTATATATATATCTATAATATAATCGGGAGAGCGTCACTCTGTCTGAAGCCTTTATAGACTGCACAAGCGCGACGTGCCTGCGTAGTCTGGACCCAGAGTGACGCATCCCCTACAGAGTGACGCATCCCCCCAGGAGATCGCGGTAATGCGTAAGCACTGAACACATACCGCGATCTCCGCAACACCTTACCAAACCTGGTGTTGCTGTTGCCGGCGGGGTCTTGCGTCTTCAGGTGATGTCTGGAGTGCGCGTGTTGTAGCGCCGAAATCGGCGCCTGCGCAGTCCGCGCTTACCACCGCCATTTTCTTGAAGACACACTGCAGTGTGTCTTCAAGAACATGGCAGCGAAAAGCGAGGATTGCGCAGGCGCCGAGTCCTGTACCACAACATGCCCACTCTAGACATGAATCGGCGCCTGCACAGTCTGTGCTTACCTCCGCCATTTTCTTGAAGACACAGTGCAGTGTGTCAAGAACATGGCGGCGGAAAGCGAGCACTGCACAGGCGCCAAGTCTGGCACCACAACACTCCCTGGACAGGACAGCGCTGGACACAGGGAAGAAAGGTGAGTATAAATGTTTTTTTTAATGTGTGCAGTTTAATAGGGGTGAGGGTGACCACTCATATCAGGATTGGGGAGTGAGGGGACCATGTATACCACGAAAGGGGGGTGAGGGGACCATGCATGCCACGAAAGGGGGGGTGAGGGGACCATGCATACCAGGAAAGTGGGGTGAGGGGACCATGCATATTAGGATAGGGGGGTGAGAGGGCCATGCATACCAGGATAGGGGGGTGAGAGGACCATGCATACCAAGATGGGGGGGTGAGGGGACCATGCATATCAGGATTTGGGGGTGAGGGGGACCATGCATACCAGGATAGGGGGGGTGAGGGGACCATGCATACCAAGATAGGGGGGTGAGGGGACCATGCATACGAGGAGAGGGGGGGTGAGGGGACCATGCATACCAGGATAGGTGGGTGAGGGGGACCATGCATACCAGGATTGGGGGGTGAGAGGACCATGCATACCAGGATAAGGGGGTGAGAGGGCCATGCATACCAGGATAGGGGGGTGAGGGGACCATGCATACGAGGAGAGGGGGGGTGAGGGGACCATGCATACCAGGATAGGTGGGTGAGGGGGACCATGCATACCAGGATTGGGGGGTGAGAGGACCATGCATACCAGGATAAGGGGGTGAGAGGGCCATGCATACCAGGATAGGGGGGTGAGAGGGCCAAGCATACCAGGATTGGGGGGTGAGAGGACCATGCATACCAGGATAGGGGGTGAGGGGACCATGCATACCAGGATTGGTAGGTGAAAGGACCATGCACACCAGGATAGGGTGGTGAGGGGACCATGCATACCAGGATAGGGGGGTGAGAGGGCCATGCATACCAGGATTGGGGGGGGGGTGAGAGGACCATGCATACCAGGATTGGGGGGTGAGATGACTATGCATACCAGGATAGGGGGGTGAGAGGACCATGCATACCAGGATAGGGGGGTGAGGGGACCATGCATACCAGGATTGGGGGGTGAGAGGACCATGCATACCAGGATTGGGGGGTGAGGGCACCATGCATACCACGATAGGGATGAGGGGGTGCCATGCATACCAGGATTGGGGGTGAGGGAACCATGAATACCAGTATATGGATAAGTGGGTACCATGCATACCAGGATAGGGATGAGGAGTGCAGCACATACCAGGATGGGAGACCATATACCAATAAACATGCCCGCCAGCCGGGCATAGAACAGGTTCATAGCTAGTAAATATATATATATATACCTGTATATATACAGAATCATGTGGGAATAGTGGATGAGGGCAGGTATATCTCGCCCAGATTCCTTTCCTATGTGGCCTAGTCTGGTCAGTATATCACCTGGTTACTAATGAATAATGGGAGGAGGATATAAAAGGATGCCAGGTGGTTGTGTGAGTGTCTCAGCCTGGGAACACAGAGAGCCTGTCTGTGTGAGAGACACACGTGAGTGGAAGCAGTGCCCACTGCAACTGTGGTTTGGCTGGACGGGAGAAGCCCGCCAGTTGGTAGTTCGGTTGTACCTTATTTAGTTAGTGCTGGACAGGCACGGATTTGTTTTATGTTTTTTTTCTTTATGCATTGCTTTCACCTTTAATAAACCTGACCCAGTGTCAGTTATACCCGGACCCCGGCTGTGCGCCTGAGTTTCATGCTGAACGCATGTGACCTTTGACCCCAGCAAAGGCGATCCCGGAGTGTTTTATCACAATATATATTGTGGTGTGACAGGTGGTCGCGTGGTATATGTCACATGGATGGATGCTCCCTGCGATGCAACCCGGAGTACTTTGTCTATAGTGTACATGAGCATTAAAGATGTAATTTAGTGCACTGGGTCCGGGTTGCGGGTAGCTATGAGAGATGGGAGGGTCTGGCTACCCATATTTCCTCTCCTTTGGGTGAGGGTGCGGACTGTACCCCGTTTTGCCTGAAGATATGTGTATGTTCAGGACCTGTGATGAGGCCCTGACCATGTGACCAGCTCATGTGATCCATACTTCACCTATGGGTGTGGCTACAGGGCTACGTATTGAGGCGTTTAGCACATGTGAGGGAGTATGTCAGAGTGTGGCCAGACACGACACTACAGAGTGATCTGTGTTCTAAAGAAGGAGAAGCCTTCCTATGTCTGCGGCTGCATATAGAGCTCTGCTATGGACATTGCCCGGGCCTGTGTGTACACAGGACCTAAGGGAACCAAGCCCAGCTAAGTACTGTTTTGTGTTGCTGTAAGACTGTTTGCCTTTTGTTGATGCTTCAATGGTTTATGGAGAAAATAAACCGAATGGACTCGTTTTAACCCTGCGTGTGCCAGTGTTTACCTCCAAGACCTGCAAAGTGAGTAACCCCTGTCCACAGACAGTGTGGAACGTCACAATATATTATATATATATATATATATTAACTATATACTATATACATAATATGTATGTGCGTTTTGAAGAATATTTTGTTTTAAAAAGATGTGTAAAGGACAGAGAACTACCGTATGTAAAAGCTCATGTTAAAATTGCATTGCATACGGATGTCATACGGATGTTCCGTTTAAAAATCGCACAAAAATCGCAATGCACTCACATGACAATCGCATTGAAATCGGACCGTTTTTTTTTTCACGCAGATGGGTATAAGCCCTAAATGTCTTCCCAGCCACACAGGGCCGGCCCGAGAGATTACGGCGCCCTAGGCAAAACTATTTTGTTGCGCCCCTACTATTCTTGGCAGTAGATGAAAACTTGGGATATAAATTTAGGAGCAAAATAAACCACAACAACAATGATTAATTAACTCTCTCCTAACTCTTTAATCTTCTGAGACGTTGTATAGGACAAATATATACAAAGTAATCAATAACACAAAACAAAAACGACCATAGGTAATTAAAATTTTTGTTTCCTTGCCTTTTTTTTTTTTTTAAAAGGATGACACTAAGTCACCGAGATTAATTTGTTTAGCAACTTCAGATTCTATCGAAATTGTTGCCAACCCAACCAACCTCTCTTGCGTCATATTTGCCCTTAAATATGTACACTTTTCTTTCCATCCCTAAAACTTTTTGCCTTTTGAAAAGATTTTTTATAATTTTTTCTATTTTTTTTCTCTGGCGCCCCCTTTGGGTCGGCGCCCTAGGCGGCCTCCTAGTTCGCCTATACGTTCGGGCCGGCCATGCAGCCACAGACTGAGCTTCGGTGTAGACCACTATTCACACTATCTGCTGCCATACTCCAGTATATAGCACATGCAATCAAAGGATCATGGGTCCAAGTAGTCTAAAAACTTAGAAGATTAAAAAAAGTTTTAAAAAAACATTTTGTATCGTAGGGTCCATAAAAATCTTGTCCATCAAAATATAAAATGAACTAACCTGTTCAGTAAATGCTGTAAAAAAAAAAAAAAGTATCACATTTGAATTGCTAGAACTGTGATTTTTTTTTTTTTTTTCTTGGCCTCCATTTTACCATGCAAACGCAATAAGAACAATGCTCAGCGCCATTTCACTGAAATAGATTGCAAACGCCATATCACAATTATATGTGAAAGTAGCAAAATATAAAACAAATAAATAAAAATCTGCTATCATTGTAATCATACTAACTCGACAATAAAACGGTCACCACTTAACCCTTTAACAACCACCAATATGTCTTTTAACAGCCATTAACCCCTTTCCGGCATAATAGTACACCCATGTCGGACTCCACCTGTTTGGTGCGTGCACCAGCGCTGGGCCTGCACCTTTCCAGGCTCATGACAGCTGATCTATACAATTGACATGTGCCCGCAACAGCCACTGGTGGAAATGCGATCCACCAGAAGCTGTGAACTAGTTAAATGAACTGTTAATCTTTCACAACAGCATTTAACTCGCGCTTACCGTAACAGCGTCATTAAACCCACCCATCGGTGACAGGGCTGCCATTAGGAATTTCGGGGGCCCCATACTGGCAAAATTTTCAGGGCCCCCTTGAGACTCCGCCCAGGCTCCACCCAGCCCCGCCTCCACCCCTCGAACTGTCCACAGTCCCACCGCTCTCTTTTGGAAAAACTCCACTTGTCACCTATCACACATTAACAGTTCCCATCACCAGATCACACACATAGCTGGCAGCTTTTGCTTTGGCCAAAAGATTTTTTTAAGCCGCTACCATAACAGGGTAGACACTTTTGGTCAGGCCCTACTCTACTGTAACCAATTAAATATTTGTTAAAATATGCAATACAATTTTAGGTATATTTTTATTTATTTTTCAATTTTTAAAATGACCAATAATATCACATACAAGGAACAAATACTGCTACACTGTAAGAGAAAGTTCTTACTGAGAGAGCTGGAAGAGCCGGACAAAATTGCAGACAATTCTTCTTGAAGCTGAGGTTGAAGTTTATTCGGAGGTACACGGCAAAACAGATACAGAAAAACAGAGGAGTTGGAATATGCGGGCAAAAACAGGAATTCCGACGTGCAGAGATTCGCTAGGAAGTCTGGCGGTAATAAGGCTTCATGCTAGATCATGGTGTGGCACGACGGCATGATGGCGGTGGAATGGCAACAAGCAACAGTAACAGGGGCTTCGTATACATTATGAGAACAAAGAAAGCTGCATCTTGCCGCAGAGGGCGTTTTACATTATAATTCTAAGGCGTTTTCATGATAATTCTAGAGAAACGTGGTTTAGAACAGAGAATATAATGACATAATATGAAGACCTTAATTAACGTTTCCTCACACAACATTAAAACCCATAAGTCATTGGTATCCATAGCTACTGTCCTTAATCTTATCATTGCCTCCAGACTATATCCATAAATTTGTGCATTTTGACATTTTAATGAGTTTGCTCTTTCTACCAACACTCACGTATACACACATTGACAATATATTTGTTAACCCTTTTCCCCTATTTATCCAATTTTCCTTTATGCAAGCCTGCCAGGGTGATAGCAGACATGATCTCATTTTAATTCTTCCATTTTAAAGTACATCTTATGAGTTCTTTTGTAAAAGTTGAATCTTCTCTAACTTTTGACAAGATGGCTGCCTGACTCATCATGGCTGCTCAGTATATTATGGCTGACCATTCTCTTACATGTCCAGACCACATATTACCACCACATAGTGACCTATAATACCACATACAAGGAACAAATACCACCACACCATGACCAGACCACATATTACTACCATAGCGACCGAATAATATCACATACAAGGAACAAATACCACCGCACCATGACCAGACCACATATTACCACCACAAAGTGACCAAATAATAGCACATACAAGGGACAAATACCACCACACCATGCCCAGACCACATATTACCACCACATGGTGACTGAATACTACAATACTAATCATTAATAAAAAACATAATACTATCACCATAAGTGGCATTATACACAGGAGATCTGTACTTAGTATTTAGTGTCTGCGTACAGGTAATATAGTGATCAATGACATTATGCACAGGAGCTCTGCATAGAATGTACAGGTAACACAGTGATCACTGGTGACATTATACACAGGAGCTCTGTATATAGTGCCAGTGTACAGGTAATACAGTGATCACTGGTGACATTGTACACAGGAACTCTGTATATAGTGTATAGTGTCAGTGTACAGGTAAAACACCTACTCACCTGTGACGTCTCTAGGTGGTCCTTCAGCTTCGCTTTTCATCTTCATCCAGCACAGACCGCCATCACATCTTCCAGCCAGGGCTCGTCTCTGCAGGAATTAACAATTATCTGCGCTCCGCTTTCAGAACACATTACTTAATTTTTTACCAACCTCTACACTACACCAGATGAAGAAAAAAGGTGACAGTGTTGCTCTACACAGTAACAGGACCCCCCACATTTAAAACAGTATCCTCAAAAAATTAAATACATCACTGCAGCAATAATATCCCTTAATTAGCCCCTATGGTAATAATATCCCCCATCCTGGCCCCGTGTATCTCATTCCTGGCTCCGGCCATATGTTCTCCCATCCTGCCCTCATGAGTATCCATTTTGCTCCCATATGATATCCCCATCCTGCCCCATCTGTCACTTGATCCTGCTCCATCTGTCCCGTGATCCTGACCCATCTGTCCCATGATCCTGCACTGTGTGTCTCCATCCTCCCCCATAATCCTGTCCCATCTGTTCTATCCTGCTCCATAGTCCTACCCCATCTGTTTCCATCCTGCCCCCTTGTCTCCATTCTGCCCCATGTGTTCGTGTCCTGCCCCATGTCTCTCATCCTGCCCCATGTCTCTCATCCTGCCGCATGTCTCTCATCCTGCCCCATGTCTCTCATCCTGCCCCATGTCTCTCATCCTGCCCCATATCTCCATTCTGCACTATGTCTCCATTCTGCCCCCTGTGTCTCCCATCCTGCTTGCAGATTTCAATAAAAATTTTTAAAAAAAACACTGTCTCCTTACCTGGCCATGGTTCAGCGCCGATGTCCACCCCAGGCATTTCAGTGCAGAGTCGCCGGCGAATGACAATGATGTCATACGCCAGCGACGTACGCACTGACATCAGCTGCCAGTCTACGATTGGCTGGCGGCTTTTAACTATTGCCGTGCGGGCCCGCATGGCAATAGAGTTTAACTGAACTTACGTCTCGGACGCAGGTTCAGTTACTGCAACGGCAAAATCCTGCCGCTAGGGCCCGGTTAGCAGATGAGATGGGGCCCGTTGCAGACCCCCTCTGTTCATCGGCCACATACACTAGTCAGGGCAGTAATGCCCTGATGGCGGCCCTGGCACCGTCCGGTGGTCGGCACACATAGCAAGTAAGCATTTCTGCTATGTACAGGTGATCTAACCATCGCCTCTATGTAGCAGAGCCAAACGGAGAACTGCAGCTTCTAGTCTCCCATGGAGACTATTGAAGCATGCAAAAAGTAAAAAAAAAAAATGTTTTAAAAACAATAAAAAAAAGTTCAAATCACCCCTTTCAAAATAAAGCAATAGAAAAAACATCAAACATACACATTTGGTATCACTGCGTTCAGCAATAAAAAAAATAAATAAAAAAATTAACACAATCTTTAAACAAAGTAATGAGAAAAAAAAGTAAAAACACCAGAATTTGTGTTTTTTTGGGTCGTCACAACATTGCATTACAATGAAATAACAGACAATAAAATGATCGAATCTGCACCAAAATAATATCATTAAAAACATCAGCTCGGCACGCAAAACAATAAGCCCTCACCCAACCTGAGAGCACAAAAAATGGAGACACTACGGTATCGGAATGTGTCACAAATTTTTTTAGTTTAACAAACTTTTGAGCTTTTTTTCACTACTTAGATAAATGAGAACCTAGACATGTTCGGTTTCTGTGAACTCTTAGTGACCTGGAGAATCATAATGGCAGGTCAGTTTTAATAATTAGTGAACATGTTAAAAAAAATCCAAAATACAACTGTGGGATTGCACTTTTTTTGCAATTTCACTGCGCTTGGAATTTTTGGCCTGTTTTCTAGTAATGATATGTTAAACCCAATAGTGTCATTCAAAAGTTCAACCCCTCCCGCACAAAAGAAGCCCTCATATGGCCATTTTGACCAAAAAATAAAAAAGTTATGGCTCTGGGAAGAAGGGAAGCAAAAAACAAAAATACAAAAATAGCTCTTTATTGTGAGTTCATTTTCCCCTTCACTGTCGATGCCTGATGAACTCCCTCTTCTGGTGAAGGAAGGTAGTGAGGCTGATTACCAAACACCTGATCTGGTAGATGATGACTGGGTAACAGGAACTTCTGACTGGATATAAGGCAGCCGACGCCCTTCTGAGTCGCTGGTGATTTCTCTGCTGGATTCTTGGAGACCAGTCTGATTCCTGCTTCCCAAAGATAAGTTTTTTGCTCTGCTATTGAACTTGTTAGTTTTGTTTTGTTTACCTTGTTTTTTGGAGTTCAGCCTTCCCCGGTCGGGGGTGTGCTGAGTTCCATTTTTGTCTCTGATCAGTTTGTCTCTTTGCTCTGTCTTCAGAATTTACCTGAGTGCTGATATAGTCTTTTTGAAGTCCTAGCGACTTCAGGGCCTGTTTTTCCTATCAGACGGTTGGGACATTTTTTGGTAGGGTTTTTTGCGGATTGCAGACAGCAGCTTTTCTATCCTGTCCTTTTTAGTTAGCTTGGGCCCCATCACTTGCTCAACCTATCTTTCTATCTGTGTTGGTGTTTTCATCTTGCTTCACTGTCATTATATGTTGGGGGCTGCCTATTGCTTTGGGGTCTGCTCTGGGGCAGTTTAGATTTCCCCTTTCTTTCTTTAGGCCTATTTAGTTCTCTGGCTGTGATCGAGGGGACTAGGGCATCGTAGGAACCCCCCACGGCTAATGTTAGTTGTTGTGGATAGGATCAGGGGTCTGCAATCCGATAGCTACCAACCTCTCCGGTTTTCTGGACTTAGCTTGTATTTTTGTTTTTTCCTCCTTCAGTGACTCATTCATAACAGCTCTGGTCGTTAAGGGTTTAAGAGGCCTTATTCCTCAACTCTACTTTTTGCCTGCACTGAGGAACAAGTGAATAGTGCTGCTCCGTGGCCGAAATTCCCACCAGTGACAGCTGTATTTGACAGCTGACACCCTGTGGGATTGGCCCCAGCCAGTTTTGGGGCCGATTACCCCTTAAATATCACTGTGAATTGCAATAGAGGTATCTAAGTGGTTAATAGAGGGTTAAAAGACCTCTTTTGGCAGGATCGACCCCCCCCCCTCCAGTCATTATCTTGGGGGTCCAATTTTTATGCACACATCTTAAGTACAGTAAATATACCAGCCCAAACCATTAGAATTGAATAGATAGGATAGATGTCATGTAGAAATTTAATGTCAGAATCCCCTTACATATAATAAACTAGCACCCTTTAGTGCCTTTCATGTGGCACTAAAGGATGTTTAGTCTTAATTAACTTATTGAATAAAAATAAATATTTTCTTTTTTTAAGACGTGGGGTTTCCCCTATTTTTAGTAACCAGCTAAGACAGCTGTGGGCTTATATTATCAAGCTGTGTAGGGCCAGATAACCATGGACATTCCCAGCCTATTAATATCAGCTCACATCTATCTGCCTTGTCTTGCTGGTTAGAAAAAATGGGGGCGACTCTAAAAAAAAAATGGCATGGGGTCCCTCCATTTTTGATAACCAGCAAAGGCAAAGCAGACACCTGTAAGTTTATATTAACCCCTTTCTGTCATATGATGTACTATTCCATCCATGTGCCCTGGGACTTAATGCCCATGGACGGAATAGTATGTCATCATCGATCAGCGGTGCTCACAGGGGGAGCGTGGCTGATCGCGGCTGGGTGTCAGCTGATTATCACAGCTAACACCTGGCCCTATGTACCAGGTACCGCTAAAAACGTCATCTTGCCTCGCACAACAACAAGCTGCCATACAGCGTCATCAGCGAAAAAATAAAAAAGTTATAGCTTGCAGAATAAAGCGATGCAAAAATAATTATTTTTATATAAAAAATTTTTTATTGTATAAAAGCACCAAAACATAAAAAAATATAAATGAGGTATCTTGGTAATCATACTAACCCGAAGACCAAAACTGCTTTATCAATTTTACCACACGTGGAACGGTATAAACGCCCCCCCCCAAAAAAAAGAAATTCATTAATTGCTGTTGTTTGTTCATTCTGCGTCCCAAAAATTGGAATAAAAAGCAATCAAAAAATGTCATGTGCCCGAAAATGGTACCAATAAAAACGTCAACTCGTCCCACAAAGAATAAGACCTTACATGACTCTGTGGGCCAAAATATGGAAAAATTATAGCTCTCAAAATGTGGTGATGCAAAAGCAATTTTTTTGCAATAAAAAGCGTCTTTTAGCATGTGACAGCTGCCAAACATAAAAACCCGCTATAAATAGTAAATCAAACCCCCTTTATCACCCCCTTAGTTAGGCAAAAATATTAAAATTTTAAAAATGTATTTATTTCCATTTGGGATAAAGTTAGGGTTCGGGTTGGGATTAGGGGTGGGTTAGGTTAGGTTTGTGATTAGGGTTGGGGTTAGGGTTGGAGTTAGAATTGGGGGGTTTCCACTGTTTAGGCATATCGGGGGCTCTCCATGGTGTCTGCTCTCAATTCCAGCCAATTCTGCATTGAAAAAGTCAAATTCCAGCCATGCCATGCGCCCAAACAGTGGTTTACCCCCACATATAGGGTATCAGCCTACTAAGGACAAATTGCACAACAACTTTTGGGGTACAATTTCTCCTGTTACCCTTGATAAAATAAAAAATTGGGGCGAAAATATCATTTTTGTGGAAAAAAATGATTTTATATTTATGGCTCTACATTACAAACTTCTGTGAAGCACTTGGGGGTTCAAAGTTCTCATCACACATCTAGATAAGTTCCTTGGGGGGGGTCTAGTTTCCAAAATGGGGTCACTTGTTGGGTTTCCACTGTTTAGGCACATCAGGGGCTCTCCAAACCCGACATAACGCCAGCAGACCATTCCATCAAAGTCTGCAATCCAAAACATCACTACTTCCCTTCCGAGCCCCGACGTGTGCCCAAACAGTAGTTTTCTCCCACATCAGCGTCCTCAGGACAAATTGGACAACAACTTTTGGGGTCCAATTTCTCCTGTTACCCTTGGGAAAATAAAAAATTGGGGACAAAAAGATCATGATTGTGGAAAAAATATAATTTCTTTCACGCCCGGGCATTATAAACTTCTGTGAAGCACTTGGGGGTTCAAAGTGCTCACCACACATCTAGATAAGTTCCTTGGGGGGGTCTAGTTTCCAAAATGGTATCATTTCTGGGGGTTTCCACTGTTTAGGCACATCAGGGGCTCTCCAAACGCAACATGGCGTCCAGACAACTCTGTGCTGAAAAAATCAAACGGCGCTCCTTCCCTTCCTAGCTCTGACATGCGCCCAAACAGTGGTATACTCCCACATATGGGGTATCAGCATACTCAGGACAAATTGTACAATAACTTTTGGGGTCCTGTTTCCCTTGGGAAAATAAAAATTGGGGGTGAAAAGATCATTTTTGTGGAAAAAATATGATTTTTTAATTTTACGGCTGTACGTTATAAACTTCTGTGAAGCCCTTTGGGGTTCAAAGTTCTCACCACCCACACATCTAGATAAGTTCGTTGGGGGGTCTAGTTTCCAAAATGGAGTCACTTGTGTGTGTGTGTGGGGGGTTATCCACTATTTAGGCACATCAGGGGCTGTCCAAATGCGACATGGCGTCCGATCTCAATTTCAGCCAATTTGGCGTTGAAAAAGTCAAACTGCACTCCTTCCTTTCAGTGCTCTGCCATGCGCTGAAACAGTGGTTCCCCCCCCACACATGGGGTATCAGTGTACTCAGAACAAATTGCACAATAACTTTCGGGGTCCAATTTCTTCTGTTACCCTTGGTAAAAAAAAAATTGGACCTGAAGTAATTTTTTTGTGAAAAAAGTTAAATGTTCATTTATTTTTTTTTTTTTAAACATTCAAAAAATTCCTGTGAAGCACCTGAAGGGTTAATAAACTTCTTGAAAGTGGTTTTGAGCACCTTGAGGGGTAACGAAAAACAATTTGGTTCCAAAATTGTGCTGATGTAAAGTAAACATGTGGGAAATGTTACTTACTAAGTATTTTATGTGCCATATCTCTGTGATTTAAGGGCATGAAAATTCAAAGTTGGAAAATAGCGAAATTTTCTAAGTTTTCCCCAAATTTCTGTGTTTTTTTTTCTAAAATAAACGCAAGTTATATCAAAGAAATTTTACCACTAACATGAAGTACAATATGTCACAAGAAAACATTCTCAGAATCACCAGGATCCATGGAAGCGTTCCAGAATTATTACCTCATAAAGGGACAGTGGTCAGAATTGTAAAAATTGGCCCAGTTATTAACGTGCAAACCACCCTTGGGGGTTAAGGGGTTAATAGATGGCAGAGTGGGTCGTAATGGACAGATTTTTGCACTGCCTTCCCAGGTCAGTGCAGACCGGATTTGCCCAGGGGATTCCCAAAATCCAGATGACCTGATTGGCCTAGTAGAAAGGTACCATGTGGTTGAGAGGAACCTAAGGAACCCGGGTGGTGTTGCAACCTCATACTTGGGTACCCATAGAGAGCCCAGATCCCAAAAGAGGGGTAGTAGAGCCACCATTGCGGGGAGTCCGAGATCCCAAGAGGTCGCTGAGGGGTTGCCAAAGGCCACGGATACGGACTTGCTCTAATAGAGATGTCATGTTCCTTGTCAATTAGCTGCCCGTGTCCTATCCCCTACAAACAGATGGACTGTAGCATGGGGAGGCGCTGTTCGTACTATGCCTACCCCTCCCTGCAGTGTGGACTATCAGCTCGGTGAGGGCCCGCTGCATGTCCCATAACAATAAATGGGGTACTGGTGTCAGGACTCTTGGACTCAGGGAGGTTGGTGACACTGGAAAGGGCCACACTCCCCCACCACTTGATTCACAGAAAACACGTGGGCATCCACTGTATTCACGGGGACGCCAAAGACTGCCCCATTGCCAGAGTGTTTATAAAAATGAACTGTGGGGCTGAGACCTACAAGGTTGGGGTGGTTAAGGACTTTCTACACACGGAGATAATAGAGCAGGACTTTAGCCTGTTCTGGGACTTATGGCAGAAGGCTGGGATACCACGTGACTCAAACAGGAGCCAGTTCAACCTTGATGAAACCCCATCGCAGTCAGAGGTGGATGAGTTCCTCTCTTGTGTCCTGTGTGGTAACGAGAACGAGACGGTGGCCATTGAGGCTAAGATTCCTGAACTGAGGGGGGATATTTCGGGACTGCTCAAATACAAGATCTTACTCTAAAAGAGGCATTTGACAATGTAAAGGGGATAAATGGGGTTGTTCAAGAGTCGGGGGCTGACATCAGGTTTCCACATTTTGCTTTAAATGAGGAGTTGCTATATCGGGTCACTAGATTAAGAAGGGAAGTGGTAGAGCAGTTGTCAGTACCATGTCCCTATAGGCATAGGGCCCATTCTTAGGTGGGCATCTGGGAGTAGACAAAACTCAAGAATGGGTCCTGCAGATGTTGTACTAGCTTGGATACCACAAAGAGATTAACTACTGCCAGTCCTGTCCTACTTGTCAACAGATGCTCCAATTCTGGGTTGACTGAGGGCTTGTCTTATTAGGCTGGTAAAGGGGAAAATATCCATGGAACTTCCTAGCCTATTAATAACAGCTACCAGGTGTCTGATTTGCCTTCGATGGTTATTAAAATAGTGGGGACACCATGTCATTTTTTGTGTCCCCCCCCCCCCATTTTTAATAACCAGCAAAGCAGACAGTGGTGGGCTGATAGGTTGGGAAAGTAGAATGGATAATGGCCATTTCCCAGCCTAAAAAAAAACCAGCTCACAGCTGTCTGCTTTCTTTTGGCTGGTTATTAAAAATAGTGGGCACCCCACATTGGTTTATGTTATTTATTTACTGACAAGTACAATAAACTACACACGCAAGGTACTGCTTCACTCCTCCACTTGGACCTCTGCCTTTTGGTTCAATATTATTATTTTTTATTTTTTTATTCTGTTATTTTAAGTAATTTTCCTATCCATATTTGTTTGGAGGGAAATTGTCCTGCTCTTACCCCATTTTGCTTCCTTTTGCAGCCCCCTAGCCCTTACTATGACCATTTTACTGGTATTTTTCAGCACCAAAAGTCGGGTCCCCATTGACTTATATGGTGTTCGGGTTTGGGGTCAAGTTCTGGTAGCCGAACCGAACTTTGGAGTAGAGATTGGCTGAACTCAAACTTCCACAGGTCTGCTCATCCCTCTTTGTGAGGTAATAACTTTGGAATGCTTCAATATATCCTAGTCTTTCTGAGATAGTATTTTCTTGACATGCTGTACTTCATGTTATCTATAAATTTTGGTTAATTTGATTTGAATTTTCCAACAAACTTTACAAAACCAACTATTTTAAGGACCACATCACATTTAAAGAGGCTTTGAGGTGTCTATGTGACAAAAAGTAACCAAAAGTGACTATTTTAAAAACTGCGCCCCTCGAAGTCCTTGTCAAAAATTCACAGCTGGGGGGTAACGCTAAACCCACCACTGTTTCCATTTGTCAAGGGAATGCAAGTCCAATTTTTAGGACAATTACACAATTGGCGGCCGAGAGATGGATGAGACTGTGGCAGCTTCCATTATACTGGTTATTGGGAAACTAACGGTGACCAGGTGGTATATACACCTCCATTTCCAACGTATGGAATATCTGTATATAACGGAGGACTGTCACTGCCAAGCTCCTCAATAACAAAAAGAACCTACTCACTGCCACCATCAATCGTTTATAGAGACCAATTGGACACCCATTACAGGTAGTGTATGGCTCAAAAATGCAGTTTACAGAGCAAGAGGAACAGAGATAATAAATTTTATATTTAATCCAGAAAGGTAGGCAGTGTTTATAAAAATTATACAAGATGATACAAAAGGAAACAAAACAATACAATATATTAATAACTTTTATTTTTGTAGCGCCAACTTATTTCACAGCGGCAGCACTTTGCAATTTTAGTGGGGACTTGTACAGACAATAAAGACATTACAAAATAAGCATAATTCAGATATCAAAAAGAGTGAGGGCCCTGCTTGCAAGCTTACAATCTAAGAGGAAATAGGGGAGACACAATATATACAATTACATAAAATAAAAAATGAATAATGAAATAAACTTACTAAACCTGGTCACAGAAATGGCTCAAAGTTTAGCGGAGCCATGCGATCCAATTAGAGAACGGGGAGAACCTGCAGCAAACTGTGCCTTCCAAGTACCCAGATACAAATGCTGATTTTTATTAGATCTAAAGCAGAGGTCTCAAACACGTGGGCCGCATGCGGCCCCTGAGGCAGGCATCTGCAGCCCACAGTGCACCAAAATGTCTCACTCCCTGAGGCGGGTGGAAGGCGCGCATTCAGGAGCGTGCGATGGCTGTTCTGTGTGCACAGGACCTGGGATGAGGTCACAGGAGGGGGAGGAGTCATGGGTCACACGATCAGGGGCCTCAGTGTATGCAGGATGCTGCTGTCTGTGCTGGTTGTCACGGTGCTGGATGAAAGTAAGTTTATGTGTAGGGTCAGGAGGGTTTTACAGGGTGAATGTAGCATGTGTGTACGGAGCAGAGCCGTGTGTGTACGAAGTGTGCGGAGCGGAGCCGTGTGTGTATGAAGTGTGCGGAGCTGAGTGCGTACGAAGTGTACGGAGCGGAGCCGCACGTGTACGGAGTGGAGCCGCATGTGTACGAGGTGTATGGAGAGGAGCTGTGTGTGTACAGAGCAGAGCCATGTGTGTACGAGGTGGACGGAGCAGAGCTGTGTTTGTAAAAGGCGTATTAAGTTAGAAAGGAATGCGGCCCGCCAGCTCAAATTTTTTTTTATGTGCAGCCCATTTACTCTGCCGAGTTTGAGACCCCTGATCTAAAGTATGCCCGCAGACCTTCCCTTCATTAGCTCATGTGTTTGTGGATTGTTGGATGTGCTCGGCCTGTTAGAATTTTATGAGATACCATTTACATAGAGAACAAATATAAAAGGTATAGCATCATCTATCAATATGTTATTACATTGGAGGGACTCTAGTGGCCCTACGGTGATGAGTGAATGCATCAAGGTTACACTTGAAGGTGGAGATGCCTGGGTCTCGTACCTCTCTGTTCTCCTACAAAATCCTAAACTGCTCCCACCCTCCTCCAGGGAGGAATGGGGTGGAAATGAAAGGATAAACATAAGCTGGGCAGACAGGGGGAAACCAAGGTACAATCAAACAGCAGACACACAGGAGAATATAAAGGGAAAATGGGTGCACACTAAAAAGGCAGAAAAGCAACATGAAAAAAATGCCAAAGGGGAGGATAGAGGAATTCACAACAAATCACATGCAACAATCTCAAAATGACTAAGAGCGACTCTCCAGACCACTTTCTCCAATGAAGCCAGGAAGAGAATAAAGATTCTATTTCTCGCATGGAGGGAAGCCAGACACAGATTTATATAATGGAAGGCTGTGGTTCCAATAAACACCACAGACAATAAACAATGTGGAACTCTAAACTCTTTCCATGCCACACGAAACTTGAAAACTCATGAATGACCATGTAAATTTAAAGAGAACCTGTGATCAGCTAATTGCTGCTATCTTCTAGTCTCAAATGTACCACAGGTCCCAGCAGAGTGCGACACATTCATGACAGTCCATCTCTTTGCTATGACATAGAAAATCTTTATCCCATAAATATCGAATAGATACAAACCTTAATATTACTATCTGGACCCTAGAGCCAGGCTGTCTACCATCTGTAGAAAAAAAACCTAAAGAAATGGGATATAAACTGGTGTGAATGCAGCATGTGCTGTATGAAAGGAAACTGTGCCTGGGAAAGCATACTTCTCTAATGGTAAACAAATCTCCTTTTGGTAACTAGTTACCGGAGAAGACCTTTCCTGTTTAATTACTTGCACACTGCAGGGAATCTCGGCTTTAAAAGCAGCTTGAATTGTTAGCTCTTTCTATGTCTTGATTCGTTTTTCTCAATTCCAAGCTATACGTAATTTTACCTATCACCCAAATGTTTAATGTGAGGTCCTACTTCACAAGGAGTTTGAATTGTCAGTTATTCTCCCTTGCGGAAATGTCTTATGGATTTTAATTTTTCTGACAGTCCTTGAAACCACATTCAAAAAGTTTATTAATGCTTTAGATGCTTTGCGGGAATTAAAACAATGTGGAAGTAGTAAATGAAAATTTTCATTTTTCCCACAAAAATTTTGCTTTTGCCACAAATTTTTCACTTTCACAAAGGTAAGAGGAGCAAATGGACTGTACAATGTGGTGGAAAACTTCTGTTTGGGCACAAGGCAGGGCTCGGAAAAGATGGAGCACCATCTGACTTTGGAATACAAAATTTAATGGAATACATAGCCGAAAGTGCTGACAAGCTTTAAATTGTTTAACAAAATTAAGTATTTCTCCCAGAAAATTATTGTGATTACACACATTTTGTTACACACATGTCTATTTCCTTTGTGTGTATTGGAACAACGCAAAAAAAATAGGGAAAAAAAGGCAAATTCAACATAATTTTACACAAAACCCCCAAAATTGGCCAGACTAAATTGTTGGCTCCTGTCCAAAATTGTGGGTAAACAATTTTGTTTCAAGCATGTGATGCTCATTTAAACTTACCTGTGGCCAATAACAGGTATGGTTAATTAGAAAATCACACCTGAAACCAGAAAAAAAGGGGAGAAGTTAACACAATTTCTGCATTGTGTGTCTGAGTGTGTCACTAAGCATGGAGAGCAGAGAGAGAAGAGAACTGTCTGAGGATTTGAAAACCAAAATTGTTGAACAGTATCAACAATCTTAAACTTCCAAGTCCATCTCTAGTGATCTTGATGTTCCTTTGTCCTTGGTGTGCAACATAATTAAGAAGTTTACAACCCATGGGGCTGTAGCTAATCTCACTGGACTTGGACGGCAGAGAAAGATTGATGAAAGGCTGTAACACAGGATAGTCCGGATGGTGGACAAGCAGCTCCAGTCAAGTTCCAAAGAAATTCAAGCTGTCCTGCAGGTTCATGATGCATCAGTGTCAATGTGAATTATCCGGCGACACTTAAATGACATGAAAGCGCTTTAGCAGGAAACACAGGAGGACCCCATTGATGACACAGAGATGAAAAAGCTAGGCTTCAGTTTGCCGCCAAACTGTATGTGAGCGAGTCAAAATCCTTCAGGGAAAGCATCTTGTGGACAGAGACAGCTTTTGGTAAAGCACATCAATCTACTGTTTACCGAAAATGGAATGAGGCCTACAAGGAAAAAGCACAGTACCTATAGTCAAATATGGTGAAGGTTCAAAGATGTTTTGGAGTTGTTTTGCAGCCTCTGGCACTGGGCGTCTTGACTGTGTGCAAGGCATCATAAAATCTGAAAATTACTAGCGGATTTTGCCTTGCATTGTAGTGACCAGTGTCAGAAAGCTGGGTTTGCATCCTAGGTCATGGTTCTTCCAACAGGACATTGACCTCAAACATACTTCAAGAAGAACCAAGAAATGGATGGAAACTAAGCACTGGAGAGGTCTGAAGTGATCAGCAATGAGTCCGAATCTAAATCCCATTGAATTACTGTGAAGAGATCTTAAAATTGAAGTTGAGAGAAGGCACCCTTCAAATATGAGAGACCTGGAACTATTTGCAAAAGAAGAGTGGTCAAAAACTCCAGTTGAGGAGTGTAAGAAGCTTGTTGATGGTTATAGCAAGTGATTGCAGTTATTTATTCCAAAGGGTGTGCAAATATTAAGCTTTGTGTGCCAATAATTTTGTCTGGCTCATTTTTGGGATTTTGTGTGAAATTATGTCCAATTTGCCTTTTTTTTCTCTCTTTTTTTTTTTTTTTTTGTGTTGTTCCAATACATAAAAAGGAAATAAACATGAGTATAACAAAACATGTGTAATTGCAATAATTTTCTGGGAGAAATACTTCATTTTCTGGAACAATTTCAGGAGTGCCAACAGTTTTAGCCATGACTGTGGAAGAAAACTACTGTTTAAGTGCGCGACAGGAGACTCGGAAAGAAGGAAGCACTATTTGAAGTTTGGAGCGCTATTTTGGCTGTATTAAATGTGGACAACATGTTACATTTGAAAAGCCGCTAACGTTCCAAAACAGCAGAAACCCCCACAAGTGACCCCATTTTGGAGACTGCACCTCTAGAGAAATTCATCTAGGGGTCTAGTGAACATTTTTATCCCTCAGGTGAGTCACAGAATTGCATAACATTGGGCTGAGTAAATGGAAAATTACCATTTTTTTCCACCAAAATATTGCTTTGTCCCCAAGCTTTCATTTTTCAAAAAAGATAATAGGAAAAATTGAACCATACAATTTTTCACACACTTTATCTAGAGTATGCCAATACCCCATAAGTGATAGAAAGCTACTTTTGAGGCACACTGACATACATATTAGTCCATAACTGTTTGACGACACAGTCAAAAAACTCCATATCAACATACAGTATATAACACATAATCCACATTCAAAAAAATTCAGAAAAAGGAGTCACAATATTTTATTTAAAAAAAAATTACCAAAACATATGAAAAAATGACTAAAAATAGGTGCCTCATGACAACAAGAGACGTGGCGCTAATGATTCTTTCAATCAGTAAAATAATTTATTTGTAATAGAAAACCCAGGATAAGAAAACACATGATAGTTATCTCTAAAGTGAAAAATGTCTTAAATACAGGGCAAAAAGAAAGAGCTGACCTTAAATATGCAAGACAATTCGGCACAGTGCCTTTAACCCCTTCCTGCCATCCGACGTACTATCCCGTCCATGGGACCCGGACCCCTATGCCCATGGACGGGATAGTACGTCTCAGCGATCAGCGGCGCCCACGTGGTGAGCGCCGCTGATCGCGGCCGGGTGTCAGCTGGTTATCACAGCTGACACCCGGCACAATGTGTCAGGGGCGGTCACGGACCGCCACGACACGTTAACCCTTTGCACACCGCAATCAAACATGATCGCGGTGTACAGGGGGTTAAAGGGAAGCATCGGCAGGGAGGGGGCTCCCTCCGTGCTTCCCTGAGCCCCCCACGGCAGCGCAATGTGCAGCGCTGCTGCGGAGGGCTCCTTTCCTGCAGGCCTCCGAATCCAAGATGGCGACGGGGGCCTTCGGGGGCCTGCAGGAAGCTGGCTTCCTCAGTGCCTGCAAAGCGCAGGCATGTGGAAGCCTTCTGCACTGCCTGTGACAGATCGCTGATCTGTCACAGTGATCTGTGATGTGACAGATCAGCGATCTGTCACAGGACAGTGATGTCCCACCTGGGACTATTTAATAAAGTAAAAAAAAAATAAAAAAAAGTGTTAAAATAATTAAAAACAAATCGCCAAATAAATTAGAAAAAAAAAAAAAATATTCCCCCAATAAATCCATTTTTTGGAAATAAAAAAAAAACAATAAAAGTACACATTAGGTATAGCCGCGTCCGTAACGACCCGCCCTATAAAACTGTCCCATTAGTTAACCCCTTCAGCGAACCCCTTAAAAAATAAAAATAAAGCACAAAGCAAAAAATAATAATTTATTATCATACCGCCAAACAAAAAGTGTAATAACGCGCGATCAAAAAGACGCATATAAATATCCATGGTACCGCTGAAAACGTCATCTTGTCCCGCAAAAAAAGGAGCCGCCATACAGCATCATCAGCGAAAAAATAAAAAAGTTATAGCTCGCAGAATAAAGCGATGCAAAAATAATTATTTTTTATATAAAATAGTTTTCATTGCATAAAACCGACAAAACATAAAAAAAGACCTAAATGAGGTATCGCTGTAACCGTACTGACCCAAAGAATAAAACCGCTTTATCAATTTTACCGCACTCAGAACGGTGTAAACGCACCCCCCAAAAAGAAATTCATGAAACGCTGGTTTTTGTTCATTCTGCGTCCCAAAAATCGGAATAAAAAGCGATCAAAAAAGGTCACGTGCCCGAAAATGGTACCAATAAAAACGTCAACTCGTCCCGCAAAAAATAAGACCTAACATGACTCAGTGGGTCAAAATACGGAAAAATTATAGCTCTCAGTATGTGGTGATGCAAAAACCATTTTTACAATAAAAAGCGTCTTTTAGCGTGCGACAGCTGCCAAACATAAAAACCGCCATAAATAGTAAATCAAACCCCCCGTTATCACCCCCTTAGTTAGGGAAAAATAATAAAATAAAAAAAATGTATTTATTTCCATTTTTACGCTAGGGCTAGGGTGAGGGTTAGGGCTAGGGTTAGGGCTGAGATTAGGGTTAGGGGTGTGTTGGGGTTCGGGTTGGAGTTAGAATTGGGGGTTTCCACTGTTTGGGCACATCAGGGGCTCTCCAAATGCAGCATGGCGTCTGATCTCAATTCCAGCCAATTCTGAGTTGAAAAAGTCAAATGGTGCTCCTTCCCTTCCAAGCTCTGCCATGCGCTCAAACAGTGTTTTATCCCCACATGTAGGGTATCAGCCTACTCAGGACAAATTGCAAAACAATTTTTGGGGTCCAATTTCTCCTATTACCCTTAGGAAAATAAAAAATTGGGGGCAAAAATATCATTTTTGTGGAAAAAAAATGATTTTTTTATTTTCACGTCCGAGTGTTATAAACTGCTGTGAAGCCCTTGGGGGATCAAAGTGCTCACCACACATCTAGATAAGTTCCGTGGGGGGTCTAGTGTCCAAAATGGGGTCATTTGTGGGGGGTTTCCACTGTTTAGGTACATTAGGGGCTCTCCAAAGGCAACATGACACCCGCAGACCATTCTATCAAAGTCTGCATTCCAAAACGTCACTACTTCCCTTCCGAGCCCCGACGTGTGCCCATACAGTAGTTTTCTCCCACATATGGGGTATCAGCATACTCAGGACAAATTGGACAACAACTTTTGGGGTCCAATTTCTCCTGGTACCCTTGGGAAAATAAAAAAATGGTGACTAAAAGATCATGTTTGTGGAAAAATACGAATTTTTTATTTTCACGCCCGGGCGTTATAAACTTCTGTGAAGCACTGGGGGGTTCAAAGTTCTCACCACACATCTAGATAAGTTCCTTGGGGGGGTCTAGTTTACAAAATGGTGTCATTTGTGGGGGGTTCCACTGTTTAGGTACATCAGGGGTTTTCCAATCGCGACATGGTGTCCGATCTCAATTCCAGCCAAAAACGTCAAATGGCGCTGCTTCCCTTCCGAGCTCTGCCATGCGCCCAAATAGTGGTTTACCCCCACATGTGGGGTATCAGCGTACTCAGGACAAATTGCACAATAACTTTTAGGGTCCTGTTACCCTTGGGAAAATAAAAATTGGGGTGAAGAGATCATTTTTGTGGAAAAAATATGATTTAATTGTACCGCTGTACGATATAAACTTCTGTAAAGCCCTTGTGGGTTCAAAGTTCTCACCACATATCTAGATAAGTTCCTTGGGGGGTCTAGTTTCCAAAATGGGGTCACTTGTAGGGGGTTTCAACTGATTAGGTACATCAGGGACTCTCCAAACGTGACATGGCGTCCAATCTGAATTCCAGCCAATTTTGCATTGAAAAAGTCAAACGGCGCTCCTTCCATTCTGAGCTCTGCCATGCACCGAAACAGTCATTCCCCCCACATATCAGGTATCATCGTACTCAGGACAAATTGCACAATAACTTTTGCAGTCCAATTTCTCCTGTTACCCTTGGTAAAATAAAAAAAATTGAACCTGAAGTATTTTTTTTATGAAAAAAAGTTAGATGTTCATTTTTTTTAAATATTCAAAAAAATTCATGTGACGCACCTAAAGGGTTAATAAACTTCTTGAATGTGGTTTTGAGCACCTTAAGGGGTGCAGTTTTTAGAATGGTGTCACTTTTGGGTATTTTCTATCATATAGACCCCTCAAAGTGGCTTCAAATGTGATGTGGTCCTAAAAATAAAATGGTGTTGTAAAAATGAGAAATCGCTGGTCAAATTTTAACCCTTATAACTTCCTAACAAAAAAAAATGTTGGTTCCAAAATTGTGCTGATGTAAAGTAAACATGTGGGAAATGTTACTTATTAAGTTTTTTGTGTGCCGTATCTCTGTGATTTAAGGGCATAAAAATTCAAAGTTGGAAAATTGCGAAATTTTCAAAATTTTTGCCAAATATCCGTTTTTCTCACAAATAAACACAAGTTATTTGAATGAAATTTTACCACTAACATGAAGTACAATATGTCACGAGAAAACAATGTCAGAATCACGGGGATCCATGGAAGCGTTCCAGAGTTATGACCTCATAAAGGTACAGTGGTCAGAATTGTAAAAATTGGCCCGGTCATGAACGTGCAAACCACCCTTGGGGGTGAAGGGGTTAAAACTAAATGACATAGTTAAAATGCTTTAGTGCAAATGTAGGAGGTATGATACATTACATTTGCTTATGCCTCTGCTCTTCTCGTTCATCCCGATGCCGTATGTTATTAGTGTATGAATATTTGTAATATATGATGGTACTGCTACCTGACTTAGTGTATTACCACTCTTATACAATGGTACTGCTACACTGTTATGTGTATTACCGTGTCCTACTGAATGTATATACAGTATGTATAATGTTCTGCTTTTGTAATGCTGCTATGTATAGTGTACAGGGTAAGTGTAGTGTTCACGTGTGTAGAAATAACGTAGCTGCTCCGTAACATTCAAGCCAGGAGCCCAGTCATCCATAGCACCAGGCCAGTACAGCAGGAGATCACAGTGGGCTAGGAACAAGGACTTGAGACAGAAGTAGTGACAAGGCGGGGACACATGTGGCTGATGACCTCAGATCCCAGGCGAAACAGCTGAGGGAACTTCCAGGAACAGTGAGTTTGACCCAGGAGGATGCTGTCATCGCAAGAGACAGTACAGAGGGGCACGTCACTCCCCATGTGGCTACTGACTTCAGGAGCTGATGATCTTATGTCTGGGGTGAAACAGACAGGTGAATATCTACCCATAGCAGAGCTTAACAGTGAGGACGCTGAGGGCTCATCTGGAATGGTCCGACCCGGGTACGTGCTGTGCAACTGTGAGAGAAGTGCAGGGAAGGGAAGGAACAATGCAGTGTGAAGCCTGTTGTTAATGTTGTGAAGACTATGGATGTGCTGTGTAGAGAACCCAGTAAAGATGTTCTTGTTAAAGATGAAATGGACTGTGTCTCAATTTATGCAAATTCACCTGGAGAGGGTCCCCTGTGGCACAGGGAAGATCTTGAAGGAGCAGGACCTGAAGACACAGGAATGCTGACTAATGAACATTGTTTTTCTGTGAGGGGAGGTCAGGACACTAATACCCAGGTGTCCTCAGCCATGACTACGGTCCTGGCTAAACATTACACATACCTATTAGATTCAAAAAATTCCCTACTACCGGAAAACAGCACAACTCAAAATACAAAATATCAAGCAAATACTCACAATTCAATTAAGAAAGGGAGATAATCGAGTTTTTATAGCTAAAATGACATATTTTATTATAAACAACGAATAAGACAGAGCATATAAACTAATGGGGCACAGGGCAAATATAATCAACATAGTAAAACATGGCGCTTCATGATAAATATCAATATGCATAAGAATACAGTATTATAGAATATATGTGTGCCATACAAAATCATTGCAGTGACCAACTGTACTTAGGCTGAATATAAAGGATAAAAGTTCCTTCTTATAATCAGATGCATCTGGCTTAATGCCTATTAAAGGGCTGGAACAATAATCCAATGCTCCCTGGTGCTACATCGAGATAGGATTCTAAACGTACATATTACATGTGCAAGCGCCCATAGAACTTATGAGCTTAGTGCAAAAGTGTCCTAAGGCTGGTTTCACACTAGCGTTTTATCGCGCAGAACATCGTGCACGATCGGTCGCACGCGCAATGGTCCCCTATCTTTAAAATGGTGGGCGCAGTGTCTAGCGATTGCACGCGTGCCTCAACATTTTAGTGCGCTGCGCATTATCCAGGTGTGCGACCAGATGCGCCGGACGCTTCATGTTGCATTTTTTGTTCCGCCAAATGTTGTTAACAAATCGCATGCGCGCATCAGCACACGCAATGCGCAAAAAATATTATTATAGTCTATGGTGTCGCTGACGTGCGCTGTGAAGTGCGCACGTCAGCGCTTTTTGAGCGTGTGCGATTTCAGAGTAAACAATGTCTAGACACTTGTTTAGTCCACCCCCCTAAACAAGCAACATTGTTTTGGAGGAGGGTACATAAAATAAGGTGTCTCCAGTGCCAGATCATTACTCTCCAGAGCGACTGCCAGAGATAAGAAGCCAAGACAGATTACACCCACCCAGCCAGAGACAATCCACTACTTTGGAGAACCCAGCAGCTATATTGCGAGTATTCTATAATCAATTTATGTGAGCCTGTCTTTTAAAATATATTATGTACTAATGTATTTTTTTTTCCAGCATGTCTTCTGGATCCCGATACAGTCCTTCCCAGCAAGAACTGGCCGAAGCAGAGCTTGAGGTGAGGATTTTGCTGCCATTATTTTTTCTATTACTGTTCTTCTGTCCTGTTTTTCATCCTCTATATCTTCCTTTTCTTTTTTTTTTTCTATATCATTCTTCATAATTTCCAAGATTCTAAATTTATTTATTTTCTAGGTTCCACAACGGGATGAAGACCTCTTTATCGACAATGAGCACCTGATCAGCCTTGTGCAGGAGTGTGTGCCGTTGTGGGACAGCCGTGACCAGCAGTACAAGGACACTGTGGTGAGCCGGCAGCTCTGGAATGAGGTGGCCGCAGCGTTGATAGAGGGCTGGGACAGCGCCTCTGCAGCTTCAAAAAAGGCGTTTAGTAAGTATTTCCCTGTTGTGAGATGCCACATTGATGATTGGTCCTGAGGATACTGTTTTTTTTCCTGATCGATTCTATCAGGGACCATAACAGTGTCCTCAGGATCAGCAGTGAATGCAGTGTGTATTGTAATGCTGTATTGATCATGCTTGCACTCTTGCCGCTGATGGTACTTGTGTGTTTACTGCAAGATATATTCTTGCAGTAAACACACAAGTGTCCTCAGGTCCACAGTGAATGCAGTGTGTATTGTAATGCTGTATTGATTCTGTTTTCACTCTTGCTCCTGAAGGTGCTGGTGTTTTTGTTGCAAGATATATTCTTGCATCAAACACACCAGGGCTCTCTGGATCAACAGTGACTGTTTGTGTATTGGACTGCTGTATTGATTCTGTTTTCACTCTTGCTCCTGAAGGTACTGGTGTGTTTGTGGCAAGATATATTCTTGCATCAAACACACCAGTGATCTCTGGATCAACAGTGACTGCTTTGTGTATTGGACTGCTGTATTGATGCTGGTGTCATTATTGCTCCTGAAGGTACTGGTGTGTTTGTTGCAAGATATAGTCTTGCAGTAAACACACCAGTGTCCTCTGGATCAACAGTGACTGCTTTTCGTATAGGACTGCTGTATTGATCATGCTTGCACTCTTGCTGCTGATGATACTTGTGTGTTTACTGCAAGATATATTCTTGCAGTAAACACACCAGTGTCCTCAGGTTCAACAGTGAATGCAGTGTGTATTGAATACTTTTGGGTTGCCGCATTGACTGTTTGACAAGGTCACTCAGGTGTGTGTGATGATACAGTTTGCCATCAGTGCATTGTATAATGTTTTTTTTTTACATTTTTTCAACAGTGAACAAAATCCGCACACGTTGGCGTTCGACGAAGGACCGCTTCAACACTGATGTTCGTGCTGAGGGACAGGTTCGCAGTGGTTCAGCGGCAAGGACCAGAATAAAGTACCGCTATCATCGCGTGTTGGAATTCCTACGACCGGTCCTTGCCACCAGAGCGTAAGTATAATTTTTTTTTTTTTGGTTTTAATTGAACATAATCGGTGATTTTATATTCCACAGCTGATGCTTCTTGTTAATGCATGATACTAATGTTTTGCTTTTCTTTCCACAGCACCTGGAGCAGCACCCTGCAACCTGTCACTGGAGCGATCCTTCATCGATCGACCTCAGACCCGTCCCAGCCATCCGACAGCCAGGAAGCAACTAGCAGGTCTGCCACACAGACAGCTGGTGACCAGGAAGCTTTTCAATGAGGTGTTCCCTTGTCCCAGGTCTCTGCCACTGGTTATGCGGGCACTACCCGCCAGCGGCAGAGGGCCTCGGACAGGCCTGTCTTGCCTGAGTTCATGCACTTGAGCGAGGCCTTTCATGCCAGCCTCAAGTCGCTGTCCAAAAGAGTGGAAAGTAGAGTTGAGCGAAACGGAACATGGAAGGGCCCGACACATGAGCACCTGTTTGCTGCACTGCAACTAGAGTTGAGCGAAACGGGTCGGTCAAATTCAAAAATTGCCGACTTTAGCTAAAGTCGGATTTCGCTGATCGAAATCCGACCATAGCGTGAGGTCGCTGAGCCGAGCGCCAAAGTCGCGTTTCAAATAATGCTTCAAGCGCCTTTTCTCAGCCAATGATGGAGGACGCACACTGTGGGCAACGCGATGACATGGGCAGCGGCCACCACCATCTTAGAGAAGGGCATTGAAGTGATTGGCTGGCTTTATGTGGCGTCACAGTGGCTATAAAAGGCCGTGACCGCCGACCGCCATCTTACTTCTGCCGATCTTAGAATAGGGAGAGGTGCTGCTGCTGATTCTGAATAAGGGAGAGTGTTAGGCAAGGAAGAAGAAAAAAAAAATTGCTTCTGCTGATAGCGCTTTTCACTGTACAGTTAGTGTGCAGTGAAAAGGGAGGATTTTTGTTGTGTGCAGCAGCGCTGGTGGTGATTAGGCTGCCTTTTAAGGCTACCTGATGGCTGCATTGCTGGGTGCACACTGCTGTTCAAACTGCTTTTTTCAAAGCACTACAACTTTTATTATTTTGTTCTGGTGAGTTACCAAGTGTTCATTTTTTCACACACTGTATATCGGTGTACGCTCCCCACACACTACCGTGTACCGACTGGTATCACGGACAAATGCAAGCTATCTGTGTGTGACTCTGGAAACACAAACCGAGGAGATTTTCCATTTTTCCAGACCTACACCTTATAGAGCTGTCCGCTTTTCAAACAGTTTCGTATATCTGCTGTTTGATCTCGTTCAAAACTACACAGAGACAGCGTGTGTCACTCCGTATAAAAATAGACGGAGACTGACAATTTTCCATACAGACACCGCATAGAGCTGTCTGATTCTCATACAATATTGTATATCTGCCATTCGCATTACAGTCACATCTATACAGAGTCAGCGTCTGTGTGTGACACTCCATAAATACATATGTTAGTTACACAAAAAACGTATACAACTGTACACTTCTGATACGGTTCCGTATATCTGCTTCTTGTATTATGGTCAAATACATACTGGGAGAGCTTCAGTGACTAAGAAAATATATACGTAGATTTAATTTTTTTAATACACAGCTGGACGCTCCTCATACAGTACCATCTCTCTGCTGGTATTTTTGGTACATTTTCACAAACATGAGGGAGTATGGTGGAAGAGGCAGCGGACGTGAGCAGGGGGGCGGGGCTGGTACTGATGGTGGTAGTACAACGGCTGGTTCTGGCAAAAGCACAATAGCAGCTAAGGCAGGAGGTGTTGAGCCTGCGTCATCGTCTGGCCCAAGAAGGCCAGTAAGGTTCCCTTTTCTTTTAGTAGGAAAACCGCTTTTAAAGCCGGAGAATCAGGAACAGGTTTTGGCGTACATTGCCGAAACAGCCACCAGCTCTGTTGCCTCATCTTCTGAACGTTCGAAAGCTGCAAGCACGGAGTCGTCAGTGCAGGGTTCTGGTCAGGAAAAACACCTTTCCTTGTGTCCTTCACCCCCACCAAAAGTTAAGGATGCGGCAGCCCACACTTCAGATTACTCTATGGAGCTCTTTTCACATACCATGCCTGGGTTATCCAGTCAAATCCCTAATTCCCCAGTCCAAGATGAATCTGACATGGAGTGCACTGATGCACAGCCACTGCTAGATGATTCTGCTGGTACATTGACCCAGAGTACTACATTGCCCTCGCAGTCTACTGAGCCAGAATCTGACCCTGATGAAACTCAGGTGCCCGTTCCCGCATACTATACCACCTTACACGGTGACACAGAGGAAGGTAAAGAGGAAGGTGCAGATGTCTTTGAAGAAGAGGTGATGTATGACCCCGTTCTTGACCTGGATTGGCATCCATTGGGGGAGGAGGGTGGCGCTGGCAATAGTTCAGATAAGGAGAAGGATCCGCAGCAGGCATTGACATCGCAGCAGCGGTTATCTGGCAGGCCTGTAGCTGTCCAAAAACGTGGACCATAAACTAAAAGAGTTGCAGGACAGCTTGGCCAGACGGTCAACTTAGCACAGCGTGCAAGGCCAGAAAATCTATACCATAGTAGGAAGAGTGCAGTGTGGCACTTCTTTGTCCAAAGTCCTACTGATGAGGCAAATGTTACCTGTAAGAAGTGCGGAAGGACCTTTAGCTGAGGTAAACAACTCAGAAATTTGAATACCAGTTGCATGCTTAGACATTTGATAAACATGCACTTGCAAGCGTGGACGGACTACAAAACCTCAGGTAGCACATGTGCACCTGCTCCGATTGAAGGTAGCCAGCAACGCTCCATCGCTTCCCCCACTGTAAGACCACCGCCACCATTAAGGACACCACCAGCACTAAATATGGAGGTGTTGTCGCAAAGCCAAAGCACTCAGGGAATCACAATGGTTTTGCAACACAACACTGAATCTAGGTCATCACCACCAATACCATCACCAACCCCCTCTCACTGCATCCGGTCCACCGCTACTTCCCTAATATGCAGCTCTCCAGTCCAGCTCACCCTACCAGACACTCTGAGTAGGACAAGAAAGTACTCATCCTCTCATCCGCGTACACTGTGTTTAAACGCCTACATTGCCAAACTAATTTCATTAGAGATGATGCCCTACCGTTTGGTTGAAAGAGAAGCTTTCCGCAAGCTCATGGCCTATGCAATCCCATGCTATGACCTACCCAGTCGGCACTTCTTTTCTTGAAAAGCCATCCCAGCCCTCCACCTGCATGTGAAAGACCGCATTGTCCATGCACTCAAGCAATCAGTGAGTGGAAAGGTGCACCTCACAACAGATGCATGGTCCAGTAGGCATGGCCAGGGCCGTTACGTGTCCATCACTGTGCACTGGGTTAATTTGGTGGATGCAGGGTCCACAGGGGACAGCGGCGGTGGAACAGTGCTGCCTAGCCCACGGTATAGGAAACAGTTGGCTGTAGGCTTTCGACCCTCCTCCTCCTCCTCCAGAAGCGAAAGCTCATCCACAGAGCGCAGTCGCACGAGCACTCCATCCGCAGCTGGCAGTGTTGCACACGAGGTGTCCCACTATCGAACAGCTAGTGGTAAGCGTCAGCAGGCTGTGTTAAAGATGATGTCTTTGGGCGACAACAGACACACCGCCGAGGTACTGGCCGAATACTTGGAGCGACAAACTGAGTCATGGCTGGGCAGTCTACCTCTTGAGCCAGGCAAGGTAGTCAGTGATAACGGCCGTAACTTTGTGGCAGCCATAGCCCGTGCAAAACTCACACACATACCTTGCCTGGCTCACACTTTGAAAATGGTAGTGCAGTGCTTCCTTAATAATTATCCGGAGTTAACAGCCCTGCTCCATAAGGTGCGAAGACTGTGCTCGCACATCCGCCGGTCGCCCGTACACTCCAGTCGTATGCAGAAGCTGCAGCGATTGCTCCCCCTCCCCAAGCACCGCCTAATCATAGACGTTGCAACAAGGTGGAACTTCACCCTGCACATGGTTGAGAGGCTGTGCGAACAGAGGCAGGCTGTAATGCATTTGTGGGAGGATACACGGGTAGGCAGTTTGAGGGAAGACATGTAATTGTCGGGTGTGCAGTGGTCAAAGCTGAAAGACCTCTGTAAAGTCCTTCAGTGTTTTGAGGAATGCACACGGCTGATAAGCGCAGACGACGCCATCATAAGCATGAGCATCCCACTTATGCGTCTGCTCATGCAAAGTTTGATGCACATTAAGGATCTGGCATCTGCAGCAGAGGAGGAGGAACAGGAGGAGGAGGAGGGAAGCCTTGCTGACAGTCAGCCATTGTCTGGTCAGGGAACTGTCCTGGATGAGGTGGAGGAAGAGGAGGATGAGGGGGATGATTATTTGGGCCGGAGGATGCTTCTCAGGGGGCAAGAGAAAATGTTGGTGTTCCAAGGTCAGGTACAGCGTTTGTGCATGACTGTAGGCATGTGGATTTGCCAGAAAGTGCTCCTCCACCCAGCAGTGGCAGTGCATTATTGACACCTGGAACATTGGCGTACATGTGCGATTATGCCTTGCGGATCCTAAAAAGGGACCCCCGCATTGCCAAAATGATGAAGAATGACGACTATTGGCTGGCCTGCATCCTCGATCCATGCTACAAAGGCAAATTACACAACATCATGCCACAGGAGAACCTAGAGATAATATTGGCTAACAAACAAGCAACTCTGGTAAACCGTTTGTTTGAGGCTTTCCCAGCACACAGCAGCGGTGCTGGTTCTCCCACGAGCCGTAGTGGGCACAATGGAAGAGGTGTTCGTGGTGCACACAGCCGAAGTGGCATTGGAGACAGGGTTTAATGACCATGTTGTGGAATGATTTCTCAAGTACCGCTCACACGACTGCTAATACTGCATCGATTACAAGTGACAGGAGACAGCAGTTGTCAACTATGGTTACAAACTACTTCTCCTTCCATATCGATGTTCTCCCTCACAGGTCATTCCCCTTTGACTATTGGACCTCTAACCTGGACACCTGACCTGAATTGGCACACTATGCCTTACAGGAGCTTGCTTGCCCTGCTGCTAGTGTGTTATCTGAAAGAGTCTTCAGTGCTGCTGGATCAATCCTGACAGAAAAAAGGACCCGTCTGTCGACCCAAAATGTTGATGATCTAACCTTCATTAAAATGAACCATACATGGGTTTCAAAGGATTTTGTCCCACCTTCCCCTGATGATACATAGGTTCCCAGAAAACTGCCTTGCTTTTGTCCTCCTCTTCCTCGGACTTGCCCAATTCCGCCATTTGCAGCAGCTGAATGTCCAGCCTACATATCAACATATGCCATTTTTTAAACCTCCCAAACTGGGCTGCCCACCCCCCCAAGGGCTGGGGTCATCACCTGGCGCACCCGGGAAAGTGCCATTGCTCTGAACAGGTGGATGGGCCAACTGATGGCCGACGGCACTGGCACAGGGCCCCTCGTAGTACCATACAGTGCCTCTGACGGTGGGGGGCCCACTCACCGTCAGACACAACAGCGTACTATGAGGGGCCCTGTGCCAGTACCGTCACCCATGAGTGTGCCCCCCATGCTTGGTCATGGCCACAGCACTTGCAAGTTGCAATACTTACCTCTCCTTGCTCCACCGCTGTGTAGTGTGGCCAGTTAAATCCTTCACAGGGACGGCCACTAGAAATTTGGTGTATTGATCGATGATGGTTAAGATGTAGCTATGGCCTGTCCTGCTTGCCTCTACCTTCAGATGATCAATGGCTACCATTTGTAATGGACGTCAACTTACAAGCGGATGCAGTGGTGCTTTATGATCACCTTTCACAGTTGTGATAGTCACAGACGTGTGACATTCCTGCCACCATTTTTCAATGTCTCCTCTCATGCCAATCCAATAGAATCGCCTACGGCCTGTGGCTTCTGTCTTTTGCACTCCAAAATGGCCAGACACATCATGATAGGCAGTGAGGACCATGTCTACATCTCTCCCTGTGATCACAATTTGATGGAGACGAGTAACGGTAATGTGATCCACGATACTGCGAAAAAGCAATCCTTTCTTCACAAACAACCGTTTTTGCTGTCTCCATAGTCACAGTAATTGAGGGTCTGCATCGCCTCTGGAACATCTACCGGGAGGTTTTCCCGCTATGAGTAATTCCCAAATTTCGGCTAACACTCGACTTTCTGTCTGAACTTGTATCCATGGAGTTTACAGTAGCGGAGAGTCTGGACTGGCTTACTGAGATTGAAATATATACGAAGATTTAAAAGTACCACAACACTGTATACTGTTGTACGCTTCAAATACCTTTCCCTTTTTCTACTTGTTAAATTCTGGTGTAATACATAGTGAGCCTGTGAGTGTCTGTGTCTGACTACGGAAGTATAGACGGAAATTTACAATTACCCCTAGACTGGATACACCTGGTATGTGCTGATACAGTACCTTTGTTCAAAATGTTTTATTACGGTATCATCCATAGTGAGTGAGCGTGTGTGGTTTACGCCTTCTATATATACAGTCAATCAGAGATACCGATTTTTACCCTATACTCGATACAGCTTGTATCTTGTTATACAGTACCTTTGTTCGACATTTAGTATTACGGTCAAATCCATACTGAGTAAGCATCTGAGAGTGACTACGGGACTATGTATATGGAGATTTCAATTGTACCCTATAATATATATATATATACTTGCTATCTTGTTATCCAGTACCTTTTTTACAACATTTTTTATTATGGTCAAACCCAGACTGAGTGAGCGTCTGAGGGTGACTCCGGAAATATATACCGAAATTTCAAATTTGGCCAACACTGTATACAGCTGTATGCTTCTGATACAGTAACCTTTTTTGCTATTTAGATTCTGGTGTAATCCATAATGAGTCTGTGAACGTCTGTCTGTTACTCCGGAAATATATTTGGAGCTTTAAGATTACGCCAACACTGTATAGAGCTGTACGCTTGTGTTACATTACCCATTTACAGCTTTTCATGTTCTTGTGTAATCCATACTGGGCCTGAGAGCGTTTGTGTCTGCCTCCTGAAATATGTACTGAGATTGTTAAATATTAATAATTGGATATGTATATTTCCTATTACACTCAGTTCTGTACTGAATGCATTGCTGACACTACATGCTATTTTTATAAGTTTAACTCATGGTAAATGTCAACTCCACCGCATATATAAGTTTAGCTCATGGTAAATGTCAACTCTCTCTCTCTCTCTCTCTCTATATATATATATATATATATATATATATATATATACCACGTGCTTTGAGAGACGTATATTTAAGGTGGGGGCTTACTCTAGAGGGGGCGCTCTCCTTCACTACCATCAGAGGGGGCTCTCTCCTTCCCCACCATGAGACACAGACTCGAGGAGTCATCTCTGTTCGGCCACAACACTACGGACTGCTGGTATGTAATCTAATCACCATGCATAGAAGCTGCGTACTACAAGACAGATGCCTTTTTTTCAGAGTTCTAGGAAAGAAGGATCTATGAACAAATGGACAATCTCTCTTTATAATCATGCATCTATTTTTATGTTTTTCTGTAATCTTTTCTTTGATGGAAGAATCCAAATAAACCACTACATTTTTTTTTATAAGATATTACCAGATGTGACACTATAAAATATGACAATAAGTCCTGAATAATATGCAAGAATATGCATTTTTAACATTGGAGGGCCAGCCAGATGTGAAATTTTGTACTTTTTTGCGGATTTCCCTCAAATTGCCCAAAAGGGGGAATGAACTTTGCTAACGTCATATGTGCAAGTTATCAGGAACTCCACTACTATGTACAAGTCACAAGAATCAGACAGAACCTAGAAGTGAGGACTAAGAATTGCCACATGGATTGAGAAGTACTACAAGTGCCAGACGTGCTGAAGGTAGACGTGTGAAGACAAGAGCCCAGCGTTGTCCATCAAAGGAACTACAAGCTGAGATATTTCAAGGTAAGAAAAATGGATATCATTACTTCTTTTTCTAAGCAGAGTAAACTGAAATTTAAGTCTGTAGATGAGCCTAATTTAGACGTTTTATGGCTCAGCTTATATGCAGAATGTGAAATGGAAAATCTAAAGTTAGATTCTAAGCTGGTGTCCTTCAATAGAGAAAGAGAGACATTAAAAAATATTTTACAAATGATTGATGTATTTCACAAACGTGTATCAGAGAAATCCAAAAATGATTGTTGTGTAAAGGAAAATAATGCTGTTCCTGAGATTCATTGTAATGTGGAGAAGCAGTTACAAGGTGAAAGGCAAATGTCTGTAGCAGCAGCCATTCAAGGTGAGCTTGCAGACTTGAAACAAGATGGAGAAGTAGGAGGAGACTTCAGAACTGATGTAGATGCCGTACAAGGGAAAGACGTACCACTAAAAATAGATGTTAGGAAAAATTTGTTATGCAAAATCATTCCTGCATATGATAACAAAATCCATGTTTGTAGAAACTCTGAGGTTTTTGAAAGATGTGCTGACAAATTTGATTTAACTAATGAGGAAAAAAAACAGTCGTTTAAAATGTGGATCCCTGTAACCTTTTCCAGGCGATTATCTTTAAGGATATCTGGTGAAACACATGTGAACTTAAATGATACAGACAGATTAAAAATTCTGATTTTTTTGTGCATCAAATGAAAATTATCCAGATATTGATATTCTTCAAAAATTAAGGATTGGTCGGAAAGAATGTACTTTTACATTCATGTCCATATTTGATCGCTTGTACAGAATGCTCTTTGAAAATGTCAACTCAGTCCATGATAAAGAATTTTGTAAACAAATTTGGGTTTCTAAGTCCTGCATCTCATGTTATTGCGTCACAAAAAGATTCTTTATTTGAATGTGCACAATCCCTTGATTTTGCTAGGAAATGTGAAAATAATGAAAGGAGGATAAATCATGCTAATTTTGTAAAGACAGGCAGAGTAAAATCTTATCAGAAACCTGTATCAAAGCCTCCAAAACTGAGTTATCCCCCAAATCAAATCTATGAAGAACGAAGAAAATCACGTTTGCTTTAAGCCTTATGGAATGATGAGTTCTGACCTTTCTGTAAAAAAGATGGCGGAATTTGACAGACAGAAGCAGGTGGTGAGTGAGATCATTGGCTGTAAACTGAACACTTTGCTCAGAGAATCCATCAGCTTCAGAATAGCAAGAAGTTTTCAGGACATTTTTTACAGAGAAATAAGATTGGGTTTAGGAATTGGCTAAAAATGTAATTATATGTTGTGTAAAAGTGTTATACAATGTATTAGTCAGTTATATAAAATTATTTTATAAGTATAATTCTGTAGTTCTATAGCTTTGTAGATACATATTCACACAGTATATATAGAGTGTTTGTAGAAGTAGAGATTGTAGAACTGTATTTTTTAGTGAAAATTAAAATCTACTCCAGTAATAATATTTAGAATTATGAATATGATATTAACCTTATCTTTTATTTTTTCTTAGAATTTTCACTTCAAAGCAGTACTTAATTGGGAAAAATTCTCTTACAAGGATTTATGCCTTTATTTACACAGGAAGTTGCAATAATTGCATGATTTCATGTATTTAACACTTAAAAGAAAATAACTAACTGCATCGTAAATGTGTTCTGTGTGTATGTCTTTACTGCATGGCTAGACATGACAACCACAGTAGGTGATATCTGAACCTTGTTCTAATAATAAGTATACCATGTCCCTGTATCCTTAGTGAAAAGAATTTTTAAGGGGTCTCAACTTTTGCAAATCAAATGAATTTTTTTCTAGGCCTAAAGTTTCAAGTATAGCTAATACAACATATATTTATGTTATGTGTATTTGGGGAATATTCAAAGAAATATTAAGATACTAAATTTAATAGTTTACAATGCGCATTGATCATTAGGATACAATAATTTGGGTTAAAATACATGTATTCACACCTTTGTATGTGGATTTGGTTTGAACTTATATGTGACACAGTCTGAGTGACAGATGACAGATGCGTTTATGAGCAGCTGCTAAGGAGTAATATTATACGTTTGATGTATGAAAGAGACATCAAGACTATGTATGTTAGAAAAAAAAAACCTTGGTCTTTATAAGAAATATGCAGATCAGCTAAATGATTAGAATATTAAGATACATAATGAAATATTACCTACACAACATATATTTCTATATTTAGTAATTATTTCTTGATTTAGTTAATTGTGGATAAGTGCAATAGCACATCAAAATGGTTTATGAAGAAAATCTACATTTAAATTAATTTTTCCAAAGGATAATTTTATGATATTCAATTTTATTTTTAATGGTTACACATCTTCAGACAAATAAATGGTATAAAGCAAGCATAACATTTACACAATTTATAAATTATTTTTCATTTTGGTTTTGATAAATGAATTATTTCATGAAACAATATTTTTCGGTATTAAGGGGGAAATTAGTTTTTGATCCTGACTACATCATCACATTTGATATTAATAGCTCTTCTTCACACATTTTAATAAAGAAGAAATATTAGTAAGGTACAATGGTATAAGTATTGGGTATAATAACATTAAGTATTATAAAGAGTCAATTCTTTACACTAAGAAGGGTATTACATGCAAAGTTGCATAATTTGAATATTTTGGTAATTCAAGTTTATGACAATTATGAAATAATCCAGATCATGGAAATATTAAGGGTATATGTTACTGAGGACATAGCTACTCTGCATTTGGTATCAACATAAAGGCCTTATTTCTATTCTTATTTTTATTCTTATTTTTATTTTTCATTTTCAACTTTTATTATTCTATTTTTATTTTTAATTCTTAAATTTTTATTTTTTCTGTCAATCAAGAAAAAAAAGCATCAATATTTAATAAAGTAATATCTACTATGAGAATATTGCTTCATTAAATATAGCAGTGATATGATTCCATTACAAAGGAAAATGTTTCAATTCTGAGTTATATGCAACAATTCTTTCATTCATGCATTCATTCATTCACTCATATATTCTTATTTTGGTTCATGGCTATACATTCTTACATATTATTGGTATAATAAATATATTCTTTATTAATAAAGATGAAAACACTTGTTACATAAAACACACTGACACCTATGGGTTGAAAAAGGTAATTACACCTATGACATAGAACTTTTTCTTATCACATGGAGAATATGGTTAATAATGTATCATCACTTATTATTATTTTATTATTTCAAACATTGAAATCCATATATGGTACAAATTCTGATAATAATTATATGAATATTGCTGATTGCTATGGTACGCTGTGATATTATAGGTTAGGAAATTTGCCAGATTTGCTATAGAATAGGGAATGAAGACTTCAAGCAAGATATTGAAATTACGTTAATAAAGACTTTTCAGATTTCTAAATTCAATTGATTCTTACCAGTTGCAAGAAGAAGAATGCGATCCAGAAGTCCCAGAAGGTAACAAAGCTAAGATTTCTGAATAATAGACTGTGTCAATTACAAGTGCAGTATTCACCACTGACAACCACAAGTGCAGTATCCTCCACTGACAACCACAATTACAGAGGACGATGATCCTATGATGCTGAGATGAACTGTGTTATCACGTTCTTATCAAGTTCCAGTGGTTTCCAATCACCTGTAAAGCTTCAATGAAAAGCTGGTGAACAATGAAGGTAATTGTCAGGAAGCTACAACCCTGATATGTGTCCTGTGCATTAAGACTAAGGACTGGTGCTATGTTTAGCAAAGAAAAGTCATTTTAACCCTTGCTTTGCTGACCAAAGACATCACACCTGTTCTAAAACCAGTGCCGATGGAGGATTCCAGAAATATCAAAGGCGAGCCAATGTAAGTCCAGGTTTCTAAAGGTGACACTGCACAGATATTAAAGCTACATTTCATCTATAGACTTTGTTTTCTTATCAACATTTGAATTTATGGACTTTGATTTGACACATGACACGATTTCTACGTCTATATGCTATCTCAAAGCAATTATAATAGGAAAAAACTGTGTTTTAAAAGAATCAAGAAGAAGACAGAAGACATCAAAATGAAGACCAGATGACATCAAATGATGATGACTGGACCTGAGATGCTTCAATTTAGATTTAGGGAAGTATATTTATTCATATTATATATCAATATTGTTCACGGCTTACCATAACATGAATTCACATCATTGAGTATCTATAACAATAATTTGATATTATTGATATTAAACTATTTTGTTAAAGAAGAAGAAAGAAGATCTTATTATATTTTGAGGGTTCCAATTAATGTCTTTCACCCTCAAAAGGGGGAATTGTTAAATATTAATAATTGAATATGTATATTTCCTATTACACTCAGTTCTGTACTGAATGCATTGCTGGCACTACATGCTATTTTTGTAAGTTTAACTCAAGGTAAATGTCAACTCCACCACATATGTAATTACGTTTAGCTCATGGTAAATGTCAACTCCATATATATATAGACAACGTACTTTGAGAGACGTATATTTAAGGTGGGGGCTTACTCTAGAGGGGGGCGCTCTCCTTCACTACCATCAGAGGGGGCTCTCTCCTTCCCCCCATGAGACACAGACTCGAGGAGTCATCTCTGTTCGGCCACGACACTACGGACAGCTGGCATGTAATCTAATCACCATCCATAGAAGCTGCGTACTACAAGACAGATGCCTTTTTTCAGAGTTCTAGGAAAGAAGGATCTATGAACAAATGGACAATCTCTTTATAATCATGCATCTATTTTTATGTTTTTCTGTAATAATCTTTTCTTTGATGGAAGAATCCAAATAAACCACTACATTTTTTATAAGATGTTGTCACATGTTATAGTGTCACATCTGGTAAAAAGTCCTGAATAATATGCAAGAATATGCATTTTTAACAGAGATTCATAAAGTTTACACTATACTATATATACCTTGCATCTGGTGATACTGTACCCTTTTTCAACTTTTTATTTTATTGTGTAATTCATACTGAGCCTGTGAGCGTCTGTGTATGACTCATGAAATATATACAGAGATTTACTGTTATCCCTAGACGGTATAGAGCTGTATGCTTCTGATACAGTACCATATATCTGCTGGTATTTTGGGTCCATTTTCCAAAACATGAGGAAGTATGGTGGAAGAGGACGCGGATGTGGGCGTGGGGGGCCACCTGGTACTGATGGTGGTGGTGGTGGATCTGCTGATAGTGCCAAAAACACAATAACAGCTAAGGCAGGAGGTGTTGAGCCTGCGTCATGGTGTAGCTCTGGAAGGCATGTAAGGCTCCCTTTTCTGTGAGTAGGTAGACTGCTTTTAAAGCTGGAGCATCAGGAACTGTTTTTGGCTTAGATTGCTGAAACAGCCTCCAGCTCTATCGCCTCCTCTTCTGAAGTTTAACAAAATGCAAGCACTGAGTCGTCAGTGCAGGCTTCTGGTCAGGAGCAACCCCTTTCCTTGTGTCCTTCACCCTCACCAAAAGTGAAGGATGCGGCAGCACACACTTCAGATTACTCCATGGAGCTCTTTTCACAGACCATGCCTGGGTTAATTAAAAATGGGGCCCATCATATACTGGAGCATTCCAAATGGGGGACATCAGACACTGGAGCAGCATTTACGAGGCCCATTATACACTGAAGCATTAGAAATGGGGCCCATTATATATGGAGCATTATTAGGGCCCATCATACACTGGAGCATCATCCATGAGGCCCATCATATACTGGAGCATTATAAATGGGGTAGATCAGACACTGGAGCAGCATCTATGGGGCACATTATACAGTGGAGCATTAGAAATGGGGCCTATTATATATGGAGCATTTTTTGGGCCCATCATACACTGGAGCATCATCCATGAGGCCCATCATATACTGGAGCAATCCAAATGGGGGGATGTCATACATTGGAGCAGCATTTACGGGGACCATTATACACTGGAGCATTAGAAATGGGGCCCATTATATATGGAGCATTATTAGGGCTCATCATACACTGGAGCATCATCCATGAGGCCCATCATATACTGGATCATTAAAGATTGGGGATATCAGACACTGGAGCAGCATTTACGGAGCCCATTATACAGTGGAGCATTAGAAATGGAGCCCATTATATATGGAGCATTATTAGGGCCCATCATACACTGGAGCATCATCCATGAGGCCCATCATATACTGGAGCATTGTAAATGGGACAGATCAGACACTGGAGCAGCATCTGTGGGGCACATTATACAGTGGAGCATTTGAAATGGAGCCCATTATATATGGAGCATTATTAGGGCCCACCATACACTAGAGCATCATCCATGAGGCCCATCATATACTGGAGCATTATAAATGGGGCAGATCAGACACTGGAGCAGCATCTATGGGGCACATTATACACTGGAGCATTAGGAATGGGGCCCATCATACACTGGAGCATCATCCATGAGGCCCATCATATACTGGAGCATTATAAATGGGGCAGATCAGACACTGGAGCAGCATTTACGGGGCCCATTATACACTGGAGAACTAGAAATGGAGCCCATTATATATGGAGCATTATTAGGGCCCATCATACACTGGAGCATCATCCATGAGGCCCATCATATACTGGAGCATTATGTGGAGCTCATCATATACTGTATGGAACATTATATGTGACCAATTATTCTGTATGGAGAAATATATGGGGCTCATTATTCTGTATGGCGCATAATGTGGTGGCTATAATACTGTATGGAGTAATATACTGTCCTTTTTTTGAGCTATTGTACAATTTAAAATAGATCTGTCATGATCCCAGTGCAGGTTGGACCCGCACGTTTGGGGTTAATGTCTGGAACCAGTGCGAGTGGACCTGCACTTCTGGGGTTAATGTTATGATCTCAGTGCAGACTCCTACCTGCACACTTGGGGCTTATTATTGTGGCCTCTCCTTGGTTCTGGGAAAACATCTCATAGCCTCTGGAAGCTCCAATCCCCGTTAGTTATACTTTCGCCCTTGGCAGAGTGTGTTGACCCCTGAGTGTGTTTGTGCTGTGTTCTGGTTGCCTGATACTTTGGCTTTGACTCGGTCTGTTCTCTGGATACTGCTTGTTGGATTCTGCTTGGTACCTTCTATGTCTGTTTGGTTTTGACCTCTACTTGGCCCTGACTATCCGTTCTGTCTCATCCCTGGTACTTTACTGCTATCTCTGTGTATGACCCCCATTTGCCTGACTTTGAGCATTCCTGTAGTTGTGTCCCGCCGATCTCTGGCAGCAGGACGCTAAGCCCCGCCCCTTGAAGTCACATGACCGTAGGTCCTTCACTGCTTGCTAAACTTCAGCGTCCCCACGTCCTGTTTGTCTGAGCTTCCCGGCCGTACCTTACCCCGGGCACCCCTACAGTGCGGGTGAGTCCCTGCTCTGCAGAGGCTGCACGCCGGCGCTGACAGGACCCTGACATTATAACTGACCAATAAGTTTTGAGGTTTTTTGTGCAGAGAATTATGGATTCCATACAGTCTCTGGCTGAACAGATGAAAAATCTGAGTCAGATGTTTCAGGGTATATCTCTGGAACAGCAAGTTCTTGCTCGTTCTCAACAGCAGGCTTCTGAGACAGTGCGGGGGCTTTGTCTGCTGGGTCTCTGGGGGCTGGAGCGAGTGATGTTGTTCTGGTGTCCCCGGAACCACCTGTTAAACTGCCTGACTTCTTTTCTGGGAACAAAAAGGAGTTCAGGATCTTCATGGAGGGTTGCAAACTTTTTTTTAGTTTGAGACCACGTTCCTCTGGGGACGAAAACCAGAAGGTAGGGGTCATTATGTCCTTATTAAGAGGGCCCCCACAAGCTTGGGCATTTTCTCTTCCTCCCACTGCCCCTGAGAGAGTGTCTGTGAATGCATTCTTTGAGGCCCTCGGGCACATATATGATGAGCCTGACCGAATGCGATTGGCAGAGGACATGGTGATGAGCATCTGTCAGGGGAAACACTCGGCTGAGTGGTTTTGTACTGAATTCCTCCGCTGGGCTGCAGAGGTATCTTGGGATGCTGCCGCGCTTCGAGGACTCTTTCGCAGAGGCTTGTCCGAGCGGCTGCAGGATGCCTTGGTGTTACATCCCCCACCTAATTCTCTCGAGGACGCCATGACCCAGGCCATCCGGATGGACCGCAGGTTGCGGGCCAGAGGGGTGATGCAGGTGGAGACCCCATTGTTCCCCAGTGGAAAAGAGACTGTCCCTGAGCTCATGGACGTAGGCGCCCTCTCCCTGAAGGAAACGGAGAGAAAACGCCGGAGGGACAAGCAGTTATGCTTCTACTGCAGTAAAACAGGACATTGGAAAAGGGAGTGTCCTGATTGCCCATCTTCGACCCGGTCGGCGGGAAACGACTAGGTCTGAGTAGTCAGCGGGGAGACTACCCAGACCCTCAGGTACCCTTTTCCTCATTTTCTAAAGTTTTGCTTCATGTGGAACTGTTTGTGGACGCTAGTTCTTTTCCCTCTACAGCCTTCGTGGACTGCGGATCATCCATTAATCTTATTGACTGCCAATTGGTCACACAGTTAGGTTCAAGGTCCCGATCAAGGTGGTGGCCATTGACTCCTCCCCCCTCACTAAAGAGGGAATTCTTTTCATGTCTTTATTTGCGCTCAGAGTGGGCGCTACTCATGTGGAAAACCTTAGTTGTTTGGTTCTGGACAATCTACCTGCAGGGTTGGTGTTGGGCTTGCCCTGGTTACAATGCCATAACCCAGTTATTAACTGGAAAACGGGGGAGATTGTTCAATGGGGGTTCAATGATTTTAAGTTATGTGATAAATCCGCACTGCTGGTTGAACCTGTTAAATCTGTATCTGTGTCATCTGTCGAGCTGGAAGGTATTCCGGAATACCTGAAGGACTTCAAAGATGTATTCTCTGAAAGCGAGGGCGAGACATTGCCGCTACATAGACCCTTTGACTGCGCTATCGAGCTGGTCCCGGGGGCTAAATTACCTAAAGCCCGTCTGTTTAATTTATCCGGCCCTGAGCGCTTAGCTATGAAAGATTATATTGCTGAAAGTCTTTGCAAAGGACACATACATCCCTCAGTCTCACCTATGGCGGCAGGTTTCTTTTTTGTAAAGAAAAAAGAAGGCAGTTTACATCCCTGTCTTGATTTTCGTGAGCTTAATCAGATTACTGTACGGAATACGTACCCCCTTCCATTGATTCCCGATTTGTGTAACCAACTATCAGGGGCAAAATGGTTCTCTAAACTGGATCTTCGGGGGGCATATAATTTGATAAGGGTCTGAGAGGGGGATGAATGGAAAACTGCGATCCTCACGTCCGAGGGACTGTTTGAAAATTTAGTCATGCCGTTTGGTCTTACCAATGCCCCCGCCATATTTCAGAATTTCATCAATAAAAATTAAAGTCACAAAATAGCCCAGTATATAATCAAAAATCTATATACAATGAATACACCACAGAATACGATTCTTACTTTTGTGGTAACAACTTGATAAACGTTGACCCCACACAATGATGTATATTTCTTTAAAATTTATAAATTTTATTAGACATGAAAATACAAAATTACACACAGATATACACAGTAGAAGTGCTGGAACATGGAAATAGAAGAGGGACTACAGTCCATGGAATCCCACATTGCGGCATCAATAGTAACCACCCACCAATGTAGGGTTACACAAGAGGGACTAAAACCACTACCGTTATACCATTATTAACAAAAATTTGATTACATTTATTAAGCTGCACCGTTATAAGGGTTTGTATTACTGCGCAAAAAACGCAGCTTTATAAGGCAAAATTACCCACAGTGAGTGTCAAGCTAGAAATAAATGAACCATAATCACCATAGTGAGACGTAAACTCTGTAGTGCCCCCTATAATATAACCCCCATTAGAGGTCGAATTATAAAGCATAAATAAAATGAAGGCTAGACTGTTCCATACCTAAATGTGCCAGTGGAGATGCCTAGACGTCCCTCTGCCCCCAGGCATCTCCACTGGCACATTTACTGCGCACGTTTTTTGCACAGTAATACAAACCCTTATAACGGTGCAGCTTAATAAATGTAATCAAATTTTTGATAATAATGGTATAACGGTAGTGGTTTTTGTCCCTCTTGTGTAACCCAACATTGGTGGGTGGTTACTATTGATGCCGCAATGTGGGATTCCATGGACTGTAGTCCCTCTTCTATTTCCATGTTCCAGCACTTCTACTGTGTATATTTGTGTGTAATTTTGTATTTTCATGTCTAAAATTTTTTATAAATTTTAACCCCTTCACCCCCAAGGGTGGTTTGCACGTTCATGACCGGGACAATTTTTACAATTCTGACCACTGTACCTTTATGAGGTCATAACTCTGGAACGCTTCCATGGATCCCTGTGATTCTGACATTGTTTTCTCGTGACATATTGTACTTCTTGTTAGTGGTAAAATTTCATTCAAATAACTTGCGTTTATTTGTGAGAAAAACGGAAAATTGGCAAAAATTTTGAAAATTTCGCAATTTTCCAACTTTGAATTTTTATGCCCTTAAATCACAGAGATACGGCACACATTAAACTTGATAACTAACATTTCCCACATGTTGACTTTACATCAGCACAATTTTGGAACCAAAATTTTTTTTGTTAGGAAGTTATAAGGGTTAAAAGTTGACCAGCGATTTCTCATTTTTACAACACCATTTTATTTTTAGGACCACATCACATTTGAAGCCACTTTGAGGGGCCTATGTGATAGAAAATACCCAAAAGTGACACTATTCTAAAAACTGCACCCCTTAAGGTGCTTAAAACCACATTCAAGAAGTTTATTAACCCTTTAGGTGCGTCACAGGAATTTTTTTGAATATTTAAAAAAAATGAACATCTAACTTTTTTTCACAAAAAAAATAATTCAGGTTCAATTTTTTTTATTTTACCAAGGGTAACAGGAGAAATTGGACTGCAAAAGTTATTGTGCAATTTGTCCTGAGTACGCTGATACCTGATTTGTGGGGGGAATGACTGTTTCGGTGCATGGCAGAGCTCAGAATGGAAGGAGCGCCGTTTGACTTTTTCAATGCAACATTGGCTGGAATTCAGATCGGACGCCATGTCACGTTTGGAGAGTCCCTGATGTACCTAAACAGTGGAAACCCCCTACAAGTGACCCCATTTTGGAAACCAGACCCCCCAAGGAACTTATCTAGATATGTGGTGAGAACTTTGAACCCACAAGGGCTTTACAGAAGTTTACAACGTACAGCGGTACAATTAAAAAATCATATTTTTTCCACAAAAATAAACTTTTCAGCCCAATTTTTAATTTCCCAAGGGTAACAGGACCCTAAAAGATATTGTGCAATTTGTCCTGAGTACGCTGATACCCCACATGTGGGGTAAACCACTATTTGGGCGCATGGCAGAGCTCAGAAGGGAAGCAGCGCCATTTGAAGTTTTTGGCTGGAATTGAGATCAGACACCAAGTCGCGATTGGAAAACCCCTGATGTACCAAAACAGTGGAAACCCCTCACAAATGACACCATTTTGGAAACTAGACCCCCTAAGGAACTTATCTAGATGTGTGGTGAGAACTTTGAACCCCCAAGGGCTTCACAGAAGTTTATAACATACAGCCATACAATTAAAAAATCATATTTTTTCCACAAAAATGATCTTTTCACCCTCAATTCTTATTTTTCCAAGGGTAACAGGACCCTAAAAGTTATTGTGCAATTTGTCCTGAGTACGCTGATACCCCACATGAGGGGGTAAACCACTATTTGGGCGCATGGCAGAGCTCGGAAGGGAAGCAGCGCCATTTGACGTTTTTGGCTGGAATTGAGATCGGACACTATGTCGCGATTAGAAAACCCCTGATGTACCAAAACAGTGGAAACCCCCCACAAATGACACCATTTTGGAAACTAGACCCCCCAAGGAACTTATCTAGATATGTGGTGAGCACTTTTTAACCCCCCAGTGCTTCACAGAAGTTTATAACGCCCGGGCGTGAAAATAAAAAATTTGTATTTTTTCCACAAACATGATCTTTTAGTCACCATTTTTTTATTTTCCCAAGGGTAACAGGAGAAATTGGACCCCAAAAGTTGTTGTCCAATTTGTCCTGAGTATGCTGATACCCCATATGTGGGAGAAAACTACTGTATGGGCACATGTCAGGGCTCGGAAGGGAAGTAGTGATGTTTTGGAATGCAGACATTGATGGAATGTTCTGCTGGTGTCATGTTGCCTTTGGAGATCCCCTAATGTACCTAAACAGTGTAAACCCCCCACAAATGACCCCATTTTGGAAACGAGACCCCCTAAGGAACTTATCTAGATGTGAGGTGAGCACTTTGAACCCCCAAGGGCTTCACAGAAGTTTATAAAGCCAGGGCATGAAAATAAAAAAATCGTATTTTTTCCACAAACATGATCAATTAGTCCCCAATTTTTTCATTTTCCCAAGGGTAACAGGAGAAATTGAACCCCAAAAGTTGTTGTCCAATTTGTCCTGAGTACGCTGACACCCCATATGTGGGAGAAAACTACTGTATGGGCACACGTCAGGGCTCGGAAGGGAAGTAGTGACGTTATGGAATGCAGACATTGATGGAATGGTCTGCGGGTGTCATGTTGCCTTTGGAGATCCCCTAATGTACCTAAACAGTGGAAACCCCCCACAAATGACCCCATTTTGAAAACTAGACCCCCTAAGGAGCTTATCTAGATGTGTGGTGAGCACTTTGAACCCCCAAGGGCTTCACAGAAGTTTATAATGCCAGGGCATGAAAATAAAAAAATCATATTTTTTCCACAAACATGATCAATTAGTCCCCAATTTTTTTATTTTCCCAAGGGTAACAGGAGAAATTGAACCCCAAAAGTTGTTGTCCAATTTGTCCTGAGTACGCTGACACCCCATATGTGGGAGAAAACTACTGTATGGACACACGTCAGGGCTCGGAAGGGAAGTAGTGACGTTTTGGAATGCAGACTTTGATGGAATGGTCAGCGGGTGTCATGTTGCCTTTGGAGAGCCCCTAATGTACCTAAACAGTGGAAACACCCACAAATGACCCCATTTTGGAAACGAGACCCCCTAAGGAACTTATCTAGATGTGTGGTGAGCACTTTGAACCCCCAAGGGCTTCACAGAAGTTTATAATGCCCGGGCATGAAAATAAAAAAAATCATATTTTTTCCACAAACATGATCAATTAGTCCCCAATTTTTTTATTTTCCCAAGGGTAACAGGAGAAATTGAACCCCAATTGTTCTTGTCCAATTTGACCTGAGTACGCTGACTCCCCATATGTGTCACGGGGGCTTAGTTCAACTAAGGCTGAAATACCTGGGGCCCCTGTGGTGTCCCTTTTACTAGGGGAAACCCTGTCTGACCCTCAACCCAGGGTTTTTGCTGAAGGTGCAAATGCCTGAGCCTCCGACCTTTCCTTATCTCCTGCTCAGCCCTGCACTTAACCCTCCACCCTCCACCCAGTGAGGAGTCACACCACCAAAGCTCCCACACATATAATGACAGACAGGGAGAACTTAAACTGCACTGCGCCACACACACACACAGGAATAAACAGTAATGTGAACAGGGCACAACTAAACACAAATATGGGAAGGAGAAAGGATAACGACGGATCATACGACACCAGATATGAATCTCTCTCTCTTGAACACCTCCACTCCAGACCGGAACCACTTGGTATGAAACACAAGCTATAATCGGCGACGCCCATATGCCAGTAAGACTATTTAAAGACCGTGGGCGTGACTAACCTTCCAACCTGGTCTCCAGCAGGATTAACCCCCGAGAGCCTGAAGATCAAGCCGGCGCCACTGAGGCTATAGTGGCTGGAGGTGGAACTACCTCTGCCTGCCGGACGCTGTGGTGTGAACAGCGTCCGACATGACAGTACCCCGTCTTCTACGAGGGACCCCAGGGCCCTCAAGACTCATAGGACCCGGCTTGTCCGGATGACGACGGTGAAAAGAACTGACCAGCCGATCCGCATGTATGTCTGAGGCTGGAACCCAAGACCTCTCCTCCGGACCATACCCCCGCCAGTGCACCAAATACTGAAGAGTACGGCGTACTACTCGAGAGTCCACTACCTTGGCGACCTCGAACTCTAAATCGCCATCCACCATGACTGGAGGTGGCATCGGCGTCGTGTCCACCAAGCCTACCACCTTTTTCAATAAAGCCCTGTGAAAAACGTTATGTATTCTGTACACCGCAGGAAGTTCCAACCGATAAGCCACTGGGTTAATGATGGCAGAAATCCTAAAAGGCCCAATAAACCTTGGACCCAGTTTTAAAGATGGGATTTTGAGTTTTATGTTCTTCGTAGCTAACCACACCCATTCACCCACACACAGGTCCGGACCTGGCACGCGTCTACTGTCAGCCACCCGTTTGTACCTGGCACTCATGCTCAACAAACGCTGTTTCACCCGCCTCCAGACTGATGACAATTGGGCTCCTAGCTGATCCTCCTCCGGGACACCCCCGGAGTCACCCTGACGTAAGGTACAAAACTGAGGATGTTGACCGTACACACAAAAGAATGGAGACTCTCCTGATGACTCTTGGCGGTGATTATTTAACGCGAATTCGGCCAGAGGAAGGAAAGTAGACCACTCCTCCTGGTTGTCGGACACAAAGCATCGTAAATACTGTTCAAGATTTTGGTTCATGCGCTCAGTTTGTCCATTAGACTGTGGATGAAACGCCGATGAATGTGACAACTTGATCCCCAACCTTGAGCAAAAAGCTTTCCAAAACCTCGCCACAAATTGCGTACCCCTATCAGATACTATGTCAGACGGTACTCCGTGGAGTCTGACCACCTCCTTCACAAATACCTGAGCCAACGTCTTAGCATTGGGCAAAGAAGACAACGCCACAAAATGCGCCATCTTTGAAAAACGGTCAACCACCACCAGGATGACCGTGTTCCCTGCTGAGGCTGGCAAGTCAGTGATAAAATCCATGGAGATTTCTGTCCATGGCCTATTGGGTACCCCCAGAGGCTGTAGCGTGCCAGCAGGACGGGTTCGGGGTGACTTAGCCCTAGCGCACGTGATGCAAGCTGCCACGTACGTGACCACGTCCTGCCGGATTTTGGGCCACCAGAAACGACGCGATACCAGCTCTAAGGTGCCCTTCACCCCTGGGTGACCAGCCAGTACCGAATCGTGGTGTTCCTTCAACACCTTAAGCCGAAGATGCAGGGGTACAAATGATTTGTTGGCGGGAAGACCTGGTGGTACCTCCTCTTGGGCCTTGGCAATCTCCGCCTCTACCTCAGTCGTGAGAGCCGAGACCACTACCCCTTTCTGGAGGATGGGTACCGGCTCTTCCCGAGGTTCTCCCTCCGGAAAACACCTAGACAAAGCATCCGCCTTGGTGTTTTTAGCCCCGGGACGGTACGTCACAAGAAAATTGAAACGAGTAAAAAGCAATGCCCAGCGAGCCTGCCTAGGAGACAGACGCTTGGCCGACTCCAGGTAGAGCAGATTCTTATGGTCAGTGATAACTGTGACCTGGTGAGCCGCCCCCTCCAAGAAGTGTCGCCATTCCTCAAAAGCCAGTTTGATGGCCAACAACTCCCTGTTGCCGATATCATAATTCCGTTCGGCCGGCGACAGCTTCTTGGAGAAGTAGGCGCATGGATGCATCTCGCTCAAGGACGAGCCTTGAGACAGTACTGCCCCCACTCCCACCTCCGACGCATCAACCTCTACCACAAAAGGTTTAGTCACGTCTGGTTGCACCAGAATGGGGGCTGAAGCAAAACTATTCTTCAGACGCTCAAATGCACGTATAGCCACCTCAGGCCAGTTCGCCAGATCGGCACCCTTTTTTGTCATGTCCGTGAGCGGTTTGGCGACAGTCGAAAAGTGTTTTATAAATTTCCTATAATAATTCGCAAACCCAAGGAACCGCTGGAGTGCTTTCAGACTCTCAGGCCTCTCCCATTGCAGCACCGCTTGCACCTTAGCGGTGTCCATTTTAAAACCGGCTGCGGACACAATATATCCCAAAAAGGGCAACTCCTGGACAAAAAATAAACATTTTTCCAGCTTAGCATAGAGCTGGTTCTCCCGGAGCAACTGTAACACCTGCCTAACATGCTCCAAATGAGTGTCCCGATCGCTAGAATAAATGAGGATATCATCCAGGTATACAATCACAAATCTCCCCAGGACATGAGCAAATACATCATTAATAAAATGTTGGAAAACGGCAGGCGCGGTGGTCAACCCAAACGGCATAACCAGACTCTCAAAATGACCCTCAGGAGTGTTAAACGCCGTCTTCCACTCATCCCCCTGACGGACCCTTATGAGGTTATACGCCCCCCTGAGGTCCAGCTTGGAAAACCATTTCGCCCCCGCTACTTGGTTGAACAAATCCGGGATCAACGGCATTGGGTAGGGATCACGGATAGTAATCTGGTTTAACTCTCGGAAATCCAGACACGGGCGTAACCCCCCATCTTTCTTCTTAATGAAGAAAAACCCCGCGGCTACAGGCGAGGACGAAGGCCGGATGTGACCTTTGCTCAGACTCTCCGCGATGTAGTCTTTCAGAGCCTGTCTCTCAGGACCAGAAATATTAAACATCCTGGCCTTAGGTAATTTGGCCCCGGGTTTTAACCTAATCGCACAGTCATAGGCTCTATGTGGAGGCAGTTCTGAGCAACCCTTCTCAGAGAAAACATCCGCGAAATCCTGCAAAGCCTCCGGCAGGCTGGGCGTCACGACAGACACACATGTGGCCAAGCAATTGTCTTGGCAGAAACCACTCCATTGTACTATGTCCTGAGTTTTCCAATCAATTACCGGGTTGTGCCTGGACAGCCATGGAAAACCCAGGACCATTTGAGCTGGGAGATTACGGAGGACCCTACATGTAACCGACTCAGAATGTAGGACCCCAATGTGGAGTTTCACCTCTGCCACAAACTCAGTAATCTCCCCTTGAGGGAGGGGAACAGCATTAATGGTCACCACCTGTATGGGGTGAGGAAGTTTTTCGATCTTAAACCCGGCGGTGTGTGCAAACTCCTCATCTATGAGATTGGTGGCGGAACCGCTATCCACAAATACTGATATAGGTAGCTCTCTGCCGGCGATAATAACCTTAGCAGGGAGCATACATTGAGATACCATCATGGAGGATATGCATACGCTCAGTTGGGTCTCCTCCATACCCTCTGAGCTTAACAGTTTTCCGCCGGTGTGACCCTCTTAGGTAGTACCGGGCAAACGTTAACATAATGACCTCCTTTACCACAGTAGAAACATGCTCCGGGCTTCCGGAATCCCGGAGCGCGAGGCTGAACCTGTGCCACGCCAGCAATCTGCATAAGTTCAGGGGACTCATCTACTTCAACCACACCTGCACCTCTGTTTTCCCCCAGAGGTAGCGTCTCCTGTGCCCCCTGACGAAAACGGCGATCAATACGTATCACCAAACTCATGGCAGACTCCAATGATGCCGGAGTCTCATACATCAGGAGGGCTTGTTTCACCCTCCCTGATACCTCATGAATAAACTGGCTCCGCAGTGCTGGGTCATTCCACTGTGTGTCTACAGCCCAGCGGCGAAATTCCGAACAATAGTCTTCTGCCAAGTGCTCCCCCTGGCGGAGGGCGCGGATTTTAGATTCTGCTAGAGCCAGTCGGTCAGGGTCATCGTAAATGAGCCCGAGGGCAGAAAAAACATTATCGACCGAATGAAATGTAGCAGAGTCAGCTGGTAAGGAAAATGCCCATGCTTGGGGGTCACCACTCAGTAATGACAACACCAGCCCTACTCGCTGGGCCTCATTACCTGAGGATATTGGCCGCATGCGGAAGTATAATTTGCAGGCCTCCCAAAATACGACAAATTTGCTGCGATCGCCTGAAAATCGTTCTGGCAGCGGAAACTTCGGCTCTACACCGATACCTGCAGATGCCGTTTGCACCTTTGCTACTACGAGGCCCTGCTGCTGAACTGCCCCTTTCAACTCGGAGACCTGTATGGACAGCGCCGCCAACTGGCGGGTTATGGAATCTAATGGATCCATGGACTCCTGAAAAAATGTGGGCCGATTATAATGTCACGGGGGCTTAGTTCAACTAAGGCTGAAATACCCGGGGCCCCTGTGGTGTCCCTTTTACTAGGGGAAACCCTGTCTGACCCTCAACCCAGGGTTTTTGCTGAAGGTGCAAATGCCTGAGCCTCCGACCTTTCCTTATCTCCTGCTCAGCCCTGCACTTAACCCTCCACCCTCCACCCAGTGAGGAGTCACACCACCAAAGCTCCCACACATATAATGACAGACAGGGAGAACTTAAACTGCACTGCGCCACACACACACACAGGAATAAACAGTAATGTGAACAGGGCACAACTAAACACAAATATGGGAAGGAGAAAGGATAACGACGGATCATACGACACCAGATATGAATCTCTCTCTCTTGAACACCTCCACTCCAGACCGGAACCACTTGGTATGAAACACAAGCTATAATCGGCGACGCCCATATGCCAGTAAGACTATTTAAAGACCGTGGGCGTGACTAACCTTCCAACCTGGTCTCCAGCAGGATTAACCCCCGAGAGCCTGAAGATCAAGCCGGCGCCACTGAGGCTATAGTGGCTGGAGGTGGAACTACCTCTGCCTGCCGGACGCTGTGGTGTGAACAGCGTCCGACATGACAATATGTGGGAGAAAACTACTGTATGGACACACGTCGGGGCTCGGAAGGGAAGCAGTGACGTTTTGGAATGCAGACTTTGAGGGAATGTTCTGCGGGTGTAATGTTGCCTTTGGAGAGCCCCTAATGTACCTAAACAGTGGAAACCCCCGACAAATGACCCCATTTTGGAAACGAGACCCCCTAAGGAACTTATCTAGATGTGTGGTGAGCACTTTGAACCCCCAAGGGCTTCACAGCAGTTTATAATGCCCGGGCATGAAAATAAAAAAATCGTATTTTTTCCACAAACATGATCAATTAGTCCCCAATTTTTTCATTTTCCCAAGGGTAACAGGAGAAATTGGACCCCAAAAGTTGTTGTCCAATTTGTGCTGAGTACGCTGACACCCCATATGTGGGAGAAAACTACTGTATGGACACACGTCGGGGCTCGGAAGGGAAGCAGTGACGTTTTGGAATGCAGACTTTGATGGAATGGTCTGCGGGTGTCATGTGCGTTTCGAGATCCCCTGATGTACCTAAACTATTGAAACTCCCCACAAGTGACCCCATTTTGGACACTAGACCCCCCACGGAACTTATCTATATGTGTGGTGAGCACTTTGAACCCCCAAGTGCTTCACAGAAGTTTATAACGCTCGGACGTGAAAATAAAAAAATCATTTTTTCCACAAAAGTGATATTTTTGCCCCCAATTTTTTATTTTCCTAAGGGTAACAGGAGAAATTGGACCCCAAAAAATGTTTTGCAATTTGTCCTGAGAAGGCTGATACCCTACATGTGGGGGTAAAACACTGTTTGGGCGCATGGCAGAGCTTGGAAGGGAAGGAGCACCATTTGACTTTTTCAACTCAGAATTGGCTGGAATTGAGATCAGACGCCATGTTGCATTTGGAGAGCCCCTGATGTGCCCAAACAGTTGAAACACCCAATTCTAACTCCAAGACGAACCCCAACACACCCCTAACCCTAATCTCAGCCCTAACCCTAACCCTAACACTAGTCCTAGCCCTAACCCTAGCCCTAATCCTACCCTAACCCTAACTGTTGTGAGTTCATTTTCCCCTTTGTCACTGAGGTCTGGTGAACTCCCTATTCTGGTAAAGGAAGGTAATGAGCCTGATTATCAGGCACCTGAGCCTAATGAGGATGACTGGCTGAGTGGAGTCACGGACTGGATATAAGGCTGCCGACGCCCTTCTGCCCTGCGGGTGATTTCTCTGTGGACTTCTAGGACACCAGTCTGATTCCTGCCCCTCTAAAGCTAAGTTTTCTGCTTTGCCTGTTAGCATTTGTGTTTTGTTTTTGTTTTACTTGCTTTTCTGGATTCTGCCATTCCCTGCTGGGGTGAGCTGAATCTCCTTTTGCCTGTTGCTCTGTCTTCAGAATATTCCTGAGTACTGACATAGCTTTTTTGACGCCTAGCGTCTTCAGGGCCTTTTTCACTGTCAGTCTGTTGGCTCTTATTTTCATAGGGTTTTTCACGGATTGCAGACAGCAGCCTTCCTGTCCTTTCCTATCTAGTTAGCTTGGGCCCCGTCTTTGCTCAGTCTATCTTTTTTGTCTGTGTTACTGTTTTCATCTTGCTTCACCGTCATTATATGTTGGGAGCTGCCTATTGCTTTGGGGTCTGCTCTGGGGCAGTTTAGAGTTCCCCTTTCTTTCTTTAGGCCTATTTAATTCTCCGGCTGTGATCGAGGGGTCTAGGGCATCGTAGGAACCCCCCACGGCTACTGCTAGTTGTGTTGATAGGTTCAGGGGTCTGCAATCCGATAGCTGCCAACTTCTCTGGTTTTCTGGACTTAGCTAGCATTTCTGTTTTTGCCTCCTACGGTGACTCAATCATAACAGAATCACCCGCCATACCGCAGATCCTAGGGTACTCAATAGCAGGAAAGAATTGTGTTTAAAAAAAAAAAAAAGGTGTGTGTATATTCTTTCCTCTATATCTCTGAGGCCGTAGGGGGAATTTTTTTCTTTTTTTTTTTCTCAATGGAGATAAAGCAATTGTCTGATCGTGTGGAGCAGCTCGCTGCGGAAGTGCGGGGAATTTCCGCCTACCTTGCTCGTTCGCATGCTGTTGAACCAAAGATCCCTACACCTGATGTATTTTTTGGGGATCGATCTAAATTTTTGAGTTTCAAAAATAATTGTAAATTATTTTTTGCCTTGAAGCCTAACTCGTCGGGGAGCTCCGCGCAGCAGGTTAAAATTGTCATCTCTTTGCTGCTTGGCGATCCCCAGGATTGGGCGTTTTCTTTGAAACCAGATGATCCTATTCTGACTAATGTGAACGCATTCTTTCAAGCTTTGGGGTTGTTGTATGACGAACCTAATGCTATTGATCAGGCTGAAAAGACCCTGTTGGCATTGAACCAGGGTCGAGATTCTGCAGAGTTGTACTGTCAAAAGTTCCGAAAGTGGGCGGTCCTTACTACCTGGAATGATAATGCCTTGGCTGCTCTCTTTCGGAAGGGTTTGTCAGAAGCCATAAAAGATACTATGGTGGGATTTCCTGTTCCCTCTGGTCTGGACGATTCTATGTCATTAGCCATTCAGGTTGATCGGCATTTACGTGAACGCAGGATTGCACGAGAGGTGTTTCCACCGGTTGAACAGACGTCTGAACCTAGGCAATGTGAGTTTTGTCTAAGGCGCAACGTCAGGAGTTCAGAAGGCGTAATAAGCTGTGTTTTTTCTGTGGAGATGCCTCGCATATTATTTCTGTTTGTCCTAAACGAGAGAAACGCTTTGCACACACGTTTTCTGTTGGTGGTGTTCAACCTAAGTTTCTTCTGGCAATTACTCTGATCTGCTCCATGTCCACATTTTCCGCCAAGGCTTTTGTGGATTCGGGAGCAGCGCTAAACCTAATGGACTTGGATTTTGCTAAACGTTGTGGATTTCCAATGACACCTCTGCAGACGCCTATCCCTTTGAGGGGGATTGATGCTACTCCTTTGGCTAAATATAAACCTCAGTTTTGGACCCAGGTGGTCATGCGGGTCGCCCCAGACCATCAAGAAAATTGCAGATTTTTGGTGTTGCATGGTCTGCATGATGCCGTTGTTCTGGGGTTTCCCTGGTTGCAAATTCATAATCCAGTTTTGGATTGGAAATCTGTGTCTGTGGTGAGTTGGGGTTGTCGGTGTGCCTTTAGTGAGGCTCCGTTTTTTTCCACCTCTCCTCAGTCGCATGATGTTCCTGACTATTTGGCGGACTTTTATGATGTATTTAGTGAGAATGAGTCTGCGTCCTTGCCTCCTCATAAGAGTTATGACTGTGCAATCGAACTAAGCCCGGGGTGTAAATCTCCCAAGGGTCGGCTCTTCAATTTATCTGTACCCGAGCACGAGGCTATGCGGTCCTATATTAAGGAGGCGTTGGAGAACTGTCATATTAGACCATCCTCTTCACCCTTAGGTGCCTGGTTTTTTTTTTGTGGCCAAAAAGGATGGTTCTTTAAGGCCTTGTATTGATTATCGTGCCCTCAATAAAATTACTATTATTACCCCTGATTTCGGATCTATTCTCTAGAGTTAGAGGTGCTTGCTGGTTTACCAAGCTTGACCTCAGGGGGGCGTATAATCTTATCCGCATTAAGCAGGGGGATGAATGGAAGATGGCGTTTAATACTCCGGAGGGACATTTTGAGTACCTGGTGATGCCTTTTGGGCTCACTAATGCCCCTTCTGTCTTCCAGTGCTTCATGAACGATATTTTCCGAGACTTTATCGATAAATTTTTGATTATCTATCTGGATGATATTTTGATCTTCTCCAAGGATTGGGATTCTCATGTGGAACATATTCGGACTGTGTTCCGGATCTTGAGGGAGAATTCCCTGTATGTCAAAGGATCGAAATGCCGTTTTGGAGTACAGAGGATTTCATTTTTGGGATTTATTTTGTCTCCGTCAACTATTGAAATGGACCTGGCCAAGGTACAGGCCATTTATGATTGGGTTCAGCCCACTTGTTTGAAGGCCCTCCAGAAGTTTTTGGGTTTTGCTAATTTTTATCGGAAATTTATAGCAAAATTTTCTAGTATTGCCAAGCCATTGACTGATCTGACTAAGAAGGGTGCTGATGTGTTGAATTGGTCTCCGGAGGCTGTTGCTTCCTTTCAGGAGCTGAAGCGAAGATTTACCTCCGCCCCGGTTTTGCGGCAACCTGATGTCTCACTCCCGTTCCAGGTAGAGGTGGATGCTTCTGAGATTGGTGCAGGAGCTGTTTTGTCCCAAAAGGATCCTGTAACATCTAAAATGAATCCCTGTGCTTTCTTTTCCCGAAAGTTCTCTCCATCTGAACGTAACTATGATGTGGGGAATCGGGAACTATTGGCCATGAAATGGGCATTTGAGGAGTGGAGACATTGGTTGGAGGGAGCTAAACATCAAGTTGTGGTCCTCACTGACCACAAGAATTTGATTTACCTAGAGTCGGCTAAACGCTTGAACCCTAGACAGGCTAGGTAGGCCTTGTTTTTTACAATTTTGTGGTCTCTTTTCTTCCTGGAACTAAGAATGTCAAGGCAGACGCCCTCTCTAGGAGTTTCTTTGCTGATTCTCCTGTGGTGACCAAGCCTGCTACCATCTTAGGCGAAGGGGTAGTTCTTTCTGCCATCTCGCCCGATTTGAGACTTGCTCTGCAAGAGTTCCAGGAGGACAAACCTGAGCGTTGTCCCAGTGGAAAGTTGTACGTTCCTGACCAGTGGAAGAAGAGAGTGATGTCTGAAGTTCATTGCTCTGCATTGGCTGGTCATCCAGTTATTTTTGGTACTAGAGATCTGGTGAGTCGCTCTTTTTGGTGGCCCACCTTGTCTCATGATGTCAGGAATTTTGTGCAGTCCTGTGGGACTTGCTCCCGGTCTAAATCTTGTTCTCACTCTAGTGGGTTGTTGATGCCTTTGCCGGTCCCCAGGAGGCCATGGACCCATATTTCAATGGATTTCATCTCTGATATGCCGGTCTCTCAAAGAATGACTGTTACTTTGGTGATTTGTGATAGGTTCTCTAAGATGGTTCATCTTGTACCACTCCCTAAGTTGCCATCTTCCTCTGAGTTGGTGCCCCTGTTTTTGCAACAGGTGGTTCGCTTACACGGGATTCCTGAGAACATTGTATCAGACAGAGGAGTTCAGTTTGTGTCTAGATTTTGGAGGACTTTCTGTTCCAAGCTGGGAATTCAGTTGTCCTACTCCTCTGCTTTTCACCCTCAGACCAATGGGCAGACAAAGAGAACAAACCAGACCTTGGAGTCGTATTTGAGATGTTTTATTTCCGCTGATCAGGATGATTGGGTTTCATTTTTGCCCTTGGCCGAATTTGCTTTAAATAATAGAGCTAGTTCTGCCACTTTGATGTCACTTTTTTTGTAATTTTGGGTTTCATCCTCGATTTTCTTCAGGGCAGGTGGAGCCTTCTGCCTGCCCAGGTGTTGACACTGTGGTGGAGAAAATGCACCAGATCTGGGACCAAGTGGTGGATAAGTTATCTCTCTCCCAGGAAAAGGCCCAGCGGTTTTCCAATCTACATAGGACCATTGGTCCCCAGTTTAAGATTGGTGATATGGTGTGGTTATCATCAAAAAATATTGCTATGAAGGTGGCTTCTCCTAAGTTTATGCCTAGATTTATTGGACCTTACAAGATTTTGGAGATTATTAATCCGGTCTCTTTTCGTTTGGCTCTTCCTGTCACATTTAAAATCCATAATGTGTTCCATAAGTCCTTGTTGAAGAGGTTTGTTGAACCAGTTGTTCCTGGGGTGGCACCTCCAGACCCTGTATTGGTTGAAGGTAACATGGAATATGAGGTAGAGAAAATACTGGATTCCCGTTTGGCTAGACGGAGACTCCAGTATTTGGTTAAGTGGAAGGGTTATGGTCAGGAGGATAATTCCTGGGTCTCTGCCTCTGATATTCGTGCCAAAAGATTGGTGCGTGCCTTTCATCGGGCTCACCATGATCGCCCTGGTGGCGTGGTTGAGGGTTCGGTGACCCCTCCTCAAGGGGGAGGTACTGTTGTGAGTTCATTTTTCCCTTCGTCACTGAGGTCTGGTGAACTCCCTATTCTGGTAAAGGAAGGTAATGAGCCTGATTATCAGGCACCTGAGCCTAATGAGGATGATTGGCTGAGTGGAGTCACGGACTGGATATAAGGCTGCCGACGCCCTTCTGCCCTGCGGGTGATTTCTCTGTGGACTTCTAGGACACCAGTCTGATTCCTGCTCCTCTAAAGCTAAGTTTTCTGCTTTGCCTGTTAGCATTTGTGTTTTGTTTTTGTTTTACTTGCTTTTCTGGATTCTGCCATTCCCTGCTGGGGTGAGCTGAATCTCCTTTTGCCTGTTGCTCTGTCTTCAGAATATTCCTGAGTACTGACATAGCTTTTTTGACGCCTAGCGTCTTCAGGGCCTTTTTCACTGTCAGTCTGTTGGCTCTTATTTTCATAGGGTTTTTCACGGATTGCAGACGGCAGCCTTCCTGTCCTTTCCTATCTAGTTAGCTTGGGCCCCGTCTTTGCTCAGTCTATCTTTTTTGTCTGTGTTAGTGTTTTCATCTTGCTTCACCGTCATTATATGTTGGGAGCTGCCTATTGCTTTGGGGTCTGCTCTGGGGCAGTTTAGACTTCCCCTTTCTTTCTTTAGGCCTATTTAATTCTCCGGCTGTGATCGAGGGGTCTAGGGCATCGTAGGAACCCCCCACGGCTACTGCTAGTTGTGTTGATAGGTTCAGGGGTCTGCAATCCGATAGCTGCCAACTTCTCTGGTTTTCTGGACTTAGCTAGCATTTCTGTTTTTGCCTCCTACGGTGACTCAATCATAACGCCTAACCCTAGCCCTAACCCTAACCCTAACCCTAACTCTAATGGAAAAGTGGAAATAAATATTTTTTTTTATTTTATTATTTTTCCCTAACTAAGGGGGTGATAACGGGGGGTTTGATTTACTATTTATGGCGGTTTTTATGTTTGGCAGCTGTCGCACGCTAAAAGACGCTTTTTATTGTAAAAATAGTTTTTGCATCACCACATATTGAGAGCTATAATTTTTCCGCATTTTGACCCACTGAGTCATGTGAGGTCTTATTTTTTGCGGGACGAGTTGTCATTTTTATTGGTACCATTCTTGGGCACGTGACATTTTTTGATCGCTTTTTATTCTGATTTTTGTGACGCAGAATGAACAAAAACCAGCGTTTTATGAATTTCTTTTGGGGGAGTGCGTTTACACCGTTCCGCGTGCGGTAAAATTGATAAAGCGGTTTTATTCTTCGGGTCAGTACAGTTACAGCGATACCGCATTTAGGTCTTTTTTTATGTTTTGTCGGTTTTATGCAATGAAAACTATTTTATATAAAAATTATTATTTTTGCATCGCTTTATTCTGCGAGCTATCACTTTTTTATTTTTTCACTGATGATGCTGTGTGGTGGCTCGTTTTTTGCGGGACAAGATGACGTTTTCAGCGGTACCATAGATATTTATATGCGTCTTTTTGATCGCGCGTTATTACACTTTTTGTTTGGCGGTATGATAATAAATCATTATTTTTTGCTTTGTTTTTTATTTTTATTTTTTAAGGGGTTCGCTAAAGGGGTTAACTAATGGGACAGTTTTATAGGGCGGGTTGTTACGGACGCGGTGATTCCTAATATGTGTACTTTTATTGTTTTTTGTTTTTTTATTTCCAAACAATGGATTTATTTGGGGGAATTTTTTTTTTTTTTTTCTAACTTATTTGGCGATTTTTTTTAAATTATTTTAACACTTTTTTTTTATGTTTTTTTTAACTTTATTAAATAGTCCCAGGTGGGACATCACTGTCCTGTGACAGATCGCTGATCTGTCACATCACAGATCACTGTGACAGATCAGCGATCTGTCACAGGCAGTGCCGAAGGCTTCCTCATGCCTGCGCTTTGCAGGCACTGAGGAAGCCAGCTTCCTGCAGGCCCCCGAAGGCCCCCGTCGCCATCTTGGATTTGGGGGCCTGCAGGAAAGGAGCCCCCCGCAGCAGCGCTGCACATTGCGCTGCCGTGGGTGGCTCAGGGAAGCACGGAGGGAGCCCCCTCCCTGCCGATGCTTCCCTTTAAACCCCGGTACACCGCGATCATGTTTGATCGCGGTGTGCAAGGGGTTAACGTGTCGGGGGTGGTCCGTGACCACCCCTGACACATTGTGCCGGGTGTCAGCTGTGATAATCAGCTGACACCCGGCCGCGATCAGCAGCGCTCACCACGTGGGCGCCGCTGATCGTGGTAGACGTACTATCCCGTCCATGGGCATAGGGGCCCGGGTCCCATGGACGAGATAGTACGTCTGATGTCAGGAAGGGGTTAAAGAAATATACATCATTGTGTGGGTCAAAGTTTATCATGTTGTTACCACAAAAGAAAGAATTTAATCAATGTAGTATTCTCGGATCTCATTGGCTGTTTTGTTGTTATCTACTTAGATGATATTTTGATATACTCCTCCAACAGGCATTCTCATCTGGAACATGTACGAACCATTCTCCAAAGACTGAGGGAAAATCATCTGTTTGCCAAATTGGAGAAATGTGTATTTTGTGTTCAGGAATTGTCTTTTTTGGGATTAATTGTGTCCTGTGAAGGTTTTCGCATGGACCCCAAGAAAGTGCAGGCCTGTTATAAATGAGTCACCGTAGGAGGCAAAACAGAAATACTAGCTAAGTCCAGAAAACAAGAGAAGTTGGCAGCTATCGGATTGCAGACCCCTGAACCTATCAACAACAACTAGCAGTAGCCGTGGGGGGTTCCTACGGTGCCCTAGACCCCTCGATCACAGCCGGAGAACTAAATAGCCTAAAGACAGAAAGGGAAATCTAAACTGCCCCAGAGCAGACCCCAAAGCAATAGACAGCCCCCAACATAAAATGATGGTGAAGCAAGATGAAAAAACACTCACACAGAAAGATAGGCTGAGCAAATGATGGGGCCCAAGCTAACTAAATAGGACAGGATAGAAAAGCTGCTGTCTGCAATCCGCCAAAACCCTATCAAAACAAGAGCCAACAGACTGATAGGGAAAAAAGCCCTGAAGACGCTAGGCTTCAAAAAGACTATATCAGTACTCAGGTATTTTCTGAAGACAGAGCAGAAAGGAATTCAGCTCACCCCAGCAGGGAATGGCAGAAATCCAGAAAAACAAGGCAAAACAAAACCAAAACACAAATGCAAAAAGCAGAGCAGAAAACTTAGCTTTTGAGGAGCAGGAATCAGACTGGTCTCCTAGAATCCCTCAGAGAAATCACCAGCCAGGAAGAAGGGCGTCGGCTGCCTTATATCCAGTCAGCAATTCCAGTCACCCAGTCATCATCATCCTGCTCAGGTGCTTGGAAATCAGCCTCACTACCTTTCTTCACCAGAAGAGGGAGTTCATCAGACCTCAATGGTGAAGGGGAAAATGAACTCACAACAGTACCTCCCCCTTGAGGAGGGGTCACCGAACCCTCATCCACGCCACCAGGGCGATCAGGGTGAGCCCGATGAAAGGCACGCACCAATCTTTTGGCATGAATATCAGAGGCAGAGACCCAGGAATTATCCTCCTGACCATAACCCTTCCACTTAACCAAATACTGGAGTCTCCATCTAGCCAGATGGGAATCCAGTATCTTCTCTACCTCATATTCCATGTTACCTTCAACCAATACAGGGTCCGGAGGTGCCACCCCAGGAACAACTGGTTCAACAAACCTCTTCAACAAGGACTTATGAAACACATTATGGATTTTAAATGTGACAGGAAGAGCCAAACGAAAAGAGACCAGATTAATAATCTCCAAAATCTTGTAAGGTCCAATAAATCTTGGCTTAAACTTCATCGGGCTCACCATGATCGCCCTGGTGGCGTGGTTGAGGGTTCGGTGACCCCTCCTCAAGGGGGAGGTACTGTTGTGAGTTCATTTTCCCCTTCGTCACTGAGGTCTGGTGAACTCCCTATTCTGGTAAAGGAAGGTAATGAGCCTGATTATCAGGCACCTGAGCCTAATGAGGATGACTGGCTGAGTGGAGTCACGGACTGGATATAAGGCTGCCGACGCCCTTCTGCCCTGCGGGTGATTTCTCTGTGGACTTCTAGGACACCAGTCTGATTCCTGCCCCTCTAAAGCTAAGTTTTCTGCTTTGCCTGTTAGCATTTGTGTTTTGTTTTTGTTTTACTTGCTTTTCTGGATTCTGCCATTCCCTGCTGGGGTGAGCTGAATCTCCTTTTGCCTGTTGCTCTGTCTTCAGAATATTCCTGAGTACTGACATAGCTTTTTTGACGCCTAGCGTCTTCAGGGCCTTTTTCACTGTCAGTCTGTTGGCTCTTATTTTCATAGGGTTTTTCACGGATTGCAGACAGCAGCCTTCCTGTCCTTTCCTATCTAGTTAGCTTGGGCCCCGTCTTTGCTCAGTCTATCTTTTTTGTCTGTGTTAGTGTTTTCATCTTGCTTCACCGTCATTATATGTTGGGAGCTGCCTATTGCTTTGGGGTCTGCTCTGGGGCAGTTTAGATTTCCCCTTTCTTTCTTTAGGCCTATTTAATTCTCCGGCTGTGATCGAGGGGTCTAGGGCATCGTAGGAACCCCCCACGGCTACTGCTAGTTGTGTTGATAGGTTCAGGGGTCTGCAATCCGATAGCTGCCAACTTCTCTGGTTTTCTGGACTTAGCTAGCATTTCTGTTTTTGCCTCCTACAGTGACTCAATCATAACGCCTAACCCTAGCCCTAACCCTAACCCTAACCCCAACTCTAATGGAAAAGTGGAAATAAATATTTTTTTTATTTTATTATTTTTCCCTAACTAAGGGGGTGATAACGGGGGGTTTGATTTATTATTTATGGCAGTTTTTATGTTTGGCAGCTGTCGCACGCTAAAAGACGCTTTTTATTGTAAAAATAGTTTTTGCATCACCACATATTGAGAGCTATAATTTTTCCGCATTTTGACCCACCGAGTCATGTGAGGTCTTATTTTTTGCGGGACGAGTTGTCATTTTTATTGGTACCATTTTTGGGCACGTGACATTTTTTGATCGAAGAGGATGGTCTAATATGCCCCTCTCCAACGCCTCCTTAATATAGGATTGCATAGCCTCGTGCTCGGGTACAGATAAATTGAAGAGCCGACCCTTGGGAAATTTACACCCCGGGCTCAGTTCAATTGCACAGTCATAACTCCTATGAGGAGGCAAAGACGCAGACTCATTCTCACTAAATACATCATAAAAGTCCGCCAAATAGTCAGGAACATCATGCGACTGAGGAGAGGTGGAAAAAACCGGAGCCTCACTAAGGGCACACCGACAACCCCAACTCACCACAGACACAGATTTCCAATCCAAAACTGGATTATGAATTTGCAACCAGGGAAACCCCAGAACAATGGTATCATGCAAATTATGCAGCACCAAAAATCTGCAATTTTCTTGATGGTCTGGGGCGACCCGCATTACCACCTGGGTCCAAAACTGAGGTTTATTTTTTGCCAAAGGAGTAGCATCAATCCCCCTCAAAGAGATAGGCGTCCGCAGAGGTGTCATCGGAAATCCACAACGTTTAGCAAAATCCAAGTCCATTAGGTTCAGGGCTGCTCCTGAATCCACAAAAGCCTTGGCGGAAAATGTGGACAGGGAGCAGATCAGAGTAATTGCCAGAAGAAACTTAGGTTGAACACCACCCACAGAAAACGTGTGTGCAAAACGTTTCTCTCGTTTAGGACAGACAGAAATAATATTCGAGGCATCTCCACAAAAAAAACACAGCTTATTACGCCTTCTGAACTCCTGACGTCGCTCCCTGGACAAAACTCTATCACATTGCATAGGTTCAGACACTTGTTCAACAGGTGGAAACACCTCTCGTGCAGTCCTGCGTTCACGTAAACGCTGATCAACCTGATTGGCTAATGACATAGAATCGTCAAGACCAGAGGGGACAGGAAATCCCACCATAGTTTTTTTTACGGCTTCTGACAAACCCTTCCGAAAGAGAGCTGCCAAGGCATTATCATTCCAGGTAGTAAGGACCGCCCACTTTTGGAATTTATGACAGTACAATTCTGCAGAATCTCGACCCTGGCTCAATGCCAACAGGGTCTTTTCAGCCTGATCAATAGCATTAGGTTCGTCATACAACAACCCCAAGGCTTGAAAAAATGCGTTCACATTAGTCAGAATAGGATCATCTGGTTTCAAAGAAAACGCCCTGGGGATCGCCACGCAGCAAAGAGATGACAATTTTAACCTGCTGCGCGGAGCTCCCTGACGAGTTAGGCTTCAAGGCAAAAAATAATTTACAATTATTTTTGAAATTCAAAAATTTAGACCGATCCCCAAAAAACACATCATGAGTAGGGATCTTTGGTTCAGCAGCATGTGAATGAGCAAGGTAGGCAGAAATTCCCCGCACTTCCGCAGCAAGCTGCTCCACACGATCAGACAATTGCTTTATCTCCATTGAGAGAGAAAAAAAATTCCCCCTACGGCCTCAGAGATATAGAGGAAAAAATATACACACTTTTTTTTTTTTTACAATTCTTTCCTGCTATTGAGTACCCTAGGATCTGCGGTATGGCTGGTGATTCTGTCATGAATGAGTCACCGTAGGACGCAAAACAGAAATACTAGCTAAGTCCAGAAAACAAGAGTAGTTGGCAGCTATCGGATTGCAGACCCCTGAGCCTATCAACAACAACTAGCAGTAGCCGTGGGGGGTTCCTACGGTGCCCTAGACCCCTCGATCACAGCCAGAGAACTAAATAGCCTAAAGACAGAAAGGGAAATCTAAACTGCCCCAGAGCAGACCCCAAAGCAATAGACAGCCCCCAACATATAATGACGGTGAAGCAAGATGAAAAAACACTCACACAGATAGAAAGATAGGCTGAGCAAATGATGGGGCCCAAGCTAACCAAATAGGACAGGATAGAAAAGCTGCTGTCTGCAATCCGCCAAAACCCTATCAAAACAAGAGCCAACAGACTGATAGGGAAAAAAGCCCTGAAGACGCTAGGCTTCAAAAAGACTATATCAGTACTCAGGTATTTTCTGGAGACAGAGCAAAAAGGAATTCAGCTTACCCCAGCAGGGAATGTCAGAAATCCAGAAAAACAAGGCAAAACAAAACCAAAACACAAATGCAAAAAGCAGAGCAGAAAACTTAGCTTTTGAGGAGCAGGAATCAGACTGGTCTCCTAGAATCCCTCAGAGAAATCACCAGCCAGGAAGAAGGGCGTCGGCTGCCTTATATCCAGTCAGCAATTCCAGTCACCCAGTCATCATCATCCTGCTTAGACGCTTGGAAATCAGCCTCACTACCTTCCTTCACCAGAAGAGGGAGTTCATCAGACCTCAATGGTGAAGGGGAAAATGAACTCACAACACAGGCCATTGTGGATTGGGTGCAACCCCGAGATCTTAAGGGTCTTCAGTGCTTCTTGGGGTTCGCCTATTATTACCGCAAATTTATTCAGGGGTTTTCGCAGATGGTCAAACCACTCATAGATCTAACATGTAAACATGAGAAATTTGTCCTCGCTCGCAATAGAGGCCTTTGCGACTCTGAAAAAATGTTTTATGTCTGCTCCTGTGTTTGTACAGCCTGATCCGTCCAAACCATTTGTGGTGGAGGTGGACGCCTCCAAGGTGGGGGTGGGGGCAGTGTTGTCCCAAGGGCCTGCCACTCTTACCAACCTCAGGCCATGTGCTTTCTTTTCCAGGAAGTTCTCTGCTGCTGAAAGAAATTATGATGTAGGCAATAGAGAACTTCTTGCGGTCAAGTTGGCGTTTGAGGAGTGGAGGCACTTTTTGGAGGGGACCAGTCACCCGTTTACTGTGATCACCGATCACAAAAATTTGTCATACATTGAGCCTGCTAAAAGACTAACACCCAGACAGGCCCGTTGGTCACTTTTTTTTCCCGTTTTCAGTTTACTATTACATTTCTTCCAGGGTCAAAGAATGTCAAGGCTGACGCCTTATCTCGCAGTTTTCATCCTGTGTCTTCCCCTGAGCCACCGTCCTCCATTCTTCACCCTGGGGTTGTGTTGGCAGGGATCTCGTCTGAATTGGAACGGGAGATTGAGGGGGCCCAGTCGCTGGCTCCTGCGGCCAAACCAGTGGGCAAGTTGTTTGTCCCAGAGCAACTTCGCCTTAGACTCTTGCAGGAGTTCCATGAATCCAAGCTGAGTGCTCACCCTGGTATATCAGCCACGTGTCTGGCGGTGGCTAGGATCTTTTGGTGGCCTACCCTTGGTTCTGACATAAAAAAGTTTGTTTCTGGTTGTGGGGTCTGCGCTCATTCTAAAAGCTCTCATAGCCGGACGGCGGGGGAGCTGATGCCCTTGGCAGTTCCCGAGAGACCATGGACCCACCTGTCCATGGATTTTGTTACCAATCTTCCTCCATCCAGGGGTAATATGGTGGTATGGGTAGTGGTGGACAGATTTTCAAAGCAGGCTCATTTTGTACCCCTGTCCACACTACCTTCAGCTGAGACTTCATCCAGATTGTTTGTACAGCATGTGGTCCGGTTGCATGGGGTACCCCTGAATGTGGTGTCTGCATACCATACCGAGAGCAATGGTCAGACGGAATGCACTAATCAGCCTATTAATGATGCCCATAGTATTAGCAGGTGGGCCGCTCAGCACTATAGCACTATATATATATATATATATATATATATATATATGCATCACACAGAAAAAAACCAAGCCAACATGAAGAGGTCTAGTTGCATCCTGCAAAAATGATAAAAAGTGCAAAAAGATAAAAGATATGGGGTATTAGTTACTATTTTGGCTCAAGCAGATAAGCTCACAACCCAACATCAAGGGTCCCCAAATTTTGTGAGTCCCTAACACTAAATCTGAACAGCGCATATAAGGAAAAAATTCCCAAAAATTAAAAAAAAAACACATTTGAAAGGTTGACTCACCAAAACCCTGACTAATGCACTAGCAGGATGCAGCAGACCTCCATTGATAAAGGCTTGGACAGCACGTTATTCTCCTCTCTGGCGCCGGTTGGCTCCCCTGCTCTCCAGTGCCTGTCCCCGCCCCTCGGTCACTCCTCCTTAGTCACGTGATTCAGGTCCTGCTCGCTGCCCAGTGAGTTCTCCACCACTCTGTCATCCTTACTGCGGCATGCTGCCCTCCCTCCAGCAGGTACCTCAGGGGTTCGTGACAATATAACTGACTGCACTGTCTCTTACCCTGGTTGGGTGGCAGGGGGGCTAGTTGATTATGGATCCGGTACGGGCTCTCACGGATCAAGTAAATGAGCTCTCCCAGCTTATGCAAAAGGTGTCCATGGAGCAGCAAGCCCTGGCTTACTCGCACCAACAGGTGCAGAGAGATGTTGTGGGTGCTCTACAAGGTCCTGTTCTGTCAGGGACTCAGGATAGGGGCACCACTGATGTGACTCTAGTGGACCCCGAGCCACCGGTAAAGCTACCTGATAATTTTTCTGGGGATAAAAAGTTGTTTAGGGTTTTTAAAGAGGGGTGTGAGTTATTTTTTGAGTTACGTCCCCGTGCTTCGGGAAATGAAAGGCAGAGGGTGGGGATCGTAATGTCCTTGTTAAGGGGAGCTCCACAGGCATGGGCTTTCTCTCTCTCTCCCTGCGCACTAGAGTGCATCTGGCAGCGGATATGGTGATGAGTGTGACACAGGGGAAGCACTCAGCTGAATGGTTCTGTTCAGTGTTCAGATGCTGCGTCGCTGAAGTATCCTGGAATGACGCCGCCCTGAGGGGTTTGTTCTGTAGGGGCCTGTCCAACCGTCTACAGGATGCTCTGGCACTACATCCTCCCCCCAATACTCTGGAGGACTCCATGACTCAGGCAGTCTGTATGGACCGGAGGCTTCGTGCTAGAGGAGTGATGCAGTAGGAGACCTCATTATGCTCCAACCTGAGTGACACTGCATCCGACCCTGAGCCCAAGGAGGTTGGGGCTATCTCGTTGAAGGAAAGAGAGAGAAGACGCAATAGCGACAACCAACTATGCTTTAATTGTGGAGCCTCTAGACATTGGATAAAGGAATGTCCCTCTTGTCCTTCAGCTAAGCCATCGGGAAACGCCTGTCTGGGTAGCTATCAGGTACATTTTTCCTCACTTGCTAAAATTCTTCTCCAGGTGGAGTTGGAACTTGCTGGCAGTCCTGTTGTGACCACCGCCTTTGTTGACTGTGATTCTACTATTAACCTGATCAATGCCTGGGTGGTGACTCTTAATAAGATAGGGACAGTCAGGCTTAAAGATCGTGGCTATTGACTCCTCTCCTCTCACCCATGAAGGAATTTGTTTTATGTCTGAAGTTTTTTCGCTGAAAGTGGGTCCCACTCATATGGAAAATTTAAGTTGCTTTGTTCTGAATAATTTGCCTGCAGGTCTGGTACTAGGGATGCCTTGGCTTCAACGCCACAATGCTATCATTGATGTGGTTACGGTGGAGATCATTCAATGAGGATGTAAGGCTAACGGTCTGTGATGTAACCTGGCACCTCTTGTCACTCCTGTAAAATCTGTTTCAGTGTCGTCTGTCAGTCTGGAGGGTATTCCGGAGTACCTGAAGGACTTTGAATATGTGTTTTCCGAAAGTGAGGCTGAGGCGCTACCACCGCATAGACCTTTTGATTGCACCATTGATTTAGTCTCAGGAGCCAAGTTACCCAAGGCTTGTCTGTTTAACTTGTCTGGGAACAAACATCAAGCCATGAAGGAGTACCTCTCAGAGAGTCTCTGCAAGGGGCATATTCAGCCTTCTGTGTCATTTATGGTAGCAGGGGTTTTTTTTGTAAAAAAAAAAAAAAGATGGTGGTTTGCGGCCGTGCCTCAACTTTCGGGAACTGAACAAAATTATGGTGAAAAACAGGTACCCTCTTCGCCTGATTCCCGATCTATGTAACTAACTCATCGGGGCCAAATGGTTCTCTAAGCTTGATTTACAAGGGGCGTATAACCTTATAAGGGTTCGGGAAGGGGACGAATGGAAAGCAGCGTTTCTGATGACTGAACGGCTGTTTGAGAACTTGGGTTATGCCCTTTGGTCTCACTAATGCCCCTGCCATTTTTCAGAATCTCATTAATGTGATTTTCTTTTGCCTAATTGGGCGTTATGTGGTTATCTACTTGGATGACATTTTGGTGTACTCGGCAGACAGTCAAACTCAATTGCACCATCTGCGTATGGTTCTTGTATGCCAAATTGGAGAAATGTTCATTTTTTGTACAAGAATGATCCTTTCTGGGTTTAATTGTGTCAGGGGAGGGGTTCTGCATGGATCCTAAGAAGGTCCAGGCCATTACAGATTGGGTGCAGCCTCATGACTTAAAGGGGTTGCAGCAATTTTTGGGCTTTGCTAACTTCTATAGGAAGTTTATTAAGGGCTTTTCACAGGTGGTAAAACCTTTGACGGACCTCACTCTCAAGGGGGCTGATGTGAAAAATTGGTTTGTGGCTGCGAAATTTTTTTTCCTGACGTTGAAAAAAATGTTTTAGTTCAGCACGAGTGTTGGTACAACCCGATCCGTCAAGACCTTTTATCATAGAGATTGACGCTTCTGAGGTGGGGGTGGGGGCAGTTTTGTCTAAGGGGTACTTAACACTTAGTGAGATAGCGAGGTGATGAGTCACCGATTTTGTGACGCGTCAGCGATCTCGCTGTGTGTGGCACATATCAGCGACTGCCCCCCCGCCGGGTATCACTGATCGCGCTGTTTACCCTGGATACCAGCTCCCAGCGCGAGCACGCTGGTATCCAGGGTAAACCGTGGGTAACTAAGCGACGCGCGCTTAGTTACCTGCGTCCTCACTGGGTCTGATCTCTGGTGAGTCTGCCTGTTTGACAGCTCACCCGCAATCATGTAGCGACACACCAGTGATCCTGACCAGGTCGTATCGTTGTCGGGATCGTTGGTGCGTCGCTTAGTGTAACGGGACCTTAAGGGCCCTTCTACCCTTACTAATCTTAAGCCTTACGCTTTCTTTTCTAAAAATTCTCTTCTGCCGAGAGGAATTATGATATTGGCAATAGGGAGTTGTTAGCGGTTAAGTTGGCTTTTGAAGAATGGAGACATTTTCTGGAGGGGACCATACATCCCATTACAGTTATCACTGATCATAAAAATTTGGCCTATATCGAGTCTGCCAAGAGATTGACCCCCAGACAGGCTCGGTGGGTGCTTTTTTTTCTCGATTTCATTTTACTATCACATTCTGCCCAGGATCTAAGAATATTAAGGCTGATGATTCATTGCGAAGCTTTGATTTGATATATACTTAACTCATAAGAGCCATAACTTTTTTATTTTTCTGTCGACATGGACATCTGAGGGCTTATTTTTTTGCGGGATGAGTTACGTTTTTGAATGACACCATTCATTTTATCACAAAGTGTTCTGGAAAACGGGAAAAACACAAAGTGAGGTGAAATTGAGAAAATAACATAATTCTGACATTTTTTGGAAACTGTTCTTAAGGTGTGCATTTTGTGAAAAAATTATCTGGAAATATGATCCTGCTCATCAGATTGATTACAGCGATACTAAACTTGTCGAGTTTAGTATTTTATTTTATGAAAAAAGAAAAAAAGTGTTTTGTTTTGGGAGTGTCGCTATTTTCTGAGCCTGTTTTCATTTTTATTGCTTATAGAGATCACTTTTTATGGGATAAAAATGCATTTTTACTGCTACATTTTGGGGATAGATACCACATTTCAATCACTTGTTACTGTATTTTTTCCTGTATGGCAGCGACCAAAAATCACAATTTTGCCATTTTCATTTTGTTTACAGTTTTTAAGGATAGGGTTAATTATATTGATAATTTGCTAGATTAGACTTTTCTGGTTGAGGTGATACCACATGTTTGTTTTTTTATCTTTTGCATTATCTTTATTTTTAATGGGGGGAAAAAGGAAGGAGATTTTAACTTTTTTTTTACATTTTTTCATTACTGTTTTCTTTACTTTTGACTGTATTCAATATTCCCTTTAGGGTACTTGAACCTACCATCATCTGATAATAATAATAATCTTTATTATATAGCACCAACATATTCTAAATCGCTTTACAGTTTAACAGTTTCAAAACACAAGTCATAAGTAACAACGTTAACAATACAATATTTAATGTAAAATAAGAAGACCCTGCTCGTGAGAGCTTACAATCTACAATGAGGTTGGGGAGATACAAAGTACAGGTGTGTATTTACAATGATGTATTTACAATGATAGTCCAGCTATCTTGAGAAGGTGGGGGATAGAGATAGTGAATGGGCTACACATGCACACTTACACTTTGATTAGTGAACGTGATAGGCTGCTCTGAACAGATGTGTTTTGAGGGAGCGCCTAAAACTGTGCAAATTGTGGATAGTCCTAATTTCTTGGGGTAGAGCATTCCAGAGGATTGGCGCAGCGCAGGAGAAGTCTTGGAGTCGGGAGTGGGAGGTGCGGATTAGTGCAGAGGTTAGTCGAAAGTCTTTTGCCGAGCGCAGCGGTCAGCTAGGCCGATAGACATAAATTAGGGAGGAGATGCAGGAGGGTGCCTCACTGTGGACAGCTTTGTTGGTGAGAACAAGTACTTTGAATTGGATCCTATAATGAATGGGCAGCTAGTGTAACGATTGGCGAAGAGCAGACGCGTCCGAGTACCGATTAGCTAGATGGATGACCCTGGCTGCTGCATTAAGTATGGACTAGAGAGGGAAAAGTCAAGTAATGGGGATGCCAATTAATAGAGTGTTGCAGTAGTCCAGGCGGGAGTGGATCAATGCGACAGTGAGGGTTTTTGTTGTTTCCTTGGTGAGAAAAGGGTGAATTCTGGAGATGTTCTTTAGGTGTAAGCGGCAAGAGTGGGCAAGAGATTGTATATGGGATGTGAAAGAGAGATTGGTGTCAAACATAACGCCCAGACAGCGCGCCTGCTGCCGGGGTGTTATTTTGGTGCCACCCACGGAGAGGGAAATGTCAGATTTAGGGAGGTTAGTAGATGGCGGGAGCAGTAGAGGTTCAGTTTTAGAGAGGTTTCAGTTTCAGATAGAGAGCGGACATGATGTTGGAGACTGCGGACAGACAGCCACTGGCATTCTATAGTACAGCGGGGGTAAGGTCGGGGGATGACGTGTATAGTTGTGCGTCATCAACATAAAGATGGTACTGAAAGCCAAATCTGCTGATGGTCTGTCCAATTGGGGCCATGTAGAGAGAGATGAGAAGGGGGCCAAGGACTGAGCCCTAAGGTACCCTGACAGCGAGAGGAAGAGGAGATGACATGGAGCCAGGGAACAAAACACTGAAGGAGCGGTCAGAGAGATAGGAAGAGAACCAGAAGAGAGCGATGTCCTTAATGCCTAGTGACTGGAGCCTATGGAGTAGGAAACGGTGGTGAACAGTGTCAAAAGCTGCAGACAGGTTGAGAAGAATGAGCAGAGAGTGTTCACCGTTACATTTTGCTGTCAGAAGGTCATTTGTAACTTTGATGAGTGCAGTTTCAGTCGAATGTAGGGGTCGGAAGCCAGACTGTGAAGGGTCTAGAAGGGAGTGAGTGGAGAGGTAACAGGTAAGGTGGGAGTAGACTAGACACTCCAAAAGTTTAGAGATGAAGGGGAGATTGGAGACTGGTCTGTAGTTGTTTGTGCAGGATGGGTCGAGAGCAGGTTTCTTTAATAATGGAGTAATGATAGTGTTTGAAGGAGGATGGGAAAATGCCCGAGGAGAGTGAGAGATTTAAAGATTGTAGTTAGGTGAGTTGTGACGACTGGAGAGAGAAACTGGAGGAGATGTGAGGGAATGGGATCGGTAGTGCATGTAGTCGGACGAGAAGAAGAGAGGAGTCTTATTCTGTGATGGGATCAAATGTGGAAAGTGAGCCAGGTGAAATTCCTGGTGGATATTATCTATTTTATCTATAAAATGGGAGGCCAGGTCATCTGCACAAATGCCTGAGATAGGAGCTTGTGCTTTTGGCCTGAGGAGGGAATGAAAGTTGTCAAAAAGTTTCTTGGGGTTGTTGGCTAGTGAGATCAGGGTGGTGAAGTAGGTCTGTTTAGCGAGGTGAAGCGCAGAGTTGTAGGTTCTTAACATAAATTTGAAGTGGATGAAGTCTTCTGGTGTGCGGATTTTTCTCCATCGGCGTTCAGCACTCCTAGAGCATCGCTGGAGAAATTGAGTTTGCAATGTGAGGTTTTACTCTGTGTTTGGAGGTTCTGAGTGTGAGGGGCACTACCTGATCAAGGGTGCTTCTAATAGTGTTGTTGTAGTGATGAACAGCCAGATCAGGACAGGAAAAAGAAGACAACCAATCCTTCTCCCCAATCTTAAAAACAGGACCCACCGAACGTCTTCTATCGGCCTTTAGTGGCTGAATCTGAGCAGCCCCAATATTCTTCTGAACCTCCCTCCAGAGATCCCCAAGTCTCTGAACGGCGACCTCCACACCAGGTCATTCAGAACTAATCCTAGAAAATTCACTAAAATGGGGATGAAAGCAGAGAAAATTCAGCGGATAGTGACTAAAATTTACCTTTTATTTTCAACATATAAAATAAACCAAAATACGGCACCCAGCAATGTATACACACTAGCAGGAGGATTCAGCCATCAATGCATTTCGACATTTCGTCTTAGTCATGATCTAACTGAAACATATACGGTAAATTGTTCTCAATTGTATTGTCCTCCCAAAAGTCCTCATTGGTTTATTTTGTCAGGTAATTAACATACAGGCTAACCTGTCCATTAACAGTCTTTGTGCATACATGTTCAATAAAAGCATAATATATAAGAAAAACACAAAACATTTTTTTTATAAATTTACAACTCAATAATATATCATAGTTTTTTCTATGGAAAAAGAAGATCAATACAAGATAAATTTAATATGATGTAATTAATCGTGTCTTGTGTTAAGACAATTTGGGAAGTGAGTTCCTAGCATAAACATCCAATATGATTCTCTGTTTAATAATTTTATCTTGTGATTCCCTCCTCTTAAGGGTTTATGTACCGTCTCATATGTTTGAGAAATGTTTAGATACAACTGATATACCTGTGGCTGCAGGGTTAATTGCATCTGATAGATGCCGTCGGATGCAAACCTTTAATGGGCAAGTTGTGCAGCCAACATATTGTAGCTTACTGTACATTCTGTCAAGTATATCACATAGGAACTATTACAGCTAATGAAATTATGTATAGGATAAGTTGAAGAATTATACATAGAATAGAAACTATTGTTTTTTGGGGGCGTGTTCACATGCTTTACAATGATTTGCTGCAAATTTTAAAAAACCCTTCGTGTGAAGCCAGGTTTCTGAATGAGTGTTTTTTTTTTTGGGATCACTGATAAATAAACTGGGAGATAGAATAGATCCTAGAGTAGGTGCGCGTTTTGCCACAAATCTAATGTCATTTTTCAAAATTTCTCTTGGTTTAAAATCTTGATTTAGCATAGGTGTATATTTCTTAACTATATCTACAATGGCATTATATTGTGGGCTGTAGTTAGTTGTAAATGTAACTATATGTTCTTCTTTTCTTAATTTAGATTTTATTTTATTAGCTATTAATTTTTCTCGATCTATTTTAGAAACCGTTTCTTGTGATTTATTGAGTGCCCAGTGTGAATAACCTCTTTTTTTAAATTTAGCGCATGTTTATTCTCCTTCTGTCTGAAATAAATTTTCTGTAGACCAATTTCTTTTTATTCTGATTAATTCCCCAAATGGGATATTTTTAGCAATATGTGGAGGATGACACGATTTTGCTGTTAATATGGTATTACTCGCTGTAGGTTTTTCATATGGGGAGACAATCACCGATTGTTTGTTATCACCTGTAAATAAAAGATCAAGGAAGTTAATACTTTCTGTTTGATAAGAAAAAATAAATTTCAAATTAAAATTGTTATTGTTGATATCGTCGGTAAATGCAACGGCCTCTTCCCATGTACCTTTCCATACCAGGAGGTCATCGATGAAGCGACCTTACCATACCATACAATATGTTGACTATGTACATTATTTTCATTCTACAAAAAAAGTTCCTCCCATCTACTCATAACTATATTCGCTAAGGAAGGTGAAAATTTAGCTCCCATACTGACTCCATTTTTCTTTAGGATAAATCTATTATCAAAGCTGAAATAGTTATGGTGTAAGAGAAATTTCACTGCAGAGATAAAAAAAATCCTTAACAATGACATCATAATTACTGAAGGTAGCTAAATCATATGACAAACTCGATAGAGCGATCCAATGTGGAATGGAGGGATATAATCCCACTACATCACATGACAACCATGAGAAGTTTTTTGACCATGAGAATTTGTTGAAAATAGTAGTGATATATTTAGAGTCTCGAATATAGCTCGGAGTATCCTGCACTAATGGTTAAAGATAGTGATCAATCCATGATCCTAGTCTTTCACCCAGAGAGACAATTCCTGCTACAATGGGTCTCATTGGTGGAGAAAAGCAATTCTTATGTACTTTTGGAAATGAATGATATATAGGAACGATAGGATGTTCATTATATAATATATTCATTATATAAATATTCAGTTAATCTTTTATTTATAGCTCCTATATATAATCCTTCTTGTATTATGTTTTATAAAAATCTATTATATTCATTAGTGGGATCTGATTTTAACTGTTCACATGCCCTAGAAAATAATAGTTTCTATTCTACGTATAATTCTTCATCTTACACTATACATAATTTCATTAACTGTAATAGTTCCTTTTTGACTCCCGGAAGTGTGTCCTGCATGTGAAGACTTCCGGGGCATAGACCGCGCTGAAAAATACCGGCGCTTGCGCAGTAGCGATTTTATGCTTCGCCCACAGTTGGGCAAAGCATACTGCACAGGCGCTGGGGGCCTTTACATTGCGCAAGCACGGAAACCAACAGCGTCTGTGGTATTCACAGACGAAGATTACGTGAAGCAAGCCGAGGAGGTGGGGGGGAGAAGACCACTAAGCCATGCCCATCGGATCAGACCGTGGCGATTTGCATGCATCCCCAACAAGCTAAAAAGGTATTTATGCCTCAAAGGTGCGGGGTCGGGGTGAGTCAAAAGCCCTACTAGAATCCTTATGGGGCGCACAATTTAGTGATATCTTTACATGATATCACTAAATATGGGTGACAGATTCCTTGCAGTGAGCAGGCACGGAGGAAGCCTATGCAGCGCTTGTCAGATCGCTGATCTGACAGAGGGCTGTTCAAACTGTCAGATCAGCAATCTGACACATTATAGTGATGTCCGCCCCGGGACAATAAAATAAAGTAAAAATAAATTATAAAAAAAATTCCCTAATAAATTAATTTTTTGGAAATAAAAAAAGACAATAAAAGTACACATATTTAGTATCGCCGCGTCCGTAACGACCTGCCCTATAAAATAAAAATAATGCTAGAGTCCTTGTTCGGCTACACTTGTGCTGCTTTCATAGAGGCGTAATGTATAGCTCTGGACATTGCAATGGTTCTTTTTACTGTTATTACTGTTTAAAATTCCAATAAATATATATACTGAAAAAAATAAATAAATAAAAAACAATGCTTTATCATCATAACGCGCGATCAAAAAGACGGATGTAAATAACCATGGTGCCGCTGAAAACATCATCTTGTCCCGCAAAAAACGAGCCACCACACAGCGTCATCAGCGAAAAAATAGTTATAGCTCGCAGAATAAAGCGATGCAAAATAATAATTTTTTATATAAAATTGTTTTCATTGCATAAAAGCGCCAAAACATAAAAAAAATAAATGAGGTATCGCTGTAATTGTACTGACCCGAAGAATAAAACCGCTTTATCAATTTTAGCACACGCGGAACGGTGTAAACGCACCCCCTAAAAGAAATTCATGAAATGCTGGTTTTTGTTCATTCTGCGTTGCAAAAATCAGAATAAAAAGCGATCAAAAGATGTCACGTGCCCGAACATGATACCAATAAAAGCGTCAACTCGTCCCGCAAAAAATAAGACCTCACATGACTCAGTGGGTCAAAATATAGAAAAATTATAGCTCTCAATATGTGGTGATGCAAAAACTATTTTTACAATAAAAAGCGTCTTTTAGCGTATGACAGCTGCCAAACATAAAAACCTGCTAAAATTGTAAATCAAACCCCCCTTTATCACCCCCTTAGTTAGGGAAAAATAATAAAATTTTAAAAAAATGTGTTTATTTCATTTCCCCATTAGGGTTAGGGCTAGGGTTAGGGCTGAGATTAGGGTTAGGGGTGTGTTGGGGCTAGGGTTGGAGTTAGAATTGGGGGTTTTCCACTGTTTAGGCACATCAGGGGCTCTCCAAGCGCAGCATGGCAGCTGATCTCAATTCCAGCCAATTCTGCGCTGAAAAAGTTAAACGGTGCTCCTTCCCTTCCAAACCCTGCCATGTGCCCAAACAGTGGTTTACCCCCACATATGGGGTATCAGCCTACTCAGGACAAATTGCACAACAACTTTTAGGGTCCAATTTCTCCTGTTACCCTTGGGAAAATAAAAAAATTGGGGGCGAAAATATCATTTTTGTGGAAAAAAAATATGATTTTTTTTATTTTTATGGCTCTACATTATAAACTTCTGTGAAGCACTTGGGGGTTCAAAGTGCTCACCACACATCTAGATAAGTTCCTTGGGTGTCTAGTTTCCAAAATGGGGTCAAGTGTGGGGGTTTAGGCACATCCGAGGCTCTCCAATCGCGACATGACACCCACAGACCATTCCATCAAAGTCTGCATTCCAAAACGTCACTACTTCCCTTCCAAGCCCCGACGTGTGCCCATACAGTAGTCTTCTCCCACATATAGGATATCAGCCTACTCAGGAAAAATTGCACAACAACTTTTAGGGTCCAATTTCTCCTGTTATCCTTGGGAAAATAAAAAAATTGGGGGCGAAAATATCATTTTTGTGAAAAAAAAATATGATTTTTTTTATTTTTATGGCTCTACGTTATAAACTTCTGTGAAACACTTGGGGTTCAAAGTGCTCACCACACATCTAGATAAGTTCCTTGGGTGTCTAGTTTCCAAAATGGGGTTAAGTGTGGGCGTTTAGGCACATCCGAGGCTGTCCAAACGCGACATGACACCCGCAGACCATTCCATCAAAGTCTGCATTCCAAAACGTCACTACTTCCCTTCGAAGCCTCGATGTGTGCCCATACAGTAGTCTTCCCCCACATATGGGATATCAGCGTACTCAGAACAAATTGGACAACAACTTTTGGGGTCCAATTTCTCCTGTTACCCTTGGGAAAATAAAAAATTGGGAATGTGCAGGGTCAATAGGCCGGGCTGGGGGGGTGGTCCCTCTGTATACCGCGCAGTGACGTACAGACATAAGATGGAGGCAAGTTTCGGGTGCAACAGGTCCAAGTTTATTCTCTCGCCGTCCACACGACGGCCTCACAGCACACCACAATTCTCTTCAAGGCTCTCCGGTTACAGAACACATCGATGTATCGTACTTTTCACCTGGGACGTATATATACGCACTGTCTCTTCGCACTTAGTGATGCTCTGACAGCTCCGTTACTGTGGCTGCCTTAGGCCTGAACACCAACAGTAATTTTACTGGTCAAACGTCGTTCCCTATACGATATCCTTCGCCCGGAGCCTCGTCTATACTGCGGTACTTCGTGTCAGGACCACCCCCCTGACTTCCTTTCTCCTCAGTCCCCTGGTTAGGTTCTCCTCACAGTGCACCAACTGTCACAGTCTCCTCGTAACTTGAGCTCCCCTGGGGACTGGAACTTTCTGGAAACCTCCTGTCAAATTTATAGCTTTCCCGGTTCCCTGTGACTCCGTCCCCCATGACCAACAGTTTCTTAGCCCTAAGCTTATGTCAAGTCCTATGCTCATACTCCTCCCTGCCCTCTAATGTCAATTCCAGGTACTGCAAGTCACCTACACTTTCCTAGCTGTTTTCCCTTCTGTCATAACTGACATCCTGCCTGACAAGTGCAAACCCCTTTGAAACCTGACTAGTCAGTCCGTCCGTCAGGTCACCTTCCCTACACTCCCCCTTCCTTTGTCTATTGTTGTCCCTGACAATCATAGCCCCCTACCTTCATCATTCTGAAGCTTCTTCTACCATCTGTTGTCGGACCAGTTGTTGGGCCAAACCCACTACCCGCGGGGGCCGAAACAAACCGGGAGCACCATGCTCCGAGCGGCCTACTGCCACTCGCCAGTGCACACGCCACATGACAACATCTTTCAAAATTGGGCTAGGTACACCTGGATTCTCTCCCTCCAGCGTGTACCTTTCCCTACTCTCCCCTTCTGCCACTTTTCATAATCCGGTACGCCATGATCGAGGCCTTACACCTACCAGATCATTGTCAGTGCCCGCCCTCTTCTTTCTGGGGTGTCTGTGGTGTCAGGGACCTGACCTGGGACTACTGTCTGTTTCACCTCTTCCATCTCTTTGCCTTTCTCTTAGTTACCAGTCATGGTCTGCGCCTCGGTCTCCCAGACCTTCTCAACTCATAGACCCCTTCGGTCTCACGTTTCCTTCAGTCACACAGATCATCTCTTACCCGGACCTGTTGCATTTTCTTGTGCATATTATACATCAGAACAACTTTATAATATCACAAGTACCCCATTTTTTTTTAAATTTTACTATTGCTTTAAAACCATCACACACAAAACAGTAAAACAGAAAAGACTTTCTCCCCCCTTCCTTGGACATGGACACTCCCTCCCCTTTGATTCTATTACATCCCCACTATATCAGGCAAAACCAAGAAAGACCCCCCCTTTTTAGAAGATCAGAAGAACACAAAAACATTAACAACATTCTCATTTAACTAGGGCGCAAACTGTCCCCATAATCTGCATAACGTTGCAGCGAATGCCCGACAGTCCACGCCATCTTCTGGTGGTCGGTAGCAAGGGACCCCACAGCCGTGGAGCTCCCGGGATGCGGGGAGTGTCCTTAGAGTCCTTTCTATGGGGGCTCGTGATCTTCGGGTTCCGCGAGCACGGCTACCGCATAGTAGCGGCAGGGGCAGTATTCCTTATAATAGGACACCAAGTCCCCCTCTTGCAAGGATCGGCCGTGGCGAATAGAGGCCACATTGATATAAACTTTCTGTCCGGTAGCAAGATCCCGAATAAACCCGTATCCTTTTGGTATACTGGTGTACACGAGCCATCCCAAGGATCGTGTAGCCACCATGCCAGCCTCCCCCTTTGCATGGAGCAGGTTCCATACTTCCTGCTCCCTGGCCTTCTTCTTTTTCACAACTTCTGCGACCCAAACCGAGGGTCCGGTGTAAGCCTGGGAGTCCGGCGGGCGGGATTTAGCCGGGGGTGAAAAACAGGGCAGAGGCGGCGGATGATGTCAGCGGCCCAGCAGCCGCTGGAGCCGGGTGGCAGATAGGGGCAGTCAGGTTTTCCAAAGGTTGGGCCACAGGGCCTGACAAATAGGCCGCAGCCAGTTCCAACGCCGGCATAGCCGAGGCCGCAGGGTGAACTGCATCCAGAGCTTCAGCCGGAGCCGGCATAACCGGAGTAACGGACGGTTTCAGGGAGGATGTCGCCACCGCAACAGCGTCTTCTGGAGACAGGCTCTGCACCGGCGATACCGGGCGTGGCGTCACTGGGTGGGGTGGCTCGGGGCTGGGAGTGGAGACCCCACTCAGCTCCGCATAGACAGTGGGGTTTTCCTTGGCCAGACTTTCGGGATCACAGGAGGCTGCGTGCTGCGGTTGAGTGGTGGGGGCCGCTTGCGGAGCCACTGGTAAAACCAGGGGAACTCTCACCTTCTCCGGCACCGGGGTCTCCATCACATCTTTCCGCGGCTGCTCCTGCAGTCTCTGCTCTTCACTCTACCGTCGGGGGGCTGGCCTCCAGGCTCAGAGGTTCCGCGGAGAGGCTCTCGGCTGGTATCTTTGGCAGCCACTCCTGTGAGATCCGCCATGGCTCTGCTCCTCCACCCGAGATCAGACTGGCTGCTCGTGACTCCGAGGTATAGATCTTCTGGCGAAGCTCGACCTCCCGACGCCATCGCCACTCCAGGCGGCCGATGCCTCGACAACCGCAGCGACGCATCCTGTCCGGTGGGCAGCAATCGAATGGCGCCAAACAGCCGCAGCCAATCTTTTCCTCGGTGCCACTCCCTCTGCTGGGTGGGGCAATGGCAAGCCTTTCCACCCACCTGCCAGGGTCCAGTATGTGGGAGCGTCGGCCTCCTGGTAACATATCGCTGTCCCCAGGGGTACGTAGGAGGGGGTCCCAGTCCATCCATAACGACTGCAAACACCCGGACCTCTCCTCTGCGCTGAAGCAGCACCGCCATCTTGCTCCGAACCTGTTACCGCCCCGGATCCTCTGCTGGCAACGCAGATACGCCACAGCGCTCCCAATTTGTAATCCACAGGTTGGTAATTTGTAATCCACAGGTATTTATAATCCAAACCGAGTAGTCCAAATCCTTTTCCACTCCTCAGAGGCAGGCCTGCCACAGAAGATATCGTATAAGCGGCGGTGATCCTGCCGACTACGCCAAGTGTAGGATTGATAGGCCGGGCTGGGGGTGGTCCCTCTGTATACCGTGCATGAGACATGAGATGGAGGCAAGTTTTGGGTGCAACAGGTCAGAGTTTATTCTCTCGCCGTCCACACGATGGCCTCACAGCACACCACAATTCTCTTCAAGGCTCTCCGGTTACAGAACACATCGATTTATCATACTTTTCACCTGGGACGTATATATACGCACTGTCTCTTCGCACTTAGTGACGCTCTGACAGCTCCGTCACTGTGGCTGCCTTAGGCCTGAACACCAACAGTAATTTTACTGGTCAAACGTCGTTCTTATACGATATCCTTCACCCGGAGCCTCGTCTATACTGCGGTACTTCGTGTCAGGACCACCCCCCTGACTTCCTTTATCCTCAGTCCCCTGGTTAGCTTCTCCTCACAGTGCACCAACTGTCACAGTCTCCTCGTCACTTGAGCTCCCCCTGGGGACTGGAACTTTCGGGAACCCTCCTGTCAAATTTAAAGCTTTCCCGGTTCCCTGTGACTCCGCCCCATGACAAACAGTTTCTTAGCCCTAAGCTGATGTCAAGTCCTATGCTCACACTCCTCCCTGCCCTCTAATGTCAATTCCAGGTACTGCACGTCACCTACACTTTCCTAGCTGTTTTCCCTTCTGTCATAACTGACATCCTGCCTGACAAGTGCAAACCCCTTTGAAACCTGACCAGTCAGTCCATCCGTCAGGTCACCTTCCCTACAAATGTTTGTGGAAAAAATATGATTTTTTTTATTTTCACGCCCGGGCGTTATAAATTTCTGTGAAGCCCTTGGGGGTTCAAAGTGCTCACCACACATCTAGATAAGTTCCTTGGGGGGTCTAGTTTCCAAAATGGTGTCATTTGTGGGGGGTTTCCACTGTTTAGGCACATCAGGGGCTTTCCAAATGCGACATGGTGTCCGATCTCAATTCCAGCCAAAAAAGTCAAATGGTGCTGCTTCCCTTCCGAGCTCTGCCATGCGCCCAAATAGTAGTTTACTCCCACATATGGGGTATCAGCGTACTCAGGACAAATTGCACAATAACTTTTGGGGTCCTGTTACCCTTGGGAAAATAAAAGTTGAAAAGAACATTTTTGTGGAAAACATATGATTTTTTTATAGTACGGCTGCACATTATAATCTTCTGTGAATCCCTTGGGGGTTCAAAGTTCTCACCACATATCTATATAAGTTCCTTGGGGGTATTGTTTCCAAAATGGGGTCACTTGTGGGGGGTTTAACTGTTTAGGCACAACAGGGGCTCTACAAATGTGACATTGTGTCCGATCTGAATTCCAGCCAATTTTGCGTTGAAAAAGTCAAACGACACTCCTTCCCTTCTGAGCTCTGCCATGCACTGAAACAGTGGTTCCCCCCACATATGGGGTATCAGCGTACTCAGTACAAATTGCACAATAACTTTTGCAGTCCAATTTCTCCTGTTACCCTTGGTAAAATAAAAAAATTGGACCTGAAGTAATTTTTTTGTGAAAAAAAGTTAAATGTTCATTTTTTAAAAAAAGTTCAAAAAATTCTTGTGAAGCACCTGAAGGGTTAATAAACTTTTTGAATGTCGCCCCTTATTACTTCCTAACAAAAAAAAATGTTGGTTCCCAAATTGTGCTGATGTAACGTAATCCTGTGGGAAATGTTATGGAAATGTTATTTATTAAGTATTTTGTGTGCCATATCTCTGTGATTTAAGGGCATAAAAATTCAAATTTGCAAAATTGCTAAATTTTCAAAATTTTTGCCAAATTTCTGTTTTTTTCACAAATAAACACAAGTTTTATCAATGAAATTTTACCACTAACATGAAGTACAAAATGTCACGAGAAAACATTGTCAGAAACCCGGGATCCATGGAAGCGTTCCAGAGTTATTACCTCATAAAGGGACAGTGGTCAGAATTGTAAAAATTGGCCCAGTGATTAATGTGCAAACCACTCTTGGGGGTAAAGGGGTTAAAGGTGTGCATCCGATGGCATCTATCGAATACCTTTAACCCTGAAGCTACCGTTATATCAGCAGTATCTAAACATTTCTCAAACTTGCACAAGGGCAACACAGTACATTTCAGGTTTATTGGAGTAGAGACGGTACATAAACCCTTAAGGGTAGGGACTCACAAAAGAAAATTATTAAACAGAGAATCACATTGGATGTTTATGCTAGATATTTATCTTGTATTGATCTTCATTCTTCTTTTTTTGTATGACATATCATTGAGTCGTTAATGTACAGGTTAGCCTGCATGGTAATTACCTGACAAAATAAAAAAATGAGGACTTTTGGGATGACTATATAATTGAGAACAATTTAGATCAGTTAGATCATGACTAAGATGAAATATCGAAACGCATTGATCGCTGAATCTCCCTGCTAGTTTGTATACATGCTGGATGCCATATGTTGGTTTATTTTATATGTTTAAAACAAAAGTTAAATTTTAGTCACCTTCGCCATCCGCTGGATTTTCTCTGCTTGGATTGTGCCGTGGACGTCTCACCCTCATCCGTGCAAGGAACAGGTATGCAAACAAGAGGTCTTATGCTGAGTCTGATAATCTGACTTTTTTCTACTTTTGGACAAAATGAGGATGAAAACCATAATTACAGAAGAATGGTGAGGTTCTGGTAGATTGATTTACTCGATTGTTAAAAGCAAACTCAGCTAGAGGTAAAAACGAAGACCAGTCCTCCCGTCACACTTCCCCAAAGCACCTTAAAATTTGTTCCAAAGATTGATTTGTCCTCTCAGTCTGACCATTGGTTTCAGGGAGATAAGCAGATGAAAAGGACAAGTCAATCCCTAGTTTACTGCAAAAAGCTCTCCCAATTTTAGACACGAAATTTACACCCTTATCAGACACAATGTTCAGAGGGATCCCTTGTAGCCTTGCAATATGAGAAATAATCAACCTGGAGAGTGTCTCTGCATTAGGTAATCCTGACAAAGGAACAAAATGAGCTTGTTTGCTAAATCGATCAACTACCACCCAAATAGCAGTCTTCCCATCAGATAGAGGCAAATCAGTAATGAAATCCATGGACAGATGAGTCCATGGTCTTTCTGGAATAGGCAATGGAGCCAATTCCCCAGTCGGTCAGCTATGACTGACTTTGGCGTTTGTGCAGACTTCACAAGCAGATACAAAATCTTTAATATCATTATGCATGGATGGCCACCAAAAAGTCTACCAACAGTTTTCCTTGTGGCAGGAACCCCAAGATGACAACTTAAAACGGAATCAGGAAATTCCTCTAACACCCGCAATCTTTTTTTTTAAACTCTTTTTATTGAAAGATTCCACAAAATAACATAACAATATGTGGCATTGCAGTGTAAAGAAAGTAGATTAATCCACTTAAACATCATCCACAACATTAGTTATAGAAGCATACTTTCAATAATAAAATAGACAAACAACACAGATGAAAAAGAACATTAAGCATAATGTGTTCAGTTCTCAACAGCATTGCATCACAATCAGGGGATTCTTAATCAGGGTTCTAAGTTTGCAGCAATTCGGGTTGTAATAAGCAAATGAGCAAATATTCCTGAGTCCACGTAAAGCATCACATTTATGCATTGAAAAAGAGACACTTCAAGGACTATTATCTCATAGTTGAGGAAGTTATGGCATCAGGAGCTAGTTGTGTCAAGGGCGAGTTGCACCACCTTTCCCAAATTTTATGAAATTTCTGAGGACATTCCCTGTTCCTGCATAGAATGTTCTCATATGGAATTATATTATTCACTAATTTTTCCACTGATTGACCGAAGGAGACCTTCCCCCATCCACCTCAATGCTATCGCTTTCCTAGCGAGAAACAAAATCTCCCTGAGAAATATTCTGTTGTAATGAGTCTACATTTCTTCGTCCACCACACCCAATACACACATCTCTGGACTACATTCTATTGGTATCCCAATTTTCCTTTCTAGTGTAAAAGTTATGTCCTTCCAATATCTTCTTATAATTCTACAATCCCAAATGAGATGCCAAAAATCTGCTCCCACCTTCCCGCATCTATGACATTCATCATTTACTTTTCTGCTGATCTTACAGTGGGGCAAAAAAGTATTTAGTCAGTCAGCAATAGTGCAAGTTCCACCACTTAAAAAGATGAGAGGCGTCTGTAATTTACATCATAGGTAGACCTCAACTATGGGAGACAAACTGAGAAAAAAAAATCCAGAAAATCACATTGTCTGTTTTTTTTTCATTTTATTTGCATATTATGGTGGAAAATAAGTATTTGGTCAGAAACAAAATTTCATCTCAATACTTTGTGATATATCCTTTGTTGGCAATGACAGAGGTCAAACGTTTTCTGTAAGTCTTCACAAGGTTGCCACACACTGTTGTTGGTATGTTGGCCCATTCCTCCATGCAGATCTCCTCTAGAGCAGTGATGTTTTTGGCTTTTCGCTTGGCAACACGGACTTTCAACTCCCTCCAAAGGTTTTCTATAGGGTTGAGATCTGGAGACTGGCTAGGCCACTCCAGGACCTTGAAATGCTTCTTACGAAGCCACTCCTTCGTTGCCCTGGCGGTGTGCTTTGGATCATTGTCATGTTGAAAGACCCAGCCACGTTTCATCATCAATGCCCTTGCTGATGGAAGGAGGTTTGCACTCAAAATCTCACGATACATGGCCCCATTCATTCTATCATGTACCCGGATCAGTCGTCCTGGCCCCTTTGCAGAGAAACAGCCCCAAAGCATGATGTTTCCACCACCATGCTTTACAGTAGGTATGGTGTTTGATGGATGCAACTCAGTATTCTTTTTCCTCCAAACACGACAAGTTGTGTTTCTACCAAACAGTTCCAGTTTGGTTTCATCAGACCATAGAACATTCTCCCAAAACTCCTCTGGATCATCCAAATGCTCTCTAGCAAACTTCAGACGGGCCCGGACATGTACAGGCTTAAGCAGTGGGACACGTCTGGCACTGCAGGATCTGAGTCCATGGTGGCGTAGTGTGTTACTTATGGTAGGCCTTGTTACATTGGTCCCAGCTCTCTGCAGTTCATTCACTAGGTCCCCCCGCGTGGTTCTGGGATTTTTGCTCACCGTTCTTGTGATCATTCTGACCCCACGGGGTGGGATTTTGCGTGGAGCACCAGATCGAGGGAGATTATCAGTGGTCTTGTATGTCTTCCATTTTCTAATTATTGCTCCCACAGTTGATTTCTTCACTCCAAGCTGGTTGGCTATTGCAGATTCAGTCTTCCCAGCCTGGTGCAGGGCTACAATTTTGTTTCTGGTGTCCTTTGACAGCTCTTTGGTCTTCACCATAGTGGAGTTTGGAGTCAGACTGTTTGAGGGTGTGCACAGGTGTCTTTTTATACTGATAACAAGTTTAAACAGGTGCCATTACTACAGGTAATGAGTGGAGGAAAGAGGAGACTCTTAAAGAAGAAGCTACAGGTCTGTGAGAGCCAGAAATCTTGATTGCTTGTTTCTGACCAAATACTTATTTTCCACCATAATATGCAAATAAAATGGAAAAAAAAACAGACAATGTGATTTTCTGGATTTTTTTTTCTCAGTTTGTCTCCCATAGTTGAGGTCTACCTATGATGTAAATTACAGATGCCTCTCATCTTTTTAAGTGGTGGAACTTGCACTATTGCTGACTGACTAAATACTTTTTTGCCCCACTGTATACATCAGCACCTGTGTAATACACTGGTGCTGGGGCTGATGTATATACATGTGCTGGCGGGGGTGATGTATATACTGGTGCTGACTTGAGGCTGATGTATATATGGGCTGTATGTATATACATCACTGATCAGCCTCTAGTCAGCACCTATATATACACCAGCCCCAGCACCTGTATATACATCAACTCCAGCACCCGTATATACATCAGCCCCAGCACCCGTATATAAACCAGCCCTAGCTCCCGTATATACATCACACCCCCACACCATATATACATCAGCCCCAGCACCTGTATATACATCAGCCCCAGCACCTGTATACGCATCAGCCCCAGCACCCGTATATACACCAGCCCTAGCACCCATATATACATCAGCCCTCCGCACCATATATACACCAGCACCAGCACCTGTATATATATCAGCCCCAGCACCTGTATATACATCAGCCCTAGCACCCATATATACATCAGCCCCAGCACCCATATATACATCAGCCCCAGGACCTGTATATACATCAGCCCTAGCACCCATATATACATCAGCCCCCCGCACCATGTATACATCAGCCCCAGCACCTGTATATACATCAGCCCCAGCACCTGTATATATATCAGCCCCAGCACCTGTATATACATCAGCCCTAGCACCCATATATACATCAGCCCCAGCACCTGTATATACATCAGCCCTAGCACCCATATATACATCAGCCCCCCGCACCATATATACATCAGCCCCAGCACCTGTATATATATCAGCCCCAGCAACTGTATATACATCAGCCCTAGCACCCATATATACATCAGCCCCAGCACCTGTATATACATGAGCCCCAGCACTCGTATATACATCAGCCCCAGCACCTGTATATGCATCAGCCCCAGCACCTGTATATACATCAGCCCTAGCACCCATATATACATAAGCCCCAGCACCTGTATATACATCAGCCCCAGCACCCGTATATACATCAGCCCCAGCACCTGTATATACATCAGCCCTAGCACCCGTATATACATCATCCCCAGCACCTGTATATACATCAGCCCCAGCACCTGTATATATGGGTGCTAGGGCTGATGTATATACAGGTGCTGGGGCTGGTGTATATACGGGTGCTAGGGCTGTTGTATATACACCAGCCCCAGCACCTGTATATACATCAGCCCCAGCACCCGTATATACATCAGCCCCATGCCCGTATATACATCAGCTCCAGCACCTGTATATACATGATCCCCAGCACCCGTATATACATCAGCCCCAGCACCTGTATATACATCAACCCTAGCACCCGTATATACATCAGCCCCAGCACCTGTATAAACATCAGCCCCAGCACCTGTACATACATCAGCCCCAGCACCCGTATATACATCAGCCTCATGCCCGTATATACATCAGCCCCAGCACCTATATACATCAGCCCCAGCGCCTGTATATAAATCAGCCCCATGCCCGTATATACATCAGCTCCAGCACCTGTATATACATCATCCCCAGCACCCGTATATACATCAGCCCCAGCACCTGTATATACATCAACCCTAGCACCCGTATATACATCAGCCCCAGCACCTGTATAAACATCAGCCCCAGCACCTGTATAAACATCAGCCCCAGCACCCGTATATACATCAGCCCCATGCCTGTATATACATCAGCCCCAGCACCTGTATATACATCAGCCCCAGCACCCGTATATACATCAGTCCCAGCACCCATATATACATCAGCCCCAGCACCCATATATACATTAGCCCCAGCACCTGTATATACATTAGCCCAGCACCCGTATATACATCAGTCCCAGCACACGTATATACATCTGCCCCAGCACCCGTATATACATCTGCACCTGTATATACATCAGCCTCAGCACCCGTATATACATCAGCCCCAGCACGTGTATATACATCCGCCCCAGCACCCATATATACATCAGCCCTAGCACCTGTATATACAGTTGTGGCCAAAAGTATTGACACCCCTGCAATTCTGTCAGATAATACTCAGTTTCTTCCTGAAAATGATTGCAAACACAAATTCTTTGGTATTATTATCTTCATTTAAGTATTATCTGACAGAATCGCAGGGGTGTCAATACTTTTGGACACAACTGTACATCAGTCCCAGCACCCATATATACATCAGCCCTAGCACCCGTATATACATCAGCCCCAGCACCTGTATATACATCAGCCCAAGCACCCGTATATACATCAGCCCCAGCACCTGTATATACATCAGCCCCAGCACCCGTATATACATCAGCCCCGTATATACATTCAGCAGTATGCAGCGTCGGACTGGAGCACCTTGGGCCCACCAGAGAAAATCATTCTTGGGGCCCACTATGTAGCTACACAGAAATAAATACACCAATTGTGCCATAAAACACGCTAATATCAGGGTATAATATAAGGTAGTACACGTCTTAATTATGTAGTAGGAGTTGGGGTAGCCCCCTCATAGAATATAAAGCAGCCCCCTCATATAGTATAAGGCAGCCCACTTATAGAATATAATGTAGCCCCCTCATAGAATATAATGCAGCCATCTCACAGAATATAGCCCCTTCATAGAATATAATGCTGCCCCCCTCATAGGGTATAATGCACCCCCTCATAGGTATCATGCACCCCCTCATAGGGTATAATGCACCCCCTCATAGGGTATAATGCTGCCCTCCTCATATGGTATAAATCACCCCGCCATAGGGTATAACGCTGCCCCCTCTCATAGGGTATAATGCGCCCCCTGCACAGGGTATAATGCTATATATATAGATACATAAAGATATACAGTAGATACGTATAGATATAGAGAGATAGACAGAGATAGATAGATCTATGGATAGATAATGGATAAATAGATATAAAGATAGATAGAGATAGATAGAGATATAGAGATAGATGGATAGATAGATAATAGATAGATAGCTATAGAGATAGACCAATAGAGATAGATATATAGAGAGAAAGATATAGAGAGAGAGAGAGAGAAATAGATAGATAGATCTATGGATAGATAGATATAGAGATAGATAGATAATAGATATAGAGATAGATAGATAGATAGATAGATAGATATAGAGGTAGATAGAAATAGATAGATACAGGTAGGTACAGGTATCTATCGCTATCTATCTCTATCTATCTACTTCTATCTCTATCTAAGACAGATATAGAGATAGATAGCTATAGAAAGCAAGAACGATAGATAGATATAGAGATAGATGGATAGAAGATAGATAATGGATAAATAGATAGATATAGAGAGAGAGATAGAGATAGATAGATAGCTATAGAAAGATAGAACGATAGATAGATATAGAGAAAGAAATATGCATGCCCGAAACAGCTGTCTGTGGATGGATACCTGGCCTTGGTATTTCCCTTGTCATATCTGTAAACTCGTAAAGAGCTGGATATTGACTTAAAGGGCCATTTAATATGGTGGTAATGGTGGTTTCCGAAAGGAGCCACTCCTTGGCTGGGTCCTTCCCTGGAGGAAGATCAGGCTAGTCCTGTGTTTGAGACTCCACGGACTTTATTTGCATATTTGTATTTCCCAGGGAGCAATGCACCTAAGATTTCATTGATTGAGTGCCTTTGCCGGCTGCCGCAGTGTTTTCTTTGACTGGTCTCCCTGAGGTCAGTGATTGTTTCGAGATAGATAGATAGATAGATAGATAATGGATAAATAGATATAGAGATAGATAAATAGATAGATATAGTTAGACAGATAGATAGATATACAGAGAAATAGATCTATGGATAGATAGATATATATCTATAGAAAGATAGATAGAGATAGACTATTTCTATCTCTATATAAGACAGATATAGAGATAGATAGATAGATAGATAGATAGATAGATAGATAGATAGCTATAGAAAGATAGAACGATAGCTAGATATAGAGATAGATGGATAGAAGATAGATAATGGATAAATAGATAGAGATAGATAGATACATATAGAGATAGCTATAGAAAGATAGAACGATAGATATAGAGATAGTTGGATGGAAGATAGATAGATAGATAGATAGATAGATAGATAGATAGAGGATAAATAGATATAGTGATAGATAGAGATAGATAGATACATATAGAGATAGCTATAGAAAGATAGAACGATAGATATAGAGATAGTTGGATGGAAGATAGATAGATAGATAGAGGATAAATAGATATAGTGATAGATAGAGATAGATAGATAAATAGAGAGACAGATAGAGATATAGAGATAGATAGATAATAGAAAGATAGAGATAGATAGATAGATAATAGATAGATAATTTATATAGATATAGATAGAGATATCATAGTCTATATCTATCTCCTCTATCTATATCTATCGATCTATCTATCTCATATCTCTATTTATCTCTATCTATCTCTATAGCTATCTATATCTAAGATAGCCATAGAGATAGATATAGAAAGATAGAACGATAGATAGATATAGAGATATATAGATATAGAAAGACAGAATGATAGATAGGTAGATGGATAGATAGGTAGATGGATAGATAGATAGATAGATAGATATAGAGATAGATGGATAGATAAATATAGAGATAAGGGTGTTGTCCGGGGCTCCAGGGCAATTAATAATAATATAATTTAGATCCCTATATATCAAGGAAAAGATATCTGCAGCTATATAGATTTCCATATATATATAAAAAAATGCTAAGAAATAACAGCGTCTAAAAAAGTTGCAGCGATATTGTGACAGATGGTGTCATAAGATTAACCCCTTCCTGACATCCGACGTACTATCCCATCCATGGGACCCGGGCCCCTATGCCCATGGACGGGATAGTACGTCTACCGCGATCAGCGGCGCCCACGTGGTGAGCGCCGCTGATCGCGGCCGGGTGTCAGCTGATTATCACAGCTGACACCCGGCACAATGTGTCAGGGGCGGTCACGGACCGCCCCCGACACGTTAACCCCTTGCACACCACGATCAAACATGATCGCGGTGTACCGGGGGTTAAAGGGAAGCATCGGCAGGGAGGGGGCTCCCTCCTTGCTTCCCTGAGCCCCCCACGGCAGCGCAATGTGCAGCGCTGCTGCGGGGGGCTCCTTTCCTGCAGGCCCCCGAATCCAAGATGGCGACGGGGGCCTTCGGGGGCCTGCAGGAAGCTGGCTTCCTCAGTGCCTGCAAAGCGCAGGCATGAGGAAGCCTTCTGCACTGCCTGTGACAGATTGCTGATCTGTCACAGTGATCTGTGATGTGACAGATCAGCGATCTGTCACAGGACAGTGATGTTATTTTAATAAAGTAAAAAAAAAATAAAAAAAAGTGTTAAAATAAATTTTAAAAAATCGCCAAATAAATTAGAAAAAAAAAAAATATTCCCCAAAATAAATCCATTTTTTAGAAATAAAAAAAAAAAAAATCAATAAAAGTACACATATTAGGTATCGACGCATCCGTAACAACCTGCCCTATGAAACTATCCCATTAGTTAACCCCTTTAGCGAACCCCTTAAAAAATAAAAATAAAAAACAAAGCAAAAAATAATGATTTATTATCATACTGCCAAACAAAAAGTGTAATAACGCGCGATCAAAAAGACGCATATAAATATCCATGGTACCGCTGAAAATGTCATCTTGTCCTGCAAAAAAGGAGCCGCCACACAGCATCATCAGCGAAAAAATAAAAAAGTTATAGCTCGCAGAATAAAGCGATGCAAAAATAATTATTTTTTATATAAAATAGTTTTCATTGCATAAAACCGACAAAACATAAAAAAACGACCTAAATGAGGTATCGCTGTAACCGTACTGACCCGAAGAATAAAACCGCTTTATCAATTTTATCGCAAGCGGAACGGTGTAAACGCACCCCCCCAAAAGAAATTCATGAAACGCTGTTTTTTGTTCATTCTGCGTCACAAAAATCGGAATAAAAAGTGATCAAAAAAGTCACGTGCCCGAAAATGGTACCAATAAAAACGTCAACTCGTCCCGCAAAAAATAAGACCTCACATGACTCGGTGGGTCAAAATACGGAAAAATTAGAGCTCTCAATATGTGGTGATGCAAAAACTATTTTTACAATAAAAAGCGTCTTTTAGCATGTGACAGCTGCCAAACATAAAAACCGCTATAAATAGTAAATCAAACCCCCCGTTATCACCCCCTTAGTTAGGGAAAAATAATAAAATAAAAAAAATGTATTTATTTCCATTTTTCCATTAGGGTTAGGGTTAGGGCTAGGGTTAGGGTAGGGTTAGGGTTAGGGCTAGGGTTAGGGTTAGGGTTAGGGCTGAGATTAGGGTTAGGGGTGTGTTGGGGTTCAGGTTGGAGTTAGAATTGGGGGTTTCCACTGTTTGGGCACATCAGGGGCTCTCCAAATGCAACATGGTGTCTGATCTCAATTCCAGCCAATTCTGAGTTGAAAAAGTCAAATGGTGCTCCTTCCCTTCCAAGCTCTGCCATGCGCCCAAACAGTGTTTTACCCCCACATGTAGGGTATCAGCCTACTCAGGTCAAATTGCAAAACAATTTTTGGGGTCCAATTTCTCCTGTTACCCTTAGGAAAATAAAAAATGGGGGCAAAAATATAATTTTTGTGGAAAAAAATGATTTTTTTATTTTCACGTTCGAGCGTTATAAACTTCTGTGAAGCACTTGGGGGTTCAAAGTGCTCACCACACATCTAGATAAGTTCCTTAGGGGGTCTCGTTTCCAAAATGGGGTCATTTGTGGGGGGTTTCCACTGTTTAGGTACATTAGGCGCTCTCCAAAGGCAACATGACACCCGCAGAACATTCCCTCAAAGTCTGCATTCCAAAACGTCACTACTTCCCTTCCGAGCCCCGACGTGTGTCCATACAGTAGTTTTCTCCCACATATGGGGTGTCAGCGTACTCAGGACAAATTGGACAACAACTTTTGGGGTTCAATTTCTCCTGTTACCCTTGGGAAAATAAAAAAATTGGCGACTAATTGATCATGTTTGTGGAAAAAATACGATTTTTTTATTTTCATGCCCGGGCATTATAAACTTCTGTGAAGCCCTTGGGGGTTCAAAGTGCTCACAACACATCTAGATAAGCTCCTTAGGGGGTCTCGTTTCCAAAATAGGGTCATTTGTGGGGGTTTCCACTGTTTAGGTACATTTGGGGCTCTCCAAAGGCAACATGACACCCCCAGACCATTCCATCAAAGTCTGCATTCCAAAACGTCACTACTTCCCTTCCGAGCCCTGACGTGTGTCCATACAGTAGTTTTCTCCCACATATGGGGTGTCAGCGTACTCATGACAAATTGGACAACAACTTTTGGGGTCCAATTTCTCCTGTTACCCTTGGGAAAATGAAAAAATTGGGGACTAATTGATCATGTTTGTGGAAAAAATACGATTTTTTTATTTTCATGCCCGGGCATTATAAACTTCTGTGAAGCCTTTGGGGGTTTAAAGTGCTCACCTCACATCTAGATAAGTTCCTTAGGGGGTCTAGTTTTCAAAATGGGGTCATTTGTGGGGGGTTTCCACTGTTTAGGTACATTAGGGGCTCTCCAAAGGCAACATGACACCCGCAGACCATTCCATCAAAGTCTGCATTCCAAAACGTCACTACTTCCCTTCCGAGCCCCGACGTGTGTCCATACAGTAGTTTTCTCCCACATATGGGGTATCAGCATACTCAGGACAAATTGGACAACAACTTTTGGGGTCCAATTTCTCCTGGTACCCTTGGGAAAATAAAAAAATAGTGACTAAAAGATCATGTTTGTGGAAAAAATACGAATTTTTTATTTTCACGCCCAGGCGTTATAAACTTCTGTGAAGCACTGGGGGGTTCAAAGTGCTCACCACACATCTAGATAAGTTCCTTGGGGGGTCTAGTTTACAAAATGGTGTCATTTGTGGGGGGTTTCCACTGTTTAGGTACATCAGGGGTTTTCCAATCGCGACATGGTGTCCGATCTCAATTCCAGCCAAAAACGTCAAATGGCGCTGCTTCCCTTCCGAGCTCAGGACAAATTGCACAATAACTTTTAGGGTCCTGTTACCCTTGGAAAAATAAGAATTGAGGGTGAAAAGATCATTTTTGTGGAAAAAATATGATTTTTTAATTGTACGGCTTTATGTTATAAACTTCTGTGAAGCCCTTGGGGGGTCAAAGTTCTCACCACACATCTAGATAAGTTCCTTAGGGGGTCTAGTTTCCAAAATGGTGTCATTTGTGGGGGGTTTCCACTGTTTTGGTTCATCAGGGGTTTTCCAATCGCGACATGATGTCCGATCTCAATTCCAGCCAAAAACGTCAAATGGCGCTGCTTCCCTTCCGAACTCTGCCATGCGCCCAAATAGTGGTTTACCCCCTCATGTGGGGTATCAGCGTACTCAGGACAAATTGCACAATAACTTTTAGGGTCCTGTTACCCTTGGGAAAATAAAAATTGGGGTGAAAAGATCATTTTTGTGGAAAAAATATGATTTTTTAATTGTACCGCTGTACGTTATAAACTTCTGTAAAGCCCTTGTGGGTTCAAAGTTCTCACCACATATCTAGATAAGTTCCTTGGAGGGTCTAGTTTCCAAAATGGGGTCACTTGTAGGGGGTTTCCACTGTTTAGGTACATCAGGGACTCTCCAAACGTGACATGGCGTCCGATCTGAATTCCAGCCAATTTTGCATTGAAAAAGTCAAACGGCGCTCCTTCCATTCTGAGCTCTGCCATGCGCCGAAACAGTCATTCCCCCCCACATATCAGGTATCAGCGTACTCAGGACAAATTGCACAATAACAATTTCTCCTGTTACCCTTGGTAAAATAAAAAAAATTGAACCTGAAGTATTTTTTTTGTGAAAAAAAGTTAGATGTTCATTTTTTTTAAGCATTCAAAAAATTCCTGTGATGCACCTAAAGGGTTAATAAACTTCTTGAATGTGGTTTTGAGCACCTTAGGGGGTGCAGTTTTTAGAATGGTGTCACTTTTGGGTATTTTTTTATCATATAGACCCCTCAAAGTGACCTCAAATGTGATGTGGTCCTAAAAATAAAATGGTGTTGTAAAAATGAGAAATCGCTGGTCAATTTTTAACCCTTATAACTTCCTAACAAAAAAAAATTTTGGTTCCAAAATTGTGCTGATGTAAAGTAAACGTGGGAAATGTTAGTTATCAAGTTTTTTGTGTGCCATATCTCTGTGATTTCAGGGCATAAAAATTCAAAGTTGGAAAATTGCGAAATTTTCAAAATTTTCACCAAATTTCCATTTTTCCCACAAATAAACGCAAGTTATTTGAATGAAATTTTACCACTAACATGAAGTACAATATGTCACGAGAAAACAATGTCAGAATCACCGGGATCCATGGAAGCGTTTCAGAGTTATGACCTCATAAAGGTACAGTGGTCAGAATTGTAAAAATTGGCCCGGTCATGAACATGCAAACCACCCTTGGGGGTGAAGGGGTTAAAATAATAATGGTCCTGCAGGATTTAAGGAGAAACGCTGGATTTAAAATATAATATTGATGTGGTGAAAGAATAGCGTTATTGACCTTCTGCCACACACGCCCTTCTATTGGCTGGCTGCACATGACAGAGCTGATGACTCATAGCACATGCGCAGCAGAGCTACAGGAACGCCAGAGACAGCGTTTCCAGCGTTCATGGCGTCCTCTATGTGGTGATATGTAAACTAAAGGGATTATATGAGACACTGTAGTACTGTATGACTAATGTGCAATCACAAAAACACTATTAAGATGGAGTTTAATATAAAGCATAAAGATTGTAACAAGCACAAAGCACTTTTTGCACTATTTGCACATATAGAGTCTATATATTGACTATAATGAAAGAAATTGTATGCACTTAAATGTATTTTTGTAATGTAAAATGATTGCCAATTAAGAGATTGTTATATGGTCTATAAAAAGACACTTTTTTGTAACACCTACTGCTTGAGAAAGGCTCAGTTGAGCCGAAACGTTGCCTTGATATGTGGGCTGAATAAAACTCACCTACCACTTGAAAAAGATTTACTATGGAGTGCTGCCTTTATTTGGAGTGAATTAGATATAGAGATAGATATAGATAGATAAATAGATAGATAATATAGAGAGATAGATAGATAGATAGATAGATAGATAGTATAGCCTATATCTATCTATCTATCTATCTACAGTCATATGTAAAAGTTTGGGCACCCCTATTAATGTTAACCTTTTTTCTTTATAACAATTTTGGTTTTTGCAACAGCTATTTCAGTTTCATATATCTAATAACTGATGGACTCAGTTATATTTCTGGATTCAAATGAGGTTTATTGTACTAACAGAAAATGTGCAATCTGCATTTAAACAAAATTTGACCGGTGCAAAAGTATGGGCACCCTTATCATTTTCTTGATTTGAACACTCCTAACTACTTTTTACTGACTTCCTGAAGCACAAAATTTGTTTTGTAACCTCATTGAGCTTTGAACTTTATAGCCAGGTGTAACAAATAATGAGAAAAGGTATTTAAGGTGGCCACTTGCAAGTAGTTCTCCTATTTGATTCTCCTATGAAGAGTGGCATCATGGGCTCCTCAAAACAACTCTAAAATGATCTGAAAACAAAGATTATTCAACATAGCTTTTCAGGGGAAGGATACAAAAAGTTGTCTCAGAGATTTAACCTGTCAGTTTCCACTGTGAGGAACATAGTAAGGAAATGGAAGAACACAGGTACAGTTCTTGTTAAGCCCAGAAGTGGCAGGCCAAGAAAAATATCAGAAAGGCAGAGAAGAATGGTGAGAACAGTCAATCCACAGACCACCTCCAAAGACCTGCAGCATCATCTTGCTGCAGATGGTGTCACTGTGCATCGGTCAACAATACAGCGCACTTTGCACAAGGAGAAGCTGTATGAGAGAGTGATGCGAAAGAAGCCGTTTCTGCAAGCACGCCACAAACAGAGTCGCCTGAGGTATGCAAAAGCACATTTGGACAAGCCAGTTACATTTTGGAAGAAGGTCCTGTGGACTGATGAAACAAAGATTGAGTTGTTTGGTCATACAAAAAGGCGTTATGCATGCGCTGTATTGTTGACCGATGCACAGTGACACCATCTGCAGCAAGATGATGCTGCAGGTCTTTGGAGGTGGTCTGTGGATTGTCCTTGACTGTTCTCACCATTCTTCTTCTCTGCCTTTCTGATATTTTTCTTGGCCTGCCACTTCTGGGCTTAATAAGAACTGTACCTGTGTTCTTCCATTTCCTTACTATGTTCCTCACAGTGGAAACTGACAGGTTAAATCTCTGAGACAACTTTTTGTATCCTTCCCCTGAAAAGCTATGTTGAATAATCTTTGTTTTCAGATCATTTGAGAGTTGTTTTGAGGAGCCCATGATGCCACTCTTCATAGGAGAATCAAATAGGAGAACTGCTTGCAAGTGGCCACTTTAAATACCTTTTCTCATGATTTGATACACCTGGCTATGAAGTTCAAAGCTCAATGAGGTTACAAAACCAATTTAGTGCTTCAGGAAGTCAGTAAAAAGTAGTTAGGAGTGTTCAAATCAAGAAAATGATAAGGGTGCCCATACTTTTGCACCGGTCAAATTTTGTTTAAATGCAGATTGCACATTTTCTGTTAGTACAATAAACCTCATTTGAATCCAGAAATATAACTGAGTCCATCAGTTATTAGATATATGAAACTGAAATAGCTGTTGCAAAAACCAAAATTGTTATAAAGAAAAAAGGTTAACATTAATAGGGGTGCCCAAACTTTTACATATGACTGTATATCTATTTCTATCTCTATCGAAGACAGATATAGAGATAGATAGCTATAGAAAGATAGAACGATAGATATAGAGATAGATGGATAGAAGATAGATTGATAGATAAGGGATAAATAGATAGATATAGAGATTAGATAGTGATAGATAGATATAGATAGATATAGAGATAGATAGATAGATATAGAGATAGATAGATAGATATAGAGATATAGATAGATAGATATAGAGATATCATAGTCTATCTATATCTATTTCCTCTATCTATATCTATCGATCTATCTCTATCTATCTCATATCTCTATCTATCCATCTATCTATATCTATTTATCTCTATCTATCTCTATATCTATCTCTATCTAAGATAGACATAGAGATAGATAGATAGATAGAGATATGAGATAGATATAGAGACAGATATAGATATATCGATAGATATACTGTAGATAGAGGAGATAGATATAGACAGAAAAAAAAATAAACCACAGTACTCACCTCTCCTCCTCGCTCCCACACTGATTCCAGCGGCAGCTGTGCTTCAGTGTCAGGAGCTGCCGTCTGCCAGACACAAGCGGGTGCGCGATGATGACATCATTGCGCACCGGCTGTGAGTCAGAAGCAGAGGGGACTGACGCTCTCTCTCCCATTACAATTGAGGGCGGCGCTGACCCTCACTTACTGCCGCAAAGGAGCTGCCAGGGCTTGGGGTCCCTGGGGGGGAGCGGGGGCCCTGGTGGTGGACAGTGTTTGCCGGCTGCTGCGGCGTCAGTGACAACCAGGAGACCTCACAAAGTGAAATGATGTTCACCCCTTGCCACGCCCATGTGGGCGTGGGAAGTAGTGAATATTCATTTCTCTTTAGCAGAGGGGACAGGGGCTGATTCACAGAAAAAGGAAAGTCCAGCTCAAGGAGTAAAATCCAGAATTTTCTTTATTTGTTTCATTAAAATACAAGCATGGCTGCTATAGTCATCATTGCGGTTTTTACCTTGACATGTGATAGCCGCACAGAGAGTGCCCAGGAGGTTCTGTACGCGTTTTGAGTGGTATACGCACTTAGACTTAGACTTAAACTCTGAGTCCAAGAGCTCGAAACGCGTACAGAACCTCCTGGGCACTCACTGTGCGGCTATCACATGTCAAGGTAAAAACCGCAATGATGACTATAGCAGCCATGCTTGTATTTTAATGAAACAAATAAAGAAAATTCTGGATTTTACTCCTTGAGCTGGACTTTCCTTTTTCTGTGAAGTATTCCAAGACGTCCAAGTGGAGACGTGTCCTTGCTCGGACCTTGCTGCAGCATCAATGAGGGGTGAGCTGAACTAAATCCTTTTTTTTCCCGACAGGGGCTCCTGCCTCCTGTTACCCGCTGCTCCTCCGCTGGCAGGGGCCCCCAAAACAGCTGCGGACGCCACTGGCTGGGGGCCCCTGGAGCAGCGGGGGCCCTAGGCAACTGCTGACCCTGTATGCCAGCAGGTGCCAGGGCCCACAGGATGCCAGGGCCCACCGGAGAATCCTCCGGTTCTCAGGTGGGCCAGTCCGACCCTGGCAGTATGTAACATAATATAGTATAATACTGTCAATTATAATGTAGAGTTGTGTGTATATAGTGTAGAGCTGTTCATATAGTATGTTGCTGTGTATATATTATATAGTGTGGAATCCACACTATATACACTGGCACATCTCTACACTATACAGTATATACACAGCTCCACTCTATATTCCTTACTGAGATGCTTTAGGGAACTGCAGCGTCCGAGAGTGGACCCTCTGGGTCGCGGAACTGAGGCCCCCGAGAGCGAGCGCACCAGGTGGAGCCGACCTCAATACAGGGATCGTTAGGGGCAGGCCGGCGGGGGACAGACACCGCGACAGCTGGAACCAAGAGTGGCGGCTCAAGGGACCGGGGTATACTACAGGCAGGACCAGAGTTCAGGACAGAGCACAGCATACTGGAACGGGGGGTACCGGACGGGGTACGGAGTACTGGATACCAGACAGCAGTAGGTGGACGAGGCTCTGGGTAGCAGGTACTGGGTGATGGATGCCGGACAGAGCACAGAACATGGGCCAATAAGCGCAGAACGGAGCACGGGGCACAGGACTACAGGAAAAGGAGTGAGACGGGCACGGACAGGAAAATCAGAACACAGAGCAGGACGGAGCACAGGATAGAGGAAATACTACTATAGGGAGAACCACTATAAGGCGGCCAGGATTAGCGCAGGAAGGGCACACGATAATCAGGCGTCTCCAACTAGGTGGAGTCGCCTGATATACCCTGTGCCGGCGATTGATTGGCCGGCCATAGCCTCCTGACGGACGCTGCAGGGTTAAGAATCCTGCAGAACGCGCCCCTGCGGCCTAAGGCGCATGTGCGGGACCGCAGCTGGCCGGGAGGAAGGAAGCGAGGAGGAGACGGGACCGTGCGAGTTAGGAGAGCGGCACGGCGGAATGCGGCCCGGTGAGTAAAAGCGGCGGCGGGCCCCGCCGCTGATGGAACGGTGGCGGGCACAGCCGCCGACGTGACACCACAGTATATGTTGTGGAGCTGTGTACATTGTGTATACTCCTCCTGTCCTGTATACATGGTGTAAATATAAGTATCTGCTCTAAGTGTGTGTATATATGAAAATAAAAAGCACTCCGATGAATTGTGCAAAGTGGTGGACTCTTTATTAGCCCATGTGACAAAGCTTTGGATCTATAACAGATCATTTCTCTGCTATGGAATTGAAATATTACCACATGGGCTAATAAAGACTCCTCCACTTTTCTTTCATCATTTAATCAGTGTGCTGAATATTTTCTTTTTATAAGTGCCTTTGATTTAAGGGTGTGTGTCCTAAAAGCATTTCACCCACTGCTTAATATTTGGTGGTGCTCAATTATGACACATATATCAAGGCTGACATCACCACCAGGCAAAAGCGGGCAAGTGCCGTCGGGGACTTGGCATGCTATGGGGCTCGTAAGTAGTGGGGCTCCGGTGCCAGCACCGACAAAGTTGAAAACAATGATGAGTGAGGGAGCCATCTGCTGATGCTCCCTCTCTCATCATTCCCCCTCTGCGCCTGAGCTCTGCGATGTCTTAGTGCAGAGGGTGCAATGACATCACTACAGCGAATCGTCTGTGCCAAGCAGTGCAGAGGATCAGAAAACACTGAGGAGACCAGAGCAGTGGGGACAGGGAGAAGTGTTATATGGGGCCCATTATACTGTATGAAGTAATATATGGGGCCCATTATACTGTATGAAGTAATATATGGGGCCCATTATACTGTATGAAGTAATATATGGAGCCCATTATACTGTATAAAGTAATATATGGGGCCCATTATACTGTTTGAAGTAATATACAGTATGAGGGCCCATTATACTGTATGGAGCATTATATGGGGCCCATAATACTGTATGCAGTAATGTATGGGGCCCATAATAGTGTATGGAGCATTATATGGGCTCATTGTACCGTATGGAGGAATATGTGGGGTCCATTGTACTGAATGGAGCAATATATGGGGCCATTATACTGTATGGAGCATTATGTGTTGCCCATAATACTGAATGGAGGACTATGTGGTGCCCATAATACTGTATGTAGGACTATGTTGTGCCCATAATACTGTATGAAGGACTATGTTGTGCCCATAATACTGTATGGAGGACTATGTGGCGCCCATAATAGTGTATGTAGGACTATGTTGTGCCCATAATACTATGAAGGACTATGTCGTGCCCATAATACTCTATGGAGGACTATGTGGTGCCCATAATACTCTATGGAGGACTATATGGTGCCCATAATACTGTATGGATGTCTATAAGGTGCCTATAATACTATATGGAGGACTATGTGGGGCCCATAATACTGTATAGAGCACTATATGGTACCTATAATACTGTATAGAGGACTATATGGTGACCATAATACTATAAAGAGGACTATGTGGTACCAATAACAATGTATGGAGGACTACGTGGTGCACATAATACTGTATGGAGGAGTATGTGGTGCCCATAATACTGTATAGAGGGGTATCCAAATTCGGAAGTTCTCCCCTATCTTTTGAATAGGGGATGACTTTCTGTTTGTTGTGGATCTGACTGCTGGGACCCCCATGATCCTAGGAAATGTAGCTTTGAAGAGCACCATGTAAATGGAGCTGTGGTCCAATCATACGCACTGTGACGCCATTAACATGTGGCTCTATAAATAACTCCTTTAATAGAGTGATGAGGGAACAACAAAGTATAGCAAAAATTCACTGATTGGGGCTGATGAGTGTTATAGTTTGGGGTCTGGTGGGGTTTGTGTGGCAGGGCTGCTTTTTTGTCCCAGTCCGGCCCTGATGATATGTCCTTGTTTTTCCTGACTTGCACGCTTCCCATTTGGTACAGGTGAATTTAATTAGCAGGAGACTGCAAAAGTGGTCCAACCTAGTTTTGCTCTCATTTGACAGCTGGTGAGTTTCAATTCTCCTATCATTTGGTGTTGGTACTGTGTGGAGGCCATTGTTGCTGTGGTTTTGTGCTTGAAGGGCAGTATGGTCTGGAGATATGGGGACTCGGTCTTATAGCATGGGTGCTGTGAGGCACCAGGCCGCCCGCCCTGCTGGTGCATTTTTGCAGTGGTTAGTGCATGATGCTGCTTTTTTAAGGCAACAAAGGTTTCGACAAACTGAGAGGTTCACCATGACGTGGCAGTGGGCTTCATACAGTCTGATCAGAATGTTAAACTAAGAACCTCAGGTATATATATTTTTGCCTAGCAGCATTAGATTGTTTGATTTTTTTAGCGGTGTTGTCCATTCTTTTTTCAGCATAATGAGAAGTCTGAAGCTGACGGGAGGAATCAAGCCTGCAGAGCAACAGGTGGGAAGCAATGACAGCAGGGCAGGTTCAAGGCAACATGAGTGTAATATTAATTTTTAACAATTTAAACAAAAGGTAATATGACACATTCCTCATAAATATAATGATTGAGAAGATGTAAATGAAATACTTTTCAAGCGTTAAATAATATCTATGCAAAATATATTTTTTACCTTATAAATAACATTTATTGCATTAAAATTATAATTAAAATCTGATAATAAAACACTAAACAAAATAAAAACAGTTATTGCACTTGCTTGTACTTGTACTTTGCAAAAATGCATGCAAAATTCAATATAGGACATTTATAAAAACTAGAGCGCCATCTTGTGTTCAAAAGAAATATCTTTCTGTCCATTAGGGACTGGGTATTTATTGGAAATGACAAAAAAGTCATGTAACAATTGGAGATGAGCAAACCCGTGGATATCAGTGTTTGGTTCTGACAGACTTTTTTTTTTTACATTCCTTGTAGATTTTGAGCCCTCGCGGGCAGGGTCCTCTCTCATCCTGTACCAGTCGTGACTTGTATTGTTTAAGATTACTGTACTTGTATGTATTATGTATACCCCTCCTCACATGTAAAGCGCCATGGAATAAATGGTGCTATAATAATAATAATAAATAATAATAATAAAGTCCTGTTTGGGTCATAAACTTGACCCCAGATATCGAACCCCATATAAGTCGATGAGGACCTGAACTTAGAAGCTGTAAAATGGCTAGGAAAGGGTAGTTGTAAGGGGTTAGGGGGCTGCAAAAGGAAGAAAAATGGGGGTTGGGGTGAGAGAGAACAGGATAATTGCCTTGCAAACAAAAGTGGATAGGAAAATGACTTAAAGGGGTTCTGTCACCATAGCAATCATGGTAAAATAGGAAGTAAATGAATAACACAAAAATTTTAACAGTGGACCTACGGACACTGAGGCTTGCTGCCACCAGTCCAGTTAAAAATTTCACCCATAGAGCATGGGGAACAATAACTACACATAAGACTATTACAAATTTCAGCCTCAGAGCAGGGGGAACAATACACCCACACAGGGGCTTGCTGACACATTTCAGCCTGTGGGGCAACCACAAGGCATTGGCCCTCTAGTTGCAGTAGCCCACATTTTGCCTGCCTATCTCTGGCTGCTGCATTAAAGCAGCAGAAGTAACAGGCTAGTACATAGATATTGTAACAGAACCGAGCTTACTGCCAACATAGATAATGCAGCAGAATCAAACTGATAACATAGACATAGCATCTGAACTAACTACATAGACACAAGAATGGAAGCAACACAACAGAGATATGGGAGCAGAACCGAGCTTACTCCAGAGATATGACAGCAGAACCGAGCTTACTACAGAGATAAGGGAGCAGAACCCAGCTTACTACAGAGATATGGGAGCAGAACCGAGCTTACTACAGAGATATGGTAGCAGAACCAAACTTACTACAGAGATAAGGGAGCAGAACCGAGCTTACTACAGAGATATAGCAGCAGAGCCGAGCTTACTCCAGAGATATGAGAGCAGAACTGAGCTTACTACAGAGATATGGTAGCAGAACCGAGCTTACTACAGAAATAAGGGAGCAGAACTGAACTTACTACAGAGATATAGCAGCTGAGCCGAGCTTACTCCAGAGATATGAGAGCAGAACCGAGCTTACTACAGAGATAAGGGAGCAGAACCAAGCTTACTACAGAGATATAGGAGCAGAACCGAGCTTACTACAGAGATATGGGAACAGAATAGAGCTTACTACAGAGATAAGGGAGCAGAACCGAGCTTACTACAGAGATATAGCAGCAGAGCCGAGCTTACTCCAGAGATATGAGAGCAGAACTGAGCTTACTACAGAGATAAGGGAGCAGAACCGAGCTTACTACAGAGATATGGGAGCAGAATAGAGCTTACTACAGAGATATGGGAGCAGAACCGAGCTTACTCCAGAGATATGAGAGCAGAACCGAGCTTACTACAGAGATATGGGAGCAGAACAGAGCTTACTACAGAGATAAGGGAGCAGAACCGAGCTTACTCCAGAGATATGAGAGCAGAACCGAGCTTACTACAGAGATATGGGAGCAGAACAGAGCTTACTACAGAGATAAGGGAGCAGAACCGAGCTTACTACAGAGATATAGCAGCAGAACCGAACTTACTACAGAGATATGGAGCAGAACAGAGCTTACTACAGAGATATGGGAGCAGAACAGAGCTTACTACAGAGATATGGGAGCAGAACAGAGCTTACTACAGAGATAAGGGAGCAGAACCGAGCTTACTCCAGAGATATGAGAGCAGAACCAAGCTTACTACAGAGATATGGGAGCAGAACAGAGCTTACTACAGAGATAAGGGAGCAGAACCGAGCTTACTACAGAGATATGAGAGCAGAACCAAGCTTACTACAGAGATATGGGAGCAGAACAGAGCTTACTACAGAGATGAGGGAGCAGAGCCGAGCTTACACCAGAGATATGAGAGCAGAACCGAGCTTACTACAGAGATAAGGGAGCAGAACCGAGCTTACTACAGAGATATGGGAGCAGAACCGAGCTTACTCCAGAGATATGAGAGCAGAACCGAGCTTACTACAGAGATAAGGGAGCAGAACCGAGCTTACTACAGAGATATGAGAGCAGAGCCAAGCTTACTACAGAGATATGGGAGCAGAACCGAGCTTACTACAGAGATAAGGGAGCAGAACTGAGCTTACTACAGAGATATGGGAGCAGAACCGAGCTTACTACGAGAGATATGAGAGCAGAACCGAGCTTACTACAGAGATATGAGAGCAGAACCGAGCTTACTACAGAGATAACGGAGCAGAGCCGAGCATACTACAGAGATAAGGGAGCAGAACCGAGCTTACTACAGAAATAATCATGTAGAACTGAGGTTACTACGGAGATATGGGAGCAAAACTGAGCTTAGTACAGAGATGTGAAAGCAGAACCAAGTTTACTACAGAAATCTCGCAGCAGAACCAAGTTTACTACAGAGAACAAACTCTGTCATAGTGTAAGGGGTTGGAGAATTAACCCCTTTAAGCCTTCTTATGGTATGTATATATTTATATTGCTGTATTACCTGTGTATGATAGGGATAGTGCAGTCTGGGTTGTGGCCACTAGATGGGGGCATAGAGGTCACCACTGTAGAGTTAGTAATATAAGAGTTAACTATAGGAGGAGTTAGTTGGGGAATAGCCGGGAAGGTTTTCCTGTATCTAGTCAGTCAGGTGCCTGACCCTGTAGTGCTCGGGTGGACTATATGCCTGAGCTGCCTAACTACCCCGAAACGTTGAAGGGAATTCCCAGCTATCCACGGGGGGAACTTAGAGAAGAACCAGATGCAGCAGAACCATCAGTAGAGAGGATAAGAAGGAAGTAGAGGAAGCTGGACGGTCGCCCTAAAAGTGTACGGGCAGGTCACTCCATTATGTGGCGGATAGCCTCGTTGGCTGGATCTCCATTGTCTGAGGCGAAGCGGACAGGAAAATGCTCTACCGTGGTGATGTTCCTCCGGGAGGACACTGGGGTCGGCTGAGACACCCCATCCCGCGGAAATACTTATTGACGCAAGGAACAGTGAAGTGAAAGATGAAGTAATGTGCCATCTTTACTGTGATGAAAATGCTGGAAACTATGTGGATGTGCTGTGTCCTGAAATAAATAAATCTGTTCAGTTAAGAGTTGCCTTGTCTCTACTGACCAGCTTCAAGTCAGCATAGCCAAGAAGACGCTGACTGCCCTGTGAGTACTGATTGTAACATGCAGGAGAAAAGGTACCGTTTTCCTGTAAAGGGAGGCCAGGGTGAACAATGCCCAACAACCTCAGCCACGACTGCCACCCTGGCCGACCTTTACAACAGATTGATCCGAGTGTCAGGTTAGTGTGATACGATTCTCCTGCATGAGAGAATTGCAGCACAGGGGTGGGGCAGATGGAGAGCAAAAATTTCTCCATTTTCTCAATTGACTCTGTGAGAGTACATCAGATTGCACTCAGATGACATCTGATTGCAGTCTGATTTTTCAATCGCACCCACAAACTTAAATAGGTGACTACGACCCGAATTATCGGACACACTCGCAGTATGCTGTGATTGATTTCTCAGCATGAGAAAAAAAAAATGCAGATTTGCACTGGACCATAGTATAACATTGGTTCGAGTGCAATCCGAATTTTAATCAGATTGCACTCGGCCAGTTTATTTGCTCATGTGAGCGAGCACTTAGCTTATATACTGGAATACTGCTGTATTGCAGTATATGTGGATCAATTCTGGGTGGGTGAAGTTTGTGTCACATTTCCTGAAATTCGCAGTTTTGTGCACATCCAACTTTTTGAGATTTGAAAACTGGCGGAATTTTGTGTAGCTATTCAGGCCTCGCCATAATGCCCTGCAGCTATGATATCTAGCTGATTATCACGCCTTGTTTAGTGGTGGTCAGTGCCACATTTCCCGTGGAGCACAGTTTGTACATCTCAGCGTTGTTTTTCATTTCTAGAATCACTGAGTTATGGATCACACTCATCAGGGTAAATAAAATGGGTCCAATGTTGTTCCTCAAAAGTAGGACGAGTGTCATGCGAGTACTATGTGATTTTTAGCAAGTAGCATCTGTATGACATCCGACTGACATGCGTATTCAATCTGTATTTAAAGTGTTTTTTACATCAGCTTTTGCATACAGTCATTATCGGTCATTTCAAGCTGGATTACTAACTAATAAAACAATCTTGTATACAGATTTTTAGGTGTCACGCTGCAACTAACTGATTAGGGAAAGGGGTCCTGAACCATCCCTAGGACTGCGGCCCTAACTATCCCTGATCCAAAGGTACCTCTAAAGGTGAGGAGGTTTGGGCCACCAACCTAAATGTTGTCCTGTTATTTCCTAAGCCATACCATCCCCCTTTCCCAGGAGGCCTGGGACAGATATGCTACTGTATAAACAAAGACAGACAGGGATAACAGAAAGCAACAAACATGTATACCTCTCTACCTTTGGTGAGTGTTTTGTAAGGAAGAATAGGAATGCACCAACCAAATAAATACATTTAAAATTGTGCCAGTTTGGTATCGTTGTATTGATTCTGACCTGGAGAATTAGGTTCTAAGGTCATTTTTCACATACAATGAAGGTTGTAAACACAAAACCCCCAAAACGATGGTCGAATTGCAGTAAAATTAAGTTATTCAAAACTAGAGATGAGCGAATTTGTTCGGATTTTGTGCCTGAATCTGATTTTGACATATTCGAGCAATATTCGTGCCGAATGTATGCCTTATGATAGGTTCCGAATATATTCGGTAATTTCTACTCCCATTGACGTTCGGCCGTGTTCGATGAATATTGCAAAAACAATATTCGATTCCGATCGTATTCGGAACCGAATCCGAACAAATTCGCTCATCTCTAATCAAAACTACAACATGTCCCATAAGAACAAAGCTCTCATACTGCTAAGTCGACAGAAAAGTAAAAATGGCTTTTGGAAGAAGAGGAGGAAAAAACGGAAGCACAAAAAAAAGCTGCCCAGAAGTGAAGGAGTTTAAAAGAGTTGTCCAGAGTTAACGGCAGGCTCGGACTGGCCCATAGGAGAACAGGGGATTTCCCCGGTGGGCCCCTGTGCAGATCTGGGCCACCAACACCATTTTATGGGCAGTACTTGGTATAATTCACTTGATTCACCCTGTACAGAAAAAAGCAGCATCTCATCATTCATTAACCAAACTACCCAGTTTATAGAGACATAGGTAAATTTTAACGAGGGTAGTGTAATATTTGTATGCAGGTGAAAAGTGGGCCCTCCAAGGTCAGTGTTACTGGTGGGCCCTTGGCACCCCAGTCTGACACTTAGTGCCGGGTTTTGACGTGCGAGACTCGTCCGAGATTCTCGCATGTGAGTATGAGCCCTAAGGCTACGGGTTGATCTAGATGGACTTAAAGTCTTCCTTCAACCTTAAATTCTATGTTGCTATGTTACTATGTTTTGAAAGGCTGTAGAACAAGAAGGCTTTTGTCTCATTTGTGCCTGACACAAGTCCAACTATTTAGAGAAGCTAAGATCTTGAGGCAACATTTATATTTGAAACTGAGCTCACAGGCAATTTGGTCAAGGTTAGCAAAGCCACCAGTATATATGACCGAAAAGAGGCTTTAGGAAAACTGCTGCGGTGGCTTTCTGTAATAAGACTCAGCAGGTACGCCAGACCTAACATACATTGTGCGCATATGCTTTAAGAACATCCTGAGCAAACATTGCAGCATCTCCTACAGTTCTCTTACTGTCTGATGTTCATCCTTAGGGATTGAGCACATGGCCGTATTTTTAGTCTGAGTGCGAGCCGACAAAACATTGGATTGCACTCTGATTATTTTTTCTTGGACTAAGCGGGTACAAGGGAAAAAGAAAATATACTGCATACTCTAGTTGAATCAGATATTCGAATTACACTCAGCCATGCAAATTAGTAAGTCCATAGAAACCATCAAACCGCACTCAGATAACATCTGATTGCAGTCAAATTTCCATGGACTTACAGAATGGAGAATTTTTTTTTCCTCCTCATCCGAGAGAATCGGAGAACCCTATGCTCATACTCTGATCAGAGTGTGATTTGCATAATTGATCTGACTCTTTCAGATGAGAGAAAATAGGCTGCTGTGTACCTGCCCTTAAGAGCAGATCAGCAGAACTCAATTGCGTGGGAGCTGAGCTGCAGTACCTGAGAAAGGCCACTAGAAAGAGTAAGGAATTCAGTTTTCTCGACTCCACTCACCATTAGCTTGCATTGACCCGAAGCTACCTCAACTGATCTGATATGGTTGACCTATTCGAAGGCCAAAGCAACATGTCCGGTGGGTCTCCTGCCCTCAGCTAATTGCCCCATTGGCATACAGGAGAGTTTAGGCTCAGGGTAGGAAACATACCAGGTATTGCAATCCTAGCACCATCTATATTCCAAGGTTAATTGATTTCTCTAAGGATCTTGTCTTTCCTCTTCAATCTGCACACTTTACGGTCAGCGCATGGCAGGAATTACATTTGTGAAATTGCTGCGGATTCACGTTAGAGCCCATTAGTGTTCAGGGAGACCAGCACACAGCTTTGTTTGCACCTCATCTCTATGGAGTAAAGACGATACAACCATACAAGTGCTACAGACAAGGAAACGCGAATAATGTGTGGAGTCAAGTGCCTCGTCCTTAGCATCATAATGTATGAGTGATCAATTTCAAAGTCTTCATATTTTGCAATTTTTCTCCAGAAAATTCTATGACTGAAAATCGACTACTATAGCCTGGGTCTACATTTCAGTATAATGCAAATAAATGTAGTCACATTCATGACCCTTGTGGTACTGCAACAAGCAAATTGCTGTAAGGAGGAAGACTGGGCTGCGGGCACCTGTACTGTGCTTGGTCCGGAACTGTCGAGGCTGTGTCCCAGGTTGTACGGGGGAAAGAATAGGGGACCAGACAGACCTCGTGACCCGGAAGCAGGGAGCTCGGTAAAGAGGAAAGCGCGCAAAGTGACGGGCACCCCGAGGAAGCGGACTGACCGCGAAACACGCGTTGGGGTCTCCTGACCGGTGCATCCACACGTTTACAATGATGGAGTATGTTGTGAGGCTTTAGTTTATTTTTCCTATATTATTTTTCTATTGTATTATCTGAGCAAATGTGCAATTTTCCCTTCACCCATGACAGCACACCTGAGAGAGGGATCCGCCCCGCCAGGACAGGAACCTACTGAAATATAAGGGGCGGTACCTCTCTCCCACTTCATTTGCGTTCCTGTCCTGGAAGGGAATCCCATACTGACAGCGGCAGTGCCTGCCATGGATTAGAGGAAAAGACCCAGGCCCGTCCCGGCGCGGGAAGAATAGGTTGCCATACCTGTAGTGCTGGCCGTCTGGTTGCTGGATGCGCAGTCTGCGGGGTCCCCCTGGGGCTTTGCGTTCGTGCGGGGGTGGCAGGCAGCTCCTAAGCCTCTGGAAGCTTTGCCGCGCCTGCCTCCCTCCCCTCGCGCATCCCTCGAGCCGGCTCCCACTAAATGCCTGACATGGGAGCGTCTGGGGGCATCTTCCAGCCGCTGATGTCAGCGGCGCAAAGCATTCTGGGAGGCGCGCCCAGCTGACGTCAGCAAGGCGACAGCAACATGGCGCCCTGTGTGACGTCGGCCAGCGTTTTTTTGGATGAAATGACAGCGGTCGGCCGGCGGTCGCAGGGGGGAGGAAGCTCACTAGGACCGAGGCAGCATATTTATAAACAGATGTCGGGGTCAGGCTTCCGGGCAATCATGGAGTCAGAGCAGGAGCGGTCGCCTTCTCCACCGCCTCTGCTTCCAGCACAGCCCTCAGCTCACAAGGAAAAGGATCGCAAAAGTGGCAGCTGGTCAAGTGGCAAAAGCAGCAGTCGTCCCAGCCACAGGTCTGGGGACTCTTCGATGTCCAGGGAGCACACGTTACGTGCCCCTCCACAGCCTCTGAGTCCGGTACCCTTGGTTCCGGGTGGTGAGTGATCTTCGTGAATGTTAGTAAACTGATTAATAGGCCCCCTTCTTTTGTGTATTTAAACCCTTAGGAAAGGCCTAAAAAAGCAGGGAGTAAGAAGAATAATAGGGGTTGTGCCATATGTAAAAGCCCCCTCGTAAGAGATTGGAAGAAGGATCTTTGTTCTGGCTGCATACTGCGAATCGTGGCAGAGGAAGCTCCTAGCCTTACAGCCAGCCTTAGATCGGTCTTCATGTCGTAAGTGGAGAGCTTTATTAAAAAAGGGAAAAAGAGCAGGAAGGATCTTCCATCTAGCTCTAACTCAGACTCTTCCTCTGCCTTATCTCAGGCCAAACTCCCATCCTCCTCCTCAGATAGTGATGCGGGTGGCAAGCTGTGTTTTCCAATCGAAGATACGGATGCTCTCCTCAAGGCCATTAAGGTGACGATGGACCTACAGGAGGGAAAAACAGCTAAATCCCTGGAGGATGTCATGTTCGGGGGACTCCAAGAAAGGAAAAAACGAACTTTTCAAGTCAATGAGAAGGTCCAGGCACTCACTGAAGGAGAATGGAGGAAGCCTGAGAAGTCGGGAGCCCTCCCCTCCTCCTCTAAAAGGAGGTACCCCTTCGAGCATAAGGACACAGAGTTATGGGACAAGGTCCCGAAGATTGATGCAGCAGTGTCCAGTTCATCTAAAAGATCGGCACTGCCCCTAGAGGACTCAGGGGTACTCAGGAACCCGCTAGACAAAAAAACGGATTCCTATCTGAGACATACATGGGAAGCAGCAGCGGGGGATTGAAGCCTGCAATAGCCGGAACTTGCATGGCGCGTTCCCTAATGATTTGGCTGCAGCAGCAGAAAGAACGACTTGCCTCTAAAGTTCCAAGAGAAAAGATCCTGGCAGATATGTATCTACTACATGGGGCGGCAGCTTTTCTGGCGGACACTTCCGCTGACTCCATGACATTGACAACTAGAGCAGCAGGATTATCAAACGCCGCGAGATGTGTGTTGTGGCTTAAAGGCTGTCCAGGTGATCTACAGTCTAAGGCCAAGCTGTGCTCTCTCCCATGTGATGGTCATTTTCTATTTGGTAAAAACCTAGATGACATCCTAGAGAAAGCCAGTGACAAGAAGAAAGGCTTTCCCAGGTTTCCAGCAGATCAGAGGACGCCGACCTTTCGGAGGGGAAAATTCAACAGGGGACATCCTCCTGGAGAAAGAAGGAGATGGGAAGATAAGAGGAAAAAGGAGTCCGGATTTATGTTCGTCGGATCCACCTCTACTTCCAAGAAATCCCCACAATGACACCAGTATTCCGGTAGGGGGAGATTGGCGCTCTTTACCCAGTCCTGGGAAAACATCTTTTCCAACACCTGGATCCTAAACATAGTAAGAGAAGGCCTGAAGATTCATCTTTCTCATCAGCCAAGGGCGTCATTTGTCGTTAACCCTATCAGGAAGGGGATAGGAGAACAATGGATAGGAGAACAATTGGCCTTGGAATCAGAGATCCTGAGTCTGGTAGACAAGCACGTTCTGTCCGAGGTCCCGAGTGGTCAGAAAGGGAGAGGGTTCTACTCTCCCCTCTTCTTGATAAAAAAAAAAAAAACAGATGGGTCATTAAGGACAATCATAAACCTCACGGGTCTCAATCGATAGATAGAAAATCAAACCTTAAAAATGTAGTCGGTGACTACAGCCATAAAACTCCTACATCACGATTGTTTTATGGCAGTAGTCGATTTAAAGGATGCCTACTATCACATCCCCATTCACCCAGGTTATCAGAAATACTTAAGAGTGGCGCTTTACATCCAGGACAATCTCAGGCATTTCCAATTCATAGCCCTTCCATTTGGCCTATCCATAGCCCCGAGGGTGTTTACCAAAGTCATAGCAGAGATGACAGCCTTATAATCTCACTACAGCTGAGAGATCTGTTTTGGAACGGGGTCTAACTTTTGCTCCCATGAACACCTTGGATAAATTTACCCTTGTAAAGGATGTGTATCTCTTTTGTCGGCAGCTGACGTTCAAGCTGCTTTACCATCATCCCTCTCCAGTCGATAATTTTCCGAATGTTGATAGACAAGTCCTTAGAGATCTGATGGACCTGCTGCAGGAGAATGAAAATACGACCTCCAGAAGACCTTTTACTAGTCGTCTGCCTTCCCAAAGTACACCTTCTCTGGCCCTTTTTCCAGCAGTTCATATTTTCTTTATGAATGTATGTCGGGACATTCAGAATCTTCCTCTTGACACGCTTAAGAATCAAAATTTAAGTAAGGACGAATACAAAGCACTCCTTGATTTACAACGTAACAAGGACTTTTTGATACGGGAAGCTGACAAGGGGGGAAATATTGTCCTGTGGCCTAACTCTCTCTATTTACAGGAGGTGATGCGTCAACTACAAGCCACTCCATGTTATACCCGCCTTCCAGCTGATCCCAGTGAAGTATTCAAAAAGAGGTTGGATGTTCTAATTGGACAAGCTTTGCGTCAGGGGACCATCAATAAGAAAGAGGCTGATTTTCTGACTACTGATGACCCAATAGTACCTACTTTTTATCTTCTTCCCAAGGTACACAAATCTTTGGAAAATCCACCTGGCAGACCAATAGTCTCTGGTATTGGGGGTTTGTTTGAAAAACCGTGTATTTACCTTGATTTCTTTTTACAGCCTCTTGCTGTTAATTTGAGCTCTTACATTCGGGACTCGACATATCTTATTCAAATTTTGAATAACTTTTGCCTACCATCACAGACCTTTCTGGTCACTTTGGATGTTGAGTCCCTGTACACAAGCATTAGCCACGATTTGGGCCTGGAGGCTATTGCCTTTCATTTAAACAAAGATTCCATGGGCGACAGGGCACACAACCACTTCCTTTTGGAGTTGCTCTTCTTTATTCTCGATAAAAACTATTTTGTATTTGATAGGACCTTTTATAGACAGAGTATGGGGACTGCTATGGGAGCACGCTGTGCCCCCGCTTATGCGAATTTGTTTTTGGGGTGGTGGGAGGAGTTGGTGGTGTATTTTCATGTTGGCTTTAAAACACACTGCCTTAAATGGCTACGGTATATTGATGATGCCATCTTTTTCTGGACAGGCACAGAAGAAAGTTGCAGATCATTCATCAGTGAGCTGAACCAGAATCCCTATAATATCAAATTAACGTTTAACATTTCTTGTACGACGGTGGAATTTCTGGATCTCAGTCTCTCTTTGGAAGGTTCGCATATTTCAACTAAATTATACCGTAAGCCTACAGCCACCAACAGCCTCCTACATTATACCAGTTTTCACCCCCAACACTTAAAAAACGGTATCCCCACAGGTCAGTTTTTCCGAGCTAAAAGAAATTGTACTGATCCATCGAACTTTTTGTCGGAAGCAAGAACATTGACAGATCGTTTTAAGAGCCGTGGTTATCCCAAGAAAGTTATTTCTGCCTCATATCAAAGAGCAAGAACAAGTACACGCGCAGAATTGCTACAGAGAAAGCCACGTGAGTCTTCTAGACCTATAGGGATAGTGACCACTTACAACAATCAGTGGCACGATGTACGTAAAATCTTGGGCAAGAATTGGGGTATTCTATTGAGTGAGGCAAAATTGGTACCACATATCTCCAATACGCCCAGTCTGGTAGCACGAAGGGCTCGGAATCTCAAGGATCGGCTTTGCCATAGCCACTATATACGCCCCACGGTTAGACTGAACAGGGGGGTTAGGACTTTGGGTACCTACCCTTGTGGTGATTGCAATGTGTGCCAGCATATGGTTGCCAGACATGGCATTTCATTACCTATCTACCCTTTCCAGATTGTACCCAAAAAGGCATACTTTAATTGCAAGTCACGAAATTTAGTCTATGCCCTTGTCTGTAATTGTCCAAAGATATATGTGGGACAAACCACTCAAGAATTTAGAAGGAGGTTACAACAACATCTTTCTAATATCTCCACTGCCAACAGGGATCGTGACAAGGGCAAACATATCACCCCAGTGGCTGCACACTTTTTAGAGGTACATATTGGACGTTCCATGGGACTAAGGGCTATGGCCCTGGAAGAAGTGCCTACCAATATTAGAGGGGGCGATGTGGGCCTGAGACTGCTCAGATGTGAATCCAAATGGATACACGATCTGGGCAGTCTCTCTCCAAGGGGTCTGAATGCAGAATTACTCTTTACAGGGTTTTACAAACAACTGTAAAGGATCGTGACTCTGTTGTGCTCCCTCTGGGTTTCTACTTTATGGTCTTTGTGTATAGCTTTTTCATATCTTATCATTCTTTATTTCAACAGATTTCTTAGTCTCCTTCTCCTTTATGGCTCAACTGGACATGGACATCTTTATTGCCTAGCATTCAACTTTTGTGCTCACAGACTGAGAATTGGTCACTGCAATCAAATCCGTTTTAGATCTTTGATGGACCTATTTTGATTTTCATAATGTTTGTTGGTCCTTGCGCTTTCTTATGGGGGCTAGTCAATTATTATATCAGCATATACTGGCTTTTGTATATATATATAAATTTTTTTTTTTTTTTTTTCTTCTTATCTTCATAAGTGTATATTTATTGTTGTAATTGCAATGAGCTATAGGGGTAAAATCTGATTAAAATTTAAGGAATATAAATTTAAAACTTATCTTTTCTTGGTATTTCAACTTTGCAGATGAATTGTATTCTATCTGCTTAAAAAACCATGGTTTTTTTAATTAAATGCAAAAGAAAGAATGGGACTGTTAGTCTGTTAAAATCATATGAGACTTGTGTGTGTTTTTTTCTCTTTGTGTATATTTTCAGGCTATATTTTCAGGCTAGTTGCCTTAATTTTATTGTAAGGCACATATGTGGTCTCATCATGATATAACTAGCCGCTATTCTAATTCCCCATTTAACCCCTTTTCCTCCCTTTTTTTTCTTTCTTTCCTATCCCTTTCTGTATGGTATTTTTTCATACACTTTTTCTATCATACCAAGTAGCACTTGAATAGAACTGTGGCTCATGACTTTAAGCTCTCTTAGCGCATTCATTCTAAAACTGGGATTCCGTTATTATTTTTATTGCTGAGTTGTTTTTTTTTTGTTTGTTTTTTTTTTTTTCTCATATTTTTATGGCTTCCGGTCTCTGATAGGATGTGGGAGATGGCTGGTGACCCTTACCCGCTCATTAATGTCTTTTGTATCTAGGCATGCGCTCTGGAGCCCACTAGAAGCCATCTTGGTGTACTTTGTACGCTTTATTTTGGCCTATTACGGCTGCGCAACACCGGACACTCTACTTCCGGTGTGGTTCCGGAAGTTGCGCTACTTTGGGCATGCGCATTAGAGTTTTCTCAGCGCCATTTTTGTACACCATTATGAAGACTTCATCTCAGTCTATTGCGGCTGTGCAAAACCAGACACCTCCCTTCCGGTTTGTGATCATTGCACTATGTCATGGCAACCCTTGAGCCTTGCTCTCACACCTGTTCCCTGGCTGAAAGCTGATGTTATGGGTATTTATACACCATCCACTCACAACATGACACTGCTCCTGATGAAGCCAGTTGCTCTGGCGTAACGCGTCGGGCGTTTCCTCTGCCCTTGCCTCACCACTTCTCACTCTTACCTCCACTGGTTACTGGATTAGGGCTTTACCTGCCAGCATTATTTTGCTCTTAACAGGTTGTATAGAGGGGGCCATTGGCAATTGGGACCCTTGTTTTTTGGCCTGTTTACACTGCATTAGCAGCCTTTTACCCTATCAACCCCTATGCTCTCATTTGTGCATACACATTGTTTATTTGTTAGGGGTTTTTTGTGCTATTTTGAGCAGGTTTTTTTGTCCTAACAATTTGTTAGACTAACTAGGTAGTTTGCATCCATTATTATATAAGGTGGAAGGTGGAGTGTATGTTTTTCATTACCTGTTGATAGGATTTTATATACTTATACCAGGTGCTTTGTTAGCATATTTGCAATTAATAGCATCATGAAGGGTTTGTGCAGGGGTTATTGTGTTAAATGAACGCGATTGTGCGGTTTTAACTGTTTTTATAATTGCACTGCATGTTGTTTGTTTTGGATGATTAATAAAAAGTTTATTATCTTGTATTTTGTTATACCTTATTGGTGATCCCTCCTTTTTACATGCCTCTTTTCTGGTTTATGATATTGGTCTTAAGCATGTAATTGGTGATCCCTTAGTGGTGCCCTCCACAATTTTTGAGGTTAGAGATGACAGCCTTCCTCCGAATCCAAAACACAATCATAGTACCCTATCGGGACGACTTCCTAATAGTGGGCAGCTTGGAAGACCATTGTACCATGCAGTTGAAACAAGTCACTGATACCCTACAGGAACTGGGTTGGATGGTAAACACCAAAAAATCAAGGTTACAACCCCTAAAAAGACAGTCTTTTCTAGGGTTTGTCTTGGATTCTGAACAACAAGCCTGTGTACTACCTGAGGACAAAGTAGAAAAGGTGATGAATTTGACCTTGGCAGCCCTGAAGCAACCCCACATATCCCTGAGAAACGCAACGTCCTTGTTAGGTACCCTGACATCCTGTATCCCGGCGGTCAGGTGGACCGAATTCCACACTCGACAACTACAATGGGAAATCCTGTCAGCACAAAAGTGGCTAAGAGGGCGTTTAGAAGGAAGAGTGGTTCTTTCCTTAGAGGTCAGGAACTCTCTCAACTGATGGTTAGACAGGACAAACCTAACGTCAGGGATACTATGGGAAAGGCCAATATCCGATGTAATACTGACAGATGCGAGTTCCTCTTGGTGGGGGGCGCACCTAAGGAGTCATGTGGCCCAGGGGTCCTGGGGGCCTCAGGAGCGGGGGGGCATCTTTCAACCTAAGAGAACTTTGGGCAGTGAGCAGGGCCCTAAAAGACCCTTCCTCAGAAGCCGCAATGTCCGTATCATGTCAGACAACAGGGCCACGGTAGCATACATCAATCATCAGGGGGGACGAGATCACACTCCCTAATGGAAGCGCCAGCGATATTTTTCACACAGCAGAACAACATCTTCTCTCCCTGACAGCAATACACATAAAAGGTGTGGAGAATATTGAAGCCAATTTCCTGAGCTGCCACATACTAAAACAAGGGGAATGGACTTTAAATGGGTCAGTTTTTCAGAAGATAGTACAGCTGTGGGGGGAACCAGACATAGATCTCTTCGCCAACAGAAGCAACAGGCAGGTGGAAAAGTTTTGTTCATTGAACCCACGGGAAAAGCCATTGGCGGTAGACTCACTCCAAATTCCGTGGGATTTCAAGATGGCCTACTCGTTTCCACCAGTGACTTTGATCCCAACAATGGTGAGGAAAATCAGAAGAGATCAGGCGAGGATAATTCTGATTGCCCCATTCTGGCCAAAAAACCCTACTTCTCCCTATTGCGGATGATGTCTCTGTCAGATCCATGGATCCTGCCAGAGATCCCAGACCTTCTTACTCACGTTCCAATATTTCACGCGCAGGTCAAGGGATTCCATCTTGCGGCGTGGAATTTGAAAGGTCGCTTCTAATGAATAAATAGAGGGTTCTCTCCAGGTTTAGTTGCCACCCTGTTAAAAAGTAGAAAACCCATAACGACTAAAATCTATGGCTAGAACATGGAATAAATTCCTACAATTCCTAGGGAAGCCATCAGACCAAAAGCCCCGATTGGTTCCATCTTGAAATTTCTACAATCAGGGTTACAACTGGGGTTAGTGGTAAATATCCTTAAGGTTCAAGTATCAGCACTAGGTGCGTTATACAACTGCAACCTTGCTGCGAATAGGTGAGTAGCAAGGTTCATAAAATCCTGCCATAGGTCCAAACCTATTCCATTACCAAAAATTGCCCCGTGGGACCTAAACTTGGTGTTAGAGGCCCTCACAAAAGAACCACTTGAACCTATTCAGCAATTGCCTATAAAGTACCTTACCATGAAGACAATTACATTAGTAGCCCTTACATCGGCCCATAGGGTAAGTGATTTGCAGGCCCTCTCCATAAATCCACCTCATACGCAAGTATATCAGGATAGGGTTGTTTTAAAAACAGACCCTGCGTATCTACCTAAGGTAGTGACGGATTTCCATCGGAGTCAGGAGATTGTCCTTCCCTCTTTTTGTGAAAACCCAAAAAATCCTGGGGAAGAAAAATTTCACAATTTGGATGTTAGGAGGGCCCTGCTAGAGTATACGTCTGTGACTAGCCATTGGAGGAGGTCCCAGTCCCTATTCATAGCCTTTTAGAGTGACAGGAAGGGTTATGGAGTGTCAAAGGGGACCATTGCCAGATGGATTAGGGAGGCCATTAGTATAGCATACTCGGCTAGTGGTGTTCCGATTCCTGACGGCCTCAAGGCTCATTCCACCAGAGCCGTGGCGACCTCCTGGGCTGAGAAGGCCTCACCATCAACCTTCTTTGGGCACTATAGGTTGAACCTATCCTCTTCTGCTGACTTGACCTTTGGTAGAAGGGTGCTGCAAGCGGTGGTCCCTCCCTAAGGTGTTTCGAAGTCTCCAAAAATCTCTCAGGTGTGCTGTCATGGCTAAAGGGAAAACCACCATGGTTACTTACCGGTAGCCGGTTTTTCCAGAACCCATGACAGCACCCATATATTCCCCCCCTTTTTCACCGTATGGGTGTGCACGTTAGTTGGGTGTATTTTTGATGTGGTGTTGGATAAACATGTAACTAACCGGGAAGTCCTCTCATACTCTGTAACCAACTGAAGCGGGGGAGAGGTACCGCCCCTTATATTTCAGTAGGTTCCTGTCCTGGTGGGGTGGATCCCTCTCTCAGGTGTGCTGTCATGGGTTCTGGAAAACCGGCTACCGGTAAGTAACCATGGTGGTTTCTTGTCGGACCTCATGGTTGTTGCCTGCTGTGATCCCTCGATTACGATTGCCTTACCTAGTGAGTCTTGTGGTAATTTGCCACTGTGCTGAGATTACAATTGACTCACACCTTTTGGATTATAAGGCTATGTGCACACGCTGCGGATTCTGCTGCAAATCTGCAGCAGTTCAGCAGACAGTGTACAGTACAATGTAAGTCTCTGTGACTTACAATCCGCTGTGCACATGCTGCGGTTTTTCAACTGTGGAAAAGCTGCGGTTTTGAATCCGCAGAAAGAATTGACAGTGGATGATTTTGCAAACTCCCCTCTCCCACTCTCTGACCACAATCTTCTTTCATTCTCTATCAAGAACTGCCAGGCAGCTCAGGTCACCCCCACTGTCCATACTTATAGAAATATACAGGCCATTAACACCCAGAAACTTATGAAGAACTTGCAGTCTTCATTGGTCCCTATGTCCTCCCTCTCATGTCCTGATTCTGCATTGAAGCATTACAATGAAACACTTCAAAGTGCCCTGGATGAATTTGCACCCCCTATAAATAGAACACCACAACACAGACGACGACAACCCTGGCACACCATGCAAACACGTTTCCTGCAGCGGTGCTCCAGGTGCGCCGAACATCTGTGGAGAAAATCCAATCTACACGAAGATTTCATCCATTATAAGTTTATGCTTAGAATATACAACACTGCCCTTCACCTCTCCAAACAAACCTATTTCAACACCCTCATCACCTCATTGTCCAATAACCCGAAATGTCTCTTTGACACTTTTCATTCTCTACTCAACCCAAGAGTACAGGCCCCAACCACGGAGCTCCGAGCTGATGATCTGGCCAATTACTTCAAAGAAAGAATTGACCAGATTCGACAGGAAATTATCTCCCAATCACCTCATACCATGCACTGTCCTCCCTCCCCCACTGCATCTAGCTCACTCTCTGATTTTGAACCAGTCACAGAAGAAGTAAGCAGGCTCCTTGCATCTTCTCGCCCAACCACTTGCACCAGTGACCCATTTCCGTCACATCTCCTCCAGTCCCTTTCCCCTGCTGTCACCCGTCACCTAAGTAAAATATTTAACCTCTCTCTCTTGTCTGGTATCTTTCCCTCCTCATTTAAGCATGCCATCATACATCCACTACTTAAAAAACCATCCTTTGACCAAAACTGTGCCGCTAACTATAGACCTGTCTCTAATCTTCCCTTCATCTCTAAACTCCTGGAATGCCTGGTCCACTCCCGTCTTATCCGCTATCTCTTTGATAACTCTCTTCTTGACCCTCTCCAATCCGGTTTCCGCTCTTTACACTCTACTGAAACTGTCCTCACTAAAGTCTCTAATGATCTACTAACAGCTAAATCAAATGGTCATTACTCCATGCTAATTCTCTTGGATCTCTCTGCAGCATTCGACACTGTGGATCATCAGCTCCTCCTCACTATGCTCCGTTCCATTGGCCTCAAGGACACCGTTCTCTCCTGGTTCTCCTCCTATCTCTCTGACCGCTCCTTTACTGTATCTTTTGCCGGTTCCTCCTCCTCTCACCTTCCCATTACTGTTGGGGTTCCTCAAGGATTGGTTCTAGGCCCCCTCCTCTTCTCCTTGAAAACCAAAAGCAAAACACAAAACAAATATCCTGGAATAAAAAAGTAAAAAAAAAATTATTGCAAAAATTGCATGAAGGTAGTAATAATAGTAATAAGGGTATTTAGTTAACATAATTTTGATCAAAATAATGTAGAAGCCATCCCGCCACGTCACGGCAACCCTTGTGGGACAGTCCTAACTCTTGTATTTAAAACCTTTCCACTTGTCAATTGACGTAAATGTGAACAAGGACAGAGGGACTGAACCACCAGTAATAGTATAGGCCAGACAGGATGGATTTTCCAACTCAGAAACAGGGAGGTCACACCCTTATATGCACAGAATGCACATTGAAACAAATGAGAAACTGGGTCTGAGGAGAAAAAGTAAATTAATGTGCATGCAAAATGTAATTGCATATGAACACATGACCTTTACACAGAGAAAACCAAAAGCAAAACACAAAACAAATATCCTGGAATAAAAAAGTAAAAAAAAAATATATATATATTGCAAAAATTGCATGTAGTAATAATAGTAATAAGGGTATTTAGTTAACATAATTTTGATCAAAATAATGTAGAAGCCATCCCGCCACGTCAAGGCAACCCTTGTGGGACAGTCCTAACTCTTGTATTTAAAACCTTTCCACTTGTCAATTGACGTAAATGTGAACAAGGACAGAGGGACTGAACCACCAGTAATAGTATAGGCCAGACAGGATGGATTTTCCAACTCAGAAACAGGGCGGTCACACCCTTATATGCACAGAATGCACATTGAAACAAATGAGAAACTGGGTCTGAGCAGAAAAAGTAAATTAATGTGCATGCAAAATGTAATTGCATATGAACACATGACCTTTACACAGAGAAAACCAAAAGCAAAACACAAAACAAATATCCTGGAATAAAAAAGTAAAAAAAAACAAACAAATTAATTAATTTTTTTTTTACTTTTTTATTCCAGGATATTTGTTTTGTGTTTTGCTTTTGGTTTTCTCTGTGTAAAGGTCATGTGTTCATATGCAATTACATTTTGCATGCACATTAATTTACTTTTTCTGCTCAGACCCAGTTTCTCCTCTTCTCCTTGTACACTGCCCCTATTGGTGAAACAATCAGTAGATTTGGTTTCCAGTACCATCTCTATGCTGATGACACCCAATTATACGCTTCTTTTCCTGACATTTTGCCAGCCTTTCTAGAAAACACCGGCGATTGTCTAAACGCTGTGTCTAACATCATGTCCTCACTATATCTGAAACTGAACCTGTCAAAGACTGAACGCCTTGTGTTTCCTCCCTCTACAAATGTACCTATACCCGACATTGCCATTTCTGTGTGTGGTTCCACTATTACTCCCCAGCAACATGCCCACTGTCTTGGTGTCATACTTGACTCTAAAATTCATTCGCCCCCCACATCCGATCACTGGCTCGCTCTTGTTATCTGCATCTCAAAAAACATTTCTAGAATTCGACCTTTTCTTACTTTTGACTCTGCAAAAACTCTAACTGTTTCTCTTATTCATTCTCATCTCGACTATTGTAACTCTCTTCTAATCGGTCTCCCTCTTACCAAACTCTCCCCCCTCCAATCTGTCTTGAATGCTGCTGCCAGGATCTTATTCCTCGCCAATCGTTACACTGATGCCTTTACCTTGTGCCAGTCATTACACTGGCTACCCATCCACTTGAGAATTCAGTATAAACTTATTACCCTCACCCACAAAGCCCTCCATGGCTCAGCACCACCCTACATCTCCTCCCTTGTTTCAGTATACCACCCTACCCGCGCCCTCCATTCTGCTGATGTCCTGAGGTTAGCATCCTCAATAATCAGAACCTCCCACTTCCGTCTCCAAGACTTTAAACGTGCTGCGCCAATTCTTTGGAATGCACTTCCCAGGTCAATACGATTAGTCCCCAATCCCCACAATTTTCAACGTGCCCTGAAAACGTATTTATTCAGACTGGCCTATCACCTCAACACATTAACTTAATCTATCCCTGTGTGGCACAGCTAAAAGTTTTACCATAACCAGGTTCCCCGCATCATGTTCCCACATGCTTTATGCATCCATTAGCCCTCTGTGTCTGTACTGTTACACACTTAACATTATGGCTGGTCCATACAATCAGGGCAACTGTTACCACCCACCTTTCGTGTCTACCTCTTTCCTCATAGACTGTAAGCTTGCGAGCAGGGCTGTTACACCTGGCCCCCGTCCTGGCGCTGCGTCCAGGTCTGCCGTTGCTCTCCATTCTGGGCACTCACCTCAAGCCTCTCATGCTGCTGCTCAGCGTTCTGTCCTCCCTCCTGCCTCCTCCTCCTGGCGCCCTGTGAGATCTGTTGCTAAGGCTATTAGGGCAAGCCCGCCCACTCTCTTGCCTTCTTAAAGGGGCGGCGTGCATTATTCAAAAAATGCAATCAACCAATGGCAGCACACTGGCTGCTATTTCTGGCCTCTCCTCCATAGGGAGAGCGCCGGAGCAACGAGTATCTATCATTGCTACATCCGGTTCTCATGCTAACCTGTCTGTGCTGCATCTGCAGTCTCTGTGCATTGTCTTTCCACAGCATATCAGTATCCTGTGTTACCTGGTTATATCAGCAACCATCTGGGCCTAAGCCATCCTGTTCCGCCTACAGCCATCCGAGTCCAAGGACTGTGTGAAAGTCACTGGAACCGACTCCTTACCAACTAACCGGATCCAGGACCCAGCGCATTACGGACTCTGCTGTAACTTTTGTTATCCCTTTTGGTCCCACTGGGACAGCTGCCACATGTTCGGGGTCTAACTGGAGGTAGCACCTGTGTCCTCCAGGTATTCCATTCTGGCCCTGCCTGAGGGGCTTTACTACGGGTACCCGGGGCTCACTAGTAACGCCCCCTTCGGAGCCCCCCGGACCGTGGTCCCGAGGTTCCACTTAAAAAATAAAAACGAATATGAACTTCACCATCTCTGCCTCCGCTTCCATTCGTTACAAGGGCCTTTATTCCTCTTCGTATTTGTTATAATCTATGTGATTATTGTTATGCTGTAATGTCTATTGTCTGTACAAATACCCTCTGAAATGTAAAGTGCTGCAGAATATGTCGGTGCTATAGAAATAAAATGTATTATTATTATTATTCTGCGGATTCCGCTGCGGTTTGCCACCTATTCCACTGTCCAGGTGGCAAACCGCAGGGGAAAACCGGAGACCAATCCGCAGGTAAAACCACAGGTTGTTTTACCCGTGGTTTTAGGCCGGTTTCACATTAGCGCTTTTTAAGCGCACGCACGGCCGGGGGTAGCTCCGCCCCCGAGCCGGCTCTCTGCCCGGCGTGCCCGCCCCTTGCTTATAGCGCCGCCTACTAGCGGACAGCGGCGCCTGCGATCGGCGCACCCTATCTTTAGCATAGGGTGCGCAGATCGTGCGCAGGCCGTGCGCTAGTTGCGCTTTGACCTGCGCTGCGCACTTTTGACGGTGCGCCATGCGCGCCAAAATCCGAAAAGTTTGATTTTGGCGCGCACGGCGCACCGTCAAAAGTGCGCAGCGCAGGTCAAAGCGCAACTAGCGCACGGCCTGCGCACGATCTGCGCACCCTATGCTAAAGATAGGGTGCGCCGATCGCAGGCGCCGCTGTCCGCTAGTAGGCGGCGCTATAAGCAAGGGGCGGGCACGCCGGGCAGAGAGCCGGCTCGGGGGCGGAGCTACCCCCGGCCGTGCGTGCGCTTAAAAAGCGCTAATGTGAAACCGGCCTTACCTGCGGATCCGCAGATACAAATCCGCGGGTGAATCCGCAGCGTGTGCACATAGCCTAACAGTCTGCATCACATGTGGTCTCTCTAAGCACTTTGTAATATATACTCCTGATACATGTTATTACTTATCTGAGCCTCAATCTTTATACATGCCTTAACCTGATTTGCTGTCAGACAGTTTTCTATTGTTCTGGGTATATTGGATGCCATCCATTGTCCTCATTTGACTTTATCTGTGCATGACTATGACCAGTTCTCTTTTCATGTCTTTTTGTATCAAATAAAATTGTTATTTTTTTCATGTAGCTTTGGACTCTTTTCCTCCTTTTTTTTCAATTCTCAATGAGTCGTCCCTACTAATGTAATTTTGGATGCTAATTGTGTATTTACACATTATGAAATTTTTCAAATATGCTTGATTGGAGATTTTGTATTCTGTAACATTTTGTTGGATTTTGACCGATCACATCTGAGTGCACAGCAAATTCTGCCATTACTGGGCTACTGTAAAATTTTGTTGGAGTGTCTTATACAAGTTATTGACACCAGTTAGTGGAAAAAAAAAATTGTTACCTACAGGCCAGCTATTTTAAACAGCCATTTGTAGTGACCGTGCAAAATATTGTCCTGCATTTAAAATGGGCAAGGCGCGTGGCAAGGAACGGGAAACTGGATGTGATGTGAAGGTGCATGCCGAGGCCATGGGCAAGCTGAAATTGTGCCACAAGATACACCCACATCTTCTCGCCCAACCTTCCTGTCCCAATTACTAGGGGACCGCAGCAGCAGGATGTAAGGGGCTGCAGAATTGGTCTTGTACCCTCACACACGTCCCGGAAGAGTAATGGTTAATGTTTCCTATTTAATTGCTGCTATTGTGAATATTTCCTGTCCTGTCATGTCTGTTATGCATAAAGTATAAATATATGTGCATTGTTTCATAGGGAAAGTGTAGTGCCCTAGTTGAGACACTAGATGCGGACATAGAAGCACTTATCCTGTAAATAGTCAAACATAGGAGGGGCCAACTGTATAAGGTAGTGTGCTTCCTGACTTAGTCAGTTAGGGCTAGGGAGCAAGCCAGTAGGGCCTAGTGCCCAGGGCAGAACAGTTGGGCCACACAACATTATGCCACCACCACAGCAGAAGTAGCTGTGCAGCAGAAGAGGACAAGCAGAGCAAACAAAAGGAAAGGAAAGCAGGTCGCTCCATCATGTGGCAGCTGACTGCTTGGGTTGATGCCCTTTTGTCTGGGGTGAAACGGGCAGGGGAACTCCTGAAAGTAGGAAAGCAGGAGGGGGAGTAGTAATGCAGTACCAGACGAGTTGGTATGGGCCGGGAACAGGCTGATGGAAGCAGGACAGAGCACAGGGAAAGCGAAAGTACACTGTTTGAAAACTGTGTCTGATGCTGTAATGATGTGGACGTGCTGGGACTAAGTGCTAGTAAATTAGATACAAAATTCCCTACTCACAGGAAAAAGCACAACTCAGGAACATTAAACTACACCAAAAGTTCACAATTCAATTAAGAAAAGAGAAATAATTGAGTTATTTGTTGCTAAAATCACATATTTTTTTAAGCAATAATAATACAAAACAGAGCATATGAACCGATGTGGCTCAGGGCAAATATTGTCAGGATAATCAAAAAAATGGCATTTTAAATTATCATTAGAAAAAAGTACAATATACAAAGTTATATATAACACTAATGAGCAATGGCTAACTACATTTGACCTAAGTGAATATTGTAAAACGTGACAGCTCCTCCCATGTGTTAAATTACCTATTAAGAGGCTGGAGCAGTGATCCAGAACTTCCTAAAATCACACTAAGGAGGAGTTTGAACATATAAAAACACTACAGTGCCAAACGTCCATGAGACTAATGGGCTTTGTGTAAAACCACCCTCATTAGGGAAAAGGTACTAACAAGTATAAAGTGCCATGGAAAGATTAAACTTACATGTAATTAGAAGTAACGCTGCCCCAGCTAGCCGCCTCTACGCGCGTTACGCCTTAGCTTCTTCAGGAAGCGTGGCCTACTTATGACCTGATGTTAGTATTTTTACCGAGGGCAACCAATAGAAATGGTCATCCAACTAAGTGACGTCTTAACGCATGCGTAGTAGAAAACAAAAAACACAAATATCCTGAACTAAAAAGTAAAAAATATACTGCAAATAATGCATAAAGGTAATAATAATAATAAGGGTATTTAGTAAACATAATTTTGATCAAAATAATGTACAAGCCATCCCGCCACGTCACGGCAACCCTTGTGGGACAGTCCCTACTCTAGTATTTAAAACCTTTTCACTTGCCAAGTGGCGTGAATGTGAATAAGGGTCGAGCGGCTGAACCACTAGTAACAGCTACTAGTGGTTCAGCCGCTCGACCCTTATTCACATTCACGCCACTTGGCAAGTGAAAAGGTTTTAAATACTAGAGTAGGGACTGTCCCACAAGGGTTGCCGTGACGTGGCGGGATGGCCTGTACATTATTTTGATCAAAATTATGTTTACTAAATACCCTTATTATTATTATTACCTTTATGCATTATTTGCAATATATTTTTTACTTTTTAGTTCAGGATATTTGTGTTTTTTGTTTTCTCTGGTTAATGGTCATGTGTTAATATGCACTTACATTGTGCATACACATTAACTTACTTTTCTCAATTCAGATTTGTTTTTTATTGTTTTTTGTTTTTTATGCATGCGCAGTAGAGTATAAACTACCGCATATTATAACTCATTGCCTGCCATAAAAATTTAAGCAATGCATGCATAAATATACCGTAAAAAAGGACTGGAGCACTCACTCGGCGCTTCAATATCTGAAATAAACTGTTGCCGAACGGCTACATTGCCTACATTAAATAGCCCATATGGTGACGTCAGGAGACTAACGGCGCATGCGTGGATGTGTCTCAGCTTAAAACCGGAGGCTTTTCACTGGGCGCTCCCAGAGCAAATCCTTTGAGCACTTTGTGAAAACCTCAAGCAGAGAAAAAACCAGGCAAGCGCATGTCACCCGAAAGTGAAAGAAGTGCGGAACTCACGAACATGAAAATTTCAGATTCAAATATACAAAAAACCATCACAACTAACAGCATAGTAATAATTGTGATGAAAAGTGATGTGTTACAATGAAAATAATAATATAAGTGTCATACAAAAATAATACAAATATTATCCACAATAATATATAACCATATACATGTTATATTATAAACTATAATACATATAATGTGCTAACCATATCAGTGCTATACGATCATTATGTGATAAAAAATATGATTGGTGCTACCAACTTTATAAAATAGCATATAAAATACATGTGAACAACACATAAAAAGTGTGCATATAATGAATACTACTGAATAAAAATTAATTAATTCCGGATAGGCTTAAAGACATGGACCAGAAAATCTTCATAACGTGGTTTCATGGCTTTCAACGAAAGTCGGATTAAACATCATCAAGGAATTCCCATGGGCTTAGGTCATGTAATAAACTAAATAAAACAAATATGAGACAATAATTAAAAAGGGGAGACAATAAAATCAGGAAAATAGGAAAATAAAAAGACCCAAAAGTGATTATAAAAAGGACCCAAAACCATTACTCTCATTTAATCCCTGGGGAGACATGATGTTAAGCCTAAAGACCCATCAGCTCTCTACTTGTGATAAAATTTTGAAGAGATCACCCCCCGCCCCCGCACACCCAGGGATACCTGATCAATTGCAAAAATACGTAGGCACTCTGCTTCTGAGTTATGGAACATTCTAAAATATCTTGGTAAGGTCTTCAATTGCTCGCCATCCTCAGCATCCTTAGATTTTTGGATGTCATGGACGTGTTCCCGGATTCTATTCTAAGTTCTCTTGTCGTCATTCCTATATAGATTTTGTTGCAAGAACAGCTGGAATTAGTATCAGAAGGATCTTGACTGATGCATATGAGGATAGAGTTATTCCTAAGTCATTACTTAATACTGTTGAATCTCTAAAACCTAAACTACCCACCTTTTACTTAGTCCCCAAGGTGCACAAAAACATTGAGTATCCTTCAGGCCGTCAGATTGTGACGGGTAATGAGGGACTGAGTGAACTTATATGTCAAATTATTGATTACTATTTAAAACCATTGGTTACCATTTTGCCCTCTCACATCCTTGACACAACGGTGGCCCTGAGAAGATTGGATCAACTGCACCTTGATGAAGGAATGATTTTGGTAACGGCGGATGTTGAGGCTCTCTATACCTCCATCCGCCATGATCAAGGCCTTAAAGCGGCATCTTGGTTTTTGAGAAACAGCAATTTAGACACGTCATTGATAACTCTCTTATTGGCCTTGTTGGAATTTATTCTAACACATAATTGTTTTGTATTTAAAGATCGGATTTTTCTGCAGACCCAAGGTACAGCCATGGGGGCAGCATGTGCCCTGTCGTACGCCAATTTATTTCTTGGCTTTTGGGAAAGGGAAATCTTCCAATGCTCCCCTGTGGCTGGTATCGATAAAGTCCATAATTGGATGAGATTTATTGATGATGTGCTATTTGTGTGGGAGGGCTCCATGGATGAACTCAGGGCCCTGATGTCTACACTTAACAATAATGATTTGAATATACACCTCACCTATTCATGTGGTAAGCATGCTAATTTTTTGGACATTGATATTCGGGTGAATGACGATGGGTCAGTCTCTACAGATTTATTTAGGAAATCTATGGCTACAAACTCTATTTTGCATGCCGGATCTTCCCATTTAAAATCCACAATACGCTCTATACCTGTAGGACAATACTTACGAGCAAAAAGAATTTGTTCCACTGAACAAGCATATCAAAGTCAAGCCGCTGACTTATACTCTAGATTTCGTGAAAGGGGTTATGGACATAGTACAAAAAGTCTCACGGGATCATTTATTGTATAAGAAAAAAATAGAAGTTGAGGATAAACAACAAGTAAGACTGATTACGCCATTTCATGCTCAATGGAATGAATTTACTAATATAATAAATTCTCACTGGCATGTACTTCTAACGGATCCTATCTTTAAAAAAATCCTTGAAACGAGACCTTGTATAACGGCGAAAAGATCAAGGAATTTATCTGATTTACTTGTACGTAGTTATCTCCCACCCAAAGAAAAAATACAAAGAGGGATCTTTGGTACAATTCAAGGATTTTTTCCATGCAAAAGCTATAAAGCTTGTGCTAACAAGAATGGGAGGAATAGGGCTAAGTGACAGCACATGTGAAAAAGACTTGGGTATACTAATAGATCACAGACTGAATATGAGTCAACAGTGTGATGCAGCAGCAAAAAAGGCAAATGCAATTCTAGGATGTATTAACAGAAGCATACAGTCTAGATCACGTGAAGTCATTATTTCCCTCTACTCCTCTTTGGTCAGACCTCATCTGGAATATTGTGTCCAGTTTTGGGCACCACATTTTAAAAAAGACATCAACAAACTGGAGCAAGTTCAGAAAAGAGCGACCAGAATGGTGACCGGTCTGCAAACCCTGTCTTATGAGGAAAGGTTGCAGGATTTGGGAATGTTTAGTTTGCAAAAGAGAAGACTGAGAGGAGACTTAATAGCTGTCTACAAATATCTAAAGGGCTGTCACATTGTAGAAGGATCAACTTTATTCTCATTTGCACAAGGAAAGACTAGAAGCAATGGGATGAAACTGAATGGGAAGAGACACAGATTAGATATTAGAAAAAACTTTTTGACAGTTAGAGTGATCAATGAGTGGAACAGGCTGCCACGAGAAGTGGTGAGTTCTCCTTCAATGGAAGTCTTCAAACAGAGGCTGGACAGACATCTGACTGGGATGATTTAGCGAATCATGCTTTGAACAGGGGGTTGGACCAGATGGCCCAGGAGGTCCCTTCCAACTCTACGATTCTATGATTCTATGATTCTATGATTCTAACACTCAAAAGGCAAAGGAGTTCTTTAATTCAGATCATTCCAAGACATTTTCAATTAGAAAATGTCTTACTTGTTCGTCAAAGGGTGTAGTTTACTATGCCAGCTGTTCTTGCAACAAAATCTATATAGGAATGATGACAAGAGAACTTATAATAAGAATCCGGGAACACGTCCGTGACATCCAAAAATCTAAGGATGCTGAGGATGGCGAGCAATTGAAGACCTTAGCAAGACATTTTAGACTGTTCCATAACTCAGAAACAGAGAGCCTACGTGTTTTTGCAATTGATCAGGTATCCCTGGGTGTGCGGGGGGGTGATCTCTTCAAAATTTTATCACAAGTAGAGAGCCGATGGATCTTTAGGCTTAACACCATGTCTCCCCAGGGATTAAATGAGAGTAATGGTTTTGGGTCCTTTTAGAATCACTTTTGGGTCTTTTTATTTTCCTATTTTCCTGATTTTATTGTCTCCCCTTTTTTAATTATTGTCTCATATTTGTTTTATTTAGTTTAATACATGACCTAAGCCCATGGGAATTCCTTGATGATGTTTATTCCGACTTTCGTTGAAAGCCATGAAACCCACGTTATGAAGATTTTCTGGTCCATGTCTTTAAGCCTATCCGGAATTAATTAATTTTTATTCAGTAGTATTCATTATATGCACACTTTTTATGTGTTGTTCACATGTATTTTATATGCTATTTTATAAAGTTGGTAGCACCAATCATATATTTTTTTTATCACATAATGATCGTATAGCACTGATATGGTTAGCACATTATATGTATTATAGTTTATAATATAACATGTATATGGTTATATATTATTGTGGATAATATTTGTATTATTTTTGTATGACACTTATATTATTATTTTCATTGTAGCACTTCACTTTTCCATCACAATTATTACTATGCTGTTAGTTGTGATGGTTTTTTGTATATTTGAATCTGAAATTTTCATGTTCGTGAGTTCCGCACTTCTTTCACTTTCGGGTGACATGCGCTTGCCTGGTTTTTTCTCTGCTTGAGGTTTTCACAAAGTGCTCAAAGGATTTGCTCTGGGAGCGCCCAGTGAAAAGCCTCCGGTTTTAAGCTGAGACACATCCACGCATGCGCTGTTAGTCTCCTGACGTCATCATATGGGCTATTTAATGTAGGCAATGTAGCCATTCGGCAACAGTTTATTTCAGATATTGAAGCGCCGAGTGAGTGCTCCAGTCCTTTTTTATGGTATATTTATGCATGCATTGCTTAAATTTTTATGGCAGGCAATGAGTTATAATATGCGGTAGTTTATACTCTACTGCGCAAGCGTTAAGACGTCACTTAGTTGGATGACCGTTTCTATTGGTTGCCCTCAGTATAATTACTAACATCAGGTCATAAGTAGGTCACGCCTCCTGAAGAAGCTTAGGCGTAACGCGCGTAGAGGCGGCTAGCCGGGGCAGCGTTACTTCTAATTACATGTAAGTTTAATCTTTCCATGGCACTTTATACTTGTTAGTACCTTTTCCCTAATGAGGGTGGTTTTACACAAAGCCTGTTAGTCTCATGGACGTTTGGCACTGTAGTGTTTTTATATGTTCAAACTCCTCCTTAGTGTGATTTTAGGAAGTTCTGGATCACTGCTCCAGCCTCTTAATAGGTAATTTAACACATGGTAGGAGCTGTCACGTTTTACATTATTCACTCAGGTCAAATGTAGTTAGCCATTGCTCATTAGTGTTATATATAACTTTGTATATTGTACTTTTTTCTAATGATAATTTAAAATGCCATTTTTTTGATTATCCTGACAATATTTGCCCTGAGCCACATCGGTTCATACGTTGTTTTATATTATTATTGCTTAATAAAATATGTGATTTTAGCAACAAAAAACTCAATTTTATTTGGTCGTCCATGACAGCACCACCTGAGAGAGGGGATCCGCCCTTCAGGAACAGGAAACCTACAGATACAAAAGGACGGCACCTCTCCCACGCATCAGTTGGTTTCCTGTTCCTAGAGGACGGGACTTCCTTCAGATCGTCCGTCATGGAGTCGTCGAGGGATTCCCAAGCCGGCTGACCGACCCAAGTAGCGGGGGGATCTCCTACCTCGGTCAAGCTCGGGGTCCCTGGAAGCGCCACGGTGGGGCCGGGTAGGTCGCCACGGCAGTGGTTGGAGCAGAGGGTCCGGTGGACAGCCGCCTCCAGAGTGCCGGCACCAGGAGGTATGTATGCTCCGGGCCCCTTCTGGTGCGCCCTCCCCGGGGTCCGGTCTCCCTTTCCGTCCGGGCCGGCGGTTGCGCCCGGTCGGCGGGCACAGGGCGGCGCACGTGAGGGCTGCGGGCATGTCTGAGCCGGGGGCGCCATGCCAGCTCCTTTCCGCGTGCTCCCGCTGTCTCAGACGAGCGGCGGAAGGGGCGGGGCCAGGAATGCCGAAACCAGAAGTTGGCTTTCCGGTGTGCGCCGCGTGTGGGCGGCTGTCCGAGGTGGCGCGCGGCACCCGGGGCGGGGAGGGGGGGCGGAGCATGGGCGGGGAGGTCACGGGGGGTCCCGGGTGGGAGGTGCCGCGTCCAGAACCCTGCTGAACCGTACACTGGGAGGCCTTATAAGGCAGGAGGTGACTCTGCTGGGGTGCTTCTGAAGGCCCAGCAATGGATACGACAGAAGCCCCCATAGAGCAGCAGGACGAGGTGCAGAAGCGCCCACAGAAACAGGCCACGGTGAAGCCTCATGCGAGTTGCCAGCAGAAGAAACAGAGACGAACGAGCGGACAGAGCCGCAGTTCCTCCAGACTAAAGGACCCTCCTGCCTCCCTCCGTTATTCGGTACCTGCCTCATCTGCATGGGGAAGAGATCTCCGTGAATGTACCCTGATGCAGTGTTCCCTTATGTTTTTTCACAGGGGAGGAAAGCTACGGGAAAACAGAAGCACAGGGAATGTGCCCTCTGTAGTTGCCCCTTACCAGATGGCCACCCTAAAAAGTTGTGTCAGCCATGCGTGCGACAAACGGTAGGGGTTAAAAGGGGACGTTGGCCCAGGGGTAGATTGACAGGCCCTTACACTCTCCCCCGTCCATACAGGTAGCGGAAGAAACGACGGACTTCACCACAAACCTGAGGGAGATAATCAGGACAGAGATGAAGGCCCTATCTAAAAGGGATTCTTCTAGGAAAAGAGAAATTAGTTTCTCAGGTTCGGAGTCCTCGGCCGCCCCTAGGAACGATGACTCCTCAGATTCCCCGGCCTCCACTTAGTCTTCTTCGGAAGAAGACTCCAGCCGATTCTGCTTTCCCTTAGACCAAATGGATAGGCTATTTAAAGCTATAAGGTCCACCATGGGGGTTGCAGTCACAAAGCCAGAACTTTCAGCACAGGACATGATGTTCGGGGGTCTAGATCCCAGAAAGCACAGGGCCTTTCCATTAAATGACAAAGTCCAGAGCCTGATAGATAGGGAATGGAAAAGACCTGAAAAAAGGAGCTCCTTGCCACCTGCCTTCAAGCGGAGGTACCCTTTTGATGACCCAGTGGTAAGCAGATGGGATAAGGCCCCTAAGCTGGACGCGGCAGTAGCCAAAGCCTCCAAAAAATCATCCATACCTTTCGACGACAAGGCCTCCTTAAAAGACCCGCTGGATAAAAAGGCGGATTCTTTTCTAAAGGGAAAATGGGAGATGTCAGCAGGCGCTCTAAGACCAGCGATAGCTGCCACATGTACGGCCAGACCCATGATGGTCTGGCTGGATCAACTGGATTCCCAGCTGAAGGACGGAACCTCAAGAGCATCCATTCGAAAAACTCTACCGATCATCCAAAGTGCTGCTGCTTTTTTGGCTGATGCTTTGGCTGACTCTGCGAGGATGGCGGCTAGGACCGCGGGTTTATCCAACGCAGCTCGAAGGGCTCTCTGGTTAAAATGCTGGCCAGGAGATATCCAGGCCAGGTCACGACTCTGCTCCATTCCGTGTGAGGGGGAATACCTGTTTGGCCCCGTCCTGGATGAACTTTTAGAGAAAGCTGGGGATGATAAAAAGAAGTTCCCCAGTCTGCCGAACCCTTCTTATAGACGTCCCTTTACCAGGAAAGGATATTTCCGTAGAAGGCCGTCCAGGGATCAGGGCAGATTGGATGACAAAAGAAGGAAAGGTACAGGATTCATGTTCGGAGGAGGGGGGCACCAGGAAGGTCCAGCATGTGACACTAAAAAGCCGCCCCAATGACTAGTTGCTCCGGTAGGGGGGAGACTAGCTGCCTTATACCCAGCCTGGTCCATGATTTCTAGTAGTAACTGGATACTGGGGTGATAGCTGCGGGTCTACGACTAGAATTCGCCCGGGTTCCCCAAGATCGATTTAAGGTCACCCCACTCAGGTCTTCCACATCAGAACAAGCTGCCCTGGAGGCCGAGGTGCATGATTTTTACCGCAAGAAAGTCCTAACTATGGTTCCAGAGGGAGAAAGGGGAAAAGGTGTTAGCTTTGTACTAGGCAAGGCGGACTTCCCGGAATGGACCCTCTGAACCGTGACACCGAGGGACCCCGGACGAGCAACCAGGTGGAACCGACCCCTATACAGGGATCGTTAGGAGCAGGTCCAGGGGTTCGAATGCCACGGTAGCCGGAACCAAGAGGGGCGGCTTGGAGTGGAGTGCGGGGACTAACACGAGAAGGCAGGTCTGGAGTAGAACAGTAGATACAAACACGGGTAGGCTGGACTGGAACAGGACTGCAGGTGCAGACACAGACAGGCAGGACCAGAGTAGGACAGCAGGTACGGACACGGGTAGGCTGGACTGGAACAGGACTGCAGGTGCGGACACGGACAGGCAGGACCGGAGTAGGACAGCAGGTACGGACACGGGTAGGCTGGACTGGAACATGACTGCAGGTGCGGACACGGACAGGCAGGACCAGAGTAGGACAGCAGGTACGGACACGGCTAGGCTGGACTGGAACAGGACTGCAGGTGCGGACACGGACAGGCAGGACCGGAGTAGGACAGCGGGTACGGACACGGGTAGGCTGGACTGGAACAGGACTGCATGTGCGGACACGGACAGGCAGGACCGGAGTAGGACAGCAGGTACGGACACGGGTAGGCTGGACTGGAACAGGACTGCAGGTGCGGACATGGACAGGCAGGACCTGAGTAGGACAGCGGGTACGGACACGGGTAGGCTGGACTGGAACAGGACTGCAAGGAAGCACAAGGCAGTGAGAGGGAGTGGAAGCTGCAAGGCAATCCACAGGACCTGGATGGAAGTCTGAAACAACAACAATCAGGTGCTTCCATTAAGGGAGGGCGGCCTGATATAGCTGCAGATGTGCCCCCATTGGTCCGGCGGTGCTACCGGGTCAGGGCACCGCCGGCCGATAAGATCAAAGGCAGAGGGCCGGCCGTGGCCTATGGCGCATGCGCAGAGTACGCAATGACGTCACAGGCCGCGGGCCGGTCAGAGGAGGACAGCGACGCTGGAACAGGAGAGAGCGAGGCTGCGGCGCCAGGTAAGAATGAGCGCTTGCGACGGGAGGGGCGGCGCGGCGCATGGCTGGGGGCACGGGGGCCGTGACAAAAGGTTTCTTCTCCCCTCTGTTCCTGGTCCGCAAGCCAGACAGCTCCTTTAGGACTATAATAAATCTTAAGTCTCTCAACGAATTCCTGGTCATACGCCCGTTCAAAATGGAGACAATTAATTCAACAATAAAATTGCTGTTTCAAAATTGCTTTAAGGTGGTGTTAGATTCAAAAGATGCCTACTACCATATACCAATTCATGCAGCTCATCAGCGTTTCCTCAGAGTGGCAGTTCAGTTAGGTGGGTCAGTTCAACATTTCCAATATGCGACCCTCCCCTTTGGGGTGGCAGTCGCTCCCCGGGTGTTTACTAAACTGGTAGCGGAAGTTATGGCCCATCTACGTGAATCAGACATTCTAGTAGTCCCCTACTTAGATGACTTCCTGATTTAGGGAAAACGGCGAAACATTGTTTGGAACAGCTACAAAGGGCAATGTCTGCCCTAGAGCGGTTAGGATGGTTGCTTAACATCAAAAAATCTCGGTTACAGTCGATGAGAGTCCAACAATTCTTGGGCCTGATCCTGGATTCTGAGAAACAGGAATGCCATCTGCCTCCGGAGAAGCTTGTTCGCCTACATTATCAGGTCCTGAACGCTTCCAATAACCCTACCATGTCCCTCAGGAAAGCCATGTCCCTTCTGGGTTCTCTTTCGTCCTGTATCCTGGCGGTACAGTGGGCCCAGTTTCATGCAAGAACACTACAGGGCGAGGTTATAGTGCATCAAAGAATCCTTGGGGGTTACTTAGAGGGCCAGCTAACCTTGTCCTGAAACACAAGGGAGTCCCTAGAGTGGTGGCTAAACAAGGATAATTTATCCAGAGGGGTTCCCTGGGAGTATGACATATCCCGCATAGTCACCACGGATGCTAGCCCTTCCGGTTGGGGGGCTCATATGGGTGAGATTCTGGTCCAGGGCCTATGGGAGCATCATCAGATAGAAATGTCATCTAACCAGAAAGAGTTGACAGCAGTAGAGCAGGCAGCTAAGAAGCTACTTGTGTATCTATAGGGCCATCATGTGCGAGTGTTCTCCGACAATCAGGTCACCGTGGCTTATATCAACCACCAAGGCGGGACTCGTTCCAAACCTCTGATGAATGTGGCAGAACGGTTGTTCCGGCTAGCAGAACAACATTTTCTATCTTTAACAGCTCTACATATAAAAGGGAAAGAAAACATCACGGCAGACTTCTTAAGCCGCAATCTGCTAAAGCAAGGAGAATGGTCCCTAAAAAACTCCATCTTCGACCTGATTGTACAAAAGTGGGGACAACCAGAAGTAGATCTCTTCGCCACCATGGAAAACAGAAAATTAAGACAATTCTGCTCCCTAAATCCCAGAGTGAACCCCCTGGCGGTAGATGCCTTTCTGATAAAGTGGGATTTCAGGCTAGCCTACGCCTTCCCTCCCCTATCGCTACTACTCCTGGTGAAGAGGAAAATCAGGAGAGACAGAGCAAGAGTTATAGTTATCGCTCCATTTTGGCCCAGGAGGGCATGGTTCTCATGCCTCAGGACCATGTCGGTGTCCGATCCTTGGGTTCATCTGGACATCCCGGATCTCCTATCCCAGGGCCCAGTCTTCCATCTTCAGGTGGCTGGCCTACATCTGACGGCATGGAGTTTGAACGGACACGGAAACGGAGTTTCTACAGAAAGGTCTAGACATGGGGCTTTCCACTAGTACACTTAAAGTACAAGTATCAGCCTAGGGGGCCCTCTTTAGCTGCAACATCGCGGGTAATTACTGGGTCAGTAGATTCATTAAGGCAGCAGGTAGATCCAGGCCAATAGTGAAGGATAGATTCATGCCGTGGGACTTGAACCTAGTCCTCACGGCTATGACAGAAGCTCCATTTGAACCCATCTCATCAGCTTCCATAAAAAACCTGTCCCTCAAAGTAGCCTTCCTGGTAGCTCTAACCTCAGCTCGTAGAGTAAGCGACATCCAGGCATTATCTAGGCGTCCTCATTATATACAGTTCAAGGACGATAGGTAATACTCAGACCTGATCCGGCGTGCTTACCTAAGGTAGTTTCTAGCTTTCACAGGACACAGGAAATAGTCCTTCCATCCTTCCTCCCTAATCCAACTAACGAGAAGGAGGAGAAACTACATACCCTAGATGTTAAGAGATGTCTCATAGAATATCTCGCAGTTACCGATCCCTGGAAGAAAGATAATGCCCTGTTTGTCTCCCATCAAGGCCCTAGGAAAGGGCTTAGAGTGTCAAAAAATACACTAGCCAGGTGGATTAGAGGCGATTTCAATAGCATACACCTCAAAAGGCAGACCAGCACCTGGGAAGCTGAGGGCGCATTCCACCAGAGCTATGGCGACCTCGTGGGCCGAGAGATCAGAAGTCTCCATTGACCAGATATGTAAGGCGGCTACTTGGTCCTCTCCGGGCACCTTTTATAGTCATTATAGGCTAGACCTGGGTGCTTCCGCAGACCTCCCTTTTGGTATAAGGGGGCTGCAGGCTGTAGTACCTCCCTAAAGTAGTTATTACTCTCTGTAATTCTCTCAGGTGGTGCTGCCATGGACGACCGAATAAAGTCTTAGTTACTCACCGGTTAACGGTATTTTTCGGAGTCCATGACAGCACCCGTATATTCCCTCACTTTAGTTTAATTTGGGTGTGCACGTCTTCCTCTTGTATATACCCACTGGTGATAAATAATTAAGTGGTGATAGTATTGTACATAAATCATGCCATTAACCTTGGAGGTCCTCTTGTGCTCTGTAATCCAACTGATGCGTGGGAGAGGTGCCGCCCTTTTGTATCTGTAGGTTTCCTGTTCCTGAAGGGCGGATCCCCTCTCTCAGGTGGTGCTGTCATGGACTCCGAAAAATACCGTTAACCGGTGAGTAACTAAGACTATTTCTCTTTTCTTAATTGAATTGTGAACTTTTAGTGTAAGTTCAGTGCTAGTAAAGTCGACTGTTTGAAGTTTAAGCTGGACTCCGTTTCTGTTTATGTGCAAACGACGGAGGAGAGCTTGCAACGGGCAAGAAGTGAACCTGACGGAACAGAGAGCAGAGCGACAGGTACATTGTTAAATGGACACTATTTTCATATGGCAGGAGACCAAGGGGCAAACACACCCCTAATCTCAGCCACGACTATGGCGCTCGCGCTCCTTCTCAACACCACTATTGAACCCAGAGCAGTGTCAAAAGGTTATTGGTTGGATAGCGGATAATGCTTCCAGTCAGTTTGCCACCACCACCACCACATCTTCTACACGGTCATGTCTGAGTAGCCATGTGTCTGGACCGCATATTCCTCACCCTGATCCTCCTTCCTCCCACCATGCCGAGTGCCCGGAGACAACTAATCCCACTCTTGGACACTCCGAAGAGCTGTTCACTTTTCCATCTATAGATTCGGGCCTTTCGCACTGTCCACTTGAAGCGGGGCAAGAAGAGATCGCATGTAGTGATGCCCAAATATTTGAGCAGCCACGGTCACACGAAGGTGACAGTGGTAAAGTGTCACAAGAGGTTAACGATGATGAGACACAATTGCCAGAAAGTCGTGAGAAGGACCAGGGTGTGGAAGTGGAAGAGGAGGTGGTGGATGATATAGTAACTGACCTAACCTGGCAGGAGGACATGCAGAGCGAGCACAGCAGCACACAGGGGGAGGGAGGCTAGGACCCTAAAAGGCAGGAAGAAGCAGTGTGGTAGCCACCAACAGAAGGCGGGCAGCCATTCCCCGTAACAACACGATGGAAGTTACCAGTACAACTGTTAGGTCTTCACCAGTCAGGTTGCTTTTTAAAGACTCTGCCAATAACTCCAAACAGGCCATTTGCACCACCTGCCATGCCAGCATCAGCAGGGGTAGCAAAACTACCAGCCTCACCACCACCAGCATGATCAGGCACATAGAAGCAAAGCACCCGACTTTGTGGGCCGAAAACCAGTGTCCGGGAACAGTGTCTGCGGGTGACACCACTGCTTCTTCTGCTGTGTGTGTAAGCCAATCCCCTGTCCATGGTGCATGCGAAGATGCCTCCTGCCCTGCACCTGTCGTTGCACACACTAAACTAGCACCATCAGCCAGCACGTCCACGCCCTTGTCCCAGCGCAGCTTTCAGCTATCCATACCCGAGTCCTTGGAACGCAAGCACAAATACGCAGCCAACGCCCCCCAGGCAACACTACTAAATTCACACATTTCGCAACTGCTTGTGCTCAAAATGTTGCCTTTTCAGCTTGTAGAGACAAAGCTCTCCACAACCTGATGGCGGTGGCCGTCCCTCGGTACTCGGTCCCCAGGCTCTACTATTTTCTCCCGGTGTGCTATCCCAGCATTACACAAGCACGTGTCCCACATTAACCGTGCCCTCAACAATGTAGTTAATGGTAATGTACACCTAACCACGGACACGTAGACAAGTGCTTGTGGGTAGGGACGGTATATCTCGCTGATGGCACACTGGGTTAACACAGTGGAAGCCGAGACTCTGTCGGACCTTGGGATGGAACACATCCTCCCGACGCCAAGGATTGCGGGCCCTAGGTCAATCAGGGTAGCCCCCTCAGTGTACAGCTCCTGCACCTCCTCTTCAGCCTCCATCTCCAAAATGACATCAGTCACAAGCTGAAAGCTCTGCAGCACTGCCTCAGTGAAGAGGCAACAGGCTGTGCTGAAGCTAATATGCTTAGGTGACAAACCACACAATGCTGAAGAGTTGTGGACACTCTCTGAAAGAGCAGGTAGATCTGTGGCTGACACCACTGAACCTACAGCCAGGCATGTTTGTGTGTGACAATGGCCAGGACCTGGTGGCGGCTCTGAGGCGAGCTCACACACGTACCATGCCTTGACCATGTGCTTAACCTCGTTGTTCAATGGTTTCTCAAAACCTACCCGGAGCTGCCGGATCTCCTTGTCAAAGTACACCGCCTGTGTGCCCATTTTAGAAAGTCAGCTACAGCTTCCACGGCCCTTGCTGTGCTTCAGCAGTGTTTGCAGCTTCCTGCTCACCGACTGTTAAGTGATGTCCCCACGCATTGTAACTCTACACTGTATATGTTAGGATTTGTGAGCAGAAGAGGGCAGTTGTTGACTACCAACATCAACAAGGACATCGGTGTTCAGTTCAGACTCCACACATAAGACCTCAGGAGGCCATGGGGAATTCTTGTGGGGGATCCAGGTCCCGGTCCGCGCGAGCACCTGTGGTCTGTCACATTTGCCGGCAGTCTGGTCACCCTGCCAACAGGTGCTCACAGCGGCTAGGAAAACGCTCACGTTTAGTGGCTGCTGCAGGAGGCCTACTAGATACTGCAACATTTTCCTCCAAGCTGTCATTTGAGGGCACGCTCTTCCACTCTGACAGTGGAGGTTTACGTGGATTCCACGGTGGAGGGCAATTTCATGTTGTCTGCCTTCGCCCAACGGCACGCAATTCCTCTGGTTTTGCTACCTCACCATCAGAGTGGTGAATGGAGCGACATTACCCTCCCAGATCACCCACCAGACCACCCCGCTGATACTCTCATTGTCTCCTTCCCATCAGAAGACGCTATCTCTCCTTGTCATGCCCGAGGGTATCGACCAGGACCTCTTAGGGGTCCCCTGGTTGCGTCATCACTCTCCCCATATAGAGTGGTCCTCAGGGAGAATTCTCGGGTGGAGTAAATCCTGTGAGGGTAGATATCAGAGGGAATGCGTTCAGGTTGCCTCCACTGAAGTCCCTGCAGGCCTTTCCTCTCTCCCCAAATGCTATCGACAGTATGCAGACGTATTTTCCAAGAAGGCGGCAGAGACCCTTCCGCCTCACCGTCCCTACGACTGTCCTATTGACCTCTTGCCTGGTGCTGAGCCTCCCCGGGGTCGAGTCTATCCCCTATCTCTCCCAGAGACAGAGGCCATGTCTCAGTATGCCAGGGAGAATCTGGCAAGAGGATTCATTAGGAAGTCGGTGCCACCAGCAGGGGCGGGATTCTTCTTTGTCCAGAAGAATGGAGAATTACGTCCCTGCATTGATTACAGGGGTCTTAACGCCATCACTGTTAAGAATAAGTATCCTCTGACCCTGATATTGGAACTATTCGATAGGCTACGGGGAGCGAGAGTGTTTACTAAGCTTGATCTGCGGGGGGCTTTCAACCTGATTCGCATCCGTGAGGGGGATGAATGGAAGACAGCTTTTAACACCAGGGATAGGCACTATGAATACCTGGTGATGCCCTTCGGGCCCTGTAACGCTCCGGCTGTCTTCCAAGACTTTGTAAACGACATCTTCTGGGGTATGCTCACCACCTAAGTTGTAGTCTATCTGGATGATATCCTCATCTACTCTACAGATATTGACTCCCACCAGAGAGATGTTTGCAAAGTTTTCGACCTCTTACAGGCAAACACCCTCTACGCCAAGTTGGAGAAGTGTGTGTTTGAGCAGGAGTCTTTGTCTTTCCTGGGCTATATCATCTCCGCCCAGGGATTGGCCATGGATCCTGCCAAACTACAGGCGGTGATGGATTGGCAGGAGCCCCATTCTCACAAAGCGGTGCAGCGCTTTATGGGGTTCATAAATTTTTACCGCCAATTCATCCCCCACTTCTCGACGTTGGTAGCCCCCTTGGTGGCCCTCACCAAGAAGGGTGCAAATCCCAAGTTGTGGTCGGAACCTGTCTCCAAGGCCTTTTCCACCATTAAGTCCCATTTCGCTAGCGCTTCCATTCTACATCGCCCCGATGTAGATAAACCCTTCATTCTGGAAGTGGATGCCTCTTCCGTCAGTGCTGGAGCGGTCCTGTTTCAGGACACGCAAGGTCGGAAGCACCCATGCTTCTTTTTCTCCAAGACCTTCACACCAGCGGAGAGGAATTCTATCGGGGACAGGGAGTTGTTAGCGATTAAGTTGGCCTTCTCGGAGTGGAGACACCTCCTGGAGGGGGCTCACCACCCTTTCCAGGCATTCACCGACCACAAGAACTTGGTGTATTTGCAAACAGTCCAGCGGCTAAATTCTTGCCAGGCCAGATGGTCCTTGTTCTTCTCCCGGTTCCACTTCACCCTCCATTTTCTCTCCGGGGAGAAGAACGTCCGGGTCAATGCTCTCTCCCGCTCTGCGATGTGATCGGGGGCAGAGGAGGAGCCTCGGCTGATCATCCCATCCGAGAGCCTGAGGACTGAGGCTCCGGTCGCCCTTTAATCAGTACCTCCGGGCAAGACATTTGTCCCTGCCCGTCTGCGACCGGAGGTCCTCTCTTGGGCTCATTTGTCCAGGGTGGGTGGACATTTCAGAACAAAATGGACCTCTGAGCTTCTGATGAGGACGTACTGGTGGCTGGATATTGCCTGTAACATCAGGGCCTATATTCAGGCGTGCGTCTCTTGCGCCCAGAATAGGTCCTCTCGGCAGCAGCCTGCTGGGCTACTTTATCCCCTGCCAGTAGCGGACAGGCCCTGGGAGATGGTCGATATGGACTTTGTGGTGGGGCTACCCAAGTCCAGTGGCAGCACGGTCATTTGGGTTGTCACCGACCATTTCTCCAAGATGGTGCACCTGGTACCTCTCTCCTGGTTACCTTCTGCACGGGGCCTGGCAGCGTTGTTCATTAAGCACGTTTTCCGCCTGCACGGCATGCCGGACAAGATTGTCAGTGACCGGGATCCCCAGTTTGCGTCTCGGTTCTGGAGAGAGCTCTGTAGCCTGCTCAGCATTGAGCTAAATCTCTCCTCGGCCTATCATCCCGAGACGAACGGGTTGGTAGAGAGAGCCAACCAAACCCTGGTCACATATCTACATTTTGTCTCGGCAAGGCAGGATGACTGGGTATCCTTGCTGCTGTGGGCGGAGTTCGCTTTGAACAACGCTGTGGCCAACTCCATCGGTCAGACCCTATTCCTCCTAAGTTACGGCCAGCATCCGCACGTCCCTGTGCCCATGCCCGTGTCGTCCACTGATTCCAGGGTGGCAGACTGGGCGGTGGAGGCACGTGACATTTGGGATCACACTCAGGATGCTATCTGGGCCTCCAAGGAGAGAATGAGGGCCTCCGCCGACACGCACCGGTGCCCCGCTCCGACCTTTGCTCCCGGCGACTTGGTGTGGCTCTCCACCTTTAACATCAGGCTGTGGGTCGAGTCCACAAAATTCGCACCTTGCTACATTGGCCCCTTCAAGGTCATTGAGCAGGTCAACCCTATGGTGTACCGTCTGGCCCTTCCACCACATTTGGCTATTTTCGACACCTTCCACGTGTCCCTCCTTAAGCCTCTCCTCATGTCCAGGTTCTCTGAGTCATCTGCCAGGTCATCTGACCTGTCCTCGGGCGAATTTGAGGTCAATGCCATCGTAGGATGCAGGGTGGTGCGTGGTAAAAAGTTTTATTTGGTGGACTGGAAAGGTCATGGTCCAGAGGCTCGGACCTGGGAGCCAGTGGAGAACATCCGGGCTCCACTTCTCATTGCGGAATTTGAGCGGAGCGAGGCTCAGAGAGGAGGGGGCACTAGGAGGGGGGTAATGTTAGGCATTGGGTTCCTGTCGCTGCACAGCGGGAATCCCGAGCCTTGCTTCCGGCTGTCTCCCATTCCTCTCCAGCCGCAGAGGTTGCTCAGCAGACTCGTCGGTCCCGGCGCTCTGCCCAGACTAGCTCCGTGGGTTTGGTTGCTGCTGCCACCTCTGGTCCAGCTATAACAACGCATGCTGGTCAGCAGCGAGCTACTCCAGGGACTAAGTCCTAATTTCGGTCCACTGAGCATGCCCGTGGGACGATCTTTCATTGGAGATCGGAGGTCACATGCTCAGGTCCTTCCCCAGCTTGGATTGGACCATTAGAAAGGTCAGGAAGGTCCCGGAAGGACGCGGCTATAAAAGGTTCGCATGGCCGCTCGGTATAGACTGCATTAACAGATTATGTGGAGTGAGTGTTGTATGCAAGTATGAATGTCTCTGGTGACTGACTCATTTGAAACCCCTACCCTTGGTACCCATGTGTTGTGCAGCCTAGCCTGTTAAGCGCCCAGGCTTAGGTGTAGGTAGAGGCAGAGTCTGAGACTAACATCAGTGTCCACCGGTGGCTCTGCACGCGCTCGACACTCCACATTAGTCAGCAGCTATAGTGGCGTCTGCAGGTGCGACGCCGCGCGCTCAGTAGGTCTAGAGGGACACAGACCTCGTGTCCTTTGGGCAGAGTTCTGTGACTGCATACTGAGCGCTCTCTTGCCGAGTGCTGTGATTTTAACAGGCTCCGTCATTTATGTTCAGCGGTGGCGCGGCTATGTGAGGTAAGAGTTCGCTTCTGTTCACACTGGAGGCTTAAAGACATGGACCAGAAAATCTTCATAACGTGGGTTTCATGGCTTTCAACGAAAGTCGGATTAAACATCATCAAGGAATTCCCATGGGCTTAGGTCATGTAATAAACTAAATAAAACAAATATGAGACAATAATTAAAAAGGGGAGACAATAAAATCAGGAAAATAGGAAAATAAAAAGACCCAAAAGTGATTATAAAAAGGACCCAAAACCATTACTCTCATTTAATCCCTGGGGGGACATGGTGTTAAGCCTAAAGACCCATCAGCTCTCTACTTGTGATAAAATTTTGAAGAGATCACCCCCCGCCCCCGCACACCCAGGGATACCTGATCAATTGCAAAAATACGTAGGCACTCTGCTTCTGAGTTATGGAACATTCTAAAATATCTTGGTAAGGTCTTCAATTGCTCGCCATCCTCAGCATCCTTAGATTTTTGGATGTCATGGACGTGTTCCCGGATTCTATTCTATTCTAAGTTCTCTTGTCGTCATTCCTATATAGATTTTGTTGCAAGAACAGCTGGAATTAGTATCAGAAGGATCTTGACTGATGCATATGAGGATAGAGTTATTCCTAAGTCATTACTTAATACTGTTGAATCTCTAAAACCTAAACTACCCACCTTTTACTTAGTCCCCAAGGTGCACAAAAACATTGAGTATCCTCCAGGCCGTCAGATTGTGACGGGTAATGAGGGACTGAGTGAACTTATATGTCAAATTATTGATTACTATTTAAAACCATTGGTTACCATTTTGCCCTCTCACATCCTTGACACAACGGTGGCCCTGAGAAGATTGGATCGACTGCACCTTGATGAAGGAATGATTTTGGTAACGGCGGATGTTGAGGCTCTCTATACCTCCATCCGCCATGATCAAGGCCTTAAAGCGGCCTCTTGGTTTTTGAGAAACAGCAATTTAGACACGTCATTGATAACTCTCTTATTGGCCTTGTTGGAATTTATTCTAACACATAATTGTTTTGTATTTAAAGATCGGATTTTTCCAAGGTACAGCCATGGGGGCAGCATGTGCCCCATCGTACGCCAATTTATTTCTTGGCTTTTGGGAAAGGGAAATCTTCCAATGCTCCCCTGTGGCTGGTATCGATAAAGTCCATAATTGGATGAGATTTATTGATGACGTGCTATTTGTGTGGGAGGGCTCCATGGATGAACTCAGGGCCCTGATGTCTACACTTAACAATAATGATTTGAATATACACCTCACCTATTCATGTGGTAAGCATGCTAATTTTTTTGGACATTGATATTCGGGTGAATGACGATGGGTCAGTCTATACAGATTTATTTAGGAAATCTATGGCTACAAACTCTATTTTGCATGCCGGATCTTCCCATTTAAAATCCACAATACGCTCTATACCTGTAGGACAATACTTACGAGCAAAAAGAATTTGTTCCACTGAACAAGCATATCAAAGTCAAGCCGCTGACTTATACTCTAGATTTCGTGAAAGGGGTTATGGACATAGTACAAAAAGTCTCACGGGATCATTTATTGTATAAGAAAAAAATAGAAGTTGAGGATAAACAACAAGTAAGACTGATTACGCCATTTCATGCTCAATGGAATGAATTTACTAATATAATAAATTCTCACTGGCATGTACTTCTAACGGATCCTATCTTTAAAAAAATCCTTGAAACGAGACCTTGTATAACGGCGAAAAGATCAAGGAATTTATCTGATTTACTTGTACTTAGTTATCTCCCCCCCAAAGAAAAAATACAAAGAGGGATCTTTGGTACAATTCAAGGATTTTTTCCATGCAAAAGCTATAATGCTTGTGCTAACACTCAAAAGGCAAAGGAGTTCTTTAATTCAGATCATTCCAAGACATTTTCAATTAGAAAATGTCTTACTTGTTCGTCAAAGGGTGTAGTTTACTATGCCAGCTGTTCTTGCAACAAAATCTATATAGGAATGATGACAAGAGAACTTATAATAAGAATCCGGGAACACGTCCGTGATATCCAAAAATCTAAGGATGCTGAGGATGGCGAGCAATTGAAGACCTTAGCAAGACATTTTAGACTGTTCCATAACTCAGAAACAGAGAGCCTACGTGTTTTTGCAATTGATCAGGTATCCCTGGGTGTGCGGGGGGGTGATCTCTTCAAAATTTTATCACAAGTAGAGAGCCGATGGATCTTTAGGCTTAACACCATGTCTCCCCAGGGATTAAATGAGAGTAATGGTTTTGGGTCCATTTTATAATCACTTTTGGGTCTTTTTATTTTCCTATTTTCCTGATTTTATTGTCTCCCCTTTTTTAATTATTGTCTCATATTTGTTTTATTTAGTTTAATACATGACCTAAGCCCATGGGAATTCCTTGATGATGTTTATTCCGACTTTCGTTGAAAGCCATGAAACCCACGTTATGAAGATTTTCTGGTCCATGTCTTTAAGCCTATCCGGAAGTAATTAATTTTTATTCAGTAGTATTCATTATATGCACACTTTTTATGTGTTGTTCACATGTATTTTATATGCTATTTTATAAAGTTGGTAGCACCAATCATATATTTTTTTTATCACATAATGATCGTATAGCACTGAGATGGTTAGCACATTATATGTATTATAGTTTATAATATAACATGTATATGGTTATATATTATTGTGGATAATATTTGTATTATTTTTGTATGACACTTATATTATTATTTTCATTGTAGCACTTCACTTTTCCATCACAATTATTACTATGCTGTTAGTTGTGATGGTTTTTTGTATATTTGATTCTGAAATTTTCATGTTCGTGAGTTCCGCACTTCTTTCACTTTCGGGTGACATGCGCTTGCCTGGTTTTTTCTCTGCTTGAGGTTTTCACAAAGTGCTCAAAGGATTTGCTCTGGGAGCGCCCAGTGAAAAGCCTCCGGTTTTAAGCTGAGACACATCCACGCATGCGCTGTTAGTCTCCTGACGTCATCATATGGGCTATTTAATGTAGGCAATGTAGCCATTCGGCAACAGTTTATTTCAGATATTGAAGCGCCGAGTGAGTGCTCCAGTCCTTTTTTATGGTATATTTATGCATGCATTGCTTAAATTTTTATGGCAGGCAATGAGTTATAATATGCGGTAGTTTATACTCTACTGCGCAAGCGTTAAGACGTCACTTAGTTGGATGACCGTTTCTATTGGTTGCCCTCAGTATAATTACTAACATCAGGTCATAAGTAGGTCACGCCTCCTGAAGAAGCTTAGGCGTAACGTGCGTAGAGGCGGCTAGCCGGGGCAGCGTTACTTCTAATTACATGTAAGTTTAATCTTTCCATGGCACTTTATACTTGTTAGTACCTTTTCCCTAATGAGGGTGGTTTTACACAAAGCCTGTTAGTCTCATGGACGTTTGGCACTGTAGTGTTTTTATATGTTCAAACTCCTCCTTAGTGTGATTTTAGGAAGTTCTGGATCACTGCTCCAGCCTCTTAATAGGTAATTTAACACATGGTAGGAGCTGTCACGTTTTACATTATTCACTCAGGTCAAATGTAGTTAGCCATTGCTCATTAGTGTTATATATAACTTTGTATATTGTACTTTTTTCTAATGATAATTTAAAATGCCATTTTTTTGATTGTCCTGACAATATTTGCCCTGAGCCACATCGGTTCATACGTTGTTTTATATTATTATTGCTTAATAAAATATGTGATTTTAGCAACAAAAAACTCAATTTTATTTGGTCGTCCATGACAGCACCACCTGAGAGAGGGGATCCGCCCTTCAGGAACAGGAAACCTACAGATACAAAAGGACGGCACCTCTCCCACGCATCAGTTGGTTTCCTGTTCCTAGAGGACGGGACTTCCTTCAGATCGTCCGTCATGGAGTCGTCGAGGGATTCCCAAGCCGGCTGACCGACCCAAGTAGCGGGGGGATCTCCTACCTCGGTCAAGCTCGGGGTCCCTGGAAGCGCCACGGTGGGGCCGTGTAGGTCGCCACGGCAGTGGTTGGAGCAGAGGGTCCGGTGGACAGCCGCCTCCAGAGTGCCGGCACCAGGAGGTATGTATGCTCCGGGCCCCTTCTGGTGCGCCCTCCCCGGGGTCCGGTCTCCCTTTCCATCCGGGCCGGCGGTTGCGCCTGGTCGGCGGGCACAGGGCGGCGCACGTGAGGGCTGCGGGCATGTCTGAGCCGGGGGCGCCATGCCAGCTCCTTTCCGCGTGCTCCCGCTGTCTCAGACGAGCGGCAGAAGGGGCGAGGACAGGAACGCCGAAACCAGAAGTCGGCTTTCCGGTGTGCGCCGCGTGTGGGCGGCTGTCCGGGGTGGCGCGCGGCACCCGGGGCGGGGAGGGGGGGTGGAGCATGGGCGGGGAGGTCACGGGGTGTCCCGGGTGGGAGGTGCCGCATCCAGAACCCTGCTGAACCGTACACCGGGAGGCCTTATATGGCAGGAGGTGACTCTGCTGGGGTGCTTCTGAAGGCCCAGCAATGGATACGACAGAAGCCCCCATAGAGCAGCAGGACGAGGTGCAGAAGCGCCCACAGAAACAGGCCACGGTGAAGCCTCATGCGAGTTGCCAGCAGAAGAAACAGAGACGTACGAGCGGACAGAGCCGCAGTTCCTCCAGACTAAAGGACCCTCCTGCCTCCCTCCGTTATTCGGTACCTGCCTCATCTGCATGGGGAAGAGATCTCCGTGAATGTACCCTGATGCAGTGTTCCCTTATGTTTTTTCACAGGGGAGGAAAGCTACGGGAAAACAGAAGCACAGGGAATGTGCCCTCTGTAGTTGCCCCTTACCAGATGGCCACCCTAAAAAGTTGTGTCAGCCATGCGTGCGACAAACGGTAGGGGTTAAAAGGGGACGTTGGCCCAGGGGTAGATTGACAGGCCCTTACACTCTCCCCCGTCCATACAGGTAGCGGAAGAAACGACGGACTTCACCACAAGCCTGAGGGAGATAATCAGGACAGAGATGAAGGCCCTATCTAAAAGGGATTCTTCTAGGAAAAGAGAAATTAGTTTCTCAGGTTCGGAGTCCTCGGCCGCCCCTAGGAACGATGACTCCTCAGATTCCCCGGCCTCCACTTAGTCTTCTTCGGAAGAAGACTCCAGCCGATTCTGCTTCCCCTTAGACCAAATGGATAGGCTATTTAAAGCTATAAGGTCCACCATGGGGGTTGCAGTCACAAAGCCAGAACTTTCAGCACAGGACATGATGTTCGGGGGTCTAGATCCCAGAAAGCACAGGGTCTTTCCATTAAATGACAAAGTCCAGAGCCTGATAGATAGGGAATGGAAAAGACCTGAAAAAAGGAGCTCCTTGCCACCTGCCTTCAAGCGGAGGTACCCTTTTGATGACCCAGTGGTAAGCAGATGGGATAAGGCCCCTAAGCTGGATGCGGCAGTAGCCAAAGCCTCCAAAAAATCATCCATACCTTTCGACGACATGGCCTCCTTAAAAGACCCGCTGGATAAAAAGGCGGATTCTTTTCTAAAGGAAAAATGGGAGATGTCAGCAGGCGCTCTAAGACCAGCGATAGCTGCCACATGTGCGGCCAGACCCATGATGGTCTGGCTGGATCAACTGGATTCCCAGCTGAAGGACGGAACCTCAAGAGCATCCATTCGAAAAACTCTACCGATCATCCAAAGTGCTGCTGCTTTTTTGGCTGATGCTTTGGCTGACTCTGCGAGGATGGCGGCTAGGACCGCGGGTTTATCCAACGCAGCTCGAAGGGCTCTCTGGTTAAAATGCTGGCCAAGAGATATCCAGGCCAGGTCACGACTCTGCTCCATTCCGTGTGAGGGGGAATACCTGTTTGGCCCCGTCCTGGATAAACTTTTAGAGAAAGCTGGGGATGATAAAAAGAAGTTCCCCAGTCTGCCGAACCCTTCTTATAGATGTCCCTTTACCAGGAAAGGATATTTCCATAGAAGGCCGTCCAGGGATCAGGGCAGATTGGATGACAAAAGAAGGAAAGGTACAGGATTCATGTTCGGAGGAGGGGGGCACCAGGAAGGTCCAGCATGTGACACTAAAAAGCCGCCCCAATGACTAGTTGCTCCGGTAGGGGGGAGACTAGCTGCCTTATACCCAGCCTGGTCCATGATTTCTAGTAGTAACTGGATACTGGAGTGATAGCTGCGGGTCTACGACTAGAATTCGCCCGGGTTCCCCAAGATCGATTTAAGGTCACCCCACTCAGGTCTTCCACATCAGAACAAGCTGCCCTGGAGGCCGAGGTGCATGATCTTTACCGCAAGAAAGTCCTAACTATGGTTCCAGAGGGAGAAAGGGGAAAAGGTGTTAGCTTTGTACTAGGCAAGGCGGACTTCCCGGAATGGACCCTCTGAACCGTGACACCGAGGGACCCCGGACGAGCAACCAGGTGGAACCGACCCCTATACAGGGATCGTTAGGAGCAGGTCCAGGGGGTTCGAATGCCACGGTAGCCGGAACCAAGAGGGGCGGCTTGGAGTGGAGTGCGGGGACTAACACGAGAAGGCAGGTCTGGAGTAGAACAGTAGATACAAACACGGGTAGGCTGGACTGGAACAGGACTGCAAGTGCGGACACAGACAGGCAGGACCGGAGTAGGACAGCAGGTACGGACACGGGTAGGCTGGACTGGAACAGGACTGCAGGTGCGGACACGGACAGGCAGGACCGGAGTAGGACAGCAGGTACGGACACGGGTAGGCTGGACTGGAACATGACTGCAGGTGCGGACACGGACAGGCAGGACCAGAGTAGGACAGCAGGTACGGACACGGGTAGGCTGGACTGGAACAGGACTGCAGGTGCGGACACGGACAGGCAGGACCGGAGTAGGACAGCGGGTACGGACACGGGTAGGCTGGACTGGAACAGGACTGCAGGTGCGGACACGGACAGGCAGGACCGGAGTAGGACAGCGGGTACGGACACGGGTAGGCTGGACTGGAACAGGACTGCAGGTGCGGACACGGACAGGCAGGACCTGAGTAGGACAGCGGGTACGGACACGGGTAGGCTGGACTGGAACAGGACTGCAAGGAAGCACAAGGCAGTGAGAGGGAGTGGAAGCTGCAAGGCAATCCACAGGACCTGGATGGAAGTCTGAAACAACAACAATCAGGTGCTTCCATTAAGGGAGGGCGGCCTGATATAGCTGCAGATGTGCCCCCATTGGTCCGGCGGTGCTACCGGGTCAGGGCACCGCCGGCCGATAAGATCAAAGGCAGAGGGCCGGCCGTGGCCTATGGCGCATGCGCAGAGTACGCAATGACGTCACAGGCCGCGGGCCGGTCAGAGGAGGACAGCGACGCTGGAACAGGAGAGAGCGAGGCTGCGGCGCCAGGTAAGAATGAGCGCTTGCGACGGGAGGGGCGGCGCGGCGCATGGCTGGGGGCACGGGGGCCGTGACAAAAGGTTTCTACTCCCCTCTGTTCCTGGTCCGCAAGCCAGACAGCTCCTTTAGGACTATAATAAATCTTAAGTCTCTCAATGAATTCCTGGTCATACGCCCGTTCAAAATGGAGACAATTAATTCAACAATAAAATTGCTGTTTCAAAATTGCTTTAAGGTGGTGTTAGATTTAAAAGATGCCTACTACCATATACCAATTCATGCAGCTCATCAGCGTTTCCTCAGAGTGGCGGTTCAGTTAGGTGGGTCAGTTCAACATTTCCAATATGCGACCCTCCCCTTTGGGGTGGCAGTCGCTCCCCGGGTGTTTACTAAAGTGGTAGCGGAAGTTATGGCCCATCTACGTGAATCAGACATTCTAGTAGTCCCCTACTTAGATGACTTCCTGATTTAGGGAAAACGGCGAAACATTGTTTGGAACAGCTACAAAGGGCAATGTCTGCCCTAGAGCGGTTAGGATGGTTGCTTAACATCAAAAAATCTCGGTTACAGTCGATGAGAGTCCAACAATTCTTGGGCCTGATCCTGGATTCTGAGAAACAGGAATGCCATCTGCCTCCGGAGAAGCTTGTTCGCCTACATTATCAGGTCCTGAACGCTTCCAATAACCCTACCATGTCCCTCAGGAAAGCCATGTCCCTTCTGGGTTCTCTTTCGGACCTGTATCCCGGCGGTACAGTGGGCCCAGTTTCATGCAAGAACACTACAGGGCGAGGTTATAGTGCATCAAAGAATCCTTGGGGGTTACTTAGAGGGCCAGCTAACCTTGTCCTGAAACACAAGGGAGTCCCTAGAGTGGTGGCTAAACAAGGATAATTTATCCAGAGGGGTTCCCTGGGAGTATGACATATCCCGCATAGTCACCACGGATGCTAGCCCTTCCGGTTGGGGGGCTCATATGGGTGAAATTCTGGTCCAGGGCCTATGGGAGCATCATCAGATAGAAATGTCATCTAACCAGAAAGAGTTGACAGCAGTAGAGCAGGCAGCTAAGAAGCTACTTGTGTATCTATAGGGCCATCATGTGCGAGTGTTCTCCGACAATCAGGTCACCGTGGCTTATATCAACCACCAAGGCGGGACTCGTTCCAAACCTCTGATGAATGTGGCAGAACGGTTGTTCCGGCTAGCAGAACAACATTTTCTATCTTTAACAGCTCTACATATAAAAGGGAAAGAAAACATCACGGCAGACTTCTTAAGCCGCAATCTGCTAAAGCAAGGAGAATGGTCCCTAAAAAACTCCATCTTCGACCTGATTGTACAAAAGTGGGGACAACCAGAAGTAGATCTCTTCGCCACCATGGAAAACAGAAAATTAAGACAATTCTGCTCCCTAAATCCCAGAGTGAACCCCCTGGCGGTAGATGCCTTTCTGATAAAGTGGGATTTCAGGCTAGCCTACGCCTTCCCTCCCCTATCGCTACTACTCCTGGTGAAGAGGAAAATCAGGAGAGACAGAGCAAGAGTTATAGTTATCGCTCCATTTTGGCCCAGGAGGGCATGGTTCTCATGCCTCAGGACCATGTCGGTGTCCGATCCTTGGGTTCATCTGGACATCCCGGATCTCCTATCCCAGGGCCCAGTCTTCCATCCTCAGGTGGCTGGCCTACATCTGACGGCATGGAGTTTGAACGGACACTGCTAAAAGATAAAGGCTTCTCCCCAGACCTGATTAGCACCCTACTTAAAAGTAGGAAAATCATTACTACCAAAATTTATGTCAGAATTTGGAAGAAATTCCTTCAGAACTCTGGGATAATCGCTGGGGGTTCAGCGCCTATAAATCAAATCTTAGAGTTTCTTCAGAAAGGTCTAGACATGGGGCTTTCCACTAGTACCCTTAAAGTACAAGTATCAGCCTAGGGGGCCCTCTTTAGCTGCAACATCGTGGGTAATTACTGGGTCAGTAGATTCATTAAGGCAGCAGGTAGATCCAGGCCAATAGTGAAGGATAGATTCATGCCGTGGGACTTGAACCTAGTCCTCACGGCTATGACAGAAGCTCCATTTGAACCCATCTCATCAGCTTCCATAAAAAACCTGTCCCTCAAAGTAGCCTTCCTGGTAGCTCTAACCTCAGCTCGTAGAGTAAGCGACATCCAGGCATTATATAGGCGTCCTCCTTATATACAGTTCAAGGACGATAGGTAATACTCAGACCTGATCCAGCGTGCTTACCTAAGGTAGTTTCTAGCTTTCACAGGACACAGGAAATAGTCCTTCCATCCTTCCTCCCTAATCCAACTAACGAGAAGGAGGAGAAACTACATACCCTAGATGTTAAGAGATGTCTCATAGAATATCTCGCAGTTACCGATCCCTGGAAGAAAGATAATGCCCTGTTTGTCTCCCATCAAGGCCCTAGGAAAGGGCTTAGAGTGTCAAAAAATACACTAGCCAGGTGGATTAGAGGCGATTTCAATAGCATACACCTCAAAAGGCAGACCGGCACCTGGGAAGCTGAGGGCGCATTCCACCAGAGCCATGGCGACCTCGTGGGCCGAGAGATCAGAAGTCTCCATTGACCAGATATGTAAGGCGGCTACTTGGTCCTCTCCGGGCACCTTTTATAGTCATTATAGGCTAGACCTGGGTGCTTCCGCAGACCTCCCTTTTGGTATAAGGGGGCTGCAGGCTGTAGTACCTCCCTAAAGTAGTTATTACTCTCTGTAATTCTCTCAGGTGGTGCTGCCATGGACGACCGAATAAAGTCTTAGTTACTCACCGGTTAACGGTATTTTTCGGAGTCCATGACAGCACCCGTATATTCCCTCCCTTTAGTTTAATTTGGGTGTGCACGTCTTCCTCTTGTATATACCCACTGGTGATAAATAATTAAGTGGTGATAGTATTGTACATAAATCATGCCATTAACCTTGGAGGTCCTCTTGTGCTCTGTAATCCAACTGATGCGTGGGAGAGGTGCCGCCCTTTTGTATCTGTAGGTTTCCTGTTCCTGAAGGGCGGATCCCCTCTCTCAGGTGGTGCTGTCATGGACTCCGAAAAATACCGTTAACCGGTGAGTAACTAAGACTATTTCTCTTTTCTTAATTGAATTGTGAACTTTTAGTGTAGGTTCAGTGCTAGTAAAGTCGACCGTTTGAAGTTTAAGCTGGACTCCGTTTCTGTTTATGTGCAAACGACGGAGGAGAGCTTGCAACGGGCAAGAAGTGAACCTGACAGAACAGAGAGCAGAGCGACAGGTACATTGTTAAATGGACACTATTTTCATATGGCAGGAGACCAGGGCGCAAACACACCCCTAATCTCAGCCACGACTATGGCGCTCGCGCTCCTTCTCAACACCACTATTGAACCCAGAGCAGTGTCAAAAGGTTATTGGTTGGATAGCGGATAATGCTTCCAGTCAGTTTGCCACCACCACCACCACATCTTCTACATGGTCATGTCTGAGTAGCCATGTGTCTGGACCGCATATTCCTCACCCTGATCCTCCTTCCTCCCACCATGCCGAGTGCCCGGAGACAACTAATCCCACTCTTGGACACTCCGAAGAGCTGTTCACTTTTCCATCTATAGATTCGGGCCTTTCGCACTGTCCACTTGAAGCGGGGCAAGAAGAGATCGCATGTAGTGATGCCCAAATATTTGAGCAGCCACGGTCACACGAAGGTGACAGTGGTAGTGTCACAAGAGGTTAACGATGATGAGACACAATTGCCAGAAAGTCGTGAGAAGGACCAGGGTGTGGAAGTGGAAGAGGAGGTGGTGGATGATATAGTAACTGACCTAACCTGGCAGGAGGACATGCAGAGCGAGGACAGCAGCACACAGGGGGAGGGAGGCTAGGACCCTAAAAGGCAGGAAGAAGCAGTGTGGTAGCCACCAACAGAAGGCGGGCAGCCATTCCCCGTAACAACAACACGATGGAAGTTACCAGTACAACTGTTAGGTCTTCACCAGTCAGGTTGCTTTTTAAAGACTCTGCCAATAACTCCAAACAGGCCATTTGCACCACCTGCCATGCCAGCATCAGCAGGGGTGGCAAAACTACCAGCCTCACCACCACCAGCATGATCAGGCACATAGAAGCAAAGCACCCGTCTTTGTGGGCCGAAAACCAGTGTCCGGGAAGTGTCTGCGGGTGACACCACTGCTTCTTCTGCTGTGTGTAAGCCAATCCCCTGTCCATGGTGCATGCGAAGATGCCTCCTGCCCTGCACCTGTCGTTGCACACACTAAACTAGCACCATCAGCCAGCACGTCCACGCCCTTGTCCCAGCGCAGCTTTCAGTTATCCATACCCGAGTCCTTGGAGCGCAAGCACAAATACGCAGCCAACGACCCCCAGGCAACACTACTAAATTCACACATTTCGCAACTGCTTGTGCTCGAAATGTTGCCTTTTCAGCTTGTAGAGACAAAGCTCTCCACAACCTGATGGCGGTGGCCGTCCCTCGGTACTCGGTCCCCAGGCTCTACTATTTTCTCCCGGTGTGCTATCCCAGCATTACACAAGCACGTGTCCCACATTAACCGTGCCCTCAACAATGTAGTTAATGGTAATGTACACCTAACCACGGACACGTAGACAAGTGCTTGTGGGTAGGGACGGTATATCTCGCTGATGGCACACTGGGTTAACACAGTGGAAGCCGAGACTCTGTCGGACCTTGGGATGGAACACATCCTCCCGACGCCAAGGATTGCGGGCCCTAGGTCAATCAGGGTAGCCCCCTCAGTGTACAGCTCCTGCACCTCCTCTTCAGCCTCCATCTCCAAAATGACATCAGTCACAAGCTGAAAGCTCTGCAGCACTGCCTCAGTGAAGAGGCAACAGGCTGTGCTGAAGCTAATATGCTTAGGTGACAAACCACACAATGCTGAAGAGTTGTGGACACTCTCTGAAAGAGCAGGTAGATCTGTGGCTGACACCACTGAACCTACAGCCAGGCATGTTTGTGTGTGACAATGGCCAGGACCTGGTGGCGGCTCTGAGGCGAGCTCACACACGTACCATGCCTTGACCATGTGCTTAACCTCGTTGTTCAACGGTTTCTCAAAACCTATCCGGAGCTGCCGGATCTCCTTGTCAAAGTACACCGCCTGTGTGCCCATTTTAGAAAGTCAGCTACAGCTTCCACGGCCCTTGCTGTGCTTCAGCAGTGTTTGCAGCTTCCTGCTCACTGACTGTTAAGTGATGTCCCCACGCATTGTAACTCTACACTGTATATGTTAGGATTTGTGAGCAGAAGAGGGCAGTTGTTGACTACCAACATCAACAAGGACATCGGTGTTCAGTTCAGACTCCACACATAAGACCTCAGGAGGCCATGGGGAATTCTTGTGGGGGATCCAGGTCCCGGTCCGCGCAAGCACCTGTGGTCTGTCACATTTGCCGGCAGTCTGGTCACCCTGCCAACAGGTGCTCACAGCGGCCAGGAAAACGCTCACGTTTAGTGGCTGCTGCAGGAGGCCTACTAGATACTGCAACATTTTCCTCCAAGCTGTCATTTGAGGGCACGCTCTTCCACTCTGACAGTGGAGGTTTGCGTGGATTCCACGGTGGAGGGCAATTTCATGTTGTCTGCCTTCGCCCAACGGCACGCAATTCCTCTGGTTTTGCTACCTCAGCCAGTCACCATCAGAGTGGTGAATGGAGCGACATTACCCTCCCAGATCACCCACCAGACCACCCCGCTGATACTCTCATTGTCTCCTTCCCATCAGAAGACGCTATCTCTCCTTGTCATGCCCGAGGGTATCGACCAGGTCCTCTTAGGGGTCCCCTGGTTGCGTCATCACTCTCCCCATATAGAGTGGTCCTCAGGGAGAATTCTCGGGTGGAGTAAATCCTGTGAGGGTAGATATCAGAGGGAGTGCGTTCAGGTTGCCTCCACTGAAGTCCCTGCAGGCCTTTCCTCTCTCCCCAAATGCTATTGACAGTATGCAGACGTATTTTCCAAGAAGGCGGCAGAGACCCTTCCGCCTCACCGTCCCTACGACTGTCCTATTGACCTCTTGCCTGGTGCTGAGCCTCCCCGGGGTCGAGTCTATCCCCTATCTCTCCCAGAGACAGAGGCCATGTCTCAGTATGCCAGGGAGAATCTGGCAAGAGGATTCATTAGGAAGTCGGTGCCACCAGCGGGGGCGGGATTCTTCTTTGTCCAGAAGAATGGAGAATTACGTCCCTGCATCGATTACAGGGGTCTTAACGCCATCACCGTTAAGAATAAGTATCCTCTGACCCTGATATTGGAACTATTCGATAGGCTACGGGGAGTGAGAGTGTTTACTAAGCTTGATCTGCGGGGGGCTTACAACCTGATTCGCATCCGTGAGGGGGATGAATGGAAGACAGCTTTTAACACCAGGGATAGGCACTATGAATACCTGGTGATGCCCTTCGGGCCCTGTAACGCTCCAGCTGTCTTCCAAGACTTTGTAAACGACATCTTCTGGGGTATGCTCACCACCTAAGTTGTAGTCTATCTGGATGATATCCTCATCTACTCTACAGATATTGACTCCCACCAGAGAGATGTTTGCAAAGTTTTCGACCTCCTACGGGCAAACACCCTCTACGCCAAGTTGGAGAAGTGTGTGTTTGAGCAGGAGTCTTTGTCTTTCCTGGGCTATATCATCTCCGCCCAGGGATTGGCCATGGATCCTGCCAAACTACAGGCGGTGATGGATTGGCAGGAGCCCCATTCTCACAAAGCAGTGCAGCGCTTTATGGGGTTCATAAATTTTTACCGCCAATTCATCCCCCACTTCTCGACGTTGGTAGCCCCCTTGGTGGCCCTCACCAAGAAGGGTGCAAATCCCAAGTTGTGGTCGGAACCTGTCTCCAAGGCCTTTTCCACCATTACGTCCCATTTCGCTAGCGCTTCCATTCTACATCGCCCCGCTGTAGATAAACCCTTCATTCTGGAAGTGGATGCCTCTTCCGTCAGTGCTGGAGCGGTCCTGTTTCAGGACACGCAAGGTCGGAAGCACCCATGCTTCTTTTTCTCCAAGACCTTCACACCAGCGGAGAGGAATTCTATCGGGGACAGGGAGTTGTTAGCGATTAAGTTGGCCTTCTCGGAGTGGCCAACTTCTTTAAATAGTGATGACTGACTACTGAATTGTAAAGGGCGCCTGATGGCCCTATAAAAATAGGCTTTGTGACTTTCAGAGTCCCTCCTTCATAAATGAAACAGGATGTGTCAGATGATGTGTCACACACCATATGGACAGATAAGGTTGTAAAATGTTAAAATGACATTTCCCAGTGAATGCATTTGTCTTGGTTGAAAGCAATGCTAAAGTTGAAAACGGCTATGTGGGAACATAGCCCAAGTGGCAGAGGAGCATTTTTGTTTTGGGTTAGTTAATTTGCTTTATATACAAGTCATTACCCTGGAAAGGAAGTTACTTAACATATTTCCTAGGAAAATCCATTTTGCTTTCGTTTTAGTATGTTTTATTGTGAGACTATAAAAGTGGCGTAAGACTCTGAACATTGTTCACAGCAGTGACCTAGGAATCAGAAATGCTTCCAGGGGTATTCCCCATGATGTTCCCATGTCATTTGAGCAGTGGTTCTCATTGATTTCCACAGTTTATATACCCTCTAAAGACCTTCCGGGGGGGCGCCGGAAAAATGCTTGAGTTTCCCACATAGGCACACACATTCGTCAGACGATCCAGATTAATGAACAGGCATGGACTTCATGAATCTGGAGCGTCTGACTCCAGCACATCCCTCATCAAAGCTAGGGTGAACAACGCCAGACTGTGATGAAGTGGGCCCATTCTCTTTAAAGATGTTTAACAAGATTGGATAAAAGCAGAATCCACCTCCTTTATTTTAATTGTTTAACAACACCATAAGGATTTGTTCACACTAGCATATAAAAAGTTGGTCCATGCTCATTCCAAAAAGTTGGACAAGTGGAATCTGTATGGTTTACCTTTTGTCATGTGAGTGATTATTTTCTCAGCTCAGATCTGTAAGCAATGCATTTTTAACAATCTTTTACATACCTTAATACTCTATGTAACTTAAAAAATAAAGCAATGAATGATATAGGATATATGATAGATATAGGATAAAAAAAATAGCTACCGCATATACTCGTGTATAAACCAACCCCCCCTAATTTTGCCACAAAAACTGGGAAAACTTATTGACTCGCGTATAAGCCTAGGGTGGAAAATGCAGCAGCTACTGGTAAATTTCAAAAATAAAAATAGATACCAATAAAAGTAAAATTAATTGAGACATCAGTAGGTTAAATGTTTTTGAATAGCCATATTGAATCAGGAGCCCTATATAATGCTCCATACAGTTCATGATGGGCCCCATAAGATGCTCCATACAAAATACACCCCATATAATGCTGCACAAAGGTTAATAATGCCCCCATAAGATGCTCCATAGAATAATATGCCCCCATAAGATGCTCCATAAAGGTTATAGCCCCATAAGATGCTCCATAGATTATTCCCCCATAAGATGCTCCATAGACTATGCCCCCATATGCTGCTCCAGCAAAAAAAAAAATGCCATACTCCCTTCTCCTGCTCAGGACCCGGCACCTGAGATATTCATCTGTCCAGGGTCCATCGTTGCTCACCGCTGTCTGCCACTTCCTGGGTGACTGTTCAGCCAGCAGAGGGCGCAGCACGCACTAACCACATCACCGCGCCCCCTGCTGCCTAAACGTCACTGACACAGGATGCAGCAGACAGTGGTGAGCAGCGATGGACCCGGGACAGGTGAATATTGGCTATACTTACCCCCTCCTGGCACTGTCTCTGCAGCCCCCCTTCTGCAACTCCCACGGTCCCCGTTACTCTCCACGGTCACCGAGGAGAGCAAGCCCAAACTAAGCCACAGAAAACCAGAGAGGTTGGTAACTAAGGCTAGTTTCACACTAGCATTTTGGGCAGCAGCGCACGGCCGCTGCTAAGCCCCGCCCCCTCCGGTCATCTCCGCCTAGTATCGCACATGGCTGCATGCGATCTGCACACCCTATCTTTAGCATAGGGTGAGCAGACCATGCGCTAAAATTTTGCGTGCGCTGCACCCTTTTGACGGTGCTCCGAGCGCACCAAAATGCAACATGGTGCGTTTGGCGCACCGTCAAAAGGGCGCAGCGCACGCAAAGTTCTACTAGCGCATGGTCTGCGCATCCTATGCTAAAGATAGGGTGTGCAGATCGCATGCAGCCGTGTGCGATACTAGGCGGAGATGACTGGAGGGGGCGGGCAGGGGGCGGGGCTTGGTGGCAGCCATGCGCTGCAGCCCAAAACGCTAGTGTGAAGCTAGCCTAAGCGGATTGCAGACCCCTGATCCTATCCACACAACTAGCAGCAGCCGTGGAGCGTACCTACGATGATCCTAGACGCCTCGGCACAGCCGGAGAGCTAAATAAGCCTAAAGTAAAAAAGGGGAAATCTAAACTGTCCCAGAGCAGACCCCAAAGGAATAGATAGCCCCCAAATATATATTGTCGGTGAGACAAGGTGAAAACACAAACGCAGGCAGGAAAATAGACTGAGCAAATGATGGGGCTCACACTGACTAGACAGGACAGGAAAGATGCTGTCTGCAATCACGCAAAAAACCCTTCAAGAAGTCCAACACATCTGATGCAAAAACACTGAAGTCGCACAACTTCGCCCACTATATCAGCACTCTGGTATATTCAGAAAGCAGAGCAAAAAGAGGCCAATCTAATAAGGGACAAAAACAAACTGGCACAAGCAGTAACATATGGACGGTGATTCAGCACAGCCCCAGCCGGAGCTGGCTGACCCACACAAAACTGAGATAGACAAAACCAGATCAAATGCAAACAGAATAGCAAATGAACACTTAGCTGAACATGCAGGGACTGAGCTGGAAACATCAGAACTCAGGAGGCAGAAAAAAATCACCAGCAGGGATAGAGGAAGTCGGCTGTCTTAAATCCCAATCTGAAACCCCAGATCTCCAATCGTCGTCCTCATTATCAGGTGGCAAGCCTGTTAATCAGATCAGCTCCATTACATCCAGTAACCACCAGAGGGAGCCCAGAAAGAGAACTCGCAACCCCTCTGTCAATCTGACCAGCTCCACTACCTTCAGTAATAACCAGAGGGAGACAAGAAAGCGAATTCACAAGTCTCCCGCAGCTCTTCCTTCCTTCAGCGGTCACGTGGTACCGCTCATTAAACTCATGAATATGCACAACTTGGGACCTATCAAATTTGTATTTTTTTTCTTAAGCCTTGAATCATCTGATTTTATGTTTGTGAGTGTATTCCTTTTTTCTTTTCAAATTACAACGTATTGAACTCAACATTTATATGTAACAATAAAGAAACACAAAAAACAAATCCCGAAGTGCCAGAATAAATCCATCTTAATCATCATAACACAACTTGCTCAGCATTTTCAACCTGAATATATTGAACAAACCAAAAGAAAAAAGGTGATCATATCCTCAAGTGTGATTTTCTAAGTGGTCTCATCCTAATTATATATTAAAAACAAGATTAAAAGAACCAATATTTTTACCACCTATTTATACATGTAACAATTCATCACTAAACATGTCATTTATGAAGTGTTTAAGAAGAATAGTACAGTAGTTAAATCCTCGTTCTATAAAATATGAACTAATCAAACAATTAATAGTACATTTTTAAACTGGCCTTTTATCGTCAATTTGTCCCTTCTAGTGGGTGAAATGTAATCTGGTCCATAAGCGCTTACTAGCAATGGCCATTTCCTTTTGTGTCAAAGAGTATGTGCGGCCGGTCATGGTGTTGGGCTCCACCTGAGTTAATATCTGATTTTTGGTAACTTTTAAAATGTCTGGTTTTCTTGGATACACAAAGGATGGCGCTGGGCCAGAAGGATGCAAAAGTCACTTCTACTTCATTTTCACAATTTTTGGAGAGTACAGTAGCCAGCCACCAGTGCCGATCATATTCACAGGTCACATAACCAGTTATGTCATCCATTGCCAATCTTGTGCCGCCTTCTGCCACTTCACTGTCTTTGTTGAATGAAAAAATCCTTGCTTTTATTTCTGTTTCACTACATGGAATGACTGTGGTATTGCTGAGTCCCTTTGATGCGTTCTGCTTCCTGTAACCAATGCTTTAACAAACTCTCCTCCTCTTTGTAGTCCTGGTTTGTACAATACATGAACTGGATGTTAAGAATATTTTTCTCACTCCATTTGAAAAGTTGCATGGGTGTTAAGATTTGGTCTGAATAAGGCCTCTGGAGGCTAGCCCGGGCTGCAAGGCGTTTCACGGTGCCTCCTAAACCATCACATACACCTTTGCCAGGAGCAGTGGCAAAAAAGTGCCATTCAGCTTCCATTCCAAAGTCTTTCTGTGATGGCATACATTTATAAAGTTTTTCCTGTTTTTATACTGTGCAGAAGAGCCATCCGAGAAGTAGTAGACCTTGCTCAAACTTGGTAGGATGTCTGTTTATATCACTGAAATCAATTTTTTTTGGAACAAATGAACAGCTATTGAATCATGAAGTAAGCACTCAGATATCATAACTACACTTTTGTACTTTATTTCTCCATTCTCATTGTGATAGATCGCAAAAGGGTGCACAGTTGCTTGTTTATTGTTCCAGTGAAATGACTGTGCTTCATCCTGAACAACAAAGGAATAGTTCTCTGAAAAGTCTAAGCTTATTACTGCCTCATTCTGTTTGATGCTTTCTTTGAGGTGACTGTAGTAGTCAGACTGTTGGCGAGCTATGAGTGTTTCTTTAGGTACCATCACACATAGCAACTCACCAGCGATCCCGACAACAATATCAACATGTCAGGATCGCTGGTGAATCACTACATGATCGCTGGTGAGCTGTCAAAGACAGCTTCACCAGCGATCAGCACAGCGACGCCGAGCGCGCGGCGTCGCTGTGTGTGTTAGTTACCAGAGCGCTGATGCAGGGAGCTGGTAACTAACGTACACATTGGGTATCCAAGGGACGTGCATCCCTTAGATACCCGATGTGTACGTTAGCTACCAGCTCCCTGCATCAGCGCACTGGTAACCAACGTACACATCGGGTATCTAAGGGACGCCCGTCCCTTGGATACCCGATGTGTACATTAGCTACCAACAGATCGCTGGTCTCCCGCCTGTCACACGCAGCGATGCATGCTGGCCAGCGGGAGACCAGCGACCAAAGAAAAGTCCAGAGGTTTCCCAGAGCGATCAGCGATAACACACAAAGAAGTACACCTACGTCTGAGCAATTTAAACATTGACAAATCCCCCGGTCCAGATGGTATTCATCCACTGAGTTAATAGAGCTCAATAATTGACAGACCACTATCTCATATTATTAGACTTAAAGGACTATCAGCTGTTCACAAAAACATTCTACAAAAAGTTCTGCACTTTTAAAAACCGTGTCAAAAGTACATCTGTCAACAGATATCCACTGTTTATAAGTTATATTATCTACCATAGCCTCTTCAAAATAATTTAATATTTTTTCTTTGAGAGCCAATACTGAAAGACATTTTTTGCAAATACTGAGATAACTCCAACTCTTTTCTAGACACAATATTTGAGACAGACATACTTTGTAATCGCCAAGGTTGGACTCGCCAATCTGAATATCTTTCAGCTTACCCCCTTCAATCATGAGCTTAGTGTTCTGGTGTATTGTACATACGCATACTGCGTGTGTACCACTACCACAAGCCAGGACACAATTCTTTGGTCGCAGGTCAGCAAATTTTGAAAATCCTATTTTGGCAGAAGTGGATTTTTTTTCTTTAAAAAGTTCATAGGTTTCTTTCAAATTGGTAAGAACCAGCCTCTTCTGGACAGAAGTTTTCTTACCATTCACTTCTATAGACACACAATCTTTCTTGCCAGGCATAATTCGGCTCACTTCATCACTATTGTAAAAATCTTTCACCTTACCCACTATAGCTTCATCTAATGTTTTGCCTGGTTTTAGGATCAGGACAAGACATGAAACCTTTTTGTTCAACTAGAGATTTGGCTTTTCTAGCCGTTCTATTGCTAACGTTAAATTCATTTTCTATTGTTTTGCATGTCCAACTCTTCGGTAGTGTAGTCAGTATCATGAACTGTTCACTTCTGCTGTGGGTGGATTTAAATTTATCTTTAAGCTGCAGAATGATCTCTGAATCAGTGTCATTTTTTCCTTCACCTTCTACTGTTTCACCTGCCAGCTCAAGGGTCAATTTTTTTGTAACTTTCTAATTTTTTTGGCAATAACCCGGATAATGGATTTTTTTTTTTTGCAATGGGTGATTCTTCAATGTTAGAAATTTATTCAAATACTCTTATTGTTAAATCAGGATTGATAAAATCCTCTGTGTTGGAAGTTACAGGTTCTTCGAAATTTTCTGCCTGCTGAGCATTTTTCTCTTTTGCATGTTGCTTTCTACAACTGTCACAAATTTTCATGCCTGCATTGATTGATGGATTTATATGAAACATCCAATCTTGTACCGGCCTAAGATTTTTTTCTTGTGTGTCCAGTTTTTTCAAAAGGATTGCAACAGCATGTATTATAAAATGCTGTTCTTTGAGAAGTAGCAGCCATTGCTGTGTTAGAAAAATACAGTTAATATTATGTAAGGAAGATGGGTAATAAAAATAAAGATTTACAGTACACTTGAGATATAACTGTTACTATAAAGTGAGTATTAGGGCTAATGCACACAGCTTTTTCTGTCTGCGGACAAACGCTGCGGTTTTGGCACATTTTTCTACCAAGTTTTCACTATATCTGCATTAGTCTTTTTAATCGCTAGTGAAAACGATGGCAGCTTTTTATATAAATAGTGATAAATGCGTTTATTGCAGATCAAAAAGTAGTGCAAGCAGTGATTTACTCACTCTGTTTCAAAAAGCACTGCATGTGTTTATTAACCCCATCGAATTCAATGGGGGGCATTTTTCTGAACGATGATCACTTAGAATAGCGCTGTGTGTATTAGGCTGGTTTCACATTAGCGCTTTTTAAGCGCACGCACGGCCGGGGGTAGCTCCGCCCCCGAGCCGGCTCTCTGCCCGGCGTGCCCGCCCCTTGCTTGTTGCGCCGCCTCCTAGCGCACAGCGGCGCCTGCGATCGGCGCACCCTATCTTTAGCATAGGGTGCGCAGATCGTGCGCAGGGCGTGCGCTAGTTGCGCTTTGACCTGCGCTGCGCACTTTTGACAGTGCGCGCCAAAATCAAACTTTTCAGATTTCGGTGTGCTCGGCGCACCGTCAAAAGTGCGCAGCGCAGGTCAAAGCGCAACTAGCGCACGGCCTGCGCACCCTATGCTAAAGATAGGGTGCGCCGATCGCAGGCGCCGCTGTGCGCTAGGAGGCGGCGCTACAAGCAAGGGGCGGGCACGCCGGGCAGAGAGCCAGCTCGGGGGCGGAGCTACCCCCGGCCGTGCGTGCGCTTAAAAAGCGCTAATGTGAAACCAGCCTTAGCCCTTAATAAGAAAAGCATTAAACTATTAATATAAGTTTACTCAAACTTTAAACACACTCACCAATATTGTAGCACACAGACTCCCTTGATGCCGTAGAGACTATTGTTTGTTCAAGAGTGAACATGTCAGGACATGAAAGCTCTGTCTTACTTCCTGACTCTGCAGTGGGCAGATACTCAACATGACTGACAGAGCTGCTGGCCTGTCATTTGCTCTGCATTCACTGTCTACCCCTGTTCATTCTCAGGTTGAGCCCTAACAAAGCTTTCTCCTCTGTCCTCTCCTGCTTCTAAGCTGTAACAGAATAAAAAATACAGTAATATCTAAAAATCATGGACTATTTGGTAAATATAGACCCCACACTTCTAGACCACAGGCTGAACAGATCTGAATTCCAGATTTTAGAATTGACACTGTATAGTTTAATTTTTTAAAATATGATCCCATAATGATCCCAACTTGAATTTTGGTACAGATGTGGCTAGGAGCATAGCCGGTACATGTGCAGTTTTTGAAATTTCTAAATTAACATTTTTTTCAGAAATGCGTTTTAAGCTTTTGCGTTTGCATTCGCATGGGTAAAATATTAACAAAGATTCTCTTGTGACATATCTGGTCAAAGCCTGTACAGTTCTGAGTAGACTGGTGTTTATTTTGTTTGTCTATCTTTTTTCTAGCCTGAGTTATGAGGAGAAATGTTAAGGCAGGCAACACCGAAATTCGCACTTTCTGAACTTTGAAAATCAATAAAAAATTAAAAATCTAGAACTTTTTTCCTTCACATTTTGCATTCTCTGACACACTATTACCAAATAACAATCTCAAAAGAGTTAAAAATATAGAGGTAAAAATCATTGGTTCACTTGACATGGAATGACCCAATTGAGCATCTCTGGAGAGACCTGAAAATGGCTGTCCACCAACGCTCACCATCCAACCTGACGAACCGGAGAGGATCTGCAAGGAAGAATGGCAGAGGATCCCCAAATCCAGGTGTGAAACACTTGTTGCATCATTCCCAAGAAGACTGTACTAGCTCAAAAGGGTGCTTCTACTCAATACTGAGCAAAGGGTCTGAATACTTATGACCATGTGATAATTCAGTTTTTCTTTTTTAATAATTTTGCAAAAATTCTACATTTGTTTTTTTTTGGTTTTTTTAGTCAAGATTGGGTGCAGGATGGAGTGTACATTAATGAGAGAAAAAATGAACTTTTTTGAATTTACGAAATGGCTGCAGTGAAACAGAGTGAACAATTTAAAAGGGGTCTGAATACTTTCCGTACCCACTGTATGCCATTGATTACATTTGCCCACACTGAAGGTGAGCAGTTGCCAATGGATGTTATGACCATACCTGCTGAGACGCATGGACAGTTGGCAAGTATCGTGTGCACGTCTTGCTCATTTGAATATAATACGTGGATAATCGTGCTTACGTTTTGGCAGACGTGTGGTGTCTTATTGTCATTAACATGGCAAATCTCCAAAGTGGAAGTTAACAGTCACAGACAACCCATTTGAATTGCTTTCAGTGGTCAGGCGTCATTCAAAACATGTCGTCTAAATAATGGCAGTGTAATTAAAAAAAAAAAAAGTTACATTGAAAAGGGATTGTCTTCTATTAGAGTATCTCCATCTTTACTGAAACAGGGCCGCATTGAATAAAAAAGCGCTTATAATGACCTCCCTGAATGGGGCCGTTGCAGCGATGGTGGCAGCGCGTCTGCTGCCACTCGTGACAAAGTTATGTCATGTCACGGCTGCTTAGACACTTTCCTCATATATCCAGGGGAGGTGTCAGCACTGCTGCCTATTAGCGGCTGCTGTTAGGTGAGCACTGCAGCCTGACAATCAGATGCTGCTAATGGCCCACAATGCGTACAATTTCCCCTATATGCACACCAAAGTATGAGAAAAGCAACCAATTAGCAGTCACTGACTGGTTGTAGCCTTCACGTGACTGTCCTAGGAGTGTCGGCAGACATGTCACCAACGTAGCTGGAATGATGCCATTCTGGGATGTGATAAAATATTATAATCATATTATGTATAATACTAGTATAATAATTATATTGCAAATACCTACAATTGAAAATGTAGTGTAGTTCTTCTGATAAGCTATATTGCTTACCCCATGTACAGGGCATTGCAGTAGCTTAGGTATCCATGGTTACGACCACTCATAGTAACAGTTAGATGTTAGTGGTCATAACCATAAGCCACTGCATTGTCCTGAACAATGGGAAAAGGACATAGCTTATCAGAAGGACTAAACTACATTTCTAATTGGAGGTATTTGCTAATATTGTTACACCTACAACATTTTGAGATAGGATCTTGGAGATGGAAATACGCCTTTAAATGGGTTGTCTGGCATCATTCACTTTCACATTGGAGGTTAGCAGTGTCAATGACATTACAACACACCACACCTCCCAAGACTTCGGCACGATTGTCCACACGTCTTATTCTAATGAACAGGACAGGTGAATGATATCTGCAGACTGTTCATACATCTCGGCAGTTATAAACTCCAATAGCATCGGCTCACCTTTGAAGTGGAAGTGAGCAGTGCCGGATCACCCCTTTAAGCAGAATAAACTAACAAGATCAAGTCTAGAAAGACATCAAAGTCCTCTGTATTTCTGGAATAAAAAACAAGTCTCTTCACTGGAAAAAACTACCAGAATTCAATCATACCAAATTTACTGCGATTGAAGCAGAACCAATGAAACGTTAATATTCCATAACCTTTAATATGGACGTACTTTTGGTAGAAACGGTTAGTGGATTTCTTTTCATGAACGATATCTGAGAATCTATACTTTCAATACTTTCCATAAGATCCATATGTTGCAAACAATTTTTTATGAGGTCTTATAAATAATTGAAATTACATAAATACATAAATTGATATATATATAACCATTATGATAATTTTAATGAACTTTGTTTTTATATTTATATATATATATATATAAATGTCCCTCATTGTCTTGCAAAACTTGTACCTTTACAGTTTAAAATTAAATTAAACCCTTTAGTCCATTCTGAAGAACGTTACCAGTAAAACATAAGGGTAATCTGAAGACACAGAAACGTGTAAAAACAAGGTGCTGTGATAAGAATTTTTTTTTTTTTTAGATTTAAAACTGAGTGGGAATGAATTCCAGAATCACTCTAAAATAAGGAGCAGCAACAACTACTGCTTAAATAAATCTATTAAGATTAGAATTTTGCCGCTAGTGCTGAAGCACTACAGGTAGCACTCCTCCGTGATTTTTCAGGTTTCCAATGTAGCAGAAGCAAGCTTAGCCTCACACCACAGCATATACGAGGCATCCCATAAATCCAATTGTGGCTTTTTATACATATACCAAGTCTCTGTTTGGAGGCCTCTTCCCACCATGACCACAATCATCTACTTCAGACTGTTGATAACCATTCCCCTGTGCTTCATCATAGTCATATTCAAAGGGCTTAGGATAGTTGTATGGGTGTCCATTATCGTCGAAGAATCTCCGAAAAGTGAACTCGTAGAATGCATGCTCAGGGTGTTTGCCATTCTTATACCACCCATTCAGGGTGTCATTTTTATTTCCATCCTTGTCTTCATCATTCCACAGTTTGTCTGGATCTACTGGGTCAAAGTTTGAAGTGTCCGTGGAATGAGTAATAGTGGGAATATATAAGGCAGGTTGCTGGCGCAAGTCACTAGAGAAGTCTATGTTCTTAAAAAAAGGGTGAGCTTTAATATCATCGACACCATTCTTGCCCAAACGGTCCTCGGGGCCCCTGCAGAGCTTCACAATTAAATCAGAGGCTTCTGGTGAGAGATTGGCTTGGGGAGGGATATGAAGCGTTGTCTGCCATTTTATTACCTTAAAAGAAAGAAATAAAAATGTAACTCTGTTTCACAAAAGCTAATATCCACGTTTTAGTCGAACTCTACAACATTTAAAAAAAAAAAAAACAGTTCAAAGTGCGGCCGGGGATGAGACGACTAATCCAGGAGGTATATCCCCAGTGTCATGAGCCCGCCCGCTTGCCGATAGACAGACAGGTCTCTTGGGATATGCCTCTTAGACTAGTCACGGTAACACTAGAAACACTTTCAATCATGCTGTTTATCTGAAATGCCGCAGTGTTTCAGAGTTTATTATGGATGTTTAGGCTCTGATAACATGGTTAGGGCAGCAAAAAGCAGCTAAGGCTATTTTTTGCCGCTTACAGAGTTAAGATTCATGCAAGATAAAATCTTCCGGGCATGCGCTGTTGGAAAAAGCGGTCCGGCATAGAAAAAACACGTTACATCTAACGTTTTTTACTGACGCCGCATCGTCACTTTTTGCCGGATCCAGCAAAAGCCGGACACGCTGCGTGTCCATACGGTGCAATGCAGCACCAATGTTAGTCAATGGGGAAAAAAAAAACGGATCTGGCGAGACACATCGCTGGATACAGTTTTTCACCTTCTCGCCACAGGGCGCAGGATTCAGAAAGCCTGAAATGTGAAACTAGCCTTAGGCTAGTTTCACACTAGCACTTACTGGAGCTGCGCACGACCGCTGTGAAGCGCCAAACGCACCGTGTTGCATTTTGGTGTGATCGGCGCACCGTCAAAAGGACACATGCGCCGACAAACGCATACCTACGCACGGCCTGCGTACCCAATGCTAAAGATAGGGTACGCAGGTCGCATGCAGAGTCATGCGCCCATAAGTGGAGCTGACCGGAGGAGGTGCGGCTGTGGGCGGAGCTTCACGGCGGCCTTGCGCAGCTCCAGGAAACGCTAGTGTGAAACTAGCCTTACATGTTACCTTTACTGAGAATATTAATGAAAGTCCACAAGTGCATTATTTTAAGAAATTAGACAAGATAAAAATATCTTGTCACAAAGATTTGTGATGAGAAATCTTTTTGGTCTTACTTTCATTTGTGTCTCCAGTGGCGACCCTGCATGGAATGGAGCCTTCCCAACAAGCATTTCATAAAGGATCACTCCAACACTCCACCAATCACAAAGCTGCGTATATCCTGCAATAGTAAAAAGATCATTATTTTACAACATCATAACCAGAAAAGCAAATGGAAAATAAGAAGGCATTTGAAAAACTGCAGCATTACGTGATTCCCAGTGTATTGCTAGGATAGCCATATATGCAATTTGTCATTTTAGTACAAAGACAGCTTAAAATTACTATTATAGAAGTTGTCCACTACTTGTACAACTTATCCTCATACCCCTCGCTTGGCCCCAATAAAATAATAAAGCTTATACTCCCTCTTGTGCTGGCAACGTTCCCGTGGTGTCAGCATTTGCTCTCCCAGAGATCTCGAGGGGCAGTGTCCACGGTGTCTATTCAGCTCTGGCATCACTGTCCCCGCCTCCTGTCGAACTGAGCATGAAGAGAAAGTCAGATCAGCTGCAGTCTGGACTTCCTCTTCATGCTCGGCATGTCTAAAGGTGGGGACAGGGACGCTAGTGCTGATTGGGTGCCGGGTGACGTTCACAACACCGCATGAGAGCCATGGGGAGAGCGAATGCCGACACCGCGGAAACATGGTCGGCACAGGAGGAGAGTATAGATTTTATTATTGTATGGGAGATCAACATTTTGATCAATAAGGGATTGTCCTAGCAGTGGACATCCCTTTTTAAGTTGTCTGGTAAGACACTCTTTTTAGCTTTTAAAGAGCAGAAATGTGAAACAGTTGGCATATTAGTGGTATATAATGAGGTCCTCGTACAGATATTAAAGTGTCAAAGAGAAAGGCTGGATTGATGCGCATTTTAAAAGGTATTACATATGAGGCTTCTCTTTACCTGTGCGCAAAAGAACTTCTGGTGCAATGTAGTTAGGGGTGCCAACCAGAGAGTGTGCCAAGCACCTTTGATGCTGTTTTGCCGCCCTCCACTCCAGAGGCTTAGGTCTGTCACTACATCTACAATTTGCTAGATCTCCCCATTCACTGCTGAAATCCATGCTGTCTTGTCGCAGGTGGTCACCTATGCCACAACAAAGAATAATAAGTAGATTTTGTTTAGTGATTATGCACTTCTAACCAATCACAGGACATACCATAAATGTTCAATACCCTAATACTAGTGATGAGCGAGCGCACTTGGCCATCCCTGCATGTGTTGCGATTATTGACAGCCACGAGACATGCAGCCATGGTGACTGGAACAATTTATTAGAGCATGCTGAAGATTGTGGATTACTACGTGAGCATGCGCGGATAGCACCTTATCGCCTGGGACCCTGCTCCAGTGCAGCCGACCCCTCCCCCCGGAAGATACATTCGGATAATAAGATGCACCCTCATTTTCCCCAAAAAATTTTTTGGAAAAAAAAAATGCATCTTGTAATCTGAAAAATACTGCTGCTCGCGTTCCCCTGCCGTTCTCCTGGCTTTCTCTTCCATCAGGACATGTCAGGTCACTACAACAGAAACTTAGGCAGAGTGTTAATGCAGGGTTTTTTTCCCATTTAAATGTAACATTTGCTCCAACCTGTGCCCATATTAGTAAAGAATAACCGCCTTTAATGTTTACTAAAAGTATTTCTCCAAGTCAGTGTACATTCTTTAACATAATTCAGGTCATGTTTATTCCTTACCACTTTGATAGTACTTTGAATCATGCGTCCATCGAAATCCCGTGCACAAGCCAAAATCGGTGAGTTTAATGTGCCCATCACGATCAATCAGGATATTGTCAGGTTTGATGTCACGGTGAATGAAGCCCATTTTATGGACACTTTCAACTGCACAGGTGAGCTCTGCTATGTAGAACTGAGCCAAATCTTCAGGGAAAACCTCTTTTCGGATGAGGAGGCTCATCATATCCCCACCTGGAATATAATCCATGACAAAGTACAGGTTGTCTTTGTCTTGGAAAGAGTAGTACAGGCGTACGACCCATTCATTATCTGCTTCTGCTAAGATGTCTCTCTCAGCCTTGACATGGGCTACTTGGTTACGTAATAACACATCTTTCTTTCGTAACGTTTTCATTGCATACAGCGCATTGGTATCCGTCTTTCTAGCTAAGCACACTTCCCCAAAGGCTCCGATTCCCAGAGTTTTGATCTTCACAAACATGGATTTCTCCATTTTGGCTCTCTTAAGTCGGATGTAGTTTGATTCCTTCTGACAAAGCATCTTTCTCATCTGGTCTTGGGCATCTGGAGACAAACCCACCTATTGAAAATGTAATAACATTTTTTAGAAGAACCTCCATAAATGACTCGGTTCTGGACACATATAACAAAAAAAAATGGCACTATTGTAAGTGCCAGTATTAGCAGTTTGCAATAGTTCAATGCTGGACCATAGTTCAATTTACATGACCATCAAGGCAGACATTCGTAATGCGCTTTATGAGATTAACATCTAGTAAAAGGTACAGTAAGTGCCAGTGTTAAAGGTTTTAGTACCATCATCAAGAAAAGGTCCATTGAATTCAAATTTTTTGAAAACTATATATATTAAAATAAGTATATTTCCTGTCTGTAAAAAAATGATGTTATAATCTGTTAAAAGGGTTGTCCATGCATACTCCCCCACGACATGAGGCATGGACAGACGCAACTAACTAGCATAGGACCCATGCAAAATACTCACTAGGTAATACAGCATCTGAGGCTACTGCACTTGAGAACGTGAAGCTGCACCTCTCCGACTACTGCTGGAGAGTATGCCTGGTAAACCCCTTTAATGATACCAGCTTGCGACCATGTAGAAATGCAGTTATGAAAAATGATCAGGTTTCTGCTAATGGAAGATAATCCAAAATCCCAGCAACAGAAAACATTATATCAGATAGTGGTCCTAGATCTAAGTGCCCAAACCACCAATAGCACTAGCCATGGATAACTCCCACCAAATTTATAAACATGCAAAAAAAACACAAAGATAAGGTGAGAAAGGGCCCCAGAGATCATATCAGCAAAGATATAGTAAGTCCCCAAGTGAGGTGTAAAAGTACAATCTGATGCGCGATCGCAACAGCCCCTGGAAGAAGCCCACACGAAACGCACGTCGGGTCGTAGTATGCGGCACCTTTGGCAGCTATGGGTAAGACTCATATGGGGTTATGACCTGGTGACATTTCAGCGAGGAACAGATTGTATTTTTGCACCAATGTCTCTTATTATTATTCTGTCATAATATTTTTGTCTATTCTTGTTAAAAATCTATGTGAAATTACTACGAATAAATATATTGAGTTGATTTTATCAATGTATTTCCACTCCGTTTTTCTGCTACTGGAAGTCAGGCACAGTGAACCTCATTTATTAGATTATTGTCAAGTGTCTGACTTCTGGCACAACCGCCAATCAGATGATTGAGGAGGTATGAATGGGATGTTAGCTAGCCGCTGGTATGTCAATCAGCCGAGTCATGGTGGTTGTAGGGGTCAGGAGTCACCCTGCCACAGATCTGATAGCGAAGGCCATTCCCAAGAATCAGCCATCAACATCATAGTCCGGGAAATTCAATTTGAGCAGATTCCTTCCACTGTAAGAAACCGGACACATTTTTTCTAAAAAGTTTTGCTTATAAACTTTGTGTATCTGTGCAGAAAACAGATTTCTGTATGGTCACACTTGCCATTTCTATAGGCAACTTTTATCCAGCATCAATACAATCCCCAAATAAGACGATTTAAAACTAAAATTGAGAAATGTGAAGGTAAAAAAAAAAAAAAAAAAAAAAAATTCTTTCGTAAAATTCATACATATGAGTATGCATACAAATGAGTAGTTGTTACATGGTTGTGCAAAATAAACATAGCCACAAGCATACAAGACTGAGTTTTTAAGGCTTGAAGTTACATGTGCAGGGGATCTGTGACATGGTCAACCTCATGCATACATTACTATCACGTAGGATACACATGCAGCAGCCTAGGAAGGTCATGCACCATGGCGCTGACATTTACTTGCCTACCCAGTAATGGAGGCTTGAAGAGCTCAGCCAAGCTCCAACCTTATCTGTTAGTGTGTGGGGAAGAGGAAAAGAGATATAGAAAATCTAAGAGCAGACAAACATTCAAGAAGAAAAAGTAGTGAAATCATCAAATAAATGAAAAATGGTAACTGTATTTTCAAATAACTATTCAACAGAAGCTGCCGTGTGTGTACATGAGGAGTAACACCATTTTTCTCACCATTTTATGACTTCTATCCTGCAACTTCACCAGTTTTCCCCCTACAGCCTCAATCTCTTAATTTGCAATCCTTCCGAAATGATGGGAGGTTCCAAGCTGCTATGATCCCCATCATATACAGGGATGGATTCCTGCTCTTCATTCATATTGTAGCATACAGAAATTAAAACATGGAGGAAAACACAATAATAATAATGTAGCAAAGCTGAGCTGTCTGGACATGAATGTGCTCTGAGGTGAAAAATTCATCACAATCTTTGTGTTTTCCTCTGCCTGTTTCCTCTCCCTGCAGCTCATTCTTCCACTCTACATACAATATCATGGGCTGTGTCACATGACACCCACCCCAGTGCGCCTGTAGTCCGTCTAGTCTGAACAAGATGGATTTGTCTTAATTTTCAGAAAGGATGTGAAGTTTCTCATAAGTGTGGAATGAAACAGATTTATCTGATAAATATTATAAAGTTTCTTATAGTTCATTTACTTGTATTACTGATTTTTGCAAAGTTTGTTGAAAGTACAGTTTCCTTATTAAAATAAAGAGTAATAATGCTACAAAATCTAAAAAAAATACTGCCATCATTTAAATAAACAAATTGTGCATACTACCCAAACACAAAGTACAGTCCTGTCCAAAAGTTTGAGGCCTTTTAGGGTATGTGCACACGCTGCGGATTCTGCTGCGTTTCCGCAGCGTTTTTGGCTCTGCAGAAACGCAGCAGATTTTGCTGCGTTGTACAGTACCTTTATTTCCTATGGAAATAAAAAAAAGCTGTGCACATGCTGCGTTTTTTTCCGCGCGGTTTTGCTGCGGTTTACAATCCGCAGCATGTCAATTGTTTGGTGCAGAAACGCTGCGGTTTTAACACCTCATCCATTATGAGGTGTAAATCCGCAGGGCAAAACCGCAGAAAAAACGCAGATAATCCGCAGATAATCAACAGAAAAACCGCAGCACTTTGTCCTGCGGATTTCCTGCGGTTTTCTCTACAAAATCCGCAGAGACTAAAAACTACGTGGGAACATACCCTTAGTCAGATATTTCTATGGTTTCTGAAGTACAGTTATAAGGATTTCATAGGTTTTACACTTTTATTATCAAGTCCATCAAGTTTATGCAAAGACTCAATATTTAGTGTTGACCCTTATTTTTTTTAAGACAATTTGCCCTGACATGTCGGTTATCTGTCTCTGGGCCAAATCCTGACTGATGGCAACCAATTCTTGCCTAATCAGTGCTAGATGCTTACCACAATTTGTTTATTTGTCCACCTGTTTTTGAGGATTGGGCACATGTCCTCAATGGGCTTGAGATCTGGAGAGTTTCCTGGCTGTGGGGACCCAACATTTCAAAGCATTGTTCATGGGGCATTGTTTTGGGGAAAAATTGTGAGTGAGCCAACACATGAATGGGCTCAGGTTTCTTTACTGTTGGCATGACACAGAACTCATGGTAGCACTCACTTTTTCTTCTCCGGACATTTATTCCAACAGACGTACCAAACAGCCTGAAGGGGTTTTATCAGAGAAAACAACTACTCCTCAGCACTCAACATAAATAGGAAAAAACTCTGCACTCAGAGGTTGAGAAGTAGAATAGTGAAATATTTTAATCAGACAATCCAATTGCACAAAATACTAATGTTTCGGTCCTAGATCCTCGACTTTCATCACAAGGCAACTGTGTGAAACATAAAAACCCCAAGTGGTAAGTGGCTTACTGAACAAAATGTTGACATTTTTTGGTCCATGATCATAAAATTCCCCAAATCTCTGCCCACTGAGAATCTGTGGTCAATCCTACAAACAAAAATACACAAATTATGATGAACTCCAAGCACGGATTAGACAAGACAGTGTTGACATCAATTAGGATTTGGCCCAGAGGCCAAAATCCTAAATGGCAGGGCTTATTGCAAAACTCTTGAAAAATAAGGGTCAACACAGTAAAACTATATGCACAGGTTGATTATTTTCAGTAGATGTTTCTGCAGCAAAAACTAGAGAGTGTTGGCAAGAAAAACCCTGCTTAACCCCCAGATGTATTTTCTTTTTTGTGTTTTCATTTTTTGCTCCCCTTCTTCCCAGAGTCATAGCTTCTTTTTATTTTTCGGTCAAAATGGCCGTGAGGGCTTGTTTTTTGCGGGACGAGTTGTACTTTTGAACAACGCCACTGGTTTTAACATATCGTGCACTGTAAAACAGCAAAAAAAAAAAAAATCCAGGTGCGGTGAAATTGGAAAACAAAGTGCAATCCATCCCACAGGTTTGGGTTTTTTTTTTTTTACCATGTTCACTAAATGCTAAAACTGACCTGCCATTATGATTCTCCAGGTCATTACGAGTTCATAGACACCAAAAATGTATAGGTTCTTTTTTATTTAACCCCTTCCTGACATCCGACGTACTATCCCGTCCATGGGACCCGGGCCCCTATGCCCATGGACGGGATAGTACATCTACCGCGATCAGTGGCGCCCACATGGTGAGCGCCGCTGATCGCGGCCGAGTGTCAGCTGATTATCACAGCTAACACCCGGCACAATGTGTCAGGGGCAGTCACGGACCGCCCCCGACACGTTAACCCCTTGAACACCGCGATCAAACATGATCGCGGTGTACCGGGGGTTAAAGGGAAGCATCGGCAGGGAGGGGGGCTCCCTCCGTGCTTCCCTGAGCCCCCCACAGCAGCGCAATGTGCAGCGCTGCTGCCGGGGGCTCCTTTCCTGCAGGCCCCCGAATCCAAGATGGCGACGGGGGCCTTCGGGGGCCTGCAGGAAGCTGGCTTCCTCAGTGCCTGCAAAGCGCAGGCATGAGGAAGCCTTGTGCACTGCCTGTGACAGATCGCTGATCTGTCACAGTGATCTGTGATGTGACAGATCAGCGATCTGTCACAGGACAGTGATGTCCCACCTGGGACTATTTAATAAAGTAAAAAAAAATAAAAATAAAGTGTTAAAATAATAATAAAAAAAAAAAAAACCAATAAAAGTACACATTAGGTATCGCCGCGTCCGTAACGACCTGCCCTATAAAACTGTCCCATTAGTTAACCCCTTTAGCGAACCCCTTAAAAAATAAAAAACGAAGCAAAAAATAATGATTTATTATCATATCGCCAAACAAAAAGTGTAATAACGCGCGATCAAAAAGACGCACATCCATGGTACCGCTGAAAACGTCATCTTGTCCCGCAAAAAACGAGCCGCCACACAGCATCATCACCGAAAAAATAAAAAAGTTATAGCTCGCAGAATAAAGCGATGCAAAAATAATTATTTTTTTATATAAAATAGTTTTCATTGCATAAAACCGACAAAACATAAAAAAACGACCTAAATGAGGTATCGCTGTAACCGTACTGACCCGAAGAATAAAACCGCTTTATCAAGTTTACCGCAAGCGGAACGGTGTAAACGCACCCCCCCCAAAAAGAAATTCATGAAACACTGGTTTTTGTTCATTCTGCGTCCCAAAAAATCGGAATAAAAAGCGATCAAAAAATGTCACGTGCCCGAAAATGGTACCAATAAAAACGTCAACTCATCCCGCAAAAAATAAGAACTCACATGACTCGGTGGATCAAAATACGGAAAAATTATAGCTCTCAATATGTGGTGATGCAAAAACTATTTTTACAATAAAAAGCGTCTTTTAGCGTGCGACAGCCGCCAAACATAAAAACCGCCATAAATAGTAAATCAAACCCCCCGTTATCACCCCCTTAGTTAGGGAAAAATAAAATAAAAAAAAATGTATTTATTTCCATTTTTCCATTACGGTTAGGGTTAGGGCTGAGATTAGGGTTAGGGGTGTGTTGGGGTTTGAGTTGGAGTTAGAATTGGGGGTTTCCACTGTTTGGGCACATCAGGGGCTCTCCAAATGCAACATGGCGTCTTATCTCAATTCCAGCCAATTCTGAGTTGAAAAAGTCAAATGGTGCTACTTCCCTTCCAAGCTCTGACATGCGCCCAAACAGTGTTTTACCACCACATATAGGGTATCAGCCTACTCAGGACAAATTGCAAAACAATTTTTGGGGTCCAATTTCTCCTGTTACCCTTAGGAAAATAAAAAATTGGGGGCAAAAATATCATTTTTGTGGAAAAAAAAGATTTTTTTATTTTCACGTCCGAGCGTTATAAAATTCTGTGAAGCACTTGGGGGTTCAAAGTGCTCACCACACATCTAGATAAGTTCCGTGGGGGGTCTAGTGTCCAAAATGGGGTCACTTGTGGGGGGGTTTCCACTGTTTAGGTACATTAGGGGCTCTCCAAATGCAACATGACACCCGGAGAACATTCCCTCAAAGTCTGCATTCCAAAACGTCACTACTTCCCTTCCGAGCCCCGGCGTGTGTCCATACAGTAGTTTTCTCCCACATATGGGGCGTCAGCGTAGTCAGAACAAATTGGACAACAACTTTTGGGGTTCAATTTCTCCTGTTACCCTTGGGAAAATAAAAAAATGGTGACTAAAAGATCATGTTTGTGGAAAAAATACGAATTTTTTATTTTCACACCCGGGCGTTATAAACTTCTGTGAAGCACTGGGGGGTTCAAAGTTCTCACCACACATCTAGATAAGTTCCTTGGGGGGTCTAGTTTACAAAATGGTGTCATTTGTGGGGGGTTTCCACTGTTTAGGTACATCAGGGGTTTTCCAATCGCGACATGGTGTCCGATCTCAATTCCAGCCAAAAACGTCAAATGGCGCTGCTTCCCTTCCGAGCTCTGCCATGCGCCCAAATAGTGGTTTACCCCCACATGTGGGGTATCAGTGTACTCAGGACAAATTGCACAATAACTTTTAGGGTCCTGTTACCCTTGGGAAAATAAAAATTGGGGTGAAAAGATAATTTTTGTGGAAAAAATATGATTTTTTAATTGTACCGCTGTACGTTATAAACTTCTGTAAAGCCCTTGTGGGTTCAAAGTTCTCACCACATATCTAGATAAGTTCCTTGGGGGGGGGTCTAGTTTCCAAAATGGGGTCACTTGTAGGGGGTTTCCACTGTTTAGGTACATCAGGGACTCTCCAAACGTGACGACGTCCGATCTGAATTCCAGACAATTTTGCATTGAAAAAGTCAAACGGCGCTCCTTCCATTCTGAGCTCTGCCATGCGCCGAAACAGTCGTTCCCCCCCACATATCAGGTATCAGCGTACTCAGAACAAATTGCACAATAACTTTTGCAGTCCAATTTCTCCTGTTACCCTTGGTAAAATAAAAAAAATTGAAACTGAAGTCCTTTTTTTGTGAAAAAAAGTTAGATGTTCATTTTTTTTTAAATATTCAAAAAAATTCCTGTGACGCACCTAAAGGGTTAATAAACTTCTTGAATGTGGTTTTGAGCACCTTAAGGGGTGCAGTTTTTAGAATGGTGTCACTTTTGGGTATTTTCTATCATATAGACCCCTCAAAGTGGCTTCAAATGTGATGTGGTCCGTAAAAATAAAATGGTGTTGTAAAAATGAGAAATCGCTGGTCAACTTTTAACCCTTATAACTTCCTAACAAAAAAAAATTTTGGTTCCAAAATTGTGCTGATGTAAAGTAAACATGTGGGAAATGTTAGTTATCAAGTTTTTTGGGTGCCATATCTCTGTGATTTAAGGGCATAAAAATTCAAAGTTGGAAAATTGCGAAATTTTCAAAATTTTCGCCAAATTTCCATTTTTATCACAAATAAACGTAAATTATTTGAATGAAATTTTACCACTAACATGAAGTACAATATGTCACGAGAAAACAATGTCAGAACCACCGGGATCCATGGAAGCGTTCCAGAGTTATGACCTCATAAAGGTACAGTGGTCAGAATTGTAAAAATTGGCCCAGTCATGAACGTGCAAACCACCCTTGGGGGTGAAGGGGTTAAGTGATGGAAAAATGTTCCGAAGTTTGTTAAAAAAATAAATATTGTGCCATTATCCGATACACATAGCATCCAGGGCTGTGGAGTCGGTAAGCCAAACCTGTGACTCCGACTCCTCAATTTCCCTTACACCGACTCCAACTCCACGACTCCGACACATATTGCTTATATTTAAGGCCTGTTTCACACTTCCGATTTTGTGTCCGCCAAACGGATCCGTTTCCGTTTTTTTGACGGAAACTGATGCAAACGGATCCGTTTTTAAAAAAACGGATCCGTTTTTTTGACGGATCCGCGGTAACCGCTAATGGAAGTCTATGGGACAAAAAAAACGGATCCTGCAAAAAATGGCGGATCCGTTTTTTTACGGAAACCAACGGATTTTGACGGATTTGAAAAAACGGAAGTGTGAAACAGGCCTAAGTGAAAAATTTATTGTAGTACAATGTGAACCTCAGACATTTAATCATTTTTATGATCCAATAATCAAGATATTTAGATAGAACAGAATATATATTGGTGTACTACCCGGTTTTCATTCTTTTTGGTACAGATACGATATGGATAGACAGATATGGATAGATAGAGCAGATTTCTAATCTGCTTTTGCTATTGAAAACATTATCTATTAGCTCAAAAACCTTTCAGGTGATGCAGTTTTTTAAAAAGATGATCTGCTTTTGCAGCTGAAAAACGTATCCTCAAAAAACACAGGAAAAACGCTGTGTGTGAATGTAGCCTTAGATCAGGAATAGAACAGTCATTTATAGGACATTTCATAACTTTCCCAAATTCCTATGAAAAAATATTCAGCACATTCTGCATTGAACTACTGTACCCAATTTATTATATATTTTAGGAGTCGGAGTCGGTCCATTTTATACCGACTCCAACTCCGACTCCACCAAAATGAGCACCGACTCCGACTCCGACTCCACGACTCCGACTCCACAGCCCTGATAGCATCAGCATCTCCATTTTTCATGATCTCAGGTTGGTTGAGGGCTTAGTGTGCCGAGCTGATGTTTTTAATGATATCATTTTGGTGCAGATACAATCTTTTGATCGCCTGTTATTGCATTTTAATGTGGCGACTTAAAACCGTAATTCTGGCGTTTTGATTTTTTCTTGTTACACCGTTTAGAGATCAGGTTAATTCTTTTTTTATATTGATAGATTGGTCGATTCTGAACACGGCAATCTAATATATAAAGCTCAAGTGTGTGTATGTATGTGTGCCCATATACCCGGCAAAGATATCCTCCATCCCATAGTCCAGCGGCGGGGCTTGCAACCTATGATGACATCAGCGTCGCCATGGCAACCATTATGACATCATAATGAGGGGCTGGGCTTGGCACGCACACACTTTTTCCCCAGTATGTAGATCGTGGCATTGTGACATCATGTGACACGAGCGCCGATGGGTGGGGTTTGTGGCGCGCTTCCAGAGAGAGCATGTTAAGTGCCGCTGTCAGAGATTGACAGCGGCATGTAACATATTAACAGCAGTGGCAAGTGTCGGAAAACATGCGGGCTTAGGCTAGTTTCACACTTGCTTTTTTTTGCAGCGCGTTTTCCCCGCAAAAAAACGCATTGAAAAAACGCATACATAAGCATACAACTGCTGCGTTTTTTTCAAGCATTTTTATGAGCATGCATGAAAAAAAACGCAGCGTTTTTATGCGTTTGTATGCGTTTTTAGTGCGTTTTTACCGCGTTTGCGTTTTTTTCCAACATTTTTAGGTGGCCCCTCACACTACCCAAACCATGACTTTACTAACCCTAACCCTGACCCTAACCCTAACCCTGACCCTAACCCTGACCCTAACCCTTAACCAAATCATACTTAACCCTAACCCAAACCCTAACTAACCCTAACCCTGACCCTGACCCTAACCCTTAACAAAACCATACTTAACCCTAACCCTGACCCTAACCCTAACCCTGACCCTAACCCTTAACCAAACCATACTTAACCCTAATCCTGACCCTAACCCTGACCCTAACCCTGACCCTAACCCTTAACAAAACCATACTTAACCCTAATCCTGACCCTAACCCTGACCCTAATCCTTAACAAAACCATACTTAACCCTAACCCTGACCCTAACCCTGACCCTAACCCTAACCCTGACCCTAACCCTGACCCTAACCCTTAACAAAACCATACTTAACCCTAACCCTGACCCTAACCCTGACCCTAACCTTTAACCAAACCATACTTAACCCTAACCCTGACCCTAACCCTTAACCAAACCATACTTAACCCTAACCCTGACCCTGACCCTAACCCTTAACAAAACCATACTTAACCCTAATCCTGACCCTAACCCTGACCCTAATCCTTAACAAAACCATACTTAACCCTAATCCTGACCCTAACCCTGACCCTAACCCTGACCCTAACCCTTAACAAAACCATACTTAACCCTAATCCTGACCCTAACCCTGACCCTAACCCTTAACCAAACCATACTTAACCCTAACCCTGACCCAAACCCCAACCCTAACCCTGACCCTGACCCTAACCCTAAACCCCCTTAACTAACCCTAACTCTAACCCAAACCCCTAAATTCCATGGTTAACAAAAAAAAACGCATATGCAAAAAAACGCATACATGAGCATGCCAGTGCGCACATATGCGCATCCATAGGCTATAATGGCCATTTTTAGCGCAAAACGTGCGCATATGTGCGCATGCGCTTTTTTGCAGGGCCAAAAAATGCAACATGCTGCGTCTGGAAAATACCAACGCACACCCCAAAAAAACGCAGCGCATGAAAATCGCATACATGCGCTTACCAGCGCGCAGGTATGCGCACCCATGTTAAATATAGGGGAAAAAACGCATGCGCAGGTATGCGTTTTTTTCCAGCGCTAAAAAACGCAAATGTGAAACCAGCCTTAGTGCTTGGGCCCGCATGGAGTGCGGAAACACAACCTATGGCACACTTTTAGTCTTGAAGGGGTTAAAAAAAAGTAGAACAATAAAAAATGAAGGTCATCTCCCTTTTCCCAGTTTAAAAATAAATACAAAATAAACCAATGCTACAATTGCTCTTTTTTGATCTCCATAAAAATATTCAATTATTGTTTGTACCCCACAAATATTGCAATAGAACCATCAGATCGCCGAGCTGAAAACAAGCCCCCACACAGTTATATCAACCCCCAAATTTACAGAGCTCAGAAAATGACGACACAAAATAGCAATTTTTTTTAATACAAAAAAAATGATTTTTTTTTTTTAGATTTTAGGGAGCGTTCATGAAGATTGACAGTTCAGACAAGCATGGTAGCGCACTTCCAGGCTACTTGAAGAGACAACCTGGACTATACAACATGGAAGAACTGCAGGTAGGATCCATCTATATGGCCGTCTTCAGAATGACGTGAGCAGGCTGTTCAGCATAGAGATTACTCATACTGTGCACTCATTGCCTAGTACCAGGCTGGGACTGCAGGCATCAATGTGGACACTATAACATTAAAAATCCCTCTGTTCTTGCCCAATCCTCTGACTAAAACCCCATGCTCAAGATCATATTTGTGGCACGCATCCGCACCGTCGCAGCTACAGCCACAAAATTTGGCACAGTCACACGTCTGGACCCCGAGAGCGTCATAGGCTATGTTGTGAGGCAAAATTTTAACCCCGCACGTTCCAATTCACCAAACAATTTTGCCCCTATCTACATACTGGGGAAAAAGTGTGTGCATGTCAAGCCCCGCCCCTCATGATGTCATAATGCCCCTATTTACATACTGGGGAAACAGTGTGTGTGCGCGTCAAGCCACGCCCCTCATTATGATGTCACAATGGTTGCCATGGCGACGCTGATGTCATCATAGGTTGCAAGCCCCGCCGCTCATTATGTAATAATAGTTGACTATGGAATGAAGGATGTGTGACGGGTATATGGGCACTCTACTATGGAATGGAGGATGTGTGATGGGTATATGGGCACAGGACTATGGGATGGAGGATATGTATGACGGGTATATGGGCACGGAACTATGGGATGGCGGATATGTATATGGGCACAGGACTATGGGATGGAGGATGTGTGATGGGTATATGGGCATGGGACTATGGGATGGCGAATATGTATGATGGGTATATGGGCATGGGACTATGGGATGGTGAATATGTATGATGGGTATATGGGCATGTGACTATGGAATGGAGGATGTGTGATGGGTATATGGGCACTCGACTATGGGATGGTGGATATGTATGATGGGTATATGGGCACGGGACTATGGGATGGAGCATAATTATAATTTGCTATAACTAACCACAGTTAGTTACTATGCCCGGGCAGCTAGTACCAAATAGGATCAGGGGTCTGCAATCCTTTAAAGTTACCAACCTCTCTGGTTTTCTGTGGCTTAGCTTGTTTTTCCTCCTCGGTGACTCATTCATAACAGAATCCTATCCACACAACTAGCAGTAGCCGTGGAGCGTACCTACGATGATCCTAGACGCCTCGTCACAGCCGGAGAACTAAATAAGCCTAAAGCAAGAAAAGGGGAAGTCTAAACTGCCCCAGAGCAGACCCCAAATCAATAGACAGCCCCCAAACATGTATTGTCGGTAAGACCAGATGAAAACACAAACACAGATAGAAAAAATAGGCTGAGAAAACGATGGGGCCCACACTAACTAGAAAGGACAGGAAAGGAAAGATGCTGTCTGCAATCACGCACAAAGCCCTGCCAAAAAATGTCCAACACTTTCTGGTAACAAAAACCCTGAAGTCACTAGACTTCAATTCCCTATATCAGCACTCTGGTATATTCTGAAGACAGAGCAAAAAGAGACCAATCTGATCAGGGACAAAAAGCAAACTGGCATAAACAGAGATATAAGAATGGAAATTCAGCACAGCCCCAGCAGGGCTGGCTGACCACAAAAACTGAGTAAACCAGACCAAATCTCATGTGAAAAAATAGTAGAGCACACTTAGCTTGAGAAGGCAGGAACAGAACTGGAAACCAGAACCTCAGGGCAGGAAAAAAATCACCAGCACAAAATTAGTGAGTCGGCTGTCTTAAATCCAGTCAGACTCCTGATGTCCACTCACAGTCCTCCTCCTCAGGTGGCAGGTCTCTGCCATTTAGATCAGCTTCATTACCTACTGTCACCACTAGAGGGAGCCCGGATGGAGAACTCACGACTCCTCTGTCAACACAGCCAGCTCCACCACCCTCACCAGAAGCCAGAGGTAAACCAGAAAATGAGTTCACAACAGGTCCCTATGGGAGACTAGAAGCTGCAGTACTTCGATTGGTTCTGATACACATAGGAGTTTATCAGATCGCCTACATATAGTAGAATTGCTCACATGCGATGATGGCCAACAATTGGGCGGCGCTCATAGCAATCCGGCAGTGACAACCATGGAGGTCTGCTGGAGACCTCTGGTTGTCATACCAACCCATCGGTGACCCACGGTCATGTGATACGGGCGCCCATGGGCGGGATTTCCGGGGCGCTTGCTGGAAGCGCGAGTTAAATGCCGCCATCAGTGATAGACAACGGCATTTATCAAGTTAACAGCCACGGTGTCTCGCGATTCCACCAGCGGCTGTTAGAGGCACATGTCAGCTGTTCAAAATAGATGACATGTGCCGCAAAGATGTGGGCTCAGCGCCGGAAGACAACATCAAAGGGAGGGAGTATGATATCGGCATACTATCATGCCTGATGTCGGAAAGGGGTTAAAATATGCGCTTTGTGTGTATTTTTGCTGCATTTTTTCCTATTCAATTGAATGGGTGTAAAACAGTGCAAGAATTGAAATGCTGCAGATTGGAAGAAATGCTCAGATGGTTCAAAACTGCAAAGAAAAACATGCAGAATTTGCATGAGATTTTAGAAATCTCATTCACTTTGCTGGTACTGTAAAATTATGCATTTTTCTTGTAGCAAAAATGTGCTGAAAAAAAATGCAACCTTTCAACAAGCCTTAATTGTACTTCAGTAACCATAGAAATATCAGACTGAAAGATCTACTAACACTGCAGCAAAACTTTGTGAAAACCAAAATATTATATTTCCGTTGTGAACATCCAGGTATCATAATAAAATACAGAACAATCCTTACTTTCAAGCTTCCTGTGTCAAGTCTATACAAGAGTAGGATTGCACAAACGATTGTAACAATAAAAACACAACAGACGACCATAGACATTGGATAGTTGTTGCTCGGTTTCATCAGAAATCTATCATATACAATTGCAACCTCTTCAGACTTCAATATGCCCAATATATGTGCCCCACTTTTAGGCTCATATTTGTCCACCTTAAAGAGGACCTGTCACCAAGTCAAAAGTGGACAGGTATTGCTCCTATTATATGCCCGCTGCTCCTGAGTAGTTTGTTTTTTTTCTTTTTCCCTTTTAACACCTTAACGACCAGGAGTATTTCGGTTTCTGAACTTCCGTTTTTTGCTCCCTTTCTTTCCAGACCGATAACATTTTTATTTTTTGGTTAATATGGCCATGTGAGGGCTTGTTTTTTTGCGGGACAAGTTGTACTTTAACCCCTTCCTGACATCAGACGTACTATCCTGTCCATGGGACCCGGGCCCCTATGCCCATGGACGGGATAGTACGTGTCAGCGATAAGCGGCGCCCACGTGGCGAGCGCCGCTGATCGCGGCCGGGTGTCAGCTAATTATCACAGCTGACACCCGGCACAATGTGTCAGGGCAGTCACGAACCGCCCTCGACACGTTAACCCCTTGCACACCACGATCAAACATGATCGCGGTGTACCGGGGGTTAAAGGGAAGCATCGGCAGGGAGGGGGCTCCCTCCGTGCTTCCCTGAGCCCCCCACGACAGCGCAATGTGCAGCGCTGCTGTGGGGGGCTCCTTCCCTGCAGGCCCCCGAATCCAAGATGGCGACGGGGGCCTTCGGGGGCCTGCAGGGAGTCGGCTTCCTCAGTGCCTGCAAAGCGCAGGCATGAGGAAGTCTGCAGCAGTGCCTGTGACAGATCGCTGATCTGTCACAGTGATCTGTGATGTGACAGATCAGCGATCTGTCACAGGACAGTGATGTCCCACCTGGGACTATGTAATAAAGTTAAAAAAAAAAAAAAAAAAGTGTTAAAATAATTTTTTAAAAAGAATCGCCAAATAAATTAGAAAAAAAAAATTTCCCAATAAATCCATTTTTTGGAAATAAAAAAACAAAAAACAATAAAAGTACACATATTAGGCATCGCCGCGTCCGTAACGACCTGCCCTATAAAACTGTCCCATTAGTTAACCCCTTTAGCGAACTTCTTAAAAAATAAAAAACGAAGCAAAAAAAAAAAAAGATTTATTATCATACCGCCAAACAAAAAGTGCAATAACACGCGATCAAAAAGATGCACATCCATGGTACCGCTGAAAACGTCATCTTGTCCCGCAAAAAACGAGCCGCCACACAGCACCATCAGCGAAAAAATAAAAAAGTTATAGCTCGCAGAATAAAGCGATGCAAAAATAATTATTTTTTTATATAAAATAGTTTTCATTGCATAAAACCGACAAAACATAAAAAAACGACCTAAATGAGGTATCGCTGTAACCGTACTGACCCGAAGAATAAAATAGCTTTATCAATTTTCCTGCTCGTGGAACGGTGTAAACGCACCCCCCCCCCCCAAAGAAATTCATGAAACGCTGGTTTTTGTTCATTCTGCGTCCCAAAAATCGGAATAAAAAGCGATCAAAAAAGTCACGTGCCCGAAAAGGGTACCAATAAAAACGTCAACTCGTCCCGCAAAAAATAAGACCTTACATGACTCGGTGGATCAAAATACGGAAAAATTATAGCTCTCAATATGTGGTGATGCAAAAACTATTTTTACAATAAAAAGCGTCTTTTAGCGTATGACAGCTGCCAAATATAAAAACCCGCCATAAATCGTAAATCAAACCCCCCGTTATCACCCCCTTAGTAAGGGAAAAATAATACAATTAAAAGAAAATTTATTTCCATTTTCCCATTAGGGTTAGGGCCAGGGCTAGGGTTAGGGCTAGGGGTGTGTTGGCGTTAGGGTTGGAGGTTTCCACTGCTTGGGCACATCAGGTGCTCTCCAAATGCAACATGGCATCTGATCTCAATTCCAGCCAATTCTGAGTTGAAAAAGTCAAATGGTGCTCCTTCCCTTCCAAGCTCTGCCATGCGCCCAGTGTTTTACCCCCACATGTAGGGTATTAGCCTACTCAGGACAAATTGCAAAACAACTTTTGGGGTCCAATTTCTCCAGTTACCGTTAGGAAAATAAAAAATTGGGGGCAAAAATATCATTTTTGTGGAAAAAAAATGATTTTTTTATTTTCACGCCCGGGATATATAAACTTCTGTGAAGCACTTGGGGGTTCAAAGTGCTCACCACACATCTAGATAAGGTCCGTGGGGGATCTAGTGTCCAAAATGGGGTCACTTGTGGGGAGTTTCATTAGTTTAGGTACATCAAGGGCTCTCCAAAGGCAACATGACACCCGCAGACCATTCCATCAAAGTCTGCATTCCAAAACGTCACCACTTCCCTTCCGAGCCCCAACATGTGCCCATACAGTAGTTTTCTCCCACATATGGGGTGTCAGCGTACTCAGCACAAATTGGACAACAACTTTTGGGGTCCAATTTCTCCTGTTACCCTTGGGAAAATAAAAAAATTGGGGACTAATTGATCATGTTTGTGGAAAAAATACAAATTTTTTATTTTCACGCCCGGGCATTATAAACTTCTGTGAAGCACTGGAGGGGTCAAAGTGTTCACCACACATCTAGATAAGTTCCTTGGGGGGTCTAGTTTCCAAAATGGTGTCATTTGTGGGGGGTTTCCACTGTTTTGGTACATCAGGGCCTTTCCAAACGCGACATGGTGTCCGATCTCAATTCCAGCCAAAAACGTCAAATGGTGCTGCTTCCCTTCCGAGCTCTGCCATGCGCCCAAATAGTGGTTTACCCCCACATGTGGGGTATCAGCGTACTCAGGACAAATTACACAATAACTTTTAGTGTCCTGTTACCATTGGGAAAATAAAAATTGGGGGTGAAAAGATCATTTTTGTGGAAAAAATATGATTTTTTTTTAATTTTACCACTGTATGTTATAAATTTCTGTGAAGCCCTTGTGGGTTCAAAGTTCTCACCACATATCTACAAAAGTTCCTTGGGGGGGGTCTAGTTTCCAAAACTGGGTCACTTGTGGGGGGTTTCCACTGTTTAGGTACATCAGGGGCTCTCCAAACGTGACATGGCGTCCGATCTGAATTCCAGCCAATTTTGCATTGAAAAAGTCAAACGGCGCTCCTTCCCTTCTAAGCTCTGCCATGCGCCGAAACAGTGGTTCCCCCCCAACATATCAGGTATCAGCATACTCAGGAAAAACTGCACAATAACTTTTGCAGTCCAATTTCTCCTGTTACCCTTGGTAAAATAAAAAAAATTGAAACTGAAGTTTTTTTTTGTGAAAAAAGTTAGATGTTCATTTTTTTTTTTTAAATATTCAAAAAATTCCTGTGACGCACCTAAAGGGTTAATAAACTTCTTGAATGTGGTTTTGAGCACCTTAAGGGGTGCAGTTTTTAGAATGGTGTCACTTTTGGGTATTTTCTATCATATAGACCCCTCAAAGTGGCTTTAAATGTGATGTGGTCCGTAAAAATAAAATGGTGTTGCAAAAATGAGAAATCGCTGGTCAATTTTTAACCATTATAGCTTCCTAACAAAAAAAAATTTTGGTTCCAAAATTGTGCTGATGTAAAGTAAACATATGTGAAATGTTACTTATCAAGTTTTTTGTGTGCCGTATCTGTGATTTAAGGGCATAAAAATTCAAAGTTGGAAAATGGCGAAATTTTCGCCAAATTTCCGTTTATTTCACAAATAAATGCAAGTTATTTGAATGAAATTTTACCACTAACATGAAGTACAATATGTCACGAGAAAATGTCAGAATCACCGGGATCCATGGAAGCGTTTCAGTTATTACCTCATAAAGGGACAGGGGTCAGAATTGTAAAAATTGGCCCGGTCATGAACGCGCAAACCACCCTTGGGGGTGAAAGTGTTAAAAAAAAGCGCCATTTTCCGAGACCTGTAGCATCTCCATTTCTCGTGATCTGGAGCTGGGTGAGGGCTTATTTTTTGCGCGCCGAGCTGACGTTTTTAATTACCGTATATACTTGTGTATAAGCCGAGATTTTCAGGCCATTTTTTGGGGCTGAAAGTCCCCCCCTCGGCTTATACGTGAGTCACATACTGGGGTCGGCGGGGGAGGGGGAGTGGGGGTGTCAGAGACCATACTCACCCCCTCCTGGCACGGTCTCTTCAGCCCCTGCTTCCCTCATGATCTCGGCGTCCCAACTGTTCCTGCATTCAGCGGTCACGTGGTACCGCTCATTAAACTCATGAATATGCACATATTTAATGAGCGGTACCACGTGACCGCAGAATGCAGGAACAGCTGGAATGCCGAGATCATGCGGGAAGAAGCAGGGGCTGAAGAGACTGTAGCCAGGAGGGGGGTGAGTATGACGGGGGGAGGACGGGGAGCAGAACATCATTTACCGGTCCCCGTTCCATTGCTGTCTCCTGGGTCACCTACACCACCTGGCCCCCAGCGACGGAGAGGTGAGTGTAAATTTTTATATATATATGGGCACTCGACTATGGGATGGAGGATAGGTATGTTGGGTATATGGGCACGGGACTATGGGATGGAGGATAATTATAATTTGTTATAACTATCCACAGTTAGTTACTATGCCTGGGCAGTGCCGGGCTCTTCAGCTAGTGTGTGTATGTATATATATATATATATATATATATATATATATATATATATATATATATATATATATATATATATATATATATATATACACACACATACACTAGCTGAAGAGCCCGGCACTGCCCAGGCATAGTAACTAACTGTGGATAGTTATAACAAATTATAATTATCCTCCATCCCATAGTCCCGTGCCCATATACCCAACATACCTATCCTCCATCCCATAGTCGAGTGCCCATATACCCACACATCCTTCATCTCATAGTGCAATGCCCATATACCCATCATACACATCCTCCGTCCCATAGTCCCATGCCCATATACCCATCATACATATTCGCCATCCCATAGTCGAGTGCCCATATACCCACACATCCTTCATCTCATAGTCCAATGCCCATATACCCATCATACATATCCTCCATCCCATAGTCCCGTGCCCATATACCCATCATACATATCCTCCATCCCATATTCCAGTGCCCATATACCCATCACACATCCTCCATCTCATAGTCAACCATTATGACATCATAATGAGCGGCAGGGCTTGCAACCTTTGACGACATCAGCGTCGCCATGGCAACCATTGTGACATCATAATGAGGGGCGGGGCTTGATACGCACACACTGTTTCCCCATTATGTAGATAGGGGCATTGACATCATAATGAGGGGCGGGGCTTGACGCGCACACACTTTTTCCCCAGTATGTAGATAGGGGCAAAATTGTTTGGCAAATTGGAACGCGCGGGGTTAAATGTTCCGTGTGACTGTGCCAAATTTTGTGGCTGTAGCAGCGACGGTGCGGATGCCTATCCCGGACATACACACACCCACATACATACATACATTATATATATATATATATATATATATATATATATATATATATATATATATATATATATATATATATATATATATATATATATATATATCTCAGCAGCAGCATATGGGGGGTATTTTATATATGGAGCTTCTACTTGGGCCACCATTAACCCTTGTGCAGCATATGGGGGGTATTTATGTATGGAGCATTTTCTTGGGCCACCATTAACCCTTGTGCAGAATTTTATGGGGGTATTTATCTATGGAGTATCTTTTTGGACCACCATTAACCATTGTGCAGCACCACCCTCGGCTTATACATGGGTCAATAAGTTTTCTGTGGCAAAATTAGGGGGTCGGCTTATACTCAGGTCGGCTTATACACAAGTATATACGATATACCATTTTGGTGCAGATACAATCTTTTGAATGCCCATTATTGCATTTTATTTCAATATAGTGGCAACCAAAAAAATGGAATTCTGACGGTTTGAATTTTTTCTCGTTACACCGTTTAGCGATCGGGTTCTTTTTGTATATTGATAGCCCAGGTGATTCTGAATGCAGTGATAGCAAATGTGTATATTTGATTACTTTTTATTGTTTAATTTTGAATGGGACGAAAGGGGGGGTTGATTTGAACTTTTATTATTATTTTTTTAAATATTTTTTAAAAATTTTTTTTTACTTTTTGCATGCTTCAATAGTCTCTATGGGAGACTAGAAGCTGCAATAGTTTGACTGCCTCTGCTACATACAGGCGCTGATCAGATCGCCTGTGTGTAGCAGAAACGATCACTTGCTATGAGCGCCGACCATGGGGCGGCGCTCATAGAAATCTGGCAATGACAACCATAGAGGTCTGCTGCAGACCTCTGGTTGTCATGCTGACCCATCAGTGACCCGCGATCATGTTATTGGGTCACCGATGAGCAGGATTAGCCACGCGCTTCCTGTAAGAGTGAGTTAAATGCCGCTGTCAGAGATTGACAGTGACATTTAACTAGTTAACAGCTTCTGGTGGATCGTGATTTCACCAGCGGCTGTTTCGGGCACTTGTCAGCTGTATAAATCAGGAGGTATGTGCTAATTATTATGGTCGTTACAAAGGAGCGTGGCTTAGAGTGATCTGCATTATTACCCTGTGAGTAACGCCCCTTTAGCGGAAATTTTTATGGTCTTCACCAAATACAATAAACACATTTCAGAAAAGTTTGGAAAATTAAAAAAATTTAAAAAAAACAGTGCAATGAGCAAAAAAATGGCTACTTTGTGCCTGGTGATAGGTCCGCTTTAACCCCTTACTGCCATCAAACGATATAGTATGATATAGTGGGAGTATCCCCCGCTTTCATGTGGGCTCCGGCGGCGAGCCCAACTCAAAGCCAGGACATGTCAGCTGTTTTGAACAGCTGACATGTACCCGCAATAGCCACGGGCAGAATCGCGATCCGCCTGCTGCTATTAACTAGTTAAATCCCGCTGTCAAACTGACAGCGGCATTTAACAAGCGCTTCCAGCCATTCGGCCGGAAATACGCTCACCGGTAACCAGCGTCACGTGATCGCAGGTCATCGGTGTGTCGGCATGACAACCAGAGTTCTCCTCTATGGTTGTTGATGCCGGATTGCTATGAGCGCCACCAGGTGGTCGGCGCTCATAGCAAGTCTGCAATTCTGCTACATAGAGGTGATCTGAGCTTCGCTGCTATGTAGTAGAGCCGATCAAGTTGTGGCAGCTTCTAGCCTCCCACGGAGGTTATTGAAGCATGCCAAAAGTTTTTTGTTTTTTTTCACCACTTAGATAAAAAAGAACCTATACATGTTTGGGGTCTATGAACTCGCAATGACCTGGAGAATCATAATGGCAGGTCAGTTTTAGAATTTAGTGAACTTAGCAAAAAAGCCAAACAAAAAACAAGTGTAGGATTGCACTTTTGTTTGCAATTTCACCACACTTGGAGTTTTTCCCCCTCATTTTCTAGTACACGACATGGTAAAACTAATGGTGTCGTTGAAAGTACAACTCTTCCCGCAAAATAAGTCCTCACATGGGTATATTGACTGAAAAATAAAAAAGTTATGGCTCTGGGAAGAAGGGGAGGGATAAACAAAAATGCAAAACTGAAAAAAGCTCCGGTCATGAAGGGATTAAAGAAGTTTTCCCACAAGAGTGATAGAATGTGGGTAGAATGTAATTCACTTGAGTAACGCCATCTCGCAGTGCTCTCCACCTGTATTCTCTGGAATAATCTAGCGATATGCCATAACGTTATAGGTCTTTGGGTTACTTTCACACTGCTCAGAAATACACAGAAAGCTGTATTCTTACCCGACACATTTCGTTTTCAAGCTGCTTCTTTCGGTGCAGTCGCTGATGGTGGGACTTCAGTATGTTTTCCACATGCTGCTCCATAAAGAACTTAAATGCCTGAGGAGAATAGATCTGGATACGAGACTCCCTTCTCTCTTCATCCCGTTTATTTTTCCTGACAGGCACAGGCGATGTAGTGATCTTTTTTTCTGTGCTTTCACCAGGACTGTCAATTACTTTATCCCCTTCTTCTTGGATACTGGAAGACACAGGAATGTCGTCTTTGCCAGATTTCAGACCTACCTCGTAACCGGCTGTGTTCTGCTGCAGTAAGTGCTTTGGGTATGGTGGTGGTGGCCCCTGGTAATTGGGTGCTTCTGGTTGCGGTGGCAGAAGAGCATTGCCATGTACATTGACTTCTGAGTAGTGTCCTGGCTGCACACTCTGGGTCATCCACGATGGATGTGCTGGTGCCAATGCAGTCTGAAGTTCTGGCTTTAACACCCGCATGCTCTTTACAGGCTGCTGTATAGGAGCCGGAGTGATTGCAGTCACAGTAGTGGCAGAAGGTTGAGTGTTAGCAGTATGCACCTGCCGAACTGCCATTGGATTATTGAAAGAGTTGGACCGTACAGGGACATTTTGCCATGATGGCATGTCATGATTTCCTTGGGGGGACTGGGTTGAAGAGGACTGAGGCCATGAAGTTGGATGGCCTGGTATGCCCAGGTTGTACATATCCAAGTTGTGGCTATTTCGATTTGGTACTAGCATAGATGAGGGAAGATTTCCATTATTATAAGCAGACGGAGACATTGGTCCATTACCCCCTGGCATCTGCAATGCTGTATTGTTTGGGCCATTTGACATAGGATAAGGTGGTGGCTGGTTCCTGCCCACATTGTTATTGCCTTGGTGTGTGATAAATTCAGGCTGTGCATTACCATTCTGCATGCCAGGCCTCCCAGAATAACCAAACTTGCTGGTGCTGGATGTCTGCATTATGATGGGCTGTCTTCCTACAGGAACAGGATTAATAGGTCTCTGTGCTTGTGACTGTGCGTTCATTATCTGTGCAGAGTTCATATTTGGAGGTGAATATGCCTCTTGCCAACCTCCTGGTGGAACTGGAGAAATGCGGGAGATAACAAAATCCATATTAGCAGAGTAACGCTTTGTCTGCGAATTTGGTTCCCAGGATTGTGGAGATGGAGCGGTGCCTCTGGGTGGAGGTTGTGGTGGTGGAGTAACACTTCGGACTTGTGGGGGAGGTGGAGGATTGACTCTCTGGCCATTTACTGGTAGAGCCTGAGCAAATGATGGGAGGCCTGATCCAGACAAAGGCCTTCCCAACTCTGCCTGAGCACTCTGAATTTCTGATGCCCCATAAACAACACTGTCAGACAACGGTGATATGTGTCTTGGGGGGACCAAGGACTCCTTTGACCCCTTCCAGCTCTGCCGGCGATTAATGGAATGCTGAATATTACCTGAAAAATGAAATTGACAAACTTGTTAACAGACTTAGTAGCTGCCGAAATAACAGATATTCTGTAGTAGTTTTTCCATAAAACCTCTAGGAGAAAAAGTGCAAAATAACTTCTTCAAAGAAAGTATGCTACTATAACTATGAATTGTCTTCTTGTCTCATGTAATGATTAGATTGACGGTCTAGTTCAATTTTAAAGAGCTTCATGACAATGCAACATGATCCCTATCCCCTACATGTCCCTGAGCTCTCCAACTAGAGGCAGTCAGCCGCTGAGCCTTTATCAGGGCTTTTATAGTTTAGTATATGCTGGGATTGTGAAAACCATGATTACAATAGTGGGTTGTTATGATTCTAGCACTTCTGATGGGGGCAGACAAGGCTGCATTATACAGCAACATTGAGCACACACAGTTCAGTCCAGGAGTGCGACAATGCTGCAGGCATGAACTGTGAAAGATGAGTGCCCAGCCTACAGCAGTCAGGAGGTTGGGTGGCTGTGGAGCAACACGCTCCTGTAGCGTCAATATGAGAACAACTCTATTATTCACCGATTATAAATGATCATTTTTGTACTACTTTGTGCATTTACAGGGAGTTGTCCAGCTTTAAATGTGTTTAAAAAAAATAAATGCAACTTATTAAACTAATTTAACAAAAGGTGCCCTGGTCTACAGAATTCTCCAACAGTCCTGACATCTTCACTTCTGGTTTGTGTTTAGACACAGGAGAGGCTCTTCTGTGCAGCATCCGACCAAAGCTGTATGTGAATGAGCTGGCTGATCGCTCATTTTAATACCAAAAGCAACTCTGCTCCGTCACCACAGATACAAAAGTGGAGTAGAGGCTGGCTTAACTACTGAGTCAGCCACTGTCAGACAGCATTGGTCACAAGTTGGCACAGGGGGTACTTTACTTTGTCCATCTCCAACCAAAGGTGGAATTCCTGGAACAGGTAAGACATTTTATATACATCTACTCCCTGTACATTAGGAGTACAACAAATATATACCATATGCATTTGTGTAATTTTTATCCTGGCCGCTGCATTCACACACATCCACTGCCCTGGCATGAACTCTCTACACTCCATCCATATCGGCTCCTCGCTCCTTTCCTCTCCTATGTATAGCACTCACGCTCTTTTCACATTGTTAAATTGCACAGATCCAGTCAGTCCAACCATTCAACATCAGAGACGCTCTCACAAATCACTTAACCATCTGCTCACTCTTTCTATCCTCCTTCTCCTAGTCGCAGGAGACATTGCTCCCAACCCTGGTCCCCCATGTTATAGAAAGTCAAACCCCCAGTCTGCTACACTTAGAAACCCCTCTAATCTTATTAATATTCCCTGCATGGCATGCCATCTGTCTCTCTTAATTGTGCACTTTGGAATTCTCGCTCAGTGTGTAACAAACTCTCCTTCATCCATGACTTCTTCCTTTCTAATTCTCTTAACCTCCTGGCTCTTACTGAAACCTGGATCCAGCAGTCAGACACTACCGCTGCTGCTGCTCTTTCATACGGGGGGCTACACTTCTCTCATACCCCAAGATCAGACAGTAGAGCAGGTGGAGGCGTTGGTCTGCTCCTATCACCAAAATGTACCTTTCAGGTTATCCCTCAAGTACCCTCACTAGTCTTCCCTTCTTTTGAGGTCCATGCCGTCAGACTCTACACCCCCTTCTCCATGCAAGTGGCGGTGGTGTATCGTCCTCCCGGCCCCTCCCATCAGTTCCTGGATCATTTTGCCACTTGGCTTCCACATTTTCTCTCCTGTGACATCCCTACCCTCATCATGGGAGATTTCAACATCCCCATTGCTCTTCCCCTCTCCCCATCTGCTGCTCACCTTTTATCTCTAACCTCCTCATTTGCCCTTTCGCAGCTTACTAATTCTCCAACGCATGAAGACGGAAACTCCCTTGACTTGGTCTTCTCTCGGCTTTGTGCAGTGGATGATTTTGCAAACTCCCCTCTCCCGCTCTCTGCCCACAATCTTCTTTCATTCTCTATCAAGAACTGCCAGGCCGCTCAGGTCACCTCCACTGTCCATACTTATAGAAACAAACATACAGGCCATTAACACCCAGAAACTTATGCAGAACTTGCAGTCTTCATTGGCCCCTATCTCCTCCCTCTCATGTCCTGATTCTGCATTGAAGCATTACAATGAAACACTTCAAAGTGCCCTGGATGAATTTGCACCCCCTATAAATAGAACACCACGACGCAGACGGCGACAGCCCTGGCACACGGTGCAAACACGTTTCCTGCAGTGGTGCTCCAGGTGCGCCGAACGACTGTGGAGAAAATCCAATCTACACGAAGATTTCATCCATTATAAGCTTATGCTTAGAACATACAACACTGCCCTTCACCTCTCAAAACAAATCTATTTCAACACCCTCATCACCTCACTGTCCAATAACCCGAAACGTCTCTGACACTTTTCATTCTCTACTCAATCCAAGAGTACAGGCCCCAACCACAGAGCTCCGAGCTGACGATCTGGCCAATTACTTCAAAGAAAAAATTGACCAGATTCGACAGGAAATTATCTCCCAATCACCTCATACCATGCACTGTCCTCCCTCCCCCACTGCATCTAGGTCACTCTCTGATTTTGAACCAGTCACAGAAGAAGAAGTAAGCAGGCTCCTTGCATCTTCTCGCCCAACTACTTGCACCAGTGACCCATTTCCGTCACATCTCCTCCAGTCCCTGTCCCCTGCTGTCACCCCTCACCTAACTAAAATATTTAACCTCTCTCTCTCTTCTGGTATTTTTCCCTCCTCATTTAAGCATGCCATCATACATCCACTACTTAAAAAACCATCCCTCGATCAAAACTATGCCGCTAACTATAGACCTGTCTCTAATCTTCCCTTCATCTCTAAACTCCTGGAACGGATGGTCCACTCCCGTCTTATCCGCTATCTCTAAGAAAACTCTGTTCTCAACCCTCTCCAATCCGGTTTCCGCTCTTTACACTCCACTGAAACTGCCCTCACCAAAGTCTCTAATGATCTGCTAACAGCTAAATCAAATGGTCATTACTCCATGCTAATTCTCTTGGATCTCTCTGCAGCATTCGACACTGGATCATCAGCTCCTCCTCACTATGCTCCGTTCCATTGGCCTCAAGGACACCGTTCTCTCCTGGTTCTCCTCCTACCTCTCCGACCGCTCCTTTACTGTATCTTTTGCCGGTTCCTCCTCCTCTCACCTTCCCCTTACTGTTGGGGTCCCCCAAGGATCAGTTCTAGGCCCCCTCCTCTTCTCCTTGTACACTGCCCCTATTGGTCAAACAATCAGTAGATTTGGTTTCCAGTACCATCTCTATGCTGATTACACCCAATTATACGCTTCTTCTCCTGACATCACGCCAGCCTTTCTAGAAAACACCGGCGATTGTCTAAACGCTGTGTCTAACATCATGTCCTCACTATATCTGAAACTGAACCTGTCAAAGACTGAACTCCTGGTGTTTCCTCCCTCTACTAATGTACCTATACCCGACATTGCCATTTCTGTTTGTGGTTCCACTATTACTCCCCAGCAACAGGCCCGCTGTCTTGGGGTCATACTTGATTCCGAGCTTTCCTTTGCCCCCCACATTCGATCAGTGGCTCGCTCTTGTCATCTGCACCTCAAAAACATTTCTAGAATTCGACCTTTTCTTACTTTTGACTCTGCAAAAACTCTTACTGTTTCTCTTATTCATTCTCGTCTGGACTATTGTAACTCTCTTCTAATCGGTCTCCCTCTTACCAAACTCTCCCCTCTCCAATCTGTCTTGAATGCTGCAGCCAGGATAATATTCCTCACCAATCGTTACACCGATGCCTCTACCTTGTGCCAGTCATTACACTGGCTACCCATCCACTCCAGAATTCAGTATAAACTTATTACCCTCACCCACAAAGCCCTCCATGGCTCAGCAGCACCCTACATCTCCTCCCTTGTTTCAGTATACCACCCTACCCGCGCCCGCCGTTCTGCTGATGACCTGAGGTTAGTATCCTCAATAGTCAGAACCTCCCACTCCCGTCTCCAAGACTTTACACGCGCCGCGCCAATTCTTTGGAATGTACTTCCCAGGTCAATACGATTAGTCCCCAATCCCCAAAATTTTAAGCGTGCCCTGAAAACGCATTTATTCAGACTGGCCTATCGCCTCAACACATTAACCTTATCTATCCCTGTGTGGCACAGCCAAAAGTTTTACCATAACCAGATTTCCCGCATCATGTTCCCACATGCTTTATGCATCTATTAGCCCTCTGTGTCTGTACTGTTGCACACTTAACATTATGGCTGGTCCATACAATCAGGACAATTGTTACCATCCACCTTTCGTGTCTACCTCTTTCCTCATAGACTGTAAGCTTGCGAGCAGGGCCCTCTTTCCTCTTGGTATTTGTTATAATCTACTGTATGTGATTATTGTTATGCTGTAATGTCTATTGTCTGTACAAATCCCCTCTGAAATGTAAAGTGCTGCGGAATATGTCGGCGCTATAAAAATAAAATTTATTATTATTATTATTATTATTATAACTGAGGCGGATATCTGGAGATCCAGGCATCTGGTTCATTGACATATATGCCTAATACATGTTGATATTCTAAACAGTTTAAATCATGTCTTTTTAGTAAAGGGAATTTACTGATTGCAATGTTTTTGTCTTTCTTGTAAACCCATTATAGTTAAATCAACTGTGAATTTCCTTTTCTGATGAAGGTCGATTGTACGACCAAAAACGTTCAAGAATTTTTGAACTGGATGCTTTGTACAATAAAGGAACTGTCAAATTCAATTTTCCCTTTTGAGTGCCAAGTCTTTACTATAAAATAATAAATAGTAAAGGGAACAGGTCATCAGTTTTAGCCGATACAAGTTACGGCCATCACCTTTCGGGGCTATTATACAGAATTTGATAATGCGGTATATCTTCCCCAACCCGACCTGGAAGAGAAGAAAAATAACTTATTATACTCACCTGCGGGGCGGTCCAGTCCGAGGGGCATGACTCGTCCTGGTCTGGTGACTCCCATCTTCATGCGATGCTGTCCTTCTTGCTCGTGTGGATGATGCGTCCCTCTGTCATCCAGTCTCTTCGGCAACGTGCTCCTGCGCAGGCGTACTTCTGTGCCCTGTTGAGGGCAGAGCAAAGTACTGCAGTGCAAAGGTGCCGGGAAAGGTCAGAGAGGGTCCCAGTGCCTGAACAGGGCAGAGAAGTATACCTGCGCAGGAGCGCGACACGAAGCAAGTGGCAGGACGGCATCGCATGAAGATGGGAGGTGCCGGACCAAGAAGAGCGACAACCCTAGGACTGGACCGCCCTGCAGGCGAGTATAATAAGTTATTTTTCTACTCTTACAGGTCGGGTTGGGGGCCGATATACAGCATTAAAGAATGCTGTATATCAGCCCTGAAAGGTGATAGCCGTAACTTATATCGGCCAAAACTGATGACAGGTTCCCTTTAAAGGGATCCCGCGGGCAATATACCGTAAATCAAGTCTGGATGAATGATTGCTGCCAGGTATATTCTTCTCTGCAATGTCCCAGCATTTAGAGAACATATACTTTAAAGATTCAGCTTAGGACCTTAGCCAGAGATGAGACCAGTCCAGCACCGCCCCTGGTCAACTCTTTCCAGTGCCACTCTAGATTAACAGGTCTTTCGTTAAGGGAGACCTGTAGAACACCTCTAGCATCACTGGGAGTAAGCAGTTGGAGGCAGCATCAGAACTTAACTATATTTTGTATGGAACCTCGGAGCGTTTCAGAGAAAAATATACCTGGCTGCAATCGCGCAGCTAGACTCGGATTCATGCTGCTCATTGTTTGAGCAGCATGAATAAGGTGACAGGTTCCCTTGACAATACTATACACAAGTTACATATTCGGTGATAAAAGAAAATCACAATAATCTAAACATATTTACAGATTTTTGTTTCCAAATTGGCCAACAAATCAGTTATTACTCACTGGATTTTATTATTAAGTATTTTCTTTAGTATCAGTTTTTAGCATTGAGATATGTGCACACAGCGTCTTTAGACACAGGCATACCCGCTGACATCTTCTGCAGTGGCCTTTTTTTTTGTTATGCAATAATAGTGAGTGACTATTAAGCAGAAGCTGGCAGAAGATTGGACCAGTCTGTTTAACCACTTTGGAAGCATGAAGTGGTTAAAAAGTTTTTTTGTTTGTTTTTGCATTCAAGAGGGATCTCAAGCTTCTCCTATTAAACAAACATGAGAGTGACAGAACTAGGATGCAAAAAGGATGGCACCAGGGAGAATTTTCAAAACCACAGAGTTCCTTCAAAGACATATGTCAGGGCAGTCATGAAAGCTCGTAATAAATGTTACACTTAACGTCAGAGTTTACCTGAAGGTATCATTCCCGGATTGTGTGTTCTTGCAGGTGTTTCCCTATAAGAATCCTGACAACTCATCCTGCTGATATATTCTATTGCGGCTTCTATGCTGCGACTATTCGTCTGTTGCAAAGCTCTGATCACCATATCCTGCAAAGGGGAAAATTAGAACAGCAGTTAGTAAGTAAAAACATTTTACACACTGTATTGTGCGATATGATTTATCTCCTATTTCCGTCAGTAATGCATACAGTCGTGTGCACAGGACCTCAAGCATTATTCCCTTTATGCTCTAAAATACTAACACCATATAATCACATACTAGAGATGCATTTCAGATGGTTGGAACACCATCCTTAACTACACTACCATCATTTTATAAAGTGTTAATTGAACAAAATCAAGTTTAAGGCTATGTGCACACGTTCGGAAATGATGCGGAAATTTCCGCAACTCCCGCCACAGGTAAAACGCATGCAAATTCACATGCGTTTTTCCCGCGAACAACAAGGGTTTTGCTTGACAAGTGTCACCAACTTTTTACTATTGATGCTGCCTATGCAGCATCAATTGTAAAATATAGAATGTTAAAAATAATAAAAAAAAGTAAAAAATATTGTTATTCTCACCTTCCGACTGCCACCAGAGTCCTTCCCGCCTCTCACAACGCTCCCGGCATCTTCTGGTCCCAGTGATGCTTTGCCCAAATGATCGCTGATGAAGTCACGTCCGCGAGAGCGCAACGTCATCTCAGGTGTAAGCGCAAAGCATCACTGGGACCGGAAGATGCCAGGAGTGTGGTAAGAGGCGGGAAGGACATCGGGGGCCGGCGGAGGGCAAGCATATCTTTTTTTTAGGCTGGGGTCACACTGCATTTAATGCAGTCTGTTTAACGGCATAACGTGGCGTAATGCAATCTATTAACGCTGCCATTCACTCCCATTAGGAGCGCATCGCTAGCGCATGCCATAATTCGGCATGTGCTAGCGATGTGCTGTCATTCTGTGACGGACCCTCGGACGCGGGCTGCAGCATCCGGGGGTCCGTCAATGCTAGCGTAGATGAAGCATCTGCGCTAGCGGGCTCACATAATGCGATTGCGTTATGTGAGTAGCGTTAATGCAGTCCGTCAACGCTATGCGTTGAACGGACTGCATTAATGCTATGTGAACCTGGCCTTACTTTTATTCTATTTTTTACAGGGATATGTTATCCAGGGCATGGAGGACAGTCTCCTCTCCTGCAGAAGCTGGGTACCATCCGCACATGAAGCGCTCACATTAGGGATGGTGGGCATAGCCACATGCGTAAAGTGAGCGTTTCAATGCAATCCTATGGGTGCGGAATTGCAGCGATTCCGCAAAAAGAATGAGCATGCTGCCTATTTTTCTGCTATGCGATTCCACCGCGGAAAAATCAGCAGCATTAGTACAGCAATTGCGGAATCCCATAGGATTGCATGGGATGTGGGTTTTTTTTGCGTTTTCGCGACGATTCTGCAGTAGAAAAACGCCACGAAAACGTAAAAAAAAAAAAAACGCAACGTGTGCACACAGCCTAAAAAACGAGTTTCTAGAGCTTGTTCACGAAGAAAAAAAATGCGTTTCACAGCACCAGCTAAAATGAATGCACACCATATGTTGCTTATTATTTCTAGAAGATCTGAAATCAGTATTTTTTCAAATCTGAAGCGTATCAATTCTTTCACTATTCACTGATTTTGCAACATTTCCGTAAATGAGAAAAACCGCAAAGAAAAACGTCTGAAAAAAACCCACTGTGTATTTTATGTAGCTTTTTTCCTGCAGGAAAGCAGGGCTGTGGAGCCGATAAGCCAAACCTGCGACTCAAGACTCCGACTCCCACATATATTGCTTATATTTAAGTGAAAAATGTATCGTAGTACAATGTGAACATCAGACATTTAATCATTTCTATGATGCAATAATCAAGATATTTAGATAGAACATAATATCTATTTATTGGAATACAACTTTAGAACACAAAAAACGGTAATAAATTGTAAATATGTAATACACTGTATAATATCGATTACATACATACGGTACAGACCAAAGTTTGGGCACACCTTCTCATTCAAAGAGTTTTCTTTATTTTTATGACTATGAAAATTGTAGATTCACTCTGAAAGCATCAAAACAATGAATTAACACATGTGGGAATATATAATTAATAAAACAGTGTGAAACAACTGAAAATATGTCTTATATTCTAGGTTCTACAAAGTAGCCACCTTTTGCTTTGATTACTGCTTTGCACACTCTTGGCATTCTCTTGATGAGCTTCAAGAGGTAGTCACTTGAAATGGTCTTCCAACAGTCTTGAAGGAGTTCCCAGAGATGCTTAGCACTTGTTGGCCCTTTTGCCTTCACTTTGCGGTCCGGCTCACCCCAAACCATCTCGATTGGGTTCAGGTCTGGTGACCGGGGAGGCCAGGTCATCTGGCGTAGCACCCCATCACTCTCCTTCTTGGTCAAACAACCCTTACACAGCCTGGAGGTGTGTTTGGGGTCATTGTCCTGTTGAAAAATAAATGATGGTAAAACTAAAACACAAACCGGATGGAATAGCATGCCGCTGCAAGATGCTGTGGTAGCCATGCTGGTTCAGTATGCCTTCAATTTTGAATAAATCCCCAACAGTGTCACCAGCAAAGCACCCCCACACCATCACACCTCCTCCTCCATGCTTCACGGTGGGAACCAGGCATGTAGAGTCCATCCATTCACCTTTTCTGCGTCGCACAAAGACACGGTGGTTGGAACCAAAGATCTCAAATTTGGACTCATCAGACCAAAGCACAGATTTCCACTGGTCTAATGTCCATTCCTTGTGTTCTTTAGCCCAAACAAGTCTCTTCTGCTTGTTTCCTGTCCTTAGCAGTGGTTTCCTAGTAGCTATTTTACCATGAAGGCCTGCTGCACAAAGTCTCCTCTTAACAGTTGATGTAGAGATGTGTCTGCTGATAGAACTCTGTGTGGCATTGACCTGGTCTCTAATCTGAGCTGCTGTTAACCTGCGATTTCTGAGGCCGGTGACTCGGATGAACTTATCCTCCGCAGCAGAGGTGACTCTTGGTCTTCCCTTCCTGGGGAGGTCCTCATGTGAGCCAGTTTCTTTGTAGCGCTTGATGGTTATTGCCACTGCACTTGGGGACACTTTCAAAGTTTTCCCAATTTTTCGGACTGACTGACGTTCATTTCTTAAAGTAATGATGGCCACTCGTTTTTCTTTACTTAGAATTTGTATTATGGCAAGAAAAAAGCTAACAGTCTATTCAGTAGGACTATCACCTGTGTATCCACCAGACTTCTGCACAACACAACTGATGGTCCCAACCTCCTTTATAAGGCAAGAAATCCCACTTATTAAACCTGACAGGGCACACCTGTGAAGTGAAAACCATTTCCGGTGACTACCTCTTGAAGCTCATCAAGAGAATGCCAAGAGTGTGCAAAGCAGAAATCAAAGCAAAAGGTGGCTACTTTGAAGAACCTAGAATATAAGACACACAGTATTTTCAGTTGTTTCACACTTTTTTGTTAATTATATAATTCCACATGTGTTAATTCATAGTTTTGATGCCTTCAGAGTGAATCTACAATTTTCATAGTCATGAAAATAAAGAAAACGCTTTGAGAAGGTGTGTCCAAACTTTTGGTCTGTACTGTGTGTAATATATATATATATATATTATTTTAATTACACACATACATACACATACACACAACACACTATGATTTATCTTGGCTAAGAAAGCCTAGATCCTCAGCAGGCTACATTCACACTATGGGCGTAGCCAGGATCAAACCTGGGGGGGCAGAACCTCATACTGTTCTGCAGAATTTCATACTGCACACCTCAGGTTCTGCAGCAGCTGAGGTGTGCAGTATGAAATTCTGCAGAACAGTATGAGGTTCTGCCCCCCCCCCCCCCCCCCCCCAGGTTTGATCCTGGCTACGCCCATAGTGTGAATGTAGCCTGAGGATCTAGGCTTTCTTAGCCGTATCTTTGTGCAACGCAGAAAAGGTGAATGGATGGACTCTACATGCCTGGTTCCCACCGTGAAGCATGGAGGAGGAGGTGTGATGGTGTGGGGGTGCTTTGCTGGTGACACTGTTGGGGATTTATCTTATCTTGGCTAAGATACACTTGAAAATAAAGCCTGCACCTTAAGAAGATGTGGTGGTGAATGCAGTCTATTTATTCCAACTATCAATTGATGTTGATGTGTTACTGAAGACGAGCAATGCCTGTCCTGAGCGTCCTTTTGGGCAGCTACTGTATGAGGTGTACCTGACTGGTGCTAAAAAAAAGGAGTGTTAGTCTGTGTGCTATTCGGCTTTCATTCTTTTTGGTACAGATATGATATGGATAGACAGATATGGATAAATGGATAGATAGAGCAGATTTCTAATCTGCTTTTGCTATTGAAAACATTATCTAGGAGCTCAAAAACCTTTCAGATGATCAGCTTTTTAAAAAAACGCTGATCTGCTTTTGCAACGGAAAAATGTATCCTCAAAAAACGAAGGAAAAACGCTGTGTGTAAATGTAGCCTTAGATCAGGAATAGAACAGTCATTTATAGGACATTTCATAACTTTCCCAAATACCTATGAAAAAATATTCAGCACATTCTGCATTAAACTACTGTACCCAATTTATTATATATTTTAGGAGTAGGCCCATTTTATACCGACTCCACCTCCACAGCCCTGCAGGAAAGTCTGCTGCAAATATTAAACGTGTGCACATACCCTTACGGTTAAGCAGATAATGCATGAATATTCAGAATTGAGAGTCCTCAGTGGTTGATACCTTTTAATGGCTAACTGAAAAGATGGTAACAAATTGCAAGCTTTTGAGACTACTCAGATCTCTTCATCAGGCATTGACTAATACAAAATCTGAAGAAACACATTTATGCACAAGACAGCACAGAAAAATGCAATAGATAAGACAAGTGACGTGAAGCAGAACTATCATTATGGGAGAGGTATAAACAAATATTGGACCAGTTCATAGATAAGGAGTGAAAGTTTTGTCCTCTGATTGGGGTCTGGTTTTGTGTTGTGATGCCCCCCACAAGGTCTTAGGAGCAAATTCCTTAATTGATGTAAAAAGAAATAAATCCATGTGACACATTCATTCCAGCATTGAGTGTCAAAGGTCGTCATGAGTTTGTACTCACAGACTCTTCTGTGTCTGAGATGTGAAGTTACCTTTCAATACCAGTAATTTCATGTCCATAGTGCTGTGATCAGGCATACAAAAGTGTTTTGCCACAGGAAGATCCATTTTTTTTTCTCTTATGTGGCAATGAGAATTCATCCTTGTTCTAAGCTTTTGCCCCGTCTCCCCCACATACAGACCCCCAGTTGGACATTTAGTACAAATAATTAAGTACACCACATTAGATGTGATACAGCTGAAAGTACTTGGGATCTTGTACATCACATCTAAGTGTACTTAATTATTGAGCATGTGACAGAGTCTGGAGACACACTGGGGAACATTCTGCTGCCTGCAACATTCCCCAGCACGCCCGGTTTGACAGTGGGAGAGTAATGGTGTGGGGAGGCATCCACAGAGAGCTCCATGTACTAGCCAGAGGTTCCCTAACTGCCATTAGGTACTGGGAGGATATCCTCAGTTCCATTGTGAGTTCATATGCAGGTGCAGTGGACCTTGGGTTACGTCTGATGCATGACAATGCCAGGGTTCATGTGGCTAAAATGTGTAAGCAGTTCCTGCATGAAGAAGGTATTGATGCTATGGACTGGCCTGCTTGTTCCCTAGACCTGAATCCAATCAAGCACATCACGTCTCGTTCCATCCACCAATGCCACGTTGCACTACAGACTGTCCAGGAGTTCACTGATGCTTTAAAACAAACCTTGTCAGCAGGATTGTGCTCAATAACCTAAAGACACTGCCAGGTTGACGCCGTTATACTGATTAATATGATACATTGGTTGAAGAAATCCGTCTTGTGGTTCTTGTTCAATCTTTATTTTTCAGTTTTGATGCTCAAAACTGAAGAGATGCTACATTTTTGTGCAACCTCAAACTGTGAAAGAATGTTGGGACTTAAGGTGTTTTATAACAGATTTCTGGCAAAATAACTCTTTGGCTGCAACAAGGTTGTGGAGTCGGAGTTGTGGAGTCGGTGCTCATTTTGGTGGAGTTGGTATAAAATGGACTAACTCCGACTCCTAAAATATATAATAAATTGGGTACAGTAGTTCAATGCAGAATGTGCTGAATATATTTTCATAGGAATTTTGGAAAGTTATGAAGTGTCCTATAAATGACTGTTCTATTCCTGCTCTAAGGCTACATTCACACACAGCGTTTTTGCTGCGTTTTTTGAGGATACGTTTTTCAGCTGGAAAAGCAGATCAGCTTTTTAAAAAAACCGCATCACCTCAAAGGTTTTTGAGCTCATAGATAATGTTTTCAATAGCAAAAGCAGATTAGAAATCTGCTCTATCCATTTATACATATCTGTCTATCCATCTTATCTGTACCAAAAAGAATGAAAGCCGGGTAGCACACAGACTAACACTTTTTTTTTTTTTAGCACCAGCCAGGTACACCTCATAGCTGCCCAAAAGGACGCCTAGGACAGGCATTGCTCGTCATCAGTAACACATCAACATCAACTGATAGTTGGAATAAATAGACTGTATTCATCACCACATCTTAAGGTGCAGGCTTTATTTTCAAGTGTAGGGGTGTGCAGTATGAGGTTCTGCAGCATCTGAGGTGTGCAGCATGAGGTTCTGCCCCCCCCCCCCCCCCCCAAGTTGGATCCTCGCTACACCCATGGTGTGAATGTAGCCTGAGGATCTAGGGTTTGTCTTAGCTGAGAGAAGTCATAGTGATATATATATAATCTCTATATATATATATATATATATATATATATATATATATATATATATATATATATATATATATTGGTGTAGTGACCACTGTGCCCACTAAGGGGCGCTATGTGGGTGTCCCAGGACAGGCGTATAAGCATTTCAAGTGTTCTGATAGGAGTAGGATGCTGAATGATCGTAATGTATCTCAAGGTGGGTGGCCTTGGGATAAAGGCTTGAAAGAATGTATGAATGTTTGTAGGACCTGTGATGAGGTCATAGCCATATGACCCGGTGGGCGTGACTACAGACCATATAAGGTGGCCAGGGTAGGTCACATGAGTGAATGCTGGGACCAGATTGGTCCGTATGAAAGGTCTCGTCTGGGCTGACGCGAGACCGACTGAAGGAAGATGGGTCTGCCTTCCTGTACACGTGAGACGTGTGTGTGAGAGTTCCCTGGAGGGAATGAATGTCTGCACTGAGAAGCAGCCATGAGGTAAACCCGGACATGGGATATAACTGAAGCTAGAGAGCCTGTGTACTGGACATTGCACAACCTGTGTGACCACAGGCTAAGCAGAGTGAAGCTCTGTCATGGACGCTATGCTGTTTATATAGCTTTCTGTTGCTTTTCCTGGTTTATGATGCCTAATAAACCGCATGGACTGTTGGAGTTATGTTAAGAAACCTGTGCCGGATGTGATTTATTGGCTGCCAAGCGAGTGTCCCCAACCTTGAATGACAGCGTTACCTTATATATACACACACACACACACACAGTACAGACCTAAAGTTTTGGAAACACCTTCTCATTCAAAGAGTTTTCTTTATTTTCATGACTATGAATATTGTAGATTCACTCTGAAGGCATCAAAACTATGAATTAACACATGCGGTATTATATGATTACAAAAAAATGTGAAACATAAAATATGTCTTATATTCTAGGTTCTTCAAAGTAGCCACCTCTTGCTTTGATTACTACTTTGCACACTCTTGGCATTCTCTTAATGAGCTTCAATAGGTAGTCACCGGAAATGGTCTTCAACCATTCTTGAAGGAGTTCCCAGAGATGCTCAGCACTTGTTGGCCCTTTTGCCTTCACTCTGCAGTCCAGCTCACCCCAAACCATCTCGATTGGGTTCAGGTCTGGTGACTGTGGAGGCCAGGTCATCTGGCGTAGCACCCCATCACTCTCCTTCTTGGTCAAATAGCCTTCCTACACAGCCTGGAGGTGTGTTTGGGGTCATTATTATATAATTCCACATGTATTAATTCATAGATTTGATGCCTTCAGAGTTAAATCTACAATTTTCATAGTCATGAAAATAAAGAAAACTCTTTGAATGAGAAGATGTCCAAACTTTTGGTCTGTACTGTATATATGTAATTGATATTACATAGTGTATTGCATATTTACAATTTATTACAGTTTGTGTTCTAAAGTTGTATTCCAATAAATATATTAGAACATGATTAAGACCTGAGGCGTCGAAACGTGTTCTGCAGTCATCCGACTAGTATGCTGTACCTGCTGGAATTTTAATATGCATTGGCACAATAAAATGGATTTTTAATTTTTCATTTCTGGCGCTGGAATTTCTTTTATTTCTTTTTCACTCTTGATTGACTGCCTGGTCAAGTCCGTGCGCAAGGATTTGGATTCTGCCGGCAGGGCAGTACGGTGAGCTGGATTGTTTTTTCTTTTCTTTTTACCAATAAATATATATGTTATATCTAAATATCTTGATTATTGTATCATAAAACTGAATAAATGTCTGATGTTCACATTGTACTACAATACATTTTTCACTTAAATATAAGCAATATATGTGGGAGTCGGAGTTAGAGTCGGTGTAAGGGAAATTGAGGAGTCGGAGTCGCAGGTTTGGCTTACTGACTCCACAGCCCTGGGCTGCAACAGAGAAGCAAGACCAATTCAAAGTCACCGTGTTGCTCCAGACTAAATTTAATAATGTGGCCTCAACATAATTTCTCAGAGAGGTCGAGGTTCCCATTTTAGTTTGAGACAACAGATTTACATATTCAAGGCTGTGGAGTCGGAGTCGGTATAAAATGGACCGACTCCTAAAATATATAATAAATTGGGTACAGTAGTTCAATGCACATTATGAAATGTCCTATAAATGGCTGATCTATTCCTGATCTAAGGCTACATTCACACATTTTTGCTGTGTTTTTTTGAGGATACATTTTTCTGCTACAAAAGCAGATCAGCTTTTTAAAAAACCGCATCACCTGAAAGGTTTTTGAGCTCATAGATAATGTTTTCAATAGCAAAAGCAGATTAGAAAAACGCCAAACAAACTGACATGCTCATTCAGCCCAAAAATGGATCCTCACAAAACAATGTGTCTGAACGTCATATCTTGAAACCCACTGACTTTGCTGGGATGCCAAGAGTCACTGCATTTTACTGCAAAAAACGGATCCGCAAAAACGATGTGTGTGAATCATGGCCGTAGCCAGTAAGGGGCAGCTGCCACCCCTAGAAGCAGGGGCAAGCACCTATCAAACCTCACTTGTATGCTGCAGTGCTCCCGTCCTGCACCGGCTCCAGACTGCAGGGGGCAATCTCCCCTCCTCTGTCCTGACTTCTGCCATCTTCACCAGAGAGAGGAGGGGGAGGGGTGTATGCCCTGCACAGGATCGGATTCCTGGGCCCCGAGCTGGAGAAAGTGAGAAAGTTGTGCACACGCTGGCAATAAGAGATAGTCTGCAAGAGGGATATGCTGGAAATCTGATTGGAAAAGTGAGGAAATTGGTTATTGCCGCCAGAACCCCTAAAATTGATTCCATCTTGAAGAGACGTGCTGGGAAAGAGGCAATTGTCGATCAAGCCACTCGGTGGGGCAGCACTTATTTAATGATTGAGCTATTGCGTTTCTTATAGATATGGCAAACCCTCAGGTAACCCTAAATGAAGGTGAATGGACACAGGTGGCTGAATTGAAGGAATTGCTTAATCACCCATTTACCGTGACTAAAAAAATGACAAGCTGAGGATTTAACTCCTGGCATTTTCATAAGGGAGTGGAAGAACTTGCTATTTTGCCTGTCCCAAAGAGGTGGTTTAATCGCAGACGGCATTTCTGCTTCAATGAAACAGAGAGACACAGCTAATGGAAAATAAAAATTTTCTGACAGCTGTTTATGTGGACCCAAGTCATTGTATACTACTTGATGATCAACAGCTTACTAAAGGAAAAGAAGGTCTGACTGAGGTAGCAGTTAGGATGAGTGGCCTACAGGAGGCCTGCCAGCGCAAGATGACTTGGGTCCTGACAGTGCTACTGCTGCCATATCTTCATCCTCATCAGATGAGGCGTTAGACTTTGACAATTATTTGGATGACATGGAGCAGGCAAAGCATTGCCGCAAGGAAAAAGATTTCACTCTGTCTCCTATAGCAAGCAGATTGACCATATTTCAGCAAAATAACCGTTCGTCAATACAGTGTCACTAATATTCACCTTTTTCCCATATATATTTTCCATATATTTACATTTCCAGATATAACTTTAAATTTTCTAGTGCACCACACAACCATCACCAAGATAGGGCGGGAACAATGCGGTGCTGTCATGGCTCTGGAAAATCAAATTACCGGTAAGTAATTATCATTTTTTCCCTTCCCCATGACAGCACCGCACATGAGAGGAAAGATAGAATAGACTCCTAGGGTGGGACAACAGCAGACAACACTTTTCTCCCAAATGCCAGATTTGAGGGCCCTAAGTCTAGTCTATAGTGTCGGAAGAAAGTGGATGGTGAGGACCATACTGATGCTTTACAGATCTGCTCAACTGAAGCATTTGCCCTTTCAGCCCAGGACGTGGCTATGGCTCTTGTAGAATGAGCCATTACACCCAGTGGGGGAGTCAGATCCAAAGAAGAGTAAGCTAGTGCAATACCCATACGAAGCCAAAGTGCAATCGTTGATTTTGAAGCTTTTTTACCCGTTTGTCCCCTGAAAGGAGACAAAAAGGGCTGAAAACTGTCGCCAAGATTTTGAGGCTTCTATATATTGAAGCAGGCAACATCTGACATCTAAGCAATGGAAGGTTTTCTCTCCCTGGGATTTGGGGTTCGGACAAAACGAGGGCAAAACTATCTCCTGCTCCCTGTGGAATTTACCTTCGTTAGGAAGGCTGGATCAGTTTTTATGATCACTATCATCCAAAAAGGTGGTATATGGTGGATTTACAGATATTGCCTGCAGCTCGCAGACACGACGAGCTGAGGTTAGGGCCACCAGGAGTACTGTTTTTAGCGTTAGCGCCTTTATTGAGATGGAAGCAATAGGTTCAAATGGAGATGCTGTCAGTGCCCTTATTACTAAATTTAGATCCCAGGGAGCTACCTTAGATGTTAATTTTGTGGGCCTGGATGTGAAGGAGGCCCGAATGAATCTATAGATCGATGGGTGGTCAGCCAGTTTTTGATCAAACAATGCACCCAGGGCCGATACCTGCACTTTTAAGGTGCTTGTGGACAGACCCTTTTCCATTCCTTTCTGGAGGAACTCTAGGATTTCTTTTATTGGTATTTCCTGGGCTGGTCTAGTTAATTGTCGGCCCGTGAACTGCAAGAATTTTTCCCAAATTTTTTGGTATTTTCGAGAAGTTACCTCCTCCCTGCTAGCGAGCAGGGTGGTTACTAACGGGACTGAACCACTTTGCTAGGAGTCCCCTCAAGTTCCACGCAGTGAGGTGCAGCCTGTGAACCCTGGGGTGTTCCACTGGGCCCTGGTATAGCAGATTCGGGGTATCTGGGAGGATCCATGGGTCCGAGATAGACATGAGTCTGAGCCATGTGAACCATGCCCTTTTCGGCCAGAAGGGCGCAATCAGGATTATCCGAGCTTTCTCCTGCCGGATCTTTATTAAGACTACTGGAATCAATGGAAACGGGGGGGAACGCACAGGCCAGGCGAAATTTCCACCGGTGTAGTAGCGAATCCACCCCCTCTGGCTGCTCTCTTGGATTTATGGAGTAGAACCTGTCCACTTTCCGATTTTCCCTGGTGGCAAAAAAGTCTACTTCCGGTGTGCCCCAGGCAGCGCAGATTTCCCCAAATATTTTTTGACTTGGGGACCATTCTCCCTGGTGTAATACATGACGGCTTAAATAATCGGCCAGATAATTGTCTGCCCCCTTTAAATGTGTACCCGGTAAGGATAGAAGATTGTTTTCTGCCCAAGCGAATAATTCCCTGGCCTCTGCCATAAGGGTTGCCGACCTTGTACCCGTTTGTTTATGTATGCTATGACCGTGTTGTTGTCGGATAATATGGTGACATGTCTCCCTTGTACTTCTCGCTTTACCAGGGGAAGGGCTCGCCTTACAGCTGCCAGTTCTTTTAGATTTGAGAATACATCCCTCATTCCGGGTTCCCACTGGCCCTGTAGGGTTCGTTTCTCTATGTGTGCCCCCCAAACACTTGGACTTGCGTCCGTGGTCAATACCATCGAGTTCTGAGAAGTCCAGGGCACTGCTCTCTAAGATTTCGGTGCTCAGCCACTATTTTAGGGACTCCTGCACTTGAGGGGAGAGGATAATCTCCTGATTTAAATTGGAAGGACCCTTCTCCTGCACGGATATGATTTGCCACTGTAGTTCTCTCGTATGGGCTTGTGCCCACCGGACTGCTGGGATTGTTGCTGTTAACGTGCCCAGGAGCGACATTGCCTCTCTTACTGGTATGGCTCGACCGGACTGTATCCGTTGTATTTTTTGCTGGATAGCCCCAATTTTTCTTCCTGGAAGAATGCACTGCTGTTTTAATGAGTCCAAGGAATTCTTGTGACTGCACTGGAGTTAATTTGGATTTTTTCAGTCTAATCATCCAGCCTAACCTGGTTAATATTTCCAGGACCCTTGTAACTGCATCTTCACAATTTTGCTTGTCGTTTGCTATAACCAGGAAATGGTCTAGATAGGGTACTAACAGGATATTTTCCCCTTATTAAGGACGCTACTTCCCCGATGATTGTAAATATACGTGGGGCTACTGATACCCCGAAGGGTAGGCACTGGTACTGTAGATGAGTGGGAATTTGAGCAATCTCTACTACCAGTCTCAGATATTGTTGGTTTTCCCCCCATATTGGGACATGGTAATAGGCATCGGTAAGATCTATTACTGCCATGTAGCAACCTGGGTCGAGTAGTTTCAGTGCTGACCCCAAGGTCTCAATTTTGAATTTCTCTGTTCTGATATATTGGTTCAGGGCTTTGAGATTGAATATTGTTCTTAGTGACCCATCTGGTTTTGGAGTGAGGAACAGAGTACTCTAAAACCCTTTCCCTTTTTGATGACACGGTACTTTTATAAGTACCTCTTTTTGAATGAGGAGCTGAATCTGCTTTTCTAATGTAGCCTGATTCTTTTTGGCTACCCGGGTCACTTGAGGAGGAAGGGTTAGAAAACTTAATCGTAGGCCCTCGGCTAACAGGTCGGTTACCCACTTTGAGGTGGGCAATGCTACCCACTGATGGACAAAGAACCGAAGCCTTCCCCCAACCGCCCTGGCGCCACTGCTTGGTATCGGGTCTCGGGGGTGGTTCTGCTAAAGAGGAAACCTCTCTCCTTTCTTCCCCTCCAGGGACTACCCCGCGTGGTTCTATCGTCTGGCAGCCCTCGGCTCCCTCTATTCCCTGTTCCACGAAAGGACAAGTGAGCCTCAGTCCACCCACGCCTAGGGAAGGGGGTTGGAAACAGTTTATTCTTAATGGACGCTTTTTCCAAAATTTCGTCCAGTGCTTTTCCAAATAAGTATTGACCCTCAAGGGATGGCACAGAGTTTAACCTTTGACTGGAAATCTGCAGACCAGTTTTTTAACCAAAGTGCTCTGCGGCCTGAATTTGAAAGGGCACATGCACGGGCGGCACCTCGGACAGAATCTGCAGCGTCAGCCAGGAATCCCGCTGCCTTCTGTAGAAAAGGTATTGCCTCCAGCAGGGTCTCCCTTGGGCATTTATTCTTAATTTGGTCACTTAATTCGTCTAACCACTTGACCATAGCACGTGCTGTACAAGTGGCAGCCACCCCTGGTTTAAACGACCAAGCTGATGCTTCCCAAGCCGCTTTTAGAAAAGTGTCTTTCTTATCAAGGGGATCTTTTAGGGCGCCCATGTCTTCAAATGGCAATGCTATCCCTCTGGATGTACTAGCAATGGCAGCATCTAGTCTGGGAGCTTTTTCCCCATTTATCGCATACCTCCTCATCAAACGGGTATTTACGTTTGAGCGCCTGCGGTATGGACTTTTTTTGTTGGGTTTTTTCCACTCTCTCGATTAAATTTAATAGGTTATCATGGAAGGGAAAAACCCTTCGTTTTTTCCCCTCAAGATTGCTAAACATAGCATCTTGAATTGATTTCGGCTCTTTTGGTGTCTCAAGTCCCATTGTGGACCTTACAAGCTTTAGCAATTTCCCAATGTCCTCAGATAGGAAATATGGACGACCCTTTTCCTCGTCCGAGGAGTCCAGGTCCGAATCCGAGGCCTCTATCTCCCCTTGCTTTTCCTCAGACTCTATATCAGTAGTTATCTCTGTGGGAGGCAGTGGGGGCGGGGGTGAGGCAGGTGTTCCATCGGTGCTACGTGTGGTCTGCTCATTTATTTCATCTTTCACCGTCGATTTTACTTGATCCCGGATCATAGTTTTAATGCTTTGGAGCAGGGATGGTGACTCTTCGGCCACTGTCTTTTTTTGGGACGGGCGACAGTCGCTTCTCATACGTTTTAGCTAGGGCCTTTTTACATAATGCACATTCTTTGTTCTTTTGTTTGCATGTGGCTTTTCCCTACAGAAAACATACATAGGGCCGTTGTTAATATATTGAGCTGCCTTACAAAGGCACTCACCCGGCCCTCTGGGTACCCCGGTAGCTCTTCCTTCTGTACTCGCTCCCCAACTTCAGGATCCACTCTGTTCTGCTGCTGGCCTGGCTCTATACAGTGGAGCCTATGTGCAGCCTCTCTGGGACCAGTGGCGTCTGCCGCGTCTCCCTTCTTATGGAGGAGCGGTGCGCGCTTCTGGGACTGCTTCCGCCCGGAAGTGCCCAGTACACCGCTTGCCTGGCGTGCGACGTCACTTCCGGTGCGACCCCGGAAGCCGTCGCCACTCAATCGGCGCCATCGTCATGGTGGACACGCCTCCCCTGGCCCTGCCTCCCACTGGAGCGGCCGCCGGGGAGTCACACGGGGAGGACACCGCTCACAGCGCCCACCAAGCTGGGCTGTCATGCGCACGCGACCCGCTGCCATTCCCTCCCCGCGGACCTCGGCCTCCTGACCGGACAATCATCAGAGGGGGATCCCTCCGGAGGTACAGCTCTGTCCCAGGCATCCGCCTGCAGGAAACCAAACTGGGGAGAGAGGTGCCGCCCCCTTCTTATGTCTCTGCTACTGTTTCCTGGGGGCGGATACCTTCTTTCATGTGCGGTGCTGTCATGGGGATGGGAAATATATATTATGTTCTATCTAAATATCTTATTATATCATAAAAATGATTAAATGTCTGATGTTCACATTGTACTACAATAAATTTTTCACTTAAATATAAGCAATACATGTGGGAGTCTGAGTCGTGGAGTCGGAGTCAGTGTAAGGGAATTTGAGGAGTCGGAGTCGCAGGTTTGGCTTACTGACTCCACAGCCCTGTTTGTTATAGTCTTATAGTTACAGGTAATGACTCTCCCTCATTTCAAACCCGTTACATAATACACTGCCATTCACAATCTTTAGTTTTCCATTGAACAAGCTATCTGTAGCCTTCTGAAGCCTGAAATTTTAGAGAAGTCATAATATTGCTGATGTCAAAACTGCCTTAAGTCCCCCATACACATTAGACCGTCAGTGGAGTTCATCCAACATTAGTTTAATGTGTATGGGGCCTCTATCCCCTACAGATGTCAAAGGAGAGAAGCATCTGGCCAACTGAATTCTTCTGTACTCCCCATGGAGATAAGACTATCACAAAGGCAGTTACATTTGGCTGAGCTGTGCTTCTCTGTGTGTGGGAAGAGAAACATGTCGGCTGAACGAACGTTCACCAACTGCTAACTAATGTTTATGGGGGCCTTAAGGCTTGATTTGCATCTGCGCTCCAGAATGCCAATTTGTCAGTTCCATTCATAACAGAATTCAAACAGCCCCACAACAGATAAGGCCCTTGGCTTCCATTTTCATCAATTACGAAAACTATGTGTTTTGTACATAAATTTCATTTGTCGGTTCCTACAACAAAACAGACAATATGGGATTTCCGATTGCAGGTGAGAACACGGCCTTAGTAAAGTTTGTTATTTTTGTTCTTGACCACTGATATCTTGCATCTACTTACAAGAACTAGTGAGTAGGCATTATCAGAACTTGAGAAGGAGTTGTCCAGTGAAGATAAGTTATCATCTAATGGCAAGATAGGTGGTAACTTGTTCATTAATGGTGGTCTGATAACTTGGACACTGAAAGACAGAATGGGGCACACTTATCCTCACTAGAATGAAGTAACAGTGTACATGCCTTAATGTCACTCCACTCACTGCCTATGGGGCTGCGGAGCACTAATGTTGGCTTTTTTCAGCAGCCCTATAGAGAATGAATAGAGCGGCAGTCAAGAATGCACAAGAGGATAAAAGTGTCCCGTTCTTCCGATCAGTGCATGTGCCGGCGGTCAGATCACCAACAATCAATAGCTCTATCACTTATCCTGCGTTAAAATATGCCCCCAAAGGCGGTCTTATTCTTTTACCCTGGAGTCACACAGGCAGATTTTGTGGTACTCTCAGAGACAAACACCAAAGTGTTTGGCAGAATATCAGACTTGAAGGTTAAGGTACCGAATAACATGGAGTTTGAGCTTTAGATGCCTCACCTCATCAAAGCCTGCAGCCTGCAGGTCATGGAGCATTTTTCGATTGACTTCATTTCCGCCCCTCTGAGAAGCATTTGTGTTGTTGGCAAAAGGTTGCAAAGAGTTGCGAATCTCAGCCAAAGCTTTGTGATAAGTGACAAACTTAGGGGGATTCCGACCCTGTCTCGGATCTTCAGCCTTAGTTAGCCCTTGCTCAGCCTTCCCTGCATCGGATGGTTTGGGAAGATGGCGGAGGCTCTCGCGGATTTCTAGCAGCATCTGTCTGCTATTGCCTGGGCAATTGCTTGCTGGGAAAGTTTTAGGCCTCATTTGCCTGTAGCCCTCTGGTTTCTCCCCCCTCTTCATGAAAACACATGTATCTGTATGACTTCTTAGAGACAAAAAAAAAAATCTGAAACTCAATTGTATTGAGCAGACTCAACAGGTTCAGTTGTGATGGGAGACTGTCTTTCCAGTGAAGATAGATGTAGTGAAATCCACCTGGGATGTAAAAAAAAAAAGCCAAAAACACAGCATTAACATCCATACTATACTACAAGATCAGCAACGTTGCATCAACATAAGACAAAGTGTTGTATCAATTATGTTCAATCTCACCTTTCATAACCTAGTTCTGCATTTACACAGATATACAAACTAGGAGGATAGTTTCTGTACAGCATATACTGTATGCGTGTCGGAAGCACATTGCAGTGTGAAACGCTCCTAAAAATGGACTGACCTAAAATATATCTATCTACCAAGATTCTACAGCAGTACATAATGTGGCAGATGAGTCGCCATACTCCAGATGTCACACAGCAATGCCTGCTGCTGAATGCACGGATTGGAAAGTGGCAGTAGTTCTAGAGCAATTTTATACATGAAAGGCACCAAAGCAATTAAAGATATAAATTGACAGATCCACACAACTGTTGTATAAAAATAAAAAAGCTGAAATAATTATGTGGAGAAGTGGATATGCTGTGCTGCTGGTGTCACAACAGATCGAGCGGTCAGAAAGCACTTGAGATCAGGGCTGCGGAATCTGCAAACCAAACCTCCGACCCCACAGCCCGGCCTCACTACTGAGCATGTACATAAAGTGCAGCACAGAATCATCTCAGCTACAACACTACAGACCTGCCTCACTACTAAGCATGTGCATAAAGTGCAGCACAGATTCATCTCACCTCCGACTCCCCACAGCACTGGTGACTACTGAGCATGTCCATAAAGTGCAGCACAGATTCATCTCACCTCCAACCCCACAGCCCGGCCTCACTACTGAGCATGTACATAAAGTGCAGCACAGATTCATCTCAACTACAACACCACAGACCTGCCTCACTACTGAGCATGTGCATAAAGTGCAGCACAGATTCATCTCTGCTACGACCCGACAGCACAGGTCACTACTGAGCATGTACATAAAGGGTGGTTTCACATTAGCGTTTCAGGGCGCAGCGACGGCCTGCGCACGGCCGCCGCTAAGCCCCACCCCTGCCGCGCCTCCTACGGGTGCATGACGCTGCATGCGTCCTGCGTCCCCTATCTTTATCACTGGGGACGCAAGTCGTGCGCAATATGCGTTTGGCGGCGTATGCGTCCTTTTGCCGGTGCGCGGACCAGCGCCAAACGCAATCTCTTGCAATTTGGTTGCACTCGGCTCACCGTCAAAAGAATGCATGCGCCGCCAAAAGCATACTGCGCATGGCCTGCGTCCCCAGTGATAAAGATAGGGGACGCAGGACGCATGCAGCGTCACGCGCCCGTAGGCGGAGCTACCGGAGGAGGCGCTGCAGGGGGCGGGGCTTAGCGGAGGCCGTGCGCAGGCCGTCGCTGCGCCCTGAGACGCTAATGTGAAACCACCCATAAAGAGCAGCACAGATTCATCTCTGCTACGACCCCACAGCACTGGTCACTACTGAGAATGTACATAAAGTGCAGCACCGATTCATCTCAACTACAACCCCACAGCCCGGCCTCAGTACTGAGCATGTACATAAAGTACAGCACAGATTCATCTCTGCTACGACCCCACAGCACTGGTCACTACTGAGCAAATACAAAAAGAGCAGCACAGATTCATCTCTGCTACGACCCCACAGCCCGGCCTCACTACTGAGCATGTACATAAAGTGCAGCACAGATTCATCTCTGCTACGACCCCACAGCCCTGGTCACTACTGAGCATGTACATGAAGTACAGCACAGATTCGTGTCTGCTACGACCCCACAGCACTGGTCACTACTGAGCATGTGCATAAAGTGCAGCACAGATTCATCTCTGCTACGACCCCACAGCCCGGCCTCACTACTGAGCATGTACATAAAGTGCAGCACAGATTCATCTCTGCTATGACCCCACAGCACTGGTCACTACTGAGCATGTACAGCACAGATTCATCTCTGCTATGGCCCCACAGCGCTGGTCACTACTGAGCATGTACATAAAGTGCAGCACAGATTTGTCTCTGCTATGACCCCACAGCACTGCTCACTGCTGAGCACGTACATAGAGTGCTGCAAAGATTCATCCTTGCTACGACCCCACAACCCTGCCTCGTGACTGAGCATGTACAGTGCAGCACAGATCTCAGCTACGACTCTCACAGACCTGCCTCACTACTGAGCATATGCATAAAGTGCAGCACAGATTCATCTCTGCTACGACCCCACAACCCAGCCTCACTACTGAGCATGTACATAAAGTGCAGCAGATTCATCTCTGCTACGACTCCACAGCCTGGCCTCACTACTGGGCATGTACATAAAGAGCAGCACAGATTCATCTCTGCTACAACCCCACAGCCCGGCCTCACTACTGAGCATGTACACTGTGTTCCAAATTATTATGCAAAAAATATTTCCTCATATTTTCTCTAAATTACCTATATGAATTGCAGTCAGTTATTTTCCAGTCATATTCTAGTATAATTGCAATGTTTTTGAACAAACTGCCTATGAAAAACAGTATATTTTTAAAAATAAGAAACACTCAAAATGCATGTTCCAAATTATTATGCACAGCAGAGTTTTCAACATTTTTATTTTGAACAAAATAATGGTCAATTGTGAAATTATAAGCATTATCAGCTTATTACAAAATGAAATCAAACAGTTTTCAAGTCAAAACTTTATTCTAGGTGACGGTACATTTGCACATAGGACCCGTTGTTCGAAAGAAGCTTCTGAACTCTCTCGTCCATTGAATTTGTCAGTTTTTGGATGGTTTGTGCTTCGATTGTTTTGCATGTGGACAGAATACCCTCCCAGAGCTGTTGCTTAGATGTGAACTGCCTCCCATCATAGACACTCCTTTTGATGATGCTCCAGAGGTTCTCAATGGGGTTGAGGTAAGGGGAAGATGGTGGCCACACCATAAGTTTGTCCTCTTTTATGCCCATAGCAGCCAGAGATGCAGATGTGTTATTTGCAGCATGAGACGGTGCATTATCATGCATGAAAATGATCTTGCTGCGGAAAGCACGGTTCTTCCTCTTGAACCATGGCAGGAAGTGCTGTTTTAGAAACTCCACATAGATTATGGAGTTCATCTTTACCCCTTCAGGGATCCTAAAGGGGCCGACAATCTTTCTCCCAAAGCCCAAAACATTACGCCACCTCCTCCTTGTTGGCGCCTTAGCTGCGTTTTCATGGGGTGTCCATCAACCAGCCATCCTCCACTCCATCCATCTGGACCATCGAGCGTTGCACGGCACTCGGTGAACAAAACAGTTTGGAAGTCAGTCTTCATGTCTCGTTTGGCCCACTGGAGCCGTTTCTGCTTGTGTGCAGTGGATAGAGGTGGTCGACAGGATGGCTTATGCACAGCCAGGGCTGTGGAGTCGGTAAGCCACAGTTGCGACTCCGACTCCTGGATTTTATCAGGCTCCGACTCAGACTCCTTCATAAATGGCCAATTCATAACAAATTTACTGTAGTAAAATATTAAACATCGTGCTTATTCAGTTTCTCACCATCATATAAGTAATCAGACCACTTAGAGCAAAAACTACATTTATTAGAATACAATTAGAATATAGCAAATAACTTTTATAAACTTTTCTAAACTGTAAGTAAATATGCAATAAACACTTTTATGCAGTTTATAAGAAATCTATAAATTTGTCCTCAGAAAAAGTATTGCCTCTGTCAGATGCTCCTTCATGGATGCCCTCAAATCTGATCTAATTATTTTGAGAGCAGAGAACAACCTCTCTACACTAACTTGTGTTGGTGGCAAAGCAGTAACCACTCGGGCAACATCTCTGACAATGTCAGGATACAGAGGAATCGCTTGTTGCACTGTTATTTTTGATGAACGGTCAAATTTCTCAATTTCTTTTAGTGCACATGAAAAATTCTGCTGAAATGTACTGGCTGTGTTCCTTGATGGGGATGACTCTTCTATGCGGGAACGCTTTGCACGGTCCTGGTGATCCAAATATTTTTCGAAATTAAATTCTTCATCAGTTGATGATGAGGGTGAAGATGTGGCAGGACGACCAAATTCTTCTTGTTCCTCCTGACTGTTCTGCAACCCTTTCCTCCTCACTGCTATTTCAAACAGAGCTTCTTTTCCTTTACTTAGCTGTTGATCATCTAGAGGAATCCGATGCATTGGGTCTACATAAACAGCTGCCAAAAGAATGTTATTTTGTAATAGTAGCTCCTCTCTCTGTTTCATTGATGTAGCAATGCCACTTGCAATTAACCTCTCCTCCTCTTTGGGACAGGCGAAACATCAGGTTCTTCCACTCCTTTAAGAAAATACCTGGAGTTAAGTCCTCTGCTTGTAATTTTTTAGTCACTGTAAATGGGTGCTCTAGCAATTTTTCCAGCTCAGTAACCTGATTCCACTGACTTTCATTTAGCGTCAGTTGAGGGTTAGCCATGTCTACAAGAAAGGTTTTCAGTTCAACCAAGCGCTGAATCATTAAGTAAGTACTGCCCCATCGTGTGGCTTGATCAATAATTGCCCCTTTTCCAGCACGTCTCTTCAAAACTGAGTCAACTTTAGGGGTTCTGGCAACAGTAGCCAATTTTCTCACCTTGCCAATCAGTACAGCAGCATGTCCTTCTTGCAGACTGTCTCTTATAGCCAGCTGTAGCGTATGCACAACACAGCGCATGTGATGAAGGAAAGAACATATTGACACAGTTTCAACAAGATCATCTAAACTATCATGTTGCTGTTCATCTGAAGCAACTTCAGTTTGCTCCTCAGTTACAATACTGTGTTCCTCTATTTCAAACATTTCTGTGTCTGTGGACCCAGAATGTTCTTCTAGCTGCTGGTCACCATCATTACTCTCATTCATTAGCTTAATAGTACTTATCATATTTGAAGCATTGTCAGTTAGGACAGAAAGAACTTGCTCTTTTTTAAGTTCATAGTCTTGCAGAACCTTTTCCACCAAGACCTGGAGAAACTCACTGGTGTGATGAGCTTTGGTGTCTTTTACTGCCAATGTCTTGGTAACTATTTCATTTTTGTCACAAACAAATCGGACATTGATGGCAAAATAGTTCACTCTGTGACGTATGCAGGCATCCATTTTAAGAAACAGAAAGCGTCCCTTGAGAGTTTTTTTAAGTTCTTCCTTTTGTTTAAAAGCTTCTTCGATTACTAATTTACTAATACTCTCTCCAGAGAAACACCAAGCTTGCGGGCCATTTCCCCATTCAGACACATAAAAGCTGGTCGTGAAAATAATGAAATAGGCACACTATCCTTTACAACAAGCTCTATGATCTGGTTTTTAAATGTATCTACTGTCATTGTCACAGTAACTTTGTCACTGACAAAATATCTTGCAACTGATGGCTGCAAAGTTCTCTGCTCCTTTGTTTGGCTGGAAGAGCTGGGCACTGGTTCATTGGTTTGGATGCAGTCTTTCTCATCCACTTGCTTTCAGTACTTCTGGATGAAAGCGCTGTAAATGTCTCTTTAGATTAGAAGCTCTGGTAGGAGCATTTTTATCTTTGCCTGAATATGCACTCATCTTGGCTTCACAGCATTTGTTTTCGTCTGGATCATTTGTCATACACTGACAGACATAATATTTTCTATCTTGAGTGATGGTGAAATGTTCAAATACAGCTGATTTAATGTGATGCTTCTTTGATATTCTCAGGTTTTTAATTCTGCATTCACAATCCAAATGACAATTGTTTTTCCTAAAAACAATTGTACAAAATTATTGCCAGGTCGTACAACTGATATAGTGGTCAGTAATACTGTTATTATTCCTCATGTACTCACAGTTAACTGATGCAAAGTTTGTTGAAAGGATAATACTTCTTACAGTCTTCCTCTTCTGAGTAGCAGGCAGCTGTGAGATGCTTGGAAGACGCACACCTAGTATGATCTAGTCTAGAGGAGGAGCTTTACTACTAAGAATTTGCAACACATTTTCACTTTCATACATTGTAAGTAGGGGGGTTGGGGCAGCATGAGGTTAACCAAGTATAAGATTAGATAAGGGCAGTGGAGAACAGTGACACACAAGAAGTAAGAAATGTCTCTATCTCCAGCAGAACTGCTTATCACTGTTGTTCATAGTTTGATAGAACATATATATTTGAGTAACATTTATAAAATTCATATGAAAGTTCAATTATGAAATATTAATACATTTTTTTTTAAAGCTGGAGTCGGCACATTTCTACCGACTCCGACCAAAACTAACGCCGACTCCACGACTCCACAGCCCTGTGCACAGCTGCAAACCTCTGAAGGACCCTGCATGTTGTTGTTCATGGGACGTTGGAGGCACCAGCAGCTTCACAAACTTGTCTGCTGCTATGACAAGGCATTTTTGCAGCTGCTCTTTTAACCTGACACAATTGCCTGTTGGAAAGAGTCCTCAATTTTTCCTTATCAGCACGCGCATGTGTGTGCTGGGAATCAGCTGCATACTTCTTGATTGTGCGATGATCACGGTGAAGTTTCTTGGCAATGTTGATTGTAGTCATGCCTTGACCTAAATACTCCACAATTTGTTGCTTCTCAGCAGCCGACATCCTTTTTCGTTCCCATTTTGACAAAAAAAATGTAGGCTGCTTAATAATGTGGAACAGCCTTCTTAAGTAGTCTTGTCTTTATTTGGACACACCTGCCAAACTAATTTGCACAGGTATCTGCAATTGCTTTCAGTGATATAAGGAGCCCTGACACACATCACCATCAATGAGTTTAAATGACAAACAAAAAAATTCTAACCTTATCACTCCTAAACTCTTTTTGCATAATAATTTGGAACAGTTTATAAAGTGCAGCACAGATTCATCTCAGCTACGACCCCCACAGCCCGGCCTCACTACTGAGCATGTACATAAAGTGCAGCACAGATTCATCTCAGCTACGACCCCACAGCCCGGCCTCACTACTGAGCATGTACATAAAGTGCAGCACAGATTCATCTCAGCTACGACCCCACAGCCCGGCCTCACTACTGAGCATGTACATAAAGTGCAGCACAGATTCATCTCAGCTACGACCCCACAGCACTGGTCACTACTGAGCATGTACATAAAGTGCAGCACAGATTCATATCTCAGCTACGACCCCACAGCACTGGTCACTACTGAGCATGTGCATAAAGTGCAGCACAGATTCATCTCTGCTACGACCCCACAGCCCGGCCTCACTACTGAGCATGTACATAAAGTGCAGCACAGATTCATCTCAGCTACGACCCCACAGCCCGGCCTCACTACTGAGCATGTACATAAAGTGCAGCACAGATTCATCTCTGCTACGACCCCACAGCCCGGCCTCACTACTGAGCATGTACATAAAGTGCAGCACAGATTCATCTCAGCTACGACCCCACAGCCCGGCCTCACTACTGAGCATGTACATAAAGTGCAGCACAGATTCATCTCAGCTACGACCCCACAGCCCGGCCTCACTACTGAGCATGTACATAAAGTGCAGCACAGATTCATCTCAGCTACGACCCCACAGCACTGGTCACTACTGAGCATGTACATAAAGTGCAGCACAGATTCATATCTCAGCTACGACCCCACAGCACTGCTCACTACTGAGCATGTGCATAAAGTGCAGCACAGATTCATCTCAGCTACGACCCCACAGCCCGGCCTCACTACTGAGCATGTACATAAAGTGCAGCACAGATTCATCTCAGCTACGACCCCACAGCACTGGTCACTACTGAGCATGTACATAAAGTGCAGCACAGATTCATCTCTGCTACGACCTCACAGCACTGCTCACTACTGAGCATGTACATAAAGTGCAGCACAGATTCATATCTCAGCTACGACCCCACAGCACTGGTCACTACTGAGCATGTACATAAAGTGCAGCACAGATTCATCTCCGCTACGACCCCACAGCACTGGTCACTACTGAGCATGTACATAAAGTGCAGCACAGATTCATCTCTGCTACGACCCCACAGCACTGGTCACTACTGAGCATGTACATAAAGTGCAGCACAGATTCATCTCCGCTACGACCCCACAGCACTGGTCACTACTGAGCATGTACATAAAGTGCAGCACAGATTCATCTCCGCTACGACCCCACAGCACTGGTCACTACTGAGCATGTACATAAAGTGCAGCACAGATTCATCTCTGCTACGACCCCACAGCACTGGTCACTACTGAGCATGTACATAAAGTGCAGCACAGATTCATCTCTGCTACGACCCCACAGCACTGGTCACTACTGAGCATGTACATAAGGTGCAGCACAGATTCATCTCAGCTACGACCCCACAGCCCGGCCAGACACGCCGCGGCACGCACACACACAGCGCGGCACGCACACACACAGCGCGGCACGCACACACACAGCGCGGCACGCCAGACACTGCTGTAGCACTCTGCTTCCTATACTGACACTGCAGACACATGACTATAGGGGACACCAAGCCCGTCCATGTCCTCAGGGCTCTGCGTACAATGGCCGCCTGACAGCAGGACGGGCGCACACAGCGGCAGTAGGCGCCAGTGAGCTATGGGCCACATAAGGGCCAGTACATCCCGCACAGCCTATGGGGGTCGCTCGCCCCTCACTCGGGCTCTTTGTTCTGGACGCGTCGCTGTCACTTCCAGGCGCTGTTAGTTACATGCATCCGCCGGCGGCTCCGCGTCCCGTTGGGGGTGGTGCACATTCCGGGCGGAGGACCGGCGAGCACGGGCGGATACCTTACACTAATGCTAATGAAGGCTGCGGGCGAGAGCCGTCCCCGGCCAGCTCCCCCTCACAGCGGTGCACGGCAGCCACCATCGCGCCGCCGCCTCAGTGACTCCCGGTCTCTCCGCTTCTGCACTCACCGCCAACTTCTGAAGTTCTCTCTCAGTTCCGGGCGGACATTTTGCGCCTCGCTCCTGTGCCTGCCAGGTTCCCGGATGTTGCTATTTTTTCCTTTCTCCGGTTCCTCCCACTGTCATCCGCCGACACCCAAACTCCGCCCCTTGCGTCATGACATCAGTGGCGAGATCCGAGTTTACGCCTCCGAACCTGACACTCACATTCAGGAGCGTTGTGATGGCAGCGTCATATGACTGGACGGCGGAAAACTACGTCACGTGTCGGCTGTGTTCACCCAGAGCTGCTGAGTTGCCATGACAGCCAGGGGTCTGCTGAAGACCCCTGTTATCAGAGGACCCCGGTGGCTACCATTCGTAGGCATGTGTATTTCTCGCTACCTCGCTGCTATGTATAGCACAAGCGATCAGGTGATTGCAGCATCCAGTTCGCTCTGGGGTCTAACAACTACAGTCAAAAGTTTTAAAATCTGAAAAGATTAAAAAAAATAAGAGTTCAAATGATATTTTACAATATAAAAAAAGTAAAAAACCCACAGCCATTTGGTATTGATGCGTTTGGAAAAGTCCGATATATCAAACTCTAAGATTTGTTCATAAGAAAAAAATCGAAACGCCATGATTGTTTTTTTTTTCCATAGAAGCCAATTTTCTCCATAGGGAAAAAAATTCCTCCCCCTATGCTGGGTCAACCATCTACCTATAATATTCTGTTATTCGTAACCTTCTATACTGTTACTCACAAGAAAAGCATCCATTCCTTTCTTAATTCATTCAGTGAGTTGGCCATCACCACTTCCTCAGGAAGAGAATTCCAGAGCCTCACTGCTCTTACCGTGAAGAACCCTCTTCTATGCTGGTGCAGAAATGTTATTTCCTCCAAACGAAGAGAATGCCCCCTTGTTCTTGTCACAGTCCTTGGTACAAACAGTTCATTAGATAGATCTCTGTATTGCCCTCTGATATACTTGTACATATATATTAGGTCTCCCCTAAGTCTTCTGTTTTCTAGAGTAAATAGACCTAATTTTGATAACCTTTCTGGGTATTGTAGTGAACCAACTCCATTTATCATTTTAGTAGCCCGCCTTTGAACCCTTTTAAGTTCAGTAATGTCTTTCTTGAGCACCGGCGTCCAAAATTGCACACAATACTCCAAGTGTGGTCTGACGAGTGATTTGTACAGAGGGAGAATTATGTTTTCATCTCGTCTCCCCAGACCTCTTCTAATGCATCCCATGACGCTATTTGCTTTGGTGGCAGCTGCCTGACACTGGGCACTCCAATTTAGCTTCTTATTGACTAAGATGCCTAAGGCTGTGTGCCCACGTAGCGATTTTTAAGCGTTTTTGCGGCGATTTTCGGCGCGAAAACGTTTAAAAATCGTGTACAGAACGCCCCCCCATGCATTCCTATGGCATTCCGCACATGCTGTGCTAATGCTGCGCTTTTTTCCGCAGCGGAAACGCATCGTGAAAAAAATCGCAGCATGCTCATTCTTTTGTGTGGAATCGCAAAGAATTGCCACGATTCCGCACCCATAGGAATGCATGAGAATCGCTTACTTCCCGCATGTGGCTATGCCCACCATGCGGGAAGTTAAGCGTCTCATGTGTGGTTGGTACCCACGGTGTGGAGGAGAGGAGACTGTCCTCCAGGCCCTGGGTACCATACCCCTGTAAAAAAAGAATAAAAAATCGGGGTATATTTACCTTCCGGCGTCCCGCGCTGCATTCCCGGCCTCAGCGTTCCCAGTAATGCCTTGCGGCAAGGTCCTGTGATGACGTAGTCTCGCGTGACTCTAGCGGTCTCGCGAGATCGCTATAGTAACGCGAGACTACGTCATCACAGGTCTCGCAAGGCATTACTGGGAACGCTGAGGCCCGGGATGACAGTGCGGGACGCCGGAAGGTAAATATACCCCGATTTTTTTATTTTTTTTTAGCATTTTAACATTCTTTAACTATTGATGCCGCATAGGCGGCCTCAATAGTAATAAGCTGCTCACACTCGTCAAACACTATGTTTGACGAGTGTGACCAACCTGTCAATCACTTTCCAAGCGATGCTTCAAATCGCTTGGAAAGTGCTTGAATATCGCACACGAAAATCGCGGCAAAATCGCGAACATAATTGCGGTAAAATCGCGCGGAAAAAGCGCGATTTCTGGGAAGGAGTCCGGTTTTCTGTGTGCGTTTTAACACGCAACGTGGGCACATAGCCTAAGTCTTTTTCCATGTCTGATTTCCCCAGCAGTTTCCCATTTAGTAAGTAATTGTAGCATCTGTTTCTCCTTCCCATGTGCATAACCTTTCACTTATCTGTGTTAAACCTCATTTGCCATTTTTCAGCCCAATTCTCCAATTTATTCAAATCTGTCTGTAGTTGTAAACTGTCCTCCTTTGTGTTAACTACCTTACATAGTTTTGTATCGTCTGCAAATACTGATATTTTACTGTGTAAGCCATCCACTAGATCATTAATAAATATATAAAATAGTAGGGGGCCCAATACAGAACCCTGTGGTACCCCACTAGTAACCCTGGCCCAATCTGAGTATACACCATTAATAACCACTCTTTGTTTTCTATCACTAAGCCAGCTACCTACCCATCTACACACATTTTCCCCTAGCCCAAGCTTTCTCATCTTACTTACCAATCTTTTATGTGGGACAGTGTCAAATGCTTTAGAGAAGTCGAGATAAATAACATCCAATGATTCTCCTTGGTCCATTTGAGAGCTTACATCCTCATAGAAGCTGATCAGGTTAGTTTGACAGGAGCGATCCTTCATAAATCCATGTTGATATGGAGTTAAACATATATTAACATTGAGATATTCCATAATGGTATCCCTTAGAAACCCTTCAAAAATTTTACCCACATCAGATGTTAAGCTTACCGGCCTATAGTTTCCAGGTTCCCTTTTACACCCCTTTTTGAATATTGGTACCACATTTGCTTGCCGCCAATCAAAAGGAACAGACTCTGTTTCTATAGAGTCTTTAAATATAAGGAATAGAGGCCTGTCTATCACATTACTTAACTCCCTTAATACCCGAGGGTGAATGCCATCAGGGCCTGGTGATTTGTCAATTTTAATCCTACTAAGGCGGTTCTGCACTTCTTCCTGGGTTAGGCAGGTAATACTTAATGGGGAGTTTACATTATCACTCTGCATTTCCCCTGGCAAATCCTTTTCCTGTGTGAACACTGTTGAGAAATAAGTATTTAAAACATTTGCTTTTCCCACATCGCTCTCTATGATTTCACCCTCATTGTTCTTTAAAGGGCCGACACCATCAATTTTAATCATTTTACTGTTTATATAATTAAAGAATAGTTTGGGGTTTGTTTTACTTTCCTTAGCAATGAGTCTCTCAGTTTCCACTTTTGCTAAATGTATTTGTTTTTTACACATTTTATTTTTTTCTCTATAACTTTTTAATGCTTCTTCATTGCCTTCTTGTTTTAGCTTCCTAAATGCCTTGTTCTTGTTATTTATTGCCCTTTTTACATCCTTATTTAGCCACATTGGTGTTCTCCTGTTCCTAGCCCTTTTATTTCTGTACGGCATTGCTAGCTCGCAGTGGGTGTGCAAAACTGATTTAAATATTTCCCATTTATTTTCTGTGCTCCTATTTTTGAGGACATTGTCCCAATCAATTCAGCGAAGGTCCTCTCTAAGCAGATCAAACTTTGCTTTCCTGAATTTCAGCGTTTTTGTAACCCCCTTCCAGGGCACCTTAATGAAGGACAAGTGGAATTGTATTATATTGTGGTCACTATTCCCTAGGTGCCCATCAACTCATACTTCTGTTTTTAACAACAGGAAAAAAGCAGCCAGAGGCGATCAAAGCCTTGTATCTACCCAAAAATGATGGAAACCAAAACACTGTCTTGGAGCACAAAAAAACAAGAACTCGCACAGCTCCGTAGTCCGAAAGTTTTCTCCGAAAATGGCGACACAAGCAAAAATGTTATTTTACCAAGTTTCGGAATTTTGTTTCGCTGTTTACATAAAACAAAAACTCTACTTGTATCTGCGTAATCGCACTGACCTGGCGAATCGTATTGCCATTCTTACAGTAAAATGAACGGAGTCACGGTGATCGCATCAATGTGCTGGTGCCATCGTGCAGCCGGGCACATGAACAGCCAATCACAGCGTTTTCTGTGTCTCAGGCAGTCAGATTGCCAGAAACACTGATGTTCAGCCTATGATCGGTGCGGTAAGATCAATGATCATAGGCTGAAGCCTAGCAACCAAAGCATCACCAGGGCCAGCTCTGACTGGTGCGAACAACGATGACATCAATCGCTCCAATCAGAGCGCACAGACGAGATCTGACCCCACAATGACAGCTCAGAACTTCCTGATTCCAGCTTGGGGACATTACAGAACGGTCACTACTGATCTGTCGCGCTGTGCTGAGCCTTGTAGTGCCACAGACATTTTGAAGCCTGTGCATCACTGCTGGTGCTCTGAAGAAAGAAGAGTTCCTGAGCCCTCCCTAATCCTTGACTGATGTTTCCTAATCCCAACCCAATCCCCCTCTACGCTTCCTTTTTCCCTCTTTTTTTCCCTCTTCACCCCGCCCCACCACCAAGCATTGATCAGTAGTTGATCACTAGATTTTTGACATTTTTTTCTTTTTTGTGCGTCCTGCAGCTGCCGAGCACTGATCAGTGACAGAAATCACTAATCAACATCCATATCACTGTTTTCCAGTATTTTTTTGTCCACGTCTATTTCCCCCCTCTTTGCACCACCTTTTTGCTTGTGTCCTGCAGCCACCGAGCTCTGATCAATAACACACATCATTGATCTGCACTCGTGCTTGCTGTTTTTCATGACTACCGTATTTTTCGGACTATAAGACGCACCGGACCATAAGACGCACCCCAATTTTAAGAAGGAAAATAGGGGAAAAAAATAATGTGTCAAATGGGGGTCCGTCTTACAGTCCGAATTCAGCTTACCTGGGAAGGGATCCGGCACAGGTGGAGGAGTGGTCACAGAGGTCATTCAGTGCTCCAGGCTGGTGCAGTGGTGGCGGCTCTGTGCTGGGGCAGGTGGGCTGTGCTGGGGCAGCTGGGCTGTACTGGGGCAGGTGGGCTGTGCTGGGGCAGCTATGCTGGGCTGGGGCAGCTGGGCTGTGCTGGGGTAGGTGGGCTGTGCTGGGCTGGGGCAGCTGTCCTGGGGCAGGTGGGCTGTGCTGGGGCAGGTGGGCTGTGCTGGGGTGGAGCAAGTGGGCTGTGCTGGGTGAGGGTGGCGGCGGGCTGTGCGCCGGTGCAGGGGCGGCGTCTCCGCCGGCATTTCCTCGCAGCCTGGAGGCCCCCGCACATCCGTTGCTGGCTGCCGCCATGTTGCGGTGGCCTTCGGGAACATGGACGCCGGGAAGATGGCCGCCGGTCCGGGGACGGCGCATGCGCGGGTTCAGATCTTGTCCCGAGATCTCGGGAGACGAGATTCAAATCTCGGCAACGAGATTGGAGGTTAGTATATTGCGACCATAAGATGCACCCCCCACTTTCCCCAAAAATTTTTTGGGGAAAAGTGCGTCTTATGGTCGGAAAAATACGGTAATTATTTCCCCCCCCCCACTTTGCACCACTCTGTGTGTGTGTCCTGCAGCTGCCGAGCCACTAATTTCAATACAAAAATGGTGGGGGGAACAAGAGGCGCAATAGTGCCCTATCACTAGTGACACTTGAAGTATGAGCGGTATAATACAGTTCCACTCACCTATTCCAGTTGTGTAACCCACAACTGGCTTGAGAGCATATCACAGAATCAGCTGCTGCAGGACCTCCACCAACCACTCGCACGTGAAAAAACCTTCAGAAAGTTGTGGGAAGCAGGGTGTGTTGCAGTCCGCGTTGCCGAGATTCACAAATCATCTGGGATGCAAGATGTAGCAGTGTACTCCTTTATTTCCTCCTACGCGTTTCGGCGCCCTTCCTGGCACCTTCCTCAGAGATGTTGTAGCAGTGTACTCCTTTATTTCCTCCTACGCGTTTCGGCGCCCTTCCTGGCACCTTCCTCAGGGATATTGATACCCTGAGGAAGGTGCTAGGAAGGGCGCCGAAACGCGTAGGAGGAATTAAAGGAGTACACTGCTACAACATCTTGCATCCCAGATGATTTGTGAATCTCAGCAGCGTGGACTGCAACACACCTTGCTTCCCACAACTTTCTGGAGCCACTAATTTGACACACACCACTGATTAGCGCCTTCTCTCGCTTTTGGCAAGGATTTTTTTCCCCTCTCTATTTTTTTTATCCCTTTTTTTGCACCACATCCGTGTTTAGGTCTTACAGTTGTCGATCATCACTGACCAGCCTCGGGTTGTTTATTTTTTTTTGGGGGGGAAGAATCGAGTAAAAAATAATTTAGATTAGTTGAATGAAGTAGATTAGGGACAGTAGTATTTTTTGCTAAACTGAGTTAGTGTCAGAAAGGAAAGCGTAAAAAAAGTGATTTAGTGTAGTTGATAGGATTAGATAAAATATACTGTAGTAATCATCTACTACAGTATTTTTTACTGAATTGAGTTAGGATTACAGTCAGCAGGAAAAAGAATCAGATCCGTGGGTTCATCCTACAGCCGTCGAGTGCTGATCACTGACACACACATCAGTGATCAGCCTCCGGTTGTTGGATTTTTAGATTTTTCTTGTGAAAAAAGAAGAAAAAAATAAGTTACATTAGGGACAGTAAAAATATACCTTAGTAATCGTCGTCTACTACAATACTTTTCTGAATTGAGTTAGTGTCAGCGTGTAAAAAAGAATCACATCCGTGCGTGTGTCCTACAGCCGTCGAGCACTGATCAGCGAGACATCATTGATCGACCTGATGGGGGTTTTTTGTGTATGTGTGAAAAAAGAAAAAAATAATTTAGATTAGTTGATAGGATTCGATTTTTTTCTCTTCTAAATAAAAAAGTTTGGCTTCCAGAAGCAGGACACCCAGCGTGACCACCTTTTAAATCAGCTCCTGCCTGATGACTACCACCACTATAAGCGGGGAACCACACTGACTGTGCCTGAGATTTTCCCCCCACAGAACCACTACCTTTCAGGAGTTCAGGAGTTATAACTTCTTTTCTTTCTGGAGGTCCTGTGTGTGTGGGTCACACAACATTACTAAGGAGGAGCCCGTAGACCATGCTGGGGCGCAGGGGTGGTTTCTCTGATAACCCACTTCTGCCGGCCATAACAGCCATTGAACTCGGAGCCAAACACAATGTCCGCCGGATGCACAACTCTCCTCTTGCTTGCCGTCTGAGGATATATTTGGCAGATATACGCCACTACTCTCCTGCTTGGCCCCCCTTCTAGGACTATGATACTGTGATCAAACCACGGCGGTCTTCCTGCTCCCCACCTTACTGCTACCTATAACCTTTTAATTTGTTGGTTTCCTCTACTGCCTTCTGACCGGCTGCCTCCCCCGGATTTAGGGAGCTGTAATGGACAGATACCTAGTGAAAACTCAAGTGGAGAGATTTACCCGTTCGCAGATGCCAACGTTACTCAACGCGCATTTGGTACCTACAATGCACAAAAGCAAATCTGATGTGAATTTGCTTTCTAGCCTCCCGCTGGTTACTACTGAAGGTAGTGGAGCTGGTCAAATTGACAGAGGGGTTGCGAGTTCTCTTTCTGGACTCCCTCTGGTGGTTACTGGAGGTAATGGAGCTGATCTGATTAACAGAGGCTTGCCACCTGATAATGAGGACAACGATTGGAGATCTGGAGTTTCAGACTGGGATTTAAGACAGCCGACTCCCTCTATCCCTGCTGGTGATTTCCTTCCTGCCTCCTGAGGTCTTAGCTGAACATGCAGGGACTGAGCTGGAAACTAAGTGTTCATTTGCTATTCTGTTTACATTTGATCTGGTTTTGTCTATCTCAGTTTTGTGTGGTCAGCCAGCTCCGGCTGGGGCTGTGCTGAATCACCATCCATATGTTACTGCTTGTGCCAGTTTGTTTTTGTCCCTTATTAGATTGGCCTCTTTTTGCTCTGCTTTCAGAATATACCAAAGTGCTGATATAGTGGGCGAAGTCGTGCGACTTCAGTGTTTTTTGCATCAGACGTGTTGGACTTCTTGCAGGGTTTTTTGCGTGATTGCAGACAGCATCTTTCCTTTCCTGTCCTGTCTAGTCAGTGTGGGCCCCATCATTTGCTCAGTCTATTTTCCTGCCTGCGTTTGTGTTTTCACCTTGTCTCACCGACAATATATGTTTGGGGGCTATCTATTCATTTTGGGTCTGCTCTGGGACAGTTTAGATTTCCCCTTTCTTGCTTTAGGCTTAGTTTGCTCTCCGGCTGTGCCGAGGCGTCTAGGATCATCGTAGGCAGGCTCCACGGCTACTGCTAGTTGTGTGGATAGGATCAGGGGTCTGCAATCCACTTAGTTACCAACCTCTCTGGTTTTCTGTGGCTTAGCTTGGGCTGTTTTCCTCCTCGGTAACCCAGTCATAACACAAATCCACCTTGAATTCGTCTAAACAACCGGCAAAGAATTCATGTCATGAACCCGCCTCTTCATCACCTGTTTTACAGACGGATGACAGTTTAACTCCACCACAGCTATCGCCGCTGTCAAGCTGCTCTGAGCCCACTAACCAAGATTCCATGCAGGCTACTTTAGTGGCCTAAAAGGTATCCAAACTGCTGATACCGCTATTCGATAAACGGTTCGATGTCCTCCACGCCTCCATCACTACCGCTATGGCTCAAATTACCACTAACTCAAAAAATTCACAGAGCAGGAAAACACCGTTCAATCGAGTGAAGCGGAGCTTGCGCTGCTGCCGACCTCTCTTAGGCAAAGTCAGATCTTGGGACAAGAAATGCGTGATAAATTGGAAGACCTGCAGAACAGAGACTGCCGCAGCAACCTGCATTTTATAGGGGTCCCGGAATCGGTAGATGGTGAACGTCTCATTCAATATCTTACTAAAGATCTCTCTGCTGCCCTTCAGCTGTATCTACAGTAGGTAAAAACTCAATGACAATAGAAAGGATGCACAGAATAGGCCTCCTTATGTCAGCCCAGAATGGTGGGAATACCAGACCCCGCCCAGTTATAGCGAAATACCTCAACTGGGCCATGAAAGAGAGGGTCTTAAGGGCATATCGTCAACAACGAGAACTGTTCGTCTATGATTCAAAGATCTTAATTTTCCATGTCTCCTCGGCGGCTGTGGCTCAGAAGCGCAAAGCATTCGTACCTATCTTCCATCTATTGATCGAAGAAAATATTGGGTTTCAACTCCTTTACCCGGCTGAACTGAATGTCCAAGATGGGGACCATGTAACCATTTATGAAAATCCAGAGGTGGCAATCAGAAGATTCCGTCATGCTGGAGATGTCGCAGTGGGATGATTTGCAGAACTGATTATTCAAGTTACCTTTTGCTCAGTAGCATAGCTACCGGGGGGGGCGAGGGGGCGGTGGTCCCAGGCCCTGCGCTCTGAGGGGGTCCACCCGGATTTACGCTACTATAAACTGTATCTTCGGCAGAGCAGGGAGAATCCATCATCTCCCTATGTTCTCTTCTCGGCCACAGTACCTGTGATGAGGTCACAGAAGGGGAGGAGTCGAGGTCACATGATCTGGGGCCTCACTGACTGTATGCACTATGCAGCAGGGCTGTGGAGTCAGAGTCGTGGAGTCGGTGCTCATTTTGGTGGAGTCGGAGTTGGAGTCGGTATAAAATGGACCGACTCCGACTCCTAAAATATATAATAAATTGGGTACAGTAGTTCAATGCAGAATATGCTGAATATTTTTTCATAGGAATTTGGGAAAGTTATGAAATGTCCTATAAATGACTGTTCTATTCCTGATCTAAGGCTACATTCACACACAGTGTTTTTCCTGCGTTTTTTGAGGATACGTTTTTCAGTTGCAAAAGCAGATCAGCTTTTTAAAAAAACGCATCACCTGAAAGGTTTTTGAGCTCATAGATAATGTTTTCAAAAGCAAAAGCAGATTAGAAATCTGCTCTATCTATCTATATATCCATTTATCCATATCTGTCTTTCCATATCATATCTGTACCAAAAAGAATGAAAGCCGGATAGCACACAGACTAACACTCCTTTTTTTTTAGCACCAGTCAGGTACACCTCATAGCTGCCCAAAAGGACGCCCAGGACAGGCATTGCTCGTCTTCAGTAACATCAACATCAACTGATAGTTGGAATACATAGACTGCATTCATCACCACATCTTCTTAAGGTGCAGGCTTTATTTTCAAGTGTAGGGGTGTGAAGTATGAGGTTCTGCAGCAGTTGAGGTGTGCAGTATGAAATTCTGCGGAACAGTATGAGATTCTGCCCCCCCCAGGTTTGATCCATAGTGTGAATGTAGCCTGAGGATCTAGGCTTTATCTTAGCCGAGATAAGTCATAGTGTGTGTGTATGTGTGTATATATATACATATATATATATATATATATATATATATATTTACACACACAGTACAGACCAAAAGTTTGGACACACCTTCTCAATCAAAGCGTTTTCTTTATTTTCATGACCATGAAAATTGTAGATTCACTCTGAAGGCATCAAAACTATGAATTAACACATGTGGAATTATATAATTAACAAAAAAGTGTGAAACAACTGAAAATACTGTATGTCTTATATTCTAGGTTCTTCAAAGTAGCCACCTTTTGCTTTGATTTCTGCTTTGCACACTCTTGGCATTCTCTTGATGAGCTTCAAGAGGTAGTCACCGGAAATGGTTTTCACTTCACAGGTGTGCCCTGGCAGGTTTAATAAGTGGGATTTCTTGCCTTATAAATGAGGTTGGGACCATCAGTTGTGTTGTGCAGAAGTCTGGTGGATACACAGGTGATAGTCCTACTGAATAGACTTAGAATTTGTATTATGGCAAGAAAAAAGCAGCTGAGTAAAGAAAAACAAGTGGCCATCATTACTTTAAGAAATGAAGGTTAGTCAGTCCGAAAAATTGGGAAAACTTTGAAAGTGTCCCCAAGTGCATTGGCAAAAACCATCAAGCGCTACAAAGAAACTGGCTCACATGAGGACCGCCCCAGGAAAGGAAGACCAAGAGTCACCTCTGCTGCGGAGGATAAGTTCATCCTAATCACCAGCCTCAGAAATCGCAGATTAACAGCAGCTCAGAATAGAGACCAGGTCAATGCCACACAGAGTTCTAGCAGTAGACACATCTCTACAACAACTGTTAAGAGGAGACTTTGTGCAGCAGGCCTTCATGGTAAAATAGCTACTAGAAAACCACTGCTAAGGACAGGCCACAAGCAGAAGAGACTTGTTTGGGCTAGAGAACACAAGGAATGGACATTAGACCAGTGGAAACCTGTGCTTTGGTCTGATGAGTCCAAATTTGAGATCTTTGGTTCCAACCACAATGTCTTTGTGCGACGCAGAAAAGGTGAACGGATGGACTCTACATGCCTGGTTCCCACCGTGAAGCATGGAGGAGGAGGTGTGATGGTGTGGGGGTGCTTTGCTGGTGACACTGTTGGGGATTTATTCAAAATTGAAGGCATACTGAACCAGCATGGCTACCACAGCATCTTGCAGCGGCATGCTATTTCATCCGGTTTGTGTTTAGTTGGACCATCATTTATTTTTCAACAGGACAATGGCCTCAAACACACCTCCAGGCTGTGTAAGGGCTATTTGACCAAGAAGGAGAGTGATGGGGTGCTACGCCAGATGACCTGGCCTCCACAGTCACCAGACCTAAACCCAATCGATATGGTTTGGGGTGAGCTGGACCGCAGAGTGAAGGCAAAAGGGCCAACAAGTGCTAAGCATCTCTGAGAACTCATTCAAGACCGTTGGAAGACCATTTCTGGTGACTACCACTTGAAGCTCATCAAGAGAATGCCAAGAGTGTGCAAAGCAGTAATCAAAGCAAAAGGTGACTACTTCGAAGAATCTAGAATATAAGACATATTTTCAGTTGCTTCACACTTTAATTATATAATTCCACATGTGTTAATTCATTGTTTTGATGCCTTCAGAATGAATCTACAATTTTCATAGTCATGAAAATAAAGAAAACTCTTTGAATGAGAAGGTGTGTCCAAACTTTGGTCTGTACCGTATACATGTACATGTATACAGTGTATTACATATTTACAATTTATTACAGTTTTTTGTGTTCTAAAGTTGTATTCCAATAAATAGATATTATGTTCTATCTAAATATCTTGATTATTGGATCATAGAAATGATTAAATGTCTGATGTTCACATTGTACTACAATAAATTTTTCACTTAAATATAAGCAATATATGTGGGAGTCAGAGTCGGAGTTGGAGTCGGAGTCGGTGTAAGGGAAATTGAGGAGTCGGAGTCGCAGGTTTGGCTTACCGACTCCACAGCCCTGCAGTATGCAGGACTCTGTTGTGCTAGTGTGCTGATTGTCATGGTGCGCTGGATGAGGAGAAGTCTATGTGTGGGGTAAAGAGGTGTTTACAGGGTGCATGTAGCAGAGCCGCGTGTGTACGAGGTGTACAGTGCGGAGCCGTGTGGGTTTGAGGTGTACGGAGTGGAGCCGCGTGTGTACGAGGTGGACGGAGCGGAGCCGTGTGTGTACGGAGTGGAGCCGTGTGTGTACGAGGTGTACGGAGTGGAGCCGCGTGTGTACGAGGTGGACGGAGCGGTGCCGCGTGTGTACGAGGTGTGCGAAGCGGAGCCGCCTGTGTACGAGGTGTATGGAGCATAGCCGCCTGTGTGCGAGGTGTACGGAGCGGAGCCGCATGTGAACGAGGTGTACGGAGCGGAGTCGCGTGTGTGCGAGGTGTACAAAGCGGAGCCGCATGTGAACGAGGTGTATGGAGCGGAGTCGCGTGTGTACGAGGTGTACGGAGCAGAGCCGTGTGTCTACGAGGTGTACGCAGCAGAGCCGCATGTGTACGAGGTGTACGGAGTGGAGCCGCGTGTGTACGAGGTGTACGGAGTGGAGCCGCGTGTGTACGAGGTGTACTGAGCGGAGACGCGTGTGTACGAGGTGCACGGAGCGGAGGCGCATGTGTACTAGGTGTACGGAGCGGAGCCGCATGTGTACGACATGTACGGAGCGGAGCCGCGTGTGTACGGAGCCATGTGTGTATGAGATGTACGGAGTGGAGCCGAGTGTGTATGAGGTGTACGGAGTGGAGCCGCGTGTGTACAAGGTGTACGGAGCGGAGCCGCATGTGTACGACATGTACGGAGCGGAGCCGCGTGTGTACGGAGCCATGTGTGTATGAGGTGTACGGAGTGGAGCCGAGTGTGTATGAGGTGTACGGAGTGGAGCCGCGTGTGTACAAGGTGTACGGAGCGGAGCCGCGTGTGTACGAGGTGTACGGAGCGGAACCGCAGGTGTACAGAGCGGAGCCGTGTGTTTACGAGGTGTGCGGATCGGAGCTGCGTGTGTACGAGGCATAGAAAGTGGAACCGTGTGTGTATGAGGTGTGCGGAGCTATGTGTGTCCAAGGTGTATGGTGGGGAGCATTTATACATTTATACTCATACATTCTCCTGTTAGCATGGCTGGTCTGAAGCTGGAATCTCCAGGAGTGGACCCTCTGGGCCGTGGCACTGAGGGGCCCCAGGCGGGCTGCCAGATGGAACCGACCCCTATACAGGGACTGTTAGGAGCAGGCCCAGGGGTTCGAGTACGGTACCCGGTACCGAGAGGGGCGGCTCAGGATGGACTGGAGTAGGACTGTGGGACTGAAGTGTAGATAACAGAACAGAGCTGGAATACAGGAGTGGAGTAAGATTGTAGACTGGAACATGGAGAGATGGCTGGAGCAGGAACACAGGAGAGAGGATTAGAGGAGTACGGAAGGACTGGAGCAGGATGGAACTGGAACACCGGAGGCAGGACTGGAGTAGGACGGCAGGACTGGAGCTGGGTGGAACAGGAACACCAGAGGCAGGACTGGAGTAGGAAGGCAGGACTGGAGCAGGATGAAACAGGAACACCGGAGGCAGGACTGGAGTAGGGCAGCAGGACTGGAGCAGGATGGAACAGGAACACCGGAAGCAGGACTGGAGTAGGACGGAAGGACTGGAGCAGGATGGAACAGGAACACCGGAGGCAGGACTGGAGTAGGACGGAAAAACTGGAGCAGGATGGAACAGGAACACCGGAACTGGGCAGGAGACGGAGGAAACAGGAACACTGGAGCAGGACTGAGAATACTGCAGGGAACACGGAAGACAGACTGCGAGACTGCTGCAGGAAAGACAGAGGACGGCACCCAGAGGCTGCAGAGAGCACAGGAGGAGGCAGGGCCCAGTGTGCAAGGTAACACAACGATCAGGCGCCTCCCTCAGGGGGAAGCGGCCTGATATGGCCCCATCTGTTCTGCCATTGGTCCGAAGGTGCTTCTGGGTCAGGGCACAGCCGGAGCACAAGAAGCAGAAGGGAGGCGCAGCGGCGGCCTATGGCGCATGCGCATTGCATGCAGAGATGGCGTCGGCCGTGAGCCCATCAGAGGTGACCGCCGTGGCCGTCGGGTGGTGAGAGGCTGCGGTGTGGGATCGGAGGCCGGGTTAGTATGTCGGAGCGGTGTAACAGTACCCCCTCCCCTAAGCCGCCCTCCCCGGAGATTAGCAAGAAATCTCTTGAGGATACGTGGAGCATTGATATTCTCTCGAGGTTCCCAGGATGTCTCCTCAGGACCAAAGCCCTTCCAATCAACAAGAAAGAATGTCCTACCTCTAACCCTCTTCATAGCAAGAATGTCCTGCACTTCAAAGACATCATCGGCACCCACCGGCTGAGGACCAGGATCAGGCAAGTAATGGAAGCGATTCAGCATAACAGGCTTCAGGAGAGAGACGTGGAAGGTGTTCGGGACCCGGAGCAAAGCAGGCAACCTCAATTTGTAGGCGACCTCATTGATACGTCCAAGAATTTCAAACGGACCGATGTAGCGTGGTCCCAACTTGTAGGAGGGCAGTTTCAACCGGATGAATTTGGAGGAGAGCCAGACTTTGTCCCCGACACGATACGGTGGAGGGTCCAATCTCCTTTTGTCAGCATAATTCTTCATCTGATCAGCGGACCTCTTGAATGACGTATTGGTCTCGGCCCAAATCTTGGAAAATTCAGAGGACAAGGCGTTGGCGGCGGGTACCTCGGAGGCAGGGGTTATCGGAAGGGGAACACCAGGATGTCTGCCAAAGACAATGAAGAACAGAGACTTGGCCGAGGACTTGCCAGCATGGTTGTTATAAGCGAACTCTGCCCAGGGGAGTAAGTCGACCCAATCGTTCTGGTGGGCGTTGGAAAAATGACGTAGGTACCAAGTCAACGTCTGGTTGGTACGCTTTACCTGTCCGTTGGACTGTAGATGGTAGGCCGAGGAGAAGTCGAGGGAAACGTTCGAGAGCTTACAAAGTGATCGCTAGAACTTGGAGGTAAACTGAACCCCTCGGTCAGACACGATGCGTTGAGGTAGTCCATGAAGTCTGAAGATCTGGTGAATGAAAACTTTGGCCAGCTCCGGCGCCAAGGGAAGACCGGGCAGAGGGACGAAGTGAGCCATCTTGGAAAAACGATCCACCACCACCAAAATGACTGTGCAGCCCGAAGAGCAGGGTAGGTTGGTGATGAAATCCATGGTGATGTTTTCCCAAGGGACAGCAGGGACGAGCAACGGAAGCAACAAGCCGGACGGAGGTCTTCGTGTCACTTTGTTTTTAGCACAGGATGGACAAGAAGCCACAAAGTCGAGTACATCTTGGTGAAGCATGGGCCACCAGTAGTGACGTGTGATAAGGTCAAGGGTCTTCTTAGTTCCGACATGGCCAGCCAGTTTGGAGGAGTGCCCCCATAGGAGGACTTTTTGCTTGAGGTTCTCAGGCATAAGCGTCTTGCCTGGAGGAGGAGCAAGCCAGTTCACTGGAGACACCGTGATGATCCTAGTGGGATCAATGACATGCAAAGGTTCCTCCGTGGTTTCGTGTGGCTGGAAAGCCCTGGACAGGGCGTCGGCTTTGCTATTCTTGTTGCCAGGACGGAAACGGAGCTCGAAGTCAAATCGGGCGAAAAATAAGGACCATCTGGCCTGAAGAGGGTTGAGTCTCTGGGCAGACTGGAGATAGGCCAGATTCTTGTGGTCCGAGTAGATAACAAAGGGATGGACATCTCCCTCCAGGAGGTGACACCATTCCTCCAGGGCCAACTTGATGGCCAGGAGTTCCCGGTCTCCGATCGAGTAGTTACACTCGGATGGAGAAAAGGCCTTCGAGAAGAAGCCACAAGGGTGCAGGTGACCGGAGGCGGATCTCTGGGACAATACTGCTCCGGCACCTGTCGAGGAAGCGTCCACCTCGAGTACAAAAGGTCGATTGCTCTCAGGGCGATGCAGGACCGGAGCCGTGGAGAAAGCCTGTTTTAGGGTCAGAAAGGCCTCTTCCACCTCAGGAGTCCAATCTTTGGGGGTAGTCCCTTTATGGGTGAGAGTAGAAATAGGTCTTGTGATCGCGGAAAAGTGGGAGACGAATTGCTGGTAATAATTAGCGAATCCGAGAAATCGTTGTATCGCCCTTACTCCGACGGGGCGAGGCCATTTGAGAATGGCAGACAACTTCTCGGGATCCATCCTTAGTCCAGCGTCGGAGATAATGTATCCCAGAAATGGCAGAGAGGTCTGTTCGAAGAGACATTTCTCTATCTTTCCATACAGGCGGTTCTCCCGAAGACGTTGTAACACCAGGCGGACAGTTTTTCTGTGGGACGAGAGGTCCGGGGAGAAGACAAGGATGTCATCTAAGTACACGACCACACAGGAGTACAAGAGATCCCGGAAGATCTCATTGACGAACTCTTGATACACCGCAGGAGCATTGCAGAGACCAAAAGGCATGACCAGTTACTCATAATGGCCGTCTCGAGTGTTGAAAGCGGTCTTCCACTCGTCACCTGCATGGCTACGGACCATATTATAGGCTCCTCTGAGGTCCAGCTTGGAGAAGACCCGAGCCCCTCTGAGACGGTCAAACAGCTCCAGAATGAGTGGAAGAGGGTACCTGTTCTTGATGGTAATCTCATTCAAGCCTCTATAGTATAGTCAATGCACGGCCGTAGAGTTCCGTCCTTCTTTTTGATGAAGAAGAACCCGGCTCCCGCGGGCGAAGAGGATTTCCAAATAAAGCCTTTGGCGAGGTTCTCTCGGACGTACTCGGACATGGCGGTGGTCTCTGCGGGAGACAGGGGGTAGATTCTGCCCCTTGGAGGGGTTGAACCGGGAACAAGTTCAATTGGGCAGTCAAACGGCTGGTGTGGAGGAAGGACCTCCACTTCCTTCTTATCAAAAACATCGGCGTAGGAGCTGTAGGCTGGAGGAAGACCCGGAAGGTCTGGAGGTGACCGAGGAGCGGCCGCCAGGTGGACAGGAGTCAGACAGCGAGCTTGGCATGGGTGTGTCATGCTCGCCATGTCTGTTATGTCCGCCATGTCTGTTTTGTCCCATGACCTCTGGAGCGGTGTGCACATGCATCTCATGTCTGCTATCCTGCTTGTTCCCTAGAGCAGTGTGCACACTCACCTCATGACTGTTGGCCTGCAAGATGCCTGCGTTTCTGCTCTGCCTTCTGTGATCATCTCTGCATGTCTGAAACCCCTGATCATGTGACCTTTCCTGGGTTCCAGCAAGGTCTGGTTCTGCAATCATCTCTGCATGTCTGAAACCCCTGATGTGACCGCTCTCTGTGATCCTCGAGGAACTGAACTGGAAGTTCTCCCCTGGTCCTGACCCGGAAGTGGAGGTGCTAATGCCCTATGTCAGACCTCCCCTCCCTATGTTCAGGGCCTGAGTATTGTGTTGCTTCCCTGCATGGCTGCTTGGTCTGCTGGGTCACTCCCTCTATTCTGTGCCCCTGCACTTTGCTTTGTCGTGCGTCTCTGCACACGCTCCGTGCTTGTACTCCGTCTCTTGTCCCGTGCCTTGTCTAGTGTTTGTCCCTCATGCCATGTTTTGTCTCTGCTCCACTTTGCCTTGTAGTCCTTCCTTGCTCTGATTCCATTCTAGCTTCCGTTCCTTGTTCCGTACCTTGCCTTGCTCTGCATTGTTCCTCCCTATGGTCTCTGTCTTTGCTTGCTCTACCTCGCGCTCTCCTATGGTGCTCTGTAGTGCTCCCTGGCACACGCACCATTCCTCCTCTCTTACTTTTGGTGCTCTTTTCCATGTCTAGTCCCAAGGCTCTGCCTTGGCCCGGCTCTGGGCTTCGGCCTACGCTCCGCTGCTAGACTCTTTCCTATTGTGCTCTCTTGCACGTTTCTAGGCTACTCCCAAGGCTCTGCCTTGGCCCGGCTCTGGGCTTCGGCCTACGCTCCGCTGCTAGCTCTGCTCTTGCTCTGACCTGATTCCGTGTTTCTATGCTTCCGTTCCTGGTTCCATACTCTGCCTAAGCTCTGTCTTGTTTCTCGTCTCGCCTTGCCTTGTTGCTTCGTGTGCTCTTTGCATGCACCTGGCCTTCCTAGCCTCCTGTTTGTGCCTCAGCCGTGCCCGCCTGCTTGTGCCTCAGCCATGCTCGTCAGTCAGTGACAGCTGTGTCACCTGCCATGCCTCAGCCGGGTTCGCTGGAGTCTTGCTCGTCTGTCAGTGCCGCAGCCCGATCAGCTAGCCAGTGCCCCAGCCGTGCTCTCTGTGCTCCCTTGCACCTCACACTGTTTCTGCACTGTGCCCTCCAAGCTTCTCTTAACACACGCAGGCCCTCGCCTGCCCCGTGGCATACCTCTCCATGCTTCTGTAAAAGTATGCGCAGGTCTTGCCATGTCCCCTGTCGTGCCCTCTCGTACGCACAGTTCCTACCCTTGAACCCTGACCCTGGCGTGTCTCTCTACATGCGCAGGACTCTGCCTTGAACCTTGACCCTGGCGTGCCTCTCTGCACGCGCAGGACTCTGCCTTGAACCATGACCCTGGCGTGTCTCTCTGCATGCGCAGGACCTTGCCTCCCCTGACCCTGGCGTGCCTCTCTGCACGCGCAGGACTCTGCCTCGCCTGACCCTGGCATGCCTCTCTGCACGCGCAGGACTCTGCCTTGCCTGACCCTGGCATGCCTCTCTGCACGCGCAGGACTCTGTCTCACCTGACCCTGGCGTGTCCCTCTGCACACGCAGGCCTCCATCCTTGAATCTGCCCCTGGCGTGTTCCTTAACACGCATTGTGTCACTAACTTGTCTTGTCTCCTTGCATGGAACCCTGGTTTGCCTGCCGGATGCCCTGAACCTGCCGATCGCTGCCAGAGATCGTAAGCCTGATGACTGCGGCCTGATGTCCGGAGCTGATGTCCGCAGCCTGATGCCCTGATCGTGTCGATCATTGCCAGATGTCCGGAGTCCGATGCCAGCGTGCCTTTGCCTACCATCTTGCACGTACCATGTCTTGGACCTTGGCGTGTCTCCTTGCACGCACTCTGCCTGGGACTCTGGCATGTCTCCTAGCACGCACCTTGTCTTGGACTCTAGCGTGTCGTAGCACGCATCCTTCCTAGGAACTCTGGTGTTAACCCTAACATGTACCCTGCCCTGGACCCTGGTATGTTTTCTGCATGTGTTATGTCTGGACCCTTCGGCGGGCCCTTGCACGCACCTTGCCGTGTCTTACCGTTTGTGCCCTGCACCTGATTCCCTGTTCATGCCTTGCACCTGAATAAAGTGTGTAACCACGTTTGCTGAAGAACCCTGTGACTTCGCTTTGTGTTTCGTATCCTGTCCGTCCTGTTGCCAGACACTCAATAGTGTCTCCCTGAGCCGGCTGTCAGGTCCAGCTGCTGTGGTGGCTCACGCCCTTGGTCATGCCCCTGACACTCCCTGTATAGGGGGTGGATTCTCACTAGATCAGCTCGCCCTAGGTGGGTGGGTGCCACGGCCCAGAGGGTCCACTCAAAAAAGGAAAACGACTCAGCATATGCTGACGCTCGTCACAGGGTGCCCCCAGCGGACTATCTCCCCAGAAGACCAGTCGAGAACAGGCTGATGAGTCCTTAACCATGGAAGACCGAGTAGAATGGCGTGAGAGAGCTTAGGCAAAACGTAAAAGGCTATCTTCTCTCGGTGTAAGGCTCCAACTTGCAACTCCACTTCTTCAGTGACCAAGGTGACGGTCACCTGTAGCAGTTTGCCATCCACTGCGGCAATCTGGATAGGGTTAGAGTAACCACGGGAATTTGGTATTTGTTCACCTCTTCAGGTTGAATGAAGTTACCTGCTGAGCCCGAATCCAGATTCTGACACCATCTACACCTCACCACGCTTGCGATTCTTGTCATGGAACATGACGGCCTTAACACCCCCCCCTTAAACGTAAAAAGGTTCTAATACACATGAAACGGTTCCGACCAGATGTGATCTTTCTTCAGGAGACACATTGGAGGGTTGATAAGCCTGGTAAATTGTCAGCACCCTGGATAGGGGATTGTTATACTGCCTCACTTACCTTATCACATGGAGTGGCTATTCTTATTAAAAATGGCCTGCCATGCTCCATCCAGGATTCTATCAGTGACAGCAAGGGTAGATACCTGATTTTGAAAGTGGACATAGCCAGTAAACTATATTTTTTTGTCAATCTTTATGCTCCTAACCATGACCAGCATCATTTTTACACATCACTTCTTCAGACTCTTTTAGGACTTGGGTCCAATCATCTGATAGTGGGAGGAGACTTTAACTTAGTAAAATGTTCCACTTTGGACCGTTCTCCATCCTCCCCGCAGGCCTCAGTGGCCACTGCCTCACTCCTACACTTTATGGATCAGCTTTCACTTTGTTTTTCCAATGATTTTTATTGACATTTTATAAACAAGACATACAATCAATATTGGTATTTGTGGAGGAATGAAGTGGGGGAGGGAGGGAAGAATTGGGAAAAGGGGGTAGGAGGGGGTAACATTAAAGGAGAACTCACAAAGTATTGACAATATACCAGCATAGTTACGGTAAACATGTGAGGAAAAGAATTTGTGTTGATGGTTATTGAATAACAATAGAACAAACATCAGGTATTATAACTAGCGAGTAGAGATGAGCGACTTTGCCTTGTGAAAAGTCGAAGGTCCGAATGAAACACGAAACCCAATGCAAGTCAATGGGGAAACAAAGTCGGCAGGGAATGGAGGACAGTAAACACACCTACATGCCGGACCGCTTTTTTAAAGTGCGCGAAAACTGTCTCTCTCCCAGGATTGCCCACAGTGTACGTCCTTGCTCAGTGGCTGAAAAAAGTCATATGCAAGCATTCTGGGAAATCCGACTTTGGTGCTCGTTTTGCCGACCGCATGGCCGACTTCACGCCATGGTCGGGTTTCGGTCGGCGAAACCCGACTTTGCCATAAGTCGGCGACTTATGAATCTGGCCGACCTGTTTCGCTCAACTCTACTAGCGAGGCATGTACTCAGAGAAGGAAGATCAGTGGTAGATTTTTTTCCAGTGAGACCATTTTTTGGAGTGTTTAATATAGCAGTCGGCAATAGCGAATTTGTATTCGTATGACCTATAAAGGAAAATTCTCTCAATTAAATCTGATAATTTGGGTAAGTCAGGATTCTTCCAGTGGAATGCTACGGCACTCTTGACTACCAGGAGGATGTGAATAATAATGAACCTGAGAGCGAGGTTGAAATTTTCCAGGTCTAATGACAAGAGTGCCATCTGGGGGAGAGATTGACATTGTTTCCTATTAATTTGTTAATGAGGGTGGAGGTTTGGGCCCATAGGGGTTGTAACTTAGGGCAATTCCAGAAAACGTGAAGGAGGCTTCCATACTGGCCACAATTCCTCCAGCACATAGGGGAGAAGTCTGAGCTTATGTGGAATAGCCTGGCAGGGGTATAGTATCATCTAGAAATGAGTTTAAAGTAAGTTTTTTGGAGTGACATTGAGATATTCGAGGCATATGTATAGGCTATTGTCATGGCCGCAGCCGCCCCATCCCCCAATACTTACCACTCCGTTCCGGCTGGTCGGGGGACGCGGCGTGTCTCTCCTGCGCTGTCGGTCTCCCGGCCAGCAGCAGATCTGCGCAGGTGTATTAGGCCTCGGCCGCATGCTCTGATGGCCCTTTAGCTCTGCGGCACCTGACCCGGAAGTGCTGCTGCTCCTATCAGACTCTGTCACTGGATATATCAGGCCACCCTCCCTTAGTGGAGGCACCTGATTATTGCGTGTGTGTGTGTGTGCTTATGCGTACTCATGCTTAGACCGTCTCTGCGGGAACCTTCCTGCTGTTATTTGTTAATCCTATTCCTGCCTGCTGTTATTGGTTAACCCTATTCCTGCTTGTGTCTCCTGCAGTCCCTGGTCCTCCATGCCTCTGGGTTCCCTGCTCCTGGTCTGGTCCGGTGGTTCCTCGGCCTCTGGATTCAGCTCTGCGGTCCCTGTCTCCCTCCTGGTCCGGTTCCCTGGTGCCTTAGGGTTCTCCTTCCAGTTTTCCCTGCTGTCATCATCCTGGTCTCTATCCCTCCTTCCTGTACTCTCTGAGGTTGCTTAGCCTTCTTGGTTCCTGTCTCCCTGCTTCCCTGCCTACAGCTGTCCAGTAAGCCCTTTCTGTTTTGCCCCACTGCTTCTCTACAAGCTGTCCCTCTTGGTACCAGCTGTCGCAGTATCTGACTCCTCCAGTCCTGCTCTTAACAATCCCTGCATAGGGGTCGGGTCCACCTGGTTCGCTCACCCAGGGGAGGTTTGGTGCCACAACCCAGACTGTCCACTCCTGGAAGCTCGCCTTTCCTAGGCGTCACAGAGCGTTTTCCCACTTTTCAGGTAGGTAGTGTTTATTTAGGTCAGTCAGCATGTGTGAGTTTTTAATCAACTCATTATCTTTGTTCAACCAGCTGCATATGTATTTGTAGCTCCAGAAAATTCTGTGTTTGACGTTACACAAGAGGTTTAGCGTTGCTTCTGAAAAATTTGTTTTTTTTTCTGGAGTAAGTTTTGAGCCTGATATTTAAGAGTTATATATTGAAGGAACATCGATGATGGGAGAGTGAATTTATTTTTTAATTTGTTGAAGGAGGAGAAATTTTTTCCATCATGGATGTCTCACAGTTTCTTTATACCATGTTTTTGCCAGCATGAAGGGAGTACCTGGTTATAGAATGATAGCATGAGAGGCAGTGGGAGTTTTTTCAGAGTGTTTGATTTGTTTGTAGCTCTTTTGGATTTGGAAAGTTTTTTCCACACATGTAAGGTTGCGGAGAAAATAGGATGAGAATTAGTATTAGGGTATTTGTTTAATATACTGTATGTTTGAATAGCAAATCTCGTGGAGGTTTGTTATTGTTTAATGCAAATTCTAAGTTCATCCAGGCCGGAGGTTCATTTTGGGATAACCAGTATATGCTTTGTTTTATGATGTTTGCATAATAATATGCTGAAATATTAGGGAAGCTCATACCCCCATATATTTTATTTTTATAAATGATGCTGGTTGGAATTCTAGCTTTTTTATTGTTCGAAATGAATGAATTTATTAATGACTGAAGGCTTGTTAGGTAGGAAGTTGAATTAGAAAGAGGAAGGGATCTAAAGGTACAGTATATAAGATTTTGGGGAGAATAAAGATTTTTATTGTGAGGTTTTTGCCCCACCATGAGAGGTGTCTATCTCCATAGATAGAGAGATCTTTGTTAAAGGTGTTAAGGCCCCGTTACACACAGCGATATCACTGGCGACATCTCTGATTTTGTGACACATCAGCGATCTCTCCAGCAATCTCGGTGTGTGACATCCAGCAGCGACCGGCCCCCCGCCGGGTATCGCTGATCGTGCTGGATCGTCCTGGGCCGTTTTTTCATTGCTGGTCTCCCGCTGGCCAGCGCGCATCGCTGCGTGTGGCAGCAGGAGCCAGGGATCAACAACGCTGCACACTGGTATCCAACGTAAACAGCAGGTTTCTAAGAGCTGCACAGCTCTTAGAAACCCGATGTTTATGTTGGATACCAGCTTGCTCGCTGGTCCTGATCGCTGGAGGGGCTGTCTATGTGACAGCTCACCAGCGATCAGCCTACCATGTCCCAGCGATTCCATCCATGTCGGATCGTTGGTGGGATCGCTGGGACAATGTTATGTTACAGAATTTAGGCTAGATGGGATTAGGAAATTGAGGTGTTTTCTTATTGTGATGCCGAGACATGTGATCTCTTTGTCTCCCCAGTTCAAAGAAGACGTGTTTTAATGTCTTTAATTTGTTCATAATTTAGATTGAACTGGAGTATTTTTGATTTTTATTCATTAATTTTAAAATAAGATAGGCTTGAAAAGAGTTTGAGGGTATTTTGGAGTTCCTTAATTGAGTTTACTGGGTCAGATAAAGTTAGAATAAACTTAATTTGAACTGACGAGATGATATTTCTATTTCTTTTAAGTTATTGTTTTGTCTGATTGATTGGGCTAGGGGACCATGGTAATTATGAAAAGGACCATGGTAATTATGAAAAGGAGGGGAGCAAAGGGGGCATCCCTGCCTACTACCATTGGAAATGGGTTAGAAATGTGATTGTTCGATTATATTCTAGCTTTGGGGTTGGAGTATAAGTCCATTATAGAGGAAATAATTTTTTCGTTAAAGCCAAATTTGACAAGAGATAAGTTTAAGAATTCCCAATCGAGACGGTCTAATGCTTTCTCAGCATCTAGAGCAGGGGTCTCAAACTCACGGCCCGCGGGCCAACTGTGGCCCTTGGGACAATAGTTTGTGGCCCTCACCTTGACAGGGATCACACAGGCGAGAAACACGGCCGAGTCTCGCATCTGAAATCCCAGTCACATGTAGTACCGCTCATTAAGGTCATGAATATGGACGCCACTCCACTCTTATAAGTGTGGCGCCCATATTCATGAGCTTAATGAGCTGTACCACGTGACGTGTGACCGCGCGCTCATACAGGAAGAAGATGTCGGCACTGGACCATCGGAGCTGCAGCAGAAGGAGGTGAGTATAATGATGACTAGTCATTCACAGCAGCCTGCTGTCAGCAGGCAAGGCATATGAGTCACACTCACAATACATGCAGCAGGAGCAGCAGAGCAGGGACCGGACCACGCCACAGACTCAGGTGCGCCGGGTTCCGAATGAGCGGTGGGGCGGTGCGGTATATTGCTCTCGGAGGCGGGACATCAGATGGCTTTATTGGCGAACTTGCGCCATTACCCCAGGCTCAAAGGGCGGAGACGGCTGCGGAAATTGCTGCTCAGCGGGACAGAAAAAAAGCGGAAAAGACGCATCGGCTAACACTGAAACAGTGACACCAAGTGGAATTATCTATTACACAGCCCCAAACATGTCTTTTTCAAAGCCTGCAGTAAAGAGAAAGGTTGGTGATGAGCACAGACAATTTTAGGAAAAGTGGGAAGTGCAATATTTTTTTGCTGCGCACAGGGGCATCCCGACGTGTCTTATTTGCACAGAGAAAGTTGCAGTGCACATTGAATACAATTTGAAACGTAATTACATAACTAGACATGCTGCGGAGAATGCAAAATACCAGGGAGATGAAAGAGCCAACCGGGTTGCTAATCTTAAAAGATATCTACTGAGGCAACAAGATTTCTTTAAGAAAGCAACCAAAGATAATGATGCATCAGTCGAAGCTAGCTATGTGGTTAGTGAGATGATTGCTAAAGCAGGAAAGCCATTCAAAGAAGTTGAATTTGTAAAAAAGTGCATATTACAGACTGCAAGTATTGTCTGTCCAGAAAAGAAAAAGGTCAGTTTAGCAACATCAGCCTTTCTGCCAACACCGTAGCAGAGCGCATTTTCTGACCTGTCAAGTGACATTTATGATCAACCGTGTGAGAAAGCAAAATGTTTCAGTGTATACTCAGTCGCTCTTGATGAGGCCACAGACATCACCGACACTGCCCAGCTCGCAATCTATGTCCGTGGTGTTGATGACAATCTTGAAGTCATAGAGGAGTTGCTCACAGTGATTCCAATGCATGGCCAGACCACCGCTCAGGAGATATTTCACCAGCTGTGTGATGCCATTGAGAATGCCAGTTTACCTTGGAGGAGGTTTGTTGGTATAACAAGTGATGGAGCGCAATCAATGACAGGGAGAAAAAATGGACTGGTGGCACTTATTAAAAAAAACTGGAAGAGGAAGGTGTGGAGGAGGTCATTGCTCTGCACTGCATTATTCATCAGAAGGCCCTTTGCAGCAAATGCCTGCAGTTTGGCAATGTGATGTCTTACGTTGTGAAATGCATCAACCAAATCAGATCCAGTGGCTTAAACCACAGAAGGTTTCGTGCTTTTTTTTAGAGGAAATGGAGTCAGAATATGGGGATGTGCTCTACTTCACCGAGGTACGTTGGCTCAGCAGGGGAAACATACTGAAGAGATTTTTTGAGCTGAGAGCGGAAGTGAAAGCCTTCAAGGAGAAAGATCGGGCTGCTGTTCCTGTTCTAAGTGATCCAAAATGGCTCATGGACTTAGCTTTTTTTGTTGATTTTACACATGAGCTTAATGTACTGAACAAGAAGTTACAAGGCCAGGGGCAACTTGTCAGTGCTGCCTATGACAACGTGAGAGCATTCTCTACAAAACTTATGTTATGGAAAGCCCAGCTTTCTCAGACAAACCTTTGCCATTTCCCATCATGCAAGGCACTCATGGAAGTAGGCACGCCATTCAGTGGTGAGGAGTATATGGATGTCAATTTGAAGCTACAGGAGGAATTTGATCACAGATTTGCAGACTTCAAGACACACAGAGCCACATTTCAAATTTTTGCGGACCCCTTCTCCTTTGATTTGCCAGGATTTTTGCGTAAATCTTAATGTCTGAATTTATTAAGGATATTGCTCTGTAGTTTGTGACTTTTTCTAAATCACCCTTGGATTTGGGAATCAGGATTATAATAGCTTCTGCAGGGAAAGAGCCCAAAGAAGAGGCTTGATTGAAAATTTGAGATAAGTGAGGGGAAGAATTTTATTAAAGGTTTTATAATACTCACTGCCAAAACCATCTGGGCCTGGGGATTTGAAAGCTTTTAAGTCGTGAATGCTTTCTTCAATTTCTTCGGTAAATAAAGGAGAGGTTAGAGATTCCAGGTCATTTGGGGTTAGTTTAGGCAAATTGATTGATGACAAAAAGGTTTCAATGTAGGCTTTGTTTGAAAGAGGAGAAGGTGAGTTAAGGTTTACGTTATATAATTTGTGGTAGTAATTGGCAAATGCATCAGCTGTCATGATCAATGCTGGATTATGACAGGTTTTGAATAAGTAACCTTTTTTTTCCTTTGAGCTGGTTGCTTGAAGTTGGTTTTGCCCCCCCCGGTGGTCATTGGGGTTATTGCATGGTGGTGTCTTTTGTTGCTAGTTTGCCCCCGGTGGTGAGCGTTATTGCACGGGAATCTCTAACAGGTGTGAGACTCTGGCTCCTAACTATAAAGGTATGTCAGATGTTCTCACTCACTGTTGGTGATATTGGTCTTTTCCAACCATCCTTGGTGAAGAAAGGAGCTAGAGAGAGTTCCTGGCAGCTCAGTCAGAATCCTGGAGTGGCAGCTATGGTGTCAGCGAGGAGGTCTGGCAAAGCTTGGAGGAGTGGCAGCTATGGTGTCAGCGGGGAGTTCTTGTAAAGCATGGTGGAGTGGCAGCTATGGTGTCAGCGAGGAGTTCTTGCAAAGCTTGGTGGAGTGGCAGCTATGGTGTCAGCGAGGAGTTCTTGCAAAGCTTGGTGGAGTGGCAGCTATGGTGAAAGCTGCACTCAGATGCTGGACTCTGTTGCTGGAAGAGAGCTGCACTCAGATGCTGGACTCTGTTGCTGGAAAGCTGCACTCAGATGCTGGACTCTGTTGCTGGAAAGCTGCACTCGAATGCTGGACTCTGTTGCTGTAAAGCTGCACTCAGATGCGGGACTCTGTTGCTGGAAAGCTGCACTCAGGTGTTGGATCCAGTTGGAGGAAAAGATGCACTCAGGTGTCGGACTCTGTTGCTTGGAGCATTAGCAACAGAGCAAAGCTAAGTGGTGTTTCCCTGTTTGTCGCTTTCCTCAATGTGTGTTTTAGTGCAGTGGTGGGATTAGTTTCTGCACCGTCCACTTCACTGGTAAGGGATTGGTTCAGGGTGAGCTAGGGATTTCAGGTATCTTGATCGGCGCCCGGTGCGGAAACGGTCTAGGGATCGTTAGGCGTGTAGAGAAGCTGACTTAAGGGAGTGCAGCAGGTCTCCACGTCCCCGTTCCCTATCGCAGGGCCACCATTGTAATTGTTTTCCTGGTTTTCCCCTTTATTCTGAAATTCACCCTGCTGGAGACAGTGTATCCAGACATACGTGTACTACTGAAATTCGCCTGCTGGAGGCGGTGTATCCAGGGTCACGTGTGTCATATAAATTCACCCTGCTGGAGGTGGTGTGTCCAGTCACACGTGACCATGACATCAGCTATGTCTTGGGGGTGAGACAAGGGGGTAAGACAAGGGGGTGCCATTTGCGGTTACAATTTTATTTATTCTGTTCAATTGCCTTTTTTTATTCAATTCATCATGAATCTGGTTGGTTTGTTAAGGGAAGAGTACACTTTGTATTTTGATGCTTTTATTACTGAATTATAAAAAGAGAATATTGTTGATTTCAAGTCTTGCCTGAGTTTCAAGATTTCGGATTGTTGTTGTGAATTCCCTGGCTCAGACTTCTGAGCCGAAGCTCCCCCTGCTCCCTCCGGTGGTTACTGGAGGTAGTGGGGCTGGCCAGATTGACAGAGGTCTGCCACCTGATGATGATGTTGACGATTGGAGATCGGGGGTTACGGATTGTAGTATTTAAGTCTGCAGACTTCCTTCAATCCCTGCTGGTGATTGCTTTCCTGTGCATTCTGAGGTCTGATGTCTCTTGCCCTGATCCTGCATTGTTCAGCTAAGTGGTTCATTTGCTAATCCTTTGCATCTGATCTGGTTTTGTCTCTCTCCACCGCTCCATATGTTACAGCCTGTGTCAGTTTGTTCAGTCCCCTGTTATATTGGTCTCTTTTGCTTTGCTTCCAGTTCATACCGGAGTGCTGATATAGTGGGGGCGAAGTCGTGTGACTTCAGTGTTTTTTTGTACATCAGACGTGTTGGATTTTTCAGGGTTTTGTGCGTGATTGCAGACAGTGTCTTTCCTTTCCTATCCTATCTAGTCAGTTTGGCCCCATAATTTGCTCAGTCTATTTTTCTGCCTGCAATTGTGTTTCATCTGGTCTCACCGACAATATATGTTGGGGGGTTATCTATTCCTTTTGGGGTCTGCTCCAGGGCAATTTAGATTTCACCTTTCTTGCTTCAGGCTTAGTTAGCTCTCCGGCTGTGCCGAGGCGTCTAGGGCATCATAGGTATGCTCCACGGCTACTGCTAGTTGTGTGGATAGGATAAGGGGTCTGCAATCCACTTAGTTACCAACCTCTCTGGTTTTCTGGTGGCTTAGCCTGTTCCTGCCATCCTCCTCGGTGACCCATTCATAACAGAATCACCAGCCATACTGTAGACTCTAGGGTACTCCAAAGAAGGAAAGAATTGTAAAAAAAAAAAAAAATGGCAGAATTTTTTTTTTTTGTATATTTTTTCCTCTTTTTCTCTGGGGCCGTAGGAGGATTTTTTGTCTAAATGGAGACTAAGCAATTGTCCGATTGTGTTGACCAGCTCGCTGCTGAAGTGCGGGGAATTTCTGCCTATCTCGCTCAATCATCTGCTGTTGAACCAAAAATCCTGATATGTTTTCTGGGGATCGGTCTAAATTTTTGAATTTTAAGAATAATTGTAAGCTATTTCTTGCTTTGAAAGCTAATTCATCGGGAAGCTCGGTACAGCAGGTTAAAATTGTCATCTCCCTGCTGCACGGCGATCCCCAGGATTGGGCTTTTTCTTTGACACCCGGGGATCCTATTCTGGCTAATGTGGATGCGTTTTTTCAAGCCCTGGGGTTGTTGTATGATGAGCCTAATGCTATTGATCAAGCTGAGAAAATCTTATTGGCATTGAACCAGGGTCAGGATTCTGCAGAGTTATATTGTCAAAAATTCCAAAAGTGGGCGGTCCTTACTAAATGGAATGATGATGCCCTAGCAGCTCACTTTCGGAAGGGTCTGGCAGAAACCGTAAAAGATGTTATGGTGGGATTTCTTGTCCCCTCTGGTCTTGACGACTCTATGTCATTGGCCATTCAAATTGATCGGCGTTTACGTGAACGTAAAACTACACGAGAGGCGGTGCTGCCTTTCGAACAAACTTCTGAGCCCATGCAATGCGATAGGGTTTTGTCTAGGGCACAACGTCAGGAGTTTAGAAGGCGTAATAAGTTTTGGTTTTTTTGTGGGGACACCTCTCATACTATTTCTGTCTGCTCTAAACGAGAAAAGCATTTTGCTCACGCATTTGCGGTGGGCAGTGTACAGCCTAAGCTCCTTTTGGCGATTACCTTGATTTGCTCCTTGTCTACATTTTCCGCTAAGGCTTTTGTTGATTCATGAGAAGCTTTGAATCTGATGGATTTTGACTTTGCCAAACGTTGTGATTTTTCCTTGATACTCCTGCGGACTCCTATCCCTTTGAGGGGTATTGATGCTACTCCTTTGGCAGAGAATAAACCCCAGTTTTGGACCCAGGTGATAATGCGGGTCACCCTGGACCACCAATTGTAAATTTTTGGTGTTGCACAATCTGCATGATACTATTGTTCTGGGTTTTCCTTGGTTGCAAATCCATAATCCTGTTTTGGATTGGAAATCTGTGTCTGTGGTGAGTTGGGGTTGTCAATGTGTTCTTAGTGACACTCCTGTTTTCTCCACCTTTCCCCAGTCTCATGATATTCCTATTTGGCTGATTTTTCTGATGTATTTAGTGAGAGTAAGTCTCCGTCTTTGCCTCCTCATAGGAGTTATGACTGTGCAATTGAGTTAATGCCTGGGTGTAAATTTCCCAAGGGTCGGCTTTTCAACTTATCGGTACCTGAACATGATGCTATGCGATCTTATATCAAGGAGTCGTTGGAGAAGGGTCATATCAGACCATCCTCTTCACCTTTAGGTGCTGGGGGGTTTTTTGTGGCCAAGAAAGATGGCTCATTAAGGCCATGTATTGACTATCGTTCCCTTAACAAAATCACTGTTAAATATCAGTACCCAATACCCCTGATATCTGATTTATTTTCCAGAGTTAACCCCTTAAGCCCCAAGGGTGGTTTGCACGTTAATGACCAGGCCAATTTTTACAATTCTGACCACTGTCCCTTTATGAGGTAATAACTCTGAAACGCTTCCATGAATCCCGGTGATTCTGACATTGTTTTCTCATGACATATTGTACTTCATGTTAGTGGTAACATTTCATTCAAATAACTTGCGTTTATTTGTGAAAAAAATGGAAATTTGGCGAAAATTTTGAAAATTTCGCAATTTTCCAACTTTTAATTTTTATGCCCTTAGATAAGTAACATTTCCCACATGTTTACTTTACATCAGCACAATTTTGGAACCAAAATTTTTTTTTGTTAGGAAGTTATAAGGGTTAAAAATTGACCAGCGAGTTCTCATTTTTGCAACACCATTTTATTTTTACGGACCACATCACATTTGAAGCCACTTTGAGGGGTCTATATGATAGAATGGTGTCACTTTTGGATATTTTCTAAAAACTGCACCCCTTAAGGTGCTCAAAACCACATTCAAGAAGTTTATTAACCCTTTAGGTACGTCACAGGAATTTTTTGAATATTTAAAAAAAATGAACATTTAACTTTTTTTCACTAAAAAAATACTTCAGGTTCAATTTTTTTTATTTTACCAAGGGTAACAGGAGAAATTGGACTGCAAAAGTTATTGTGCAATTTGTCGTGAGTACGCTGATACCTGATATGTGGGGGGGAACCACTGTTTCGGCGCATGGCAGACCTCAGCAGGGAAGGAGCGCCGTTTGACTTTTTCTATGCAAAATTGGCTGGAATTCAGATCGGACGCCACGTCGCGTTTGGAGAGCCCCTGATGTACCTAAACAGTGGAAACCCCCCAAGTGACCCCATTTTGGAAACTAGACCCCCCAAGGAACTTATCTAGATATGTGGTGAGAACTTTGAACCCACAAGGGCTTCACAGAAGTTTATAACGTACAGCGGTACAATTAAAAAATCATATTTTTTCCACAAAAATGATCTTTTCACCCCCAATTTTTATTTTTCCAAGGGTAACAGGACCCTAAAAGTTATTGTGCAATTTGTCCTGAGTACGCTGATACCCCATATGTGGGTGTAAATGACTATTTGGGCGCATGGCAGAGCTTGGAAGGGAAGCAGCGCCATTTGACGTTTTTGGCTGGAATTGAGATTGGACACCATGTCGCGATTGGAAAACTCCTGATGTACCAAAACAGTGGAAACCCCCACAAATTACACCATTTTGGAAACTAGACCCCCCCAAGGAACTTATCTAGATGTGTGGTGAGAACTTTGAACCCCCAAGGGCTTCACAGAAGTTTATAACATACAGCCGTACAATTAAAAAATCATATTTTTTCCACAAAAATGATCTTTTCACCCCCAATTTTTATTTTTCCTAGGGTAACAGGACCCTAAAAGTTATTGTGCAATTTGTCCTGAGTACGCTGATACCCCATATGTGGGTGCAAATGACTATTTGGGCGCATGGCAGAGCTCGGAAGGGAAGCAGCGCCATTTGACGTTTTTGGCTGGAATTGAGATCGGACACCATGTCGCGTTTGGAAAGCCCTTAATGTACCAAAACAGTAGAAACCCCCCACAAATGACACAATTTTGGAAACTAGACCCCCTAAGGAACTTATCTAGATGTGTGGTGAGCACTTTGAACCCCCCAGTGCTTCACAGAAGTTTATAACGACCGGGCATGAAAATAAAAATATCGTATTTTTTCAACAAACATCATCTTTAAATCCCCATTTTTTTTATTTTCCCAAGGGTAACAGGAGAAATTGGACCCCAAAAGTTGTTGTCCAATTTGTCCTGAGTACGCTGACACCCCATATGTGGGAGAAAACGACTGTATGGGCACACATCGGGGCTCGGAAGGGAAGTAGTGACGTTTTGGAATGCAGACTTTGATGGAATGGTCTGCGGGTGTCATGTTGCCTTTGGAGAGCCCCTAATGTACCTAAACAGTGGAAACCCCCCACAAATGACCCCATTTTGGAAACTAGACCCCCTAAGGAACTTATCTAGATGTGTGGTGAGCACTTTGAACCCCCAAGGGCTTCACAGAAGTTTATAATGCCCACGCATGAAAATAAAAAAATCGTATTTTTTCCACAAACATGATCAATTAGTCTCCAATTTTTTTATTTTCCCAAGGGTAACAGGAGATATTGGACCCCAAAAGTTGTTGTCCAATTTGTCCTGAGTACGCTGATACCTCATATGTGGGAGAAAACTACTGTATGGGCACACGTCGGGGCTCGGAAGGGAAGTAGTGACGTTTTGGAATGCAGACTTTGATGGATTGGTCTGCGGGTGTCATGTGGGTTTGGAGAGCCCCTGATGTACCTAAACTATTGAAACTCCCCACAAGTGACCCCATTTTGGAAACTAGACCCCCCACGGAACTTATCTAGTTGTGTGGTGAGCAGTTTGAACCCCCAAGTGCTTCACAGAAGTTTATAACGCCTGGGCGTGAAAATAAAAAAATCATTTTTTTCCACAAAAATGATATTTTTGCCCCCAATTTTTTATTTTCCTAAGGTTAACAGGAGAAATTGGACCCTAAAAGTTGTTTTGCAATTTGTCCTGAGTATGCTGATACCCTATATGTGGGGGTAAAACACTGTTTGGGTGCATGGCAGAGCTTGGAAGGGAAGGAGCACCATTTGACTTTTTCAATGCAGAATTGGCTGGAATTGAGATCAGACTCCATGTTGCATTTGGAGAGCACCTGATGTGCCCAAACAGTGGAAACCCCCCAATTATAACTCCAACCCTAACCCCAACACACCCATAACCCTAATCTGAGCCCTAACCCTAGCCCTAACCCTAGCCCTAGCCCTAACCCTAGCCCTAACCCTAATGGGAAAATGGAAATAAAAACATTTTTTTATTTTATTATTTTTCCCTTACTAAGGGGGTGATAACGGAGGGTTTGATTTACTATTTATGGCGGTTTTTATGTTTGGCCGCTGTCGCACCCTAAAAGACGCTTTTTATTGTAAAAATAGTTTTTGCATCACCACATATTGAGAGCTATAATTTTTCCGTATTTTGACCCACCGAGTCATGTGAGGTTTTATTCTTTGCGGGCGAGTTGACGTTTTTATTGGTACTATTTTCGGGCACGTGACATTTTTTGATCGCTTTTTATTCCGATTTTTGGGACGCAGAATGAACAAAAACCAGCGTTCCATGAATTTCTTTTGGGGGGGTGCGTTTACACCGTTCCACGTGCGGTAAAATTGATAAAGCGATTTTATTCTTCGGGTCAGTACGGTTACAGCGATGCCTCATTTAGGTCGTTTTTTTATGTTTTGTCGTTTTTTTGCAATGAAAACAATTATTTATAAAAAATAATTATTTTTGCATCGCTTTATTCTGCGAGCTATAACTTTTTTATTTTTTTGCTGATGATGCTGTATGGTGGCTCGTTTTTTGCGGGACAAGATGACGTTTTCAGCGGTACCATGGATATTTATATGCGTCTTTTTGATCGCGCGTTATTGCTCTTTTTGTTCGTTGATATGATAATAAATCATTATTTTTTGCTTCGTTTTTTATTTTTATTTTTTAAGGGGTTTGCTAAAGGGGTTAACTAATAGGACAGTTTTATTGGGCGGGTCGCAACAGACGCGGCAATGCCAAATATGTGTACTTTTATTGTTTTTTTTTTTGTTTTTTTTCAAAAAATGAATTTATTGGGGAATATTTTTTTTTTTACTAATTTATTTAGAGATTTTTTTAAAATTATTTTTACACTTTTTTTTTTATATACTTTATTACATAGTCCCAGGTGGGACATCACTGTCCTGTGACAGATCGCTGATCTGTCACATCACAGATCACTGTGACAGATCAGCAATCTGTCACAGGCAGTTCTGCAGACTTCCTCATGCCTGCGCTTTGCAGGCACTGAGGAAGTCAGCTCCCTACAGGCCCCCGTCGCCATCTTGGATCCGGGGGCCTGTAGGGAATGAGTCCCCCGCAGCAGCACTGCACACTGCCCCCTCCCTGACAATGCTTCCCTTTAACCCCCGGTACAACGCGATCGTGTTTGATCGTGGTGTACAAGGGGTTAACGTGTCGGGGGCGGTCCGCGACCGCCCCTGACACATTGTGCCGGGTGTCAGCTGTGATAATCAGCTGACACCTGGCCGCGATCAGCGGCGCTCACAACGTGGGCGCTTCTGATCGCATTAGATGTACTATCCCGTCATTGGGAATTAAGTCCCAGGGCACATGGACGGGATAGTACGTCTAATGGCAGAAAGGGGTTAAAAGTGCCTGTTGGTTTACCAAACTTGACCTCAGGGGGCGTATAATCTTATTCGCATCAAGCACGGGGATGAATGGAAGACGGCGTTTAATACCCCAAAGGGACATTTTGAGTACCTGGTGATGTCTTTTGGGTTCACTAATGCCCCTTCTGTCTTCCAATCTTTTATGAACGATATTTTCCGGGACTTTGTGGATAAGTTTTTGATCATTTATCTGGCTTATGTTTTGATCTTTTCCAGTGATTGGGGTTCTCATGTGGAACATGTCCAGTCTGTGTTCCGGATTTTGAGGGAAAATACTCTGTATGTTAAGGGATCGAAGTGTCCCTTTGGTGTACAGAGGATTTTGTTTTTGGGATTCATTTTGTCCCTGTCTGCTATTGAAATGTACCCGGCCAAGGTACAGGCCATTTATGAATGGGTTCAGCCCACTTCTTTGAAGGCTCTCCAGAAGTTTTTGGGTTTTGCTAATTTCTACCATAAATTTATAAGTAATTTTTCTGGTATTGTTAAACCACTGACTGATTTGAACAAAAAGGGCGTCGATGTGGTGAATTGGTCTCCAGAGGCAGTCTCGGCATTTCAGGAGCTTAAGCGGAGATTTACTTCTGCTCCGGTTCTACGGCAACCTGATGTCTTACTCCCATTTCAGTTGGAGATGGATGCTTCTGAGATTGGTGCAGGAGCCGTTTTGTCCCAAAGAGATCCGGTAACTTCTAAGATGAATCCCTGTGCCTTCTTTTCTCGAACATTTTCCCCATATGAATGTAACTATGACGTGGAGATTCGGGAATTGATGGCCATGAAATGGGCGTTTGAAGAGTGGAGATATTGGTTGGAGGGAGCTAGACATCAAGTTGTGGTCCTCCCCGACCAAAAGAATTTGATTTATCTTGAATGAGCCAGACGCTTGAATCCTAGACAGGCTAGGTGGGCCTTGTTTTTCACACGTTTTATTTTTGTGGTCTCCTTTCTTCCAGGCGCTAAGAATGTTAAGGCGGACGCCCTTTACAGTAGTTTCTTTGCGGATTCTCTTGATGTGACCAAGCCTACAACCATTCTAAATGAGGGTGTAGTTCTTTCCGCCATCTCTCCTGATTTGAGACGTGCCCTGGAGGAATTTCAGGAGGATAAACCTGAACGATGCCCTATGGGAAAATTGTATGTCCCTGACCAGTGGAGGAAAAGAGTAATGTCTGAAATTCATTGCTTCGCGTTGGCTGGTCATCTAGGTATCTTTGGTACCAGAGATTTGGTGAGGTCTTTTTTTTGGTGGCCTGCCTTAACTCATGATGTCAGGAATTTTGTGCAGTCCTGTGTTTAAACCCTGTTCTCGTTCTAGTGGTTTGCTGATGCCCCTGCCAGTGCCCAGGAGGCCGTGGACCCATATCTCAATGGATTTTATCTCTGATCTCCCTGTCTCTCAGAGAATGACTGTTATTTGGGTGATCTGTGATAGATTTTCTAAGATGATCCATCTTGTACCACTCCCAAAGTTGCCATCTTCTTTTGAGTTGGTGCCCGTGTTTTTACAACAAGTGGTTCATCTGCACGGGATTCCGGAGATCATTGTGTCGGACAGAGGAGTCCAGTTTGTTTCCAGATTTTGGAGAGCTTTTTGTTCCCAACTGGGAATTCAGTTGTCTTTCTCCTCTGCATTTCATCCTCAGACCAGTGGGCAGACTGAGAGAACAAACCAGACTTTGGAGTCCTATTTGAGATGTTTCATATCTGTTGATCTGGATGATTGGGTCTCATTTTTGCCATTGGCCGAATTCGCACTAAACAATAGGGCTAGTTCTGCCACTTTGATGTCTCCTTTCTTTTGTAACTTTGGGTTTCATCCTCAATTTTCTTCGGGGCAGGTGGAAGCTTCTGCCTGCCCAGGTGTGGATTCTGTGGCAGAGAGAATGCAGCAGATGTGGGACCAAGTAGTGGATAAGTTGTCCTACTCTCAGGAAAAGGCCCAACGGTTTTCCAACTGGCATAGGACCATTGGTCCCCGGTTTAAAGTGGGTGATATGGTTTGGTTGTCCTCAAAAAATATTCCCATGAAGGTCCCATCTCCAAAATTCAAGCCAAGGTTTATTGAACCTTATAAGATTTTGGAAATCCTTAAGCCCGTTTCTTTCCGTTTGGCTCTTCCAGTTACATTTAAGATTCATAACGTTTTTCATAAATCTTTGTTGAAAAGGTTTGTGGAGCCAGTAATTCCCATGGCAGCACCCCCTGACCCTGTACTGGTTAAGGGTAAATTGGAGCATGAGGTAGAGAAGATATTGGATTCTTGTCTCTTTAGACGGAGACTTCAGTACTTGGTCAAGTGGAAGGGTTATGGGCAAGAGGATAATTCTTGGGTCTCTGCTGCTGACATCCATGCCAAGAGATTGATTCGTGCCTTTCATCGGGCCCATCCTGATCGGCCTGGTGGCGTGGATGAGGGTTCGGTGACCCCTCCTCAAGGGGGGGTACTGTTGTGAATTCCCTGGCTCAGACTTCTGAGCCGAAGCTCCCCCTGCTCCCTCCGGTGGTTACTGGAGGTAGTGGAGCTGGCCAGATTGACAGAGGTCTGCCACCTGATGATGATGATGATGACGATTGGAGATTGGGGGTTACTGATTGGAGTATTTAAGTCTGCAGACTTCCTTCAATCCCTGCTGGTGATTGTTTTCCTGTGCATTCTGAGGTCTGATGTCTCCTGCCCTGATCCTGCATTGTTCAGCTAAGTGGTTCATTTGCAAATCCTTTGCATCTGATCTGGTTTTGTCTCTCTCTGCTTGTTGTGCGGGTTCAGCTTGCTCCTCTGGGGGCTGTGCTGGACCACCGCTCCATATGTTACAGCCTGTGTCAGTTTGTTCAGTCCCCTGTAATATTGGTCTCTTTTGCTTTGCTTCTAGTTCATATCGGGTGCTGATATAGTGGGGGCGAAGTCGTGTGACTTCAGTGTTTTTTTGTACATCAGACGTGCTGGATTTTTCAGGGTTTTGTGCGTGATTGCAGACAGCGTTTTTCCTTTCCTATCCTATCTAGTCAGTTTGGGCCCCATCATTTGCTCAGTCTATTTTTCTGCCTGCGTTTGTGTTTCATCTGGTCTCACCGACAATATATGTTTGGGGGCTATCTATTCCTTTTGGGGTCTGCTCCGGGGCAGTTTAGATTTCACCTTTCTTGCTTCAGGCTTAGTTAGCTCTCCGGCTGTGCCGAGGCGTCTAGGGCATCGTAGGTACGCTCCACAGCTACTGCTAGTTGTGCGGATAGGATCAGGGGTCTGCAATCCGCTTAGTTACCAACCTCTCTGGTTTTCTAGTGGCTTAGTCTGTTCCTGCCATCCTCCTCAGTGACCCATTCATAACAGATTGTATTGCCAACGATGGAGAATGGAGATTAAGTTGAGTTGTCTCTTTAGTTGTTATTACAGATTGGAGTTAATTAATTCTGGCTCTGTTTTTCCTTTAGAGGATATTTGCATGATTGTACCTATTATAATGGCTTGTAAGCACACCATTGAATGATTGGATCAATTGATTCTGAACTATTATCTTCAAAGTTGTATTTTATTGAAGATTCTATAGTTTCTTTATGGGTGGGGTTGTGTAGGAGGATAGAGTTGCATTTCCACAAGAAGTTGTTCTTTAACCCCTTTACTCCCAAGGGTGGTTTGCACGATAATGACCGGGCCAATTTTTACAATTGTTTAGGAATAAATGTTAGCACAGCCAAACAGGGAGGTGCCACACAGTAGGTTCCCAAACCTTATAACCAAGTATCAAATACCGGGCACACGCAAGGATTTTTGGTGCAAATAAATCAGAATTTTAATACATACAGTAGCCACTAATTACAAACGTTTCGGTCGTGATAGACCTTCATCAGTGTACTAGGGTTAATTTCTAGATGCTAGTGTGAGTAAATCACAAATAGTAGTCAAAGATCAGGTAAGGAGTGTAGCCTGGAACATAGGTGGTCAGTGACCTGCAATCAGGTATGCCAAAATAGGTATATGCCGGCATTGAGTGTGCCCGGTATTTGATACTTAATTTTTACAATTGTGACCCCTGTCCCTTTATGAGGTAACTAGCTGGAGAGCACGGCGTTGCCTGGGCATAGTAACCAACTGTGGTTAGTTATAACAAATTATAATGATTATATTGCACATAAAAACATTTCACATCATATATTCAACACTACAGATTTGCAACACAAATTAAATAAACTATTACCCAAGTATTGATAGTATTTTATTTTCAACTCATTCAAGAGCCTTTTGATAAACAACATGTGTATCTGTGTATCTAACCCTATCCTGTGTGATAATGTCTGCTGAGCTGTGTACCTAATCCTCTTCTGTGTGATACTTTCTGCTGAGCTGTGTATCTAATCCTATCGTGTGTTACTGACTGCTCAGCCGTGTATCTAATCCTATCCTGTGTGATACTGACTGCTGAGCAATGTATCTAATCCTATCCTGTGTGATACCGTCTGCTGAGCCGTGTATCTAACCCTATTCTGTGTGATACTGACTGCTGAGCCGTGTATCTATTCCTATTCTGTGTGATACTGTCTGCTGAGCCGTGTATCTAATACTATTCTGTGTGATACTGTGTGCTGAGCTGTGTATCTAATCCTATCCTGTGTGATACTGTCTGCTGAGCTCTGTATCTATCGCTATCCTGTGTGATACTGACTGCTGAGCTGTGTATCTAATCCTATCCTGTGTGATACTGACTGCTGAGCTGTGTATCTAATCCTATCCTGTGTGATATTGACTGCTGAGCCGTGTGTCTAATCCTCTCCTGTTTGATACTGACTGCTGAGCTGTGTATCTAATCCTATCCTGTGTGATACCGACTGCTGAGCCGTGTATCTAATCCTATCCTGTGTGATACTGACTGCTGAGCAGTGTATGTAATCCTATCCTGTGTGATACCGTCTGCTGAGCCGTGTATCTAACCCTATCCTGTGTGATACTGACTGCTGAGCCGTGTACCTAATACTATCAAGTGTGTTACTGACTGCTCAGTCATGTATCTAATCCTATCCTGTGTGATACTGACTGCTGAGCCGTGTATCTAATCCTATTCTATGTGATACTGTCTGCTGAGCCGTGTATCTAATACTATTCTTTGTGATACTGTGTGCTGAGCCGTGTATCTAATCCTATCCTGTGTGATACTGTCTGCTGAGCCGTGTATCTATTCCTATCCTGTGTGATACTGACTGCTGAGCTGTGTATCTAATCATATCCTGTGTGATACTGACTGCTGAGCCGTGTATCTAATCCTCTCCTGTGTGATACTGACTGCTGAACTGTGTATCTAATCCTATCCTGTGTGATACTGCCTGCTGAGCCATGTGTCTAATCCTCTCCTGTGTGATACTGACTGCTGAGCTGTGTATCTAATCCTATCCTGTGTGATACTGACTGCTGAGCCGTGTATCTAATCCTATCCTGTGTGATACTGGGCTCCCCCTGCAGTCTGTGTCAGAGGTTGGTCTGTGTTGGGACGGTAATAAATTGTGTTATTTCCAGCATTACAGAAGGACGATAACACCATAGAAATGATAAGAATAATAGGCAAAATTGTTTGGTGAATTGGAGCGTGCAGGGTTAAAATTTCGACTCACAACATAGCCTATGACGCTCTCGGGGTCCAGACGTGTGACTGTGCAAAATTTTGTGGCTGTAACTGCGACTGTGCAGATGCCAATCCCGGACATACACACATACATACATACACACCCACATTGAGCTTTATATATTAGATTTTTCCCTAACTAAGGGGGTGATAACGGGGGTTTGATTTACTATTTATAGCGGGTTTTTATGTTTGGCAGCTGTCACACGCTAAAAGACGCTTTTTATTGTAAAAATAGTTTTTGCATCACCGCATTTTGAGAGCTATAATTTTTCCATATTTTGACCCACAGAGTCATGTGAGGTCTTATTTTTCGTGGGACGAGTTTTATTGGTACCATTTTTGGGCACATGACATGTTTTGATCGCTTTTTATTCCAATTTTTGGGATGCAGAATGAACAAAAACCAGCATTTCATGAATTTCTTTTGGGGGGAGCGTTTGCACGTTCCGCATGTGGTAAAATTGATAAAGTGGTTTTATTCTTCGGGTCAGTACGATTACAGCGATACCTCATTTATATCTTTTTTTATGTTTTGGCACTTTTATACAATAAAAACAATTTTAAATAAAAAAAAATTATTTTTGCATCGCTTTATTCTGCGAGCTATAACTTTTTAATTTTTTTTGCTGATGACGCTGTATGGCAGCTCGTTTTTGCGGGACATGATGGCGTTTTCATTGGTACCATGTTTATTTATATAAGTCTTTTTGGTCGCATGTTATTGCACTTTTTGTTTTTCGGTATGAAGGCCCCTGCAGCCATACTGGATCCGGGTGCCTGCAGGGAGGAGGCCCTCGGAACAGCGCGATCACATCACGCTGTTCCAAGGGGCTCAGGGAAGCATGCAGGGAGCCCCCTCCCTGCGTGATTCTTCCCTATGCCCCCGGTACACTGCAATCATGTTTGATTGCAGTGTGCCAGGGGTTAATGTGCTGGGGGCGGTCCGTGACCGCCCCTGGCACATAGTGTCGGGTGTCACCTGTGATAATCAGCTGGCACCCGATCGCGATCAGCAGCGCTCCCCCCGTGAGCGCCGCTGATCACGTGTGATGTACTATTCCATCCATGGGACTTAAGTCCCAGGTCACATGGACGGAATAGTACGTCCAATGTAAGGAAGGTGTTAACGGTGGACCTAGTATAAATTCACCATTTGCTGGGGAGTGATCTGAGATTGTTTTGGGTTTCGACTGTAATTTTCTTAAACTTGGGCAAGGTAATTACGTCTGTGACCACTAGATCAATACGAGAAGCGGATTGATGGACTTCAGAAAAGTGGGTGAATTCTTTAGAGGTATTATTTATGCATCTAAAGATGTTGAAAAGCTCATTTTGGAACAATTAATTTAAGGAGGGTAGTGTATTGATGCCTGGTTGGGGACGAAGAGTCTAGATGGCCGTCGGGGACAATGTTGAAGTATAAACTTAACTGTACAAACAAGTTTGAGAAAAATTTGCTAACAGTTAAAAAGAAAACCAACAATGTGAACAAAACCAGTGTGTCTAAATATTACAGGGTAATACAAGTTTGGTCTGATTATAGTTCTCCGGAAGGAATCCCACTCGGTAGTGGGTTCATCTGTTTTTGGGGAAAGTTTATGTAAAGGAAAGCATGAGCCAGTAACCTCTGGTAGAGAAATAGTTGTATTAGATTGCATAGTAAAACAAAAGCAATTAAAAATCAAAGGTGGTAAACTTTAGTCAGCGATGCTCACGGGAAGGAGGGTTGATCTTTGAGTATGGGGTATCCTCTCAAAGAAGATATGAAGTTGAGACCGTCTTCAGGAGTTAAGATGGGAATGGTTTTTCCATTGAGGGAGACCAGGAGTTTTAGAGGAAATCCCCATCTATACTGGATTCCTTTATCTCTAAGAATACTGGTAATTTCTTTGAATGATTTCCTTGCCTCTATTGTCTCTTTGGATAGATCCGCAAAGACTTTTAAGTGATTATATGGTTCAGGGAAAGATTTTTCATCTTGTTGAATTTTTTCTTTAGTTTTAAAAAAGTGGATACGGAGTGTGGTATCTCTATTCTTCCCGCAAGAATATTTGCAGGGCGGGGCAGTCTATGTATCCTGTCAATGGTCAGCTCTTCGCTGGAAAGGGTTGGGATGGTCTTTTTGAAGATAGATCTGACGTAGTCAGATAGATTGTTTTGAGTGATGCTTTTAGACATACCGCTGATTTTTATGTTGTTTCTGCTGTTCCTGTCTTCCAGGACTGCTAATTTAGTTTTTAGTTTTCGGATTTCCATGTTCAGGTCTTGCAAATTGTCTCTTCAGAGAGGAAGAGTACTAGAACTCTAGTGCCACCTAGTGGAAGTAGCAATCCTAAAAGTCAATGTCGATCCTTTAACGAGCCTTGTGACATGACTTAGGATAAAGTCAAACCTCATGGGTCGAAACGTTGCATTTGGCAGAATAAAGATGTCATAAGATACTTTATCTTCACCCGGATGGAATGCTGTTCGTTTTTTCATATGATGGCATGCTTAGCATGTCAATCTCCGCAAGGAGAAACGATACTTCTTGGATACATGATAAGGTCTTGAATTTCACTGGAAGTTTTGTCAGATTTGTTTTCGACCACAACTAATCTTTGTTCGTGATCTGATTTTTTTATTGAACTGATCAAAAGTGGATTGGAGTAACTTTGCCTAATTTTCAAAGTTCAATTTCATGTCGTTTATTTTGTTGGCTAGATCCAACATAAAAGACGCTATAATAGCATTGTCAGATTTTGGATTGTCTCCTGTAGAAACTAGGACAATTCGCCTGTCTTCAATTATCGAGGAGTCTGTGTCTTTTTAAAGCGATTTTTCCTAGGACTAGCGTTTGGGGATGAGTCATTGTAATCGTCGTCCTCATCCGAGTATTCATGGGATGAAGAGAATTTATGTCCCCAATTTCCTGCTTATTTTCTTTTGGACGAGATGGAGAGATCCATTTCCTCCCCTAAAGGTTTGTTATGAGTATCACAGATTTGGGTTTGTGGTATACTCAAAGAGTAGTTCTCTTTGAGGGGTTTTGGAGTACCTCCAGTTTTTGTGTTCTTTCCTTGTGTTTGGGAAGGGTTTATTTTATTGGCCTCAGGTTTTTCATCTTTTTTTTAGAGGGGATCTCTATTTTATGGGGCTAAAAGTATTGATAAGGTCTTCAGAGGGGTTACATTGTGAATGTGACTTTACTTCCTTTTGAAATTTAGGTAATTTGATCACAAGAGAGTTGGTAGATCTGGATGTTTTTCCGTTTTTCTCCATTTTGAGTGTTTGCACTGTTTACACAAAGAGGAAGTGGAAACAGCTGTATGGTCTAAGTTATTGTCCAAGTCTGCAACAAATATGTCGCACAAGTTTTGTTGGGTCTAAATGTCTAAAAGGTGTCACGCTCACCTCCTCCCCGGCGCATGGCACGCTCACCTCCCCGGCTCTGGCCCGCTCTGCGGCGTCTGCAGCCGCTATCCCGACCGCCGCTGTCCCTGCTACCTCTGCCCGGGCTCCTGTCACTGCCGCTCCATCTGCCGATGCCACGGCTCCACCGCTTGCGGCGCCTTCGGTCGCCGCCGCCTCCCGTGCCTCCACACTGCCTGGGGCTCTCCGGCGCATCCGGTCCCCTCGCTCCGCCCCCTCAGCTGGCACCTGTCAATCATTCTTCCTGCGGCAGGCCCCTGCTCCTTCACACAGGCGTACAGCTAGATACACTCCCTAGACCTGGCGTCCTATCTCCTGGCCCCATGGTACAGCTGCACTCTGACCCGGAAGTTCATCAGCGTGCCCTATATCAGGCAGCCTCACCCTATGCTCACTGCCTGACTATCTTTTGTGATATCGGGTCCACGCGCTCCTGCGTTCCTCTTCATCTCTATGCTGTGTACCACTCCGTGGCCTCCGCTGTTCTTCCTGTTTGTGACTTTCCTGTGTTCCCTCCTAGATCCAGTCCGTTCCTGCCTCCGTCTTCCTGCTCCTGTGTCTCGTCCTGTACCGGTTCCTGCCGCCCGCCATTGCCAGTCACGTCTGCCATCCACCGCCGTTCCCGCAGTCTCAGCAGCCATCCCTGTGGCCGTCGCCATCTCCCATCTGGTCGCCTGCACTTCCCTGCCTGCATACTCACCCGGCTGTTCCCAGGTATCAGCTTCCGCGGCGATAGTCTCCCTTGGGTCTGCCCCTAACGCTCCCTGTATCGGGGGTGGTCCACCTACTCAGCTCGCCTGAGGGAGGTTCGTCGTCGCGGTCCTGAGGGTTCACTCCGGAGGTCCCCAGTCTCACAAAATGTAGACATTTTATTTAATAAACAATGCGCTTTACAATCAGGTGGTATGTATAATCACATTAATATACTTTGTGAATGATTGTGATAGACCTCTTTAAGAAAAAGGTCAGTTAAGCAGTGCTTATGATTGTTTCTCAGTTGGAAAAACTGATTAGAGAGGCCGAAGGGTAGTAGATTGAGTTGGAGAGTATTTTGGTCTCAGTCCCCTTCAGCCGTCTTCACAATTTCCGAATTGCTAATTATATTGGGTGGTTAGTGGAACCTATGTAATTTTCTCTATCTTGAGCTCTTGGAGAACTTTATCCCGCTCCTCTGCTAGGCAGCGACGTTCATCCTCTCTCCGGAGAAGCTCCTGCTGATGCTTCTCCTGGGCCTCTCTGAGCACCTCCATATCTTTCAATATGGCCTTGTTCATGGTTTGACAGGCCGGCACGTGACTTCTGAGCTCAGAGACTTCCTTCTCCAGCTCATGCACTCTGTGCTCAACTCCTTTTCTCAGGACACTTTCTCGCTCGACATGCGCTTTCACTGTCTCTTTAAGCAGCTTTATCTCGTGACCCTGTTTCTCTTTTGGCCAGCACATGCCACACCATCAGTTCTTTAATTAGATTTTCAGATGGGCTCTCTTGCCCACCAACACTCTGCCTCTACAGAGTTCCACCTGTTCCTGCATCCGCAGGTGCATCGCTCTCTCGACAACTTCAGGGAACTCCAGCTCTTCAGCATCAGGTACTCTGGAGCCTTCATCATACTGAGCCATTTCACCCTTCCCTGGCATCGCAGATGTGGTTCTACTACAGATCTGTGTTAATTCCAGCCCGTCACCAACTACCTCTGTGCTGGGGTTTGTCAGAGAAAAGGAGACCTCCTTATCAAGGCAATAACTGGATCTGCACCTGACCCTGTCTCTCCCACATCCGTCTTCTGAGAGGGTGTAGCCTGTCCCGCCTTTCCGCGGCCCCTGGGACAAGAGGAAGGTGTGCCATTTTTACTCGGCTCCACCTTACTGCACACTCTTTCCTTTGTGTGCGAGTCACAGTCTGAGTAGGAGTTCACCCCCACTCCCCCTGTCATCCTGGAACAGCAAGTCCCCACTTAAACAGGTGTCGGACCCCTTTTTGGAGCTACCCCTTTTCTCTCTGTCCCACGTTTGATCACCCCAGTTAAGTCCCCAAGTTGGTCAGACCCACACTTTCTTCCAGTCACCCTGAACTCTGGACCATCGACCTTAGGTGGTGCTACGTCCTTTTTGTACATCACACCACCAGGAACCACTACAGCTGCCTGCTATGGTGGGGCTCCCTTAGGGTCAGTCCGGCTCCCCCATGAGCAATAAGACACTCCCCTTTCCTCCCACAAATCCAAAAACCATTCAAAGTCTTGGCCTATTACTACAGGGTATGGCAAGTCTGGGATTACAGGGACATCATTGCTTGAATTAATAGCGGGTGTCTCAATGATTACCCTGGACACCAGATAATCCCTAGCGACCCCATGAATGCAGTGGACTTCAATCTTCCTTCTGGGAATAAGATAGACAGTGAGTGTGGCGCTCACCAGGCTCCCTGAGTCTAGAAGTCCAGTCACACACTCTCCATTGACTTCTACAGAACAGCACTGTGACACCTTGTCAGATGGAATGTCAGTACAACATAATGGACATGCACTATTCGAACACTGAACCCTGCAACAGTCCATCGGTGCATTCGCTGCTGCCCCTTTCTTTGCCACAACTCCAATTTGGGCTACCGCCCCCTTTTGAACTCCGCCCCCTTTTGGGCAACTGCTCCGTTTTGGGATACCAACCCCTTTGGGACCCCGCCCCCTTTTGGGCACCCACCCCTGATTGGGTAACCGCCCCCTTTTAGGACTCCACCCTCTTTTGGGCAACCATCCCTGTTTTGGGTTACTGCCCCCTTTTGGGACTCCGCCCCTTTTAGGGACACCACCCCTCTCTGCAAAACACACTGTGGACTCCCCCACGGTTCTCCCAGGCCCCAGTTCGCACAGACCCTTATGTCTCTCTGGGGCTTGTAGTGGCCCTTTAAGAGGTGGCCTGCTCTGGACCTCTGATGTCTTTATGACACCTCACCAGCTCCTACTGGCATTGCTACAGCTCCTGCTGTAGCCACAACCCGCCTGCACCTCCGGCTGCCGCTCACAAGCTGCTGCTGCTGCTACTGCAGCTCCTGCAGCTCCTGCTGCTGCAGCTCCCGCTGCTGCAAATCCCTGCACGGCTCCGCCCCGCAGACTTCGTGGACCCGCTGATCCACACCAAGCTTCCTAACCCCACCGAGTTACAGCCAGACGCTTGTCACCTTCGTGGCCCTGCCGAGCCACAGCATGCTGTTTTGAAAAAAATTTGTGACCCGCTGAGCCACAGCAAATACCTCACACGTGTTTTTAAAAAAAACAAACAAAAACACAGTCTCTCACTGACCCTGGTCAGCACAAAATGGACACCTGTCTGTTACCTGTTGGTGTCGGCCACACAAGTTCCCAGGTACCTCTTATCCTCAGAGGCACCCTATAGCCACTTCTCACTGACCCCGGACAGTTTCAGTCACGGTTGTCAGACCGTACACTCCCCTGGCTCAGACTAGCCAGCACTGCAACATGTGCTTCTTGGAACGTTCTCCACCAATTGTAAGGATTGTACTCACTCAGCTGCAGCAGGAGGAAGAACAGGAGGCATGATTCTTTAAAAGAGTCCATGTGGGTTTATTTGCTCCATAAACCTCAAAGCAACAACACAAGGTTTCCAGTCTTTACATCAGGCAGACATGGCATTAATGTCCATAGCAGAGCTCTGTCTGGAGCCACAGACACAGGAAGGCTTCTCTTTCCCTGCCCACAGACCACACTGTAGTGTCCCACCTGGACACGTGGAGGTCTGTGCACACACTCACTGCCAAGTGCTAAACACATCCCCATTACGTAGGCTGTAACCACACCTACAGGTGAGGTATGGACCACATGGGCTGGTCACATGGTCATGACCTCACTGCAGGTCCTGAAACACCTGCAGGTCCTGAAGGAAAACAGGTACAGACAGCACCCTCACCCAGAGGTGAGGTAATATGTGTAGCCAGACCCTCCCTTCTCTCATAGCTACCTGCAACCCGGACCCAGGTACACTAAACGACATATTAGTGCTTATGTGCACTACAGACAAAATACTCCAGGTTGAATTGCAGGGAAAATCCATCCCTGTGACATATACCTCCCATTAACCACCTGACTACCAGTCACACCACACCCCGTATATTTTTATAATGTGCTTACTGGTGGCAGTTGTTAGTGATATTTTTCACTATCATCTACAGTATTTCCACCCTTATACCTGCTGTAGCTGTACTGGTCTCCTTTCACTTCAGGCTCCATTTTTCCACCACAGCTATTTTATATTTCTTCTTTATAACATCTAATGAGTCTGCTGCAGACAGAGCAAGAGGCCTGTTGAGTGTCGCTACTTAGTTTCACCTTTTATTGTAGCAGGCTTGCCGATAGTAGCGACATGGGATTTCACACTGTCCTTAGCTACTGATGTCAGTTTCTGCCCACCGCCCCTAATCAATGGGCTCTACTTGCTCCTATTAAGCTCCGGCACCCCGGAGTCGGTCGGCCAGCAGCGGTGATACACATAGACCGATGCACCGTGGATCCAGATGAGGCTGTCTCTGGTATCCGCTGTTGCTAGGGACGGCGCCGATGCTTCCCTCTACCGTTGAGGATCTTCCGTTCACAGGCGGCGGGTGAAGTCCTCTGCGATGTCGGTTGCCGTGTGCAGAGCCTCTTTGTCAGCTTCTCTTTTCTTTCTTCTTGTGCTCCCGTCCGTGGCTGTCACGTTGAGTAAACGCTGCAGGACTCCCCAATCTTGCGATGACTGGTCTTCCAGGAATGAGCTATTGCACAGAGCGCTCGCAGTTGTCAGCCGCTATCTTCGGCTTCAATCCGGTGTTTCCTGCTGTGGCTTTCTCGGATACTAGTCGCTGCTGTCACTTATTATGGGCTGTCAGGAACAAACATTGCTGGGCTTCTTATTTTGCGGTGCTATATCTTCCAGCAAAGAACTATTGTAAGAAGCTTTCGCAGTTGTCAGCCGCCGCTCGCAGTTTCACTTTTATGCTCCGGGTTACAGCTTTCCTGGTATCAGTGCAGCCACTGTCACTTATATCAATTGCCTCAAAGCAGAGGTAGCAATGGGACAGATCTAGGCAGGGCTTCAATTTTTAAATTACCTCAGGCTTAATATATTGTGTTGTCATGGATACGTTGTCTAACAAGATGGCATCTTGTCAACAGTTTGAACTGTATGGCAGTTATGTCACTGGCCTGCGATTCAGCTTACCCGTTGTCTTCTATGATGGATATCTTCAGATTGGAGAGTCCAAATCTCATGGGAAAGGTCTCAAAAAATTCCTTGAGATTTATTGTACAAGTATATAATAAAAGTGTTTGATGAAATATATATCACATGGTCCTGGTGATTTATTCAATTCTCTGCATCCCAATATGTCCGCTGTCACTCAAACCCGTTACAGGGGAGTAGATGAGGCTATGAGGCAAGTCTGTCTGGGGTTTCAATTTTTAATTTACCTCATACTCGGTTAATTGCGTAGTCAGAGGTATGTTGTTTGACAAGATGGCGGCTTGTCAACTTTTTTTAACCTGTGTGTATGGCGGGCAAGTCCCTGGCCCTCAGTTTATCTTACCCATCGTCTTCTGTGATGGATATCTTCATATTGGAGAGTCCAAATTTACGGGAAAGGTCTCAAAAAATTCCTGACGATTTATTGAACAAGTCTTTAATAAAAATGTTTGATAAAGAAATTTTTTGTAGCTGTCAAAGTTGATTTTGAGGTTTTTACCTCAGAGCTACCGACTTCTGCTGCTCAACGCATCAGAGTCTTGGCCACGCCCCATCCAGGTTTCACATTGTGACCCATGGAGAGTGATGGACTCTACAGCTAGAGAGTACACATGCCATTCCCTTACCCACCAATCCTTCTCTTGTATTGACTATTTTCTCATTGCCATACAATTATTTTCCCAGCACCATTATTCCTGTATCCACCCAATACTGATCTCAGATCACACTCCTATTTCATTATCCTTGACTTTATAAGATCCAAGACCCCAGACACGGCATTGGAGATTTCCATCATACCTGGTAGAATAAGACAATTTTAAAATTTTCCTTAAATTACATTGGAATGACTTTCTAGACAACAATGCCATTCATATGGACGATATCCCTCTGCTCTGGGCCACTTAAAAGGCTGTCATGAATATGCCATATCATGCCATATCATTAATTATCTGTCATGTAGGAGGAAAATGCACAGAAAAAAGTTTGACACCATACACGCCTCACTCCTTCAGGCTCAGACAGCGCTTGCTGTTGTGAGTTCATTTTCCCCTTCATTACTGAGGCCCGAGGAACTCCCTCTTCTGGTAAAGAAAGGTAGTGAGCCTGATTATCAAACACCTGAGGCTGATGATGATGACTGGCTGAGTGGAGTTACTGACTGGATATAAGGCTGCCGACACCCTTCTGCCCTGCGGGTGATTTCTCTGTGGGATCCTTGGAGACCAGTCTGAATTCCTGCTCCTCTAAAGCTAAGTTTGCTGCTCAGCCTTTTGCTTTGTGCTTTGACTTTGTTTTGCTTTGTTTTTCTGGATTTCTGCCATTCCATGCTGGGGTGTGCGGAATTCCTTTAGCTCTGTCTTCTGAAAATACCTGAGTGCGGATTTAGTTTTTGAAGCCTAGCTGCTTCAGGGCCTTTTTCATATCAGCTTGTTGGCTTATGTCTTTGATAGGGTTTTGGCAGATTGCAGACAGCAGCCTTCCTGTCCTTTCCTATCTAGGTAGTTTTGGGGCCCCGTCTTTGCTCAGTCTATCTTTCTGTCTGTGTTAGTGTTTTCATCTTGCTTCACCGTCATTATATGTTGGGGGCTGCCTATTGCTTTGGGGTCTGCTCTGGGGCAGTTTAGATTTCCCCTTTCTTTCTTTAGGCCTATTTAATTCTCCGGCTGTGATCGAGGGGTCTAGGGCATCGTAGGAACCCCCTACGGCTACTGCTAGTTGTGTTGATAGGTTCAGGGGTCTGCAATCTGATAGTTGCCAACTTCTCTGGTTTTCTGGACTTAGCTTGTATTTCTGTTTTTGCCTCCTACGGTGACTCATTCATAACAGAATCACCCGCCATACCGCAGATCCTAGGGTACTCAGTAGCAGGAAAGAGTTGTAAAAAAAAAAAAAAAATAAGAAAAAAAAGTGTGTATATTTTTTCCTCTATATCTCTGAGGCCGTAGGGGGAATTTTTTTTTTCTCTCAATGGAGATAAAGCAATTGTCTGATCGTGTGGAGCAGCTCGCTGCGGAAGTGCGGGGAATTTCCGCCTACCTTGCTCATTCACATGCTGCTGAACCAAAGATTCCTACACCTGATGTATTTTTTGGGGATCGGTCTAAATTTTTGAATTTCAAAAATAATTGTAAATTATTTTTTGCCTTGAAGCCTAACTCGTCAGGGAGCTCCGCGCAGCAGGTTAAAATTGTCATCTCTTTGCTGCGTGGCGATCCCCAGGATTGGGCGTTTTCTTTGAAACCAGATGATCCTATTCTGACTAATGTGAACGCATTTTTTCAGGCCTTGGGGTTGTTGTATGACGAACCTAATGCCATTGATCAGGCTGAAAAGACCCTGCTGGCATTGAACCAGGGTCGTGATTCTGCAGAATTGTACTGTCAAAAATTCCGAAAGTGGGCAGTACTTACTACCTGGAATGATAATGCCTTGGCTGCTCTCTTTCGGAAGGGGTTGTCAGAATCTGTAAAAGATACTATGGTGGGATTTCCTGTTCCCTCTGGTCTTGACGATTCTATGTCATTAGCCATTCAGGTTGATCGGCGTTTGCACGAACGCAAAGCTGCATGAGAGGTGTTGCCACCTGTTGATCAAATGTCTGAACCTATGCAATGTGATAGAGTTTTTTCCAGAGAGCAGCGTCAGGAGTTTAGAAGGCGTAATAAGTTGTGTTTTTTCTGTGGAGATGCCTCGCATATTATTTCTGTCTGTCCTAAACGAGAGAAACGCTTTGCACACACGTTTTCTGTTGGGGGTGTTCAACCCAAGTTTCTTCTGGCTATTACTCTGATCTGCTCCCTGTCCACATTTTCCGCCAAGGCTTTTGTGGATTTGGGAGCAGCCCTAAACCTAATGGACTTGGATTTTGCTAAACGTTGTGGATTTCCGATGACACCTCTGCAGACGCCTATCCCTTTGAGGGGGATTGATGCTACTCCTTTGGCTAAAAATAAACCTAAGTTTTGGACCCAGGTGGTAATGCGGGTCGCCCCAGACCATCAAGAAAATTGCAGATTTTTGGTGTTGCATAATCTGCATGATACTATTGTTCTGGGGTTTCCCTGGTTACAAATTCATAATCCAGTTTTGGATTGGAAATCTGTGTCTGTGGTGAGTTGGGGTTGTCGGTGTGCCTTTAGTGAGGCTCCGGTGTTTTCCACCTCTCCTCAGTCGCATGATGTTCCTGATTATTTGGCGGACTCTTATGATGTATTTAGTGAGAATGAGTCTGCGTCTCTGCCTCCTCATAGGAGTTATGACTGTGCAATTGAACTGAGCCCGGGGTGTAAATTTCCCAAGGGTCGACTCTTCAATTTATCTGTACCCGAGCACGAGGCTATGCGATCCTATATTAAGGAGGCGTTGGAGAAGGGTCATATTAGACCATCCTCGTCACCCTTAGGTGCCGGGTTTTTTTTTGTAGCCAAAAAGGATGGATCATTAAGACCTTGTATTGATTATCGTGCCCTCAACAAAATTACTGTTAAATATCAGTATCCGTTACCCCTGATTTCTGATCTATTCTCCAGAGTTAAAGGTGCTTGCTGGTTTACCAAGCTTGACCTCAGGGGGGCGTATAATCTTATTCGCATTAAGCATGGGGATGAATGGAAGACGGCGTTTAATACTCCGGAGGGACATTTTGAGTACCTGGTGATGCCTTTTGGGCTCACTAATGCCCCTTCTGTCTTCCAGTGCTTCATGAACGATATTTTCCGAGATTTTGTCGATAAATTTTTGATTATCTATCTGGATGATATTTTGATCTTCTCCAAGGATTGGGATTCTCATGTGGAACATATTCGGACTGTGTTCCGGATCTTGAGGGAGAATTCCCTGTATGTCAAAGGATCTAAATGCCTTTTTGGAGTACAGAGGATTTCTTTTTTGGGATTTATTTTGTCCCCGTCAACTATTGAAATGGACCCGGCCAAGGTACAGGCCATTTACGATTGGGTTCAGCCCACTTCTTTGAAGGCCCTCCAGAAGTTTTTGGGTTTTGCTAATTTTTATCGGAAATTTATAGCAAAATTTTCTAGTATTGCCAAGCCATTGACTGATTTGACTAAGAAGGGTGCTGATGTGTTAAATTGGTCTCCGGAGGCTGTTTCTTCCTTTCAGGAGCTGAAGCGAAGATTCACCTCCGCCCCGGTTTTGCGGCAACCTGATGTCTCACTTCCATTCCAGGTAGAGGTGGATGCTTCTGAGATTGGTGCAGGAGCTGTTTTGTCCCAAAAGGATCCTGTAACATCTAAATTGAATCCCTGTGCTTTCTTTTCCCGAAAGTTCTCTCCATCTGAACGTAACTATGATGTGGGGAATAGGGAACTGTTGGCCATGAAATGGGCATTTGAGGAGTGGAGACATTGGTTGGAGGGAGCTAAGCATCAAGTCGTGGTCCTCACTGACCACAAGAATTTGATTTACCTAGAGTCGGCTAAGCGCTTGAACCCTAGACAGGCTAGGTGGGCCTTGTTTTTTACACGTTTTGATTTTGTGGTTTCTTTTCTTCCTGGAACGAAAAATGTCAAGGCAGACGCCCTCTCTAGGAGCTTCTTTGCTGATTCTCCTGTGGTGACCAAGCCTGCTACCATCTTAGGCGAAGGGGTAGTTCTTTCTGCCATCTCGCCCGATTTGAGACATGCTCTGGAAGAGTTCCAGGAGGACAAACCTGAGCGTTGTCCCAGTGGAAAGTTGTATGTTCCTGACCAGTGGAAGAAGAGAGTGATGTTTGAAGTTCATTGCTCTGCTTTGGCTGGTCATCCAGGTATTTTTGGTACTAGAGATCTGGTGAGTCGGTTTTTTTGGTGGCTCTCCTTGTCTCGTGATGTCAGGATTTTTGTGCAGTCCTGTGGGACGTGCTCCCGGTCTAAATCGTGTTCTCGCTCTAGTGGGTTGTTGATGCCTTTGCCTGTCCCCAAGAGGCCATGGACCGATATTTCAATGGATTTCATCTCTGATATGCCTGTCTCTCAAAGGATGACTGTTATTTGGGTGATTTGTGATAGGTTCTCTAAGATGGTTCATCTTGTACCACTCCCTAAGTTGCCGTCTTCCTCTGAGTTGGTGCCCCTGTTTTTACAACAGGTGGTTCGTTTGCACGGGATTCCTGAGAACATTGTATCTGACAGAGGAGTCCAGTTTGTGTCTAGATTTTGGAGAACTTTCTGTTCCAGGCTGGGAATTCAGTTGTCCTTCTCCTCTGCTTTTCACCCTCAGGCCAATGGGCAGACAGAGAGAACAAACCAGACCTTGGAGTCATATTTGAGATGTTTTATTTCTGCTGATCAGGATGATTGGGTTTCATTTTTGCCCTTGGCCGAATTTGCTTTAAATAATAGAGCTAGTTCTGCCACTTTGATGTCACCTTTTTTTGTAACTTTGGGTTTCATCCTCGATTTTCTTCAGGGCAGGTGGAGCCTTCTGCCTGCCCAGGTGTTGACATTGGTGGAGAGAATGCACCAGATCTGGGACCAAGTGGTGGATAAGTTATCTCTCTCCCAGGAAAAGGCCCAGCGGTTTTCCAACCGACATAGGACCATTGGTCCCCAGTTTAAGGTTGGTGATATGGTGTGGTTATCATCAAAAAATATTGCCATGAAGGTGGCTTCTCCTAAGTTTAAGCCTAGATTTATTGGACCTTACAAGATTGTGGAGATTATTAATCCGGTCTCTTTTCGTTTGGCTCTTCCTGTCACATTTAAAATCCATAATGTGTTCCATAAATCTTTGTTGAAGAGGTTTGTTGAACCTGTTGTTCCGGGGGTGGCACCCCCAGACCCTGTATTGGTTGAAGGTAACATGGAATATGAGGTAGAGAAAGTACTGGATTCCCGTCTGGCTAGACGGAGACTCCAGTATTTGGTTAAGTGGAAGGGTTATGGTCAGGAGGATAATTCCTGGGTCTCTGCCTCTGATATTCATGCCAAAAGATGGGTGCGTGCCTTTCATCAGGCTCACCCTGATCGCCCTGGTGGTGTAGTTGAGGGTTCGGTGACCCCTCCTCAAGGGGGAGGTACTGTTGTGAGTTCATTTTCCCCTTCATTACTGAGGCCCGAGGAACTCCCTCTTCTGGTAAAGAAAGGTAGTGAGCCTGATTATCAAACACCTGAGGCTGATGATGATGACTGGCTGAGTGGAGTTACTGACTGGATATAAGGCTGCCGACGCCCTTCTGCCCTGCGGGTGATTTCTCTGTGGGATCCTTGGAGACCAGTCTGAATTCCTGCTCCTCTAAAGCTAAGTTTGCTGCTCGGCCTTTTGCTTTGTGCTTTGACTTTGTTTTGCTTTGTTTTTCTGGATTTCTGCCATTCCCTGCTGGGGTGTGCGGAATTCCTTTAGCTCTGTCTTCTGAAAATACCTGAGCGCTGATTTAGTTTTTGAAGCCTAGCTGCTTCAGGGCCTTTTTCATATCAGCTTGTTGGCTTATGTCTTTGATAGGGTTTTGGCAGATTGCAGACAGCAGCCTTCCTGTCCTTTCCTATCTAGGTAGTTTTGGGGCCCCGTCTTTGCTCAGTCTATCTTTCTGTCTGTGTTAGTGTTTTCATCTTGCTTCACCGTCATTATATGTTGGGGGCTGCCTATTGCTTTGGGGTCTGCTCTGGGGCAGTTTAGATTTCCCCTTTCTTTCTTTAGGCCTATTTAATTCTCCGGCTGTGATCGAGGGGTCTAGGGTATCGTAGTAACCCCCCACGGCTACTGCTAGTTGTGTTGATAGGTTCAGGGGTCTGCAATCTGATAGTTGCCAACTTCTCTGGTTTTCTGGACTTAGCTTGTATTTCTGTTTTTGCCTCCTACGGTGACTCATTCATAACAGCTTGCCCTATCCCCTTCCCCTGATGCACAACAAACCTACTCTATGGCCAAACATCTCTTGGACTCTTTTATACATTCTCAAGCACATTGGCAAATTCAATTAACTCAAAATAAATTCTACAGCTAGGGAAACAAGATGGGCAAATTACTAGCTACCCTGACTAAAAACAAACAGTCCCACAAACAAATGATAAAACTACAGAACCCTACAACAGGCTTGCAGACGACTGAGCGTAAAGCGATCACACAAATTTTTAGTGACTACTACGAGGATCTCTATAGAGCCTCCACTGCCAGTCTCCCCACAATCAGCTCCTTTTTGAACCATACTAACCTACCATCACTGACTGCTGAACAGGAAATGACATTAGACTCAGAGATAACAGAGGACGAAGTGAGACAAGCTATATCAGGCGGATCTAACGATAAGGCCCCAGGCCCCAACGTTTTTTCTGCGGAATATTATAAGATTCTCTCCCCTGACTTGGTACCCATCTTGACCAGTTTCTTTAACAAAGCTTTTCTTCAAGAAGCTTCTATCGACCAATTTACAGAATCACGCACAATAGTTATCCCCAAATCTAATAGAGACCCCTTACTGCCACAATCTTACCTCCCTATCTCACTCCTCAACCACAACTATAAACTCCTAGCGAAGATCTTGGTGAACCGTCTGCAGATGCTGCTGCCTGACCTCCTATGTGAGGCTCAGAGAGGATTTACTCAAGGTCGTAGCAGTGTGGCAAATATACACATGGTGGTGGCGACTACGCTCCTGGCTCGAGACACATTGGGACCACTGCAATACTGATGAGCCTCGATGCTGAAAAGACCTTTGACAAAGTGCCATGGCCCTTCCTGTACGAGGTCTTGAGTAGGGGGAATTTTGGTCCCAAGTTTCAGTAATATGTCTAATACTTTCACACAAACGCCAATACTCGGGTGTCAGTTAACGGATACGATGCGCCATCAATTGACCTTTTTCAGGGAGTTAACCCCTTTCTGACATCTGACGTACTATCCCGTCCACGGTACCCGGGCCTCTATGACTGGGGACGGGATAGTACGTGACCGCGGCCGGATGTCAGCTGATTATCACAGCTGACACCCGGCACTATGTGTCAGGGGCGGTCACGGACCACCCCTGTCACGTTAGTCCCTGGCACACTGTGATCAAACATGATCGCAGTGTACCGGGGGATTAGAGAAGCATTGGCAGGGAGGGGGCTCCCTCCATGCTTCCCTGAGACCCCCAGCGCAGCGCGATGTGCTGAGCTGCTCTGAGGGCCTTCTTCCCTGCCAGCCCCCAGATCCAATATGGCCACGGGGGCCTGCAGGGAGGCGGCTTCCTCAGGCACGAGGAAGCCTGCTGCGGCGCCTGTCAGATCGCTGATCTGACATAGCGCTGTGTGAAGTGTCAGATCAGCGATCTGACACAAGACAGTGATGTCCCCCTGGGACAAAGTAATAAAGTAAAAAAAAAAAGTGTAAAAATAATTTATAAAAAATCACTAAATAAGTAAAAATAAATAATCCCTAATAAATTCATTTTTTGGAAATAAAAGTACACATATTTAGTATCGCCGTGTCCGTAACGACCCATCCTATAAAACTGTCCCACTAGTTAACCCCTTTAGTGAACCTCTTAAAAAATAAAAATAAAAAACAAAGCAAAAAATAATGCTTTATCATCATACCGCCGAACAAAAAGTGCAAAAACGCGCGAACAAAAAGACGGATATAAATAACCATGGTACCACTGAAAACGTCATCTTGTCCCTCAAAAAACGAGCCACTACACAGCATCATCAGCGAAAAAATAAAAAAGTTATAGCTCGCAGAATAAAGCGATGAAAAAATAATTATTTTTTATATAATTGTTTACATTGCATAAAAGTGCCAAAACATGAAAAAATCCAAAGGAATGGAAAAAAAGCCGGGCTTCTTAAAACCGCGCTGACCAGAAACACACCTTCCGCAGCGGAGGTAACAGAAAAAATCCTTTAATGAGCCTACGCGTTTCGTGGCTTAAACCAGCCACTTCATCAGGGCCTCCTACGTATGCTAATTTATTTATGGCTGTCTTCGAGTCCTGGCATATCCTCCGTGGTGATTATGGGGTTAAATTGGTTTTATACAAACGTTTTATTGATGATATTATTGTCATTTATAATAATGAGGGGAATGATGTTGAAAAATTTCTAGATGGGGTGAGAAATAATTTTTGGGATATAGAATTAATCCCACAGATTGATAGAGAGAGTGTAATTTTTTGGGATGTCACTATGACTCTGGCAGGATTTGTACCAGTAATCATTTTAAAAAGGTCGATGCCAAAGGCTATGTTCATTATAACAGTGGCCATTATAGGCCCTGGCTTAGGAATATTCCTTTGAACCAATATTCTAGGACTAGAAGGAAATGTTCCTCTGATACAACCTTTGAGGAGGGGAGTAAAATTCTATTAAATAGATGTCGGGAAAGAAATGATCCATCTAGACTGATAAAAAGAGCATATAAATCAGTCAGATATGTGACTCAGAATGATTTGATTAATTCTTGCAAGGTACAAAAGAATGTGGATGACTATAATGTGAATTTTATTACTACTTTTTCTGTGCAAAATTGTCAGATTCGTAATATATTGGAAAAACATTGGAAAATTATATTAAATGATCCCATTCTGAATAAGGTGGTAGATCAGAAAAGGAGGCCCTGATGAAGTGGCTGGTTTAAGCTACGAAACGCGTAGGCTCACTAAAGGATTTTTTCTGTTACCTCTGCTGCGGAAGGTGTGTTTCTGGTCAGCGCGGTTTTAAGAAGCCCGACTTTTTTTCCATTCCTTTGGATTTTTTCATTTATTTCCAGCGGGACACCAGCGACGACCGGATATCTAGGAGTGATTCCCAGTTTGTTGTGACTCACACAACTATAGCAGGTGAGTCTAACTGATTGGGGATTTCATTGCGGTTTCTTAATAGACGATACACCCTATGTGCGCTTCCTATTTTTGTTTATTCTAAAACATAAAAAATGGCATGAATAAGGTATCGCTGTAATCATACTGACCCGAAGAATAAAACCGCTTTATCAATTTTACTGCACGCGGAACAGTGTAAACACAGCCCCCAAAAAGAAATTCATGAAATTCTGGTTTTTGTTCATTCTGCGTCCCAAAAATCAGAATAAAAAGCGATCAAAAAATGTCACGTGCCCGAAAATGGTACCAATAAAAACGTCAACTTGTCCTACAAAAAATAAGACCTCACATGACTCGGTGGGTCAAAATACGGAAAAAGTATAGCTCTGAAAATGTGGTGATGCAAAAACTATTTTTACACTAAAAAGCGTCTTTTAGCGTGCGACAGCTGCCAAACATAAAGACCCGCCATAAATAGTAAACTAAACCCCACTTTATCACCCCCTTAGTTAGGGAAAAATAATAAAATAAAAAAAAATGTGTTTATTTCCATTTTACCATTAGAGTTAGGGCTGAGATTAGGGTTAGGGGTGTGTTGGGGTTAGGGTTGGAGTTAGAATTGGGGCATTTCCACTGTTTAGGCACATAAGTTGCTCTCCAAACGCAACATGGCATCTGATCTCAATTCCAGCCAATTCTGCGTTGAAAAAGTCAAACGGTGCTCCTTCTCTTTCAAGCTCTGCTATGCGCCCAAACAGTGGTTTACCCACACATATGGGGTATCAGCCTACTCAGAACAAATTGTACAACAACTTTTGGGGTCCAATTTCTCCTGTTACCCTTGGAAAAATAAAAAATTGGGGGCAAAATATCATTTTTGTGGAAAAAAAATATGACTTTTATATTTTTATGGCTCTACGTTATTAACTTCTGTGAAGTACTTGGGGGTTCAAAGTGCTCACCACACATCTAAATAAGTTCCTTGGGGGGTCTAGTTTCCAAAATGGGGTCACTTGTGGGCTTTTCAACAGATTAGGCACATCAGAGGCTCTCCAAATGCGACATGACACCCCAAGACCATCCCATCAAAGTCTGCATCCCAAAATGTCACTACTTCCCTTCCGAACCCCGACGTGTGCCCATATAGTAGTTTTCTCCCACATATGGGATTATCAGCATACTCAGAACAAATTGGACAACAACTTATGGGGTCCAATTTCTCCTGTTACCCTTGGGAAAATAAAAAAAAATTGGGGACTAAAAGATCATGTTTGTGGAAAAAATATGATTTTTTTTATTTTCACGACCGGGCGTTATAAACTTCTGTGAAGCACTTGGGGGTTCAAAGTGCTCACCACACATCTATATAAGTTCCTTGGGGTGTCTAGTTTCCAAAATGGGGTCACTTGTGGGGGGTTTCCACAGTTTGGGCACATCAGGGGCTCTCCAAAGGCAACATGATACCCACAGACGATTCCATCAAAGTCTGCATTCCAAAACGTCACTACTTCCCTTCCGAGCCCCAACGTGAGCCCATACAGTAGTTTTCTCCCACATATGAGGTATCAGCGTACTCAGGACAAATTGGACAACAACTTTTTGGGTCCAATTTCTCCTCTTACCCTTGGGAAAATAAAAAAATTGGGGACAAAAAGATCATGTTTGTGTAAAAAATACGATTTTTTTATTTTCACTCCCGGGCGTTATAAACGTCTGTGAAGCACTTGGGGGTTCAAATGCTCTCCACACATCTAGATAAGTTCCTTGGGGGGGTCTAGTTTCCAAAATGGTGTCATTTGTGGGGGGGTTCCACTGTTTTGGCACATCAGGGGCTTTCCAAACGCGACATGGCGTCCAATCTTAATTCCAGCCAAAAAAGTCAAATGGTGCCGCTTCCCTTCCGAGCTCTGCCATGCGCCCAAATAGTGATTTACCCCCACATGTGGGGTATCAGCGTACTCAGGACAAATTGCACAATAACTTTTGGGGTCCTGTTACCCTTGGGAAAATAAAAATTGGGGGTGAAAAGGTCATTTTTGTGGAAAAAATATGATTTTTTAATTTTACGGCTGAACATTATAAACTTCTGTGACGCCCTTGGGGGTTCAAAGTGCTCACCACATATCTAGATAAGTTCAATGGGGGCTCTAGTTTCCAAAATGGGGTCACTTGTGGGGGGTTTCCACTGTTTAGGCACATCAGGAGGTCTCCAAACTTGACATGGCGTCCGATCTGAATTCCAACCAATTTTGCAGTGAAAAAGTCAAACGGCGCTCCTTCCCTTCTGAGCTCTGCCATGCGCCGAAACAGTGGTTCCCCCCACATATCAGGTATCAGCATAATCAGGATTAAAAACACATGTGACATGCTTTCAATAGGGTTACCTTGACGCAGTGAAGCAGCTTGTTACGTTTTTTTGCAAAAAAAGTATATCGACTAAATACCCTGTATTTGTTATCATCTTTTCATCAGCACTTGCTGACTACTGTTATATGTTTTACTGCAGGATATTTCTGCACAATTGTCATTCTGTGCTCTCTGTTTCTGTTTGAATCAGCATAATCAGGACAAATTGCACAATAACTTTTGCCGTCCAATTTCTCCTGTTACCCTTGGTAAAATAAAAAAATTGGACCTGAAGTAATTTTTTTTGTGAAAAAAAGTTAAATGTTCATTTTTTTTAAACATTCAAAAATTTCCTGTGAAGCACCTGAAGGGTTAATAAACTTCTTTAATCTGGTTTTGAGCACCTTGAGGGATGCAGTTTTTAAAATGGTCTCTTTTGGGTATTTTCTACCATATAGACCCCTCAAAGTGACTTAAAATGTGATGTGGTCCCTAAAAATAAAATGGTGTTGTAAAAATGAGAAATCGCTGGTCAACTTTTAACCCTTATAGCTTCCTAACAAAAAAAAATTTGGTTCCCAAATTGTGCTGATGTAAAGTAAACATGGGGGAAATGTTACTTATTAAGTTACTTATTAAGTAAACACATATCTCTGTGATTTAAGGGCATAAAAATTGAAAGTTGGAAAATTGTGAAATTTTCAAAATTTTCGCCAAATTTCCGTTTTTTCACAAATAAACGCAAGTTAAATCAATGAAATTTTACCACTAACATGAAGTACAATATGTCACGAGAAAACAATGTCAGAGTCAGGGATCCATGAAAGCATTCCAGAGTTATTACCTCATAAAGGGACAGTGGTCAGAATTGTAAAATTTGGCCCGGTCATGAACATGCAAACCACCCTTGGGGGTAAAGGGGTTAAACCAGGATGCCCTCTGTCACCCCTCTTATTTAACCTCTCTATAGACCCTTTACCGTGTCATCTTTTGCAGATCCCTATTTTTGGGGTGCTTACAGCGGGTTCTAGAGAGCTGAGGGTCGCGGCGTTTGCAGATGATATTCTGCTGGTAGTAACCGACCCCAAAAGGGTCTTACACTCTCTTATACAGGAGTTGGTGGATGTGGGAGGCTTGTTGGGATACGATATCAACTGGGATAAAACAGAGGTGATTATGTTACGCGGCCCCTTCACACCTTTATGGGCATCAGGGTTTCCGTGTCAATTTACTAATGGCTCATTGAAATACTTGGGAGTACTGGTAACAAAACAGCCAGCTAAATTGTACAAAACCAATATTAACCCCTTAACGACCGCCGATACGCCTTTTAACGGTGGTAATTAAGGGTACTAAAACCACAGCGCCGTTAATTCACGGCGCTGTGATTTAAGTGAATAGCGCCCCCCAGTGTCGGACTTTCTCCAGGGTCTCGGCTGCCAGGGGTAGCCAAGACCCCAGAGAACATGAATCGGTCGGTTTTTACCGACCCCCGCTTTTGCGATCGCCGTTATTAACCCTATAACGGCGACCGCAAAAAAAAAAAAAAGCCGCGATTTTACATTTAATTTCTCTCTCCTCTGATGTGATCGCACATCAGAGGAGAGAGAAATAGGGTCCCCGATCCCCCCCCGGTACCTCTCCGTGGCCCTCCGTCCCCTCCCGGTGGTCCCACGTCCCGCCGGCATCCTCCGATGGGCACCGCCATCTTGAAAATGGCGGGCGCATGCGTAGTGCGCCCGCCGGGAATCTGCCGGCTCAGGCTGGCAGATTCCATTCATTATTTTGATCACTATGATAAACGATCATAGTGATCAAAATAAAAAAAATAGTACATAACCCCCCCGTTTATCACTCCCTTATATAGGCCAATATAATGAAATAAAGAAAATATTTTTTTTTTCAGTTTTCCATTAGGGTTAGGGTTAGGGTAGGGTTAGGGCTAGGGTTAGGGTAGGGTTAGGGCTAGGGTTAGGGTAGGGTTAGGGTTGGGCTAGGGTTAGGGTTGAGCTAGGGTTAGGGTTGAGCTAGGGTTAGGGTTGGGCTAGGGTTAGGGTTGTGCTAGGGCTAGGGTTAGGGCTCGGGTCACGACTAGGGTTAGAATTAGGGTTAGGGCGAACTAGAATTAGAATTAGGGTTGGGATTAGGGTTAGGGTTGGGATTAGGGTTAGGGGTGTGTTGGGGTTAGGGTTGGAGCAAGAATTGAGGGGTTTCCACTATTTGCCAACTTTGGGGGTCTAAAAATTGGGGTCTAAAAAATCACTTTTGTGGAAATAAAAAAAGACATTTTATTTTCACGGCTCTGCGTTTATAAACTTTTGTGAAGCGCTTGGGGGTTCAAAATGCTCACCACACATCTAGATAAGTTCATTAGGGGGTCTAATTTCCAAAATGGGGTCACTTGTGGGGGGTTTCCACTGCTTTGGCCCATCAGGGGCTCTGCAAGCGCAACATGATGCCCGCAGACCATTCCATCAAAGTCTGCATTCCAAAATGGCACTCCTTCCCTTCCGAGCTCTCCCATGCGCCCAAACAGTGGTTCCCCCCCACATATGGGGTATCGGCGTACTCAGGACAAATCGCATAACAACTGTGCGGGTATGATTTCTCCTATTACCCTTGTAAAAATAAAAATTTGGGGGCGAAAAGATCATTTTTGTGGAAAAAAAATGGATTTTTTATTTTCACGGCTCTACGTTATAAACTTCTGTGAAGCACTTGAAGGTTCAAAGTGCTCACCACACATCTAGATAAGTTCCTTAATGGGTCTAGTTTCCAAAATGGGGTCACTTGTGGGGGGTTTCCACTGTTTAGGCCCATCAGGGGCTCTGCAAGCGCAACATGATGTCAACAGACCATTCCATCAAAGTCTGCATTCCAAAATGGCACTCCTTCCCTTCCGAGCTCTCCCATGCGCCCAAACAGTGGTTCCCCCCCACATATGGGGTATCGGCGTACTCAGGACAAATCGCATAACAACTGTGCGGGTATGATTTCTCCTGTTACCCTTGTAAAAATTAAAAATTTGGGGGCGAAAAGATCATCTTTGTGGAAAAAAATAGATTTCTTATTTTCACGGCTCTACGTTATAAACTTCTGTGAAGCCCTTGGGGGTTCAAAGTGCTCACCACACATCTAGATAAGTTCCTTAATGGGTCTAGTTTCCAAAATGGGGTCACTTGTTGGAGGTTTCCACTGTTTAGGCACATTAAGGGCTCTCCGAACGCAACATGGCATCCGATCTCAATTCCAGCCAATTCTGCGTTGAAAAAGTCAAACGGCGCTCCATCCCTTGTGAGCCCTGCCGTGTGCTGAAATAGTGGTTTACCCCCATATATAGGGTATCGGCGTATTCAGGAGAAATTGTACAACAAATTTTGTGGTTGATTTTCTCTTTTAACACTTGTGAAAATAAAAAAAATTGGTTCTGAAGTAAATTTTTTGCAAAAAAAAGTTAAATATTAATTTTTTCCTTCCACATTGCTTTAGTTCCTGTGAAGCACTTAAAGGGTTAATAAACTTCTTGAATGTGGTTTTGAGCACCTTGAGGGGTCTAGTGTTTAGAATGGTGCCACTTTTGGGTATTTTCTGTCATGTACACCCCTCAAAATGACTTTAAATATGATGTGGTCCCTAAAAAAAATGGTTTTGTAAATTTTGTTGTAAAAATGAGAAATCGCTGGTCAACTTTTAACCCTTATAACTTCCTAACAAAAAAAAATGTTGCTTCCAAAATTGTGCTGATGTAAAGTAGACATGTGGGAAATGTTATTTATTAAGAAATTTGTGTGACACATCTCTCTGATTTGAGGGCATAAAAATTTAAAGTTTTAAAATTGCAAAATTTTCAAAATTTTCGCCATATTTCCATTTTTTTCATAAATAAACACAAGACTTATCGAAGAAATTTTACCACTAATATGAAGTACAATATGTCACGAAAAAACAGTCTTAGAATCAGCGGGATCCATTAAAGCGTTCCAGAGTTATAACCTCATAAAGGGACAGTGGTCAGAATTGTAAAAATTGGCCTGGTCATTAAGCTGCAAACTGGCTCTGTCGCTAAGGGGTTAAATTATACCTAAAAAACTTAGAATCTACTTTAGCCCAATGGAACGATTTTAACTTGTCTTACATGGGCAGAGCCAATATAATTAAAATGGCAGAGTTTCCACGTCTCCTCTACCTCTTCCACACTCTCCCAATTTATTTAGCTCCTATAGAGGAGAAGCAGATTTATTATCTATATCGCTCATTTATCTGGGAGGGTAAAAAAACCTCGCATAGATTTTAAAATAATCCAGCAACTGAGGGGCAATGGGGGGATAAACTTTCCTGATATTAGACACTATAACCTAGCATACTTATTTCGAGTGGTGGTGGATTGGCCGGGGGGGACGTTTTATTATACCCAACATAATTTGGAGTGCTGGCTTACCCCGAGGCTTGCTCTCCCTGCCCTCCTACATCTCCCTCATACTGAACTGAGGTAAGAGCTAACCCACTGTTAATGTCTACATGGAGGGCATGGCAAACGTTAAGCCGACAGTTCCGGCTCTCTCTTTGGGTGTCGCTCCTCCTCCCACTAATAGGTAACCCCCACTTCCAGGATGGACACTCTTACCCTGTCTTCTACCAATGGCACTCTCAGGGTATAACATCAGTTAAATATTTAGTCCATTTTGAGGATTGGCGGATGTGCTCATTGAAGGAGCTTTAATGTAAATATCCTAAAAGCCATATTCCCTCCCTTCCAATACTTGCAAAGTAAAAGTTATATAATGAAAGTTATAGCACATCTCTCTGTACACGAATGGAGACCATCTCTGTTCAGATAGTTTACTAAATCCAATTCTAAGTCTGGCCAAATAGCCATTAACTATAAATTAATTCACGTAGCCCTGGATTATAAACAATCCCAATTTCTGTTACGTTAACAAAATGGCATATTGAAGACTCTAACCTATCCTGCAATACAATCTGAAAAGCTTTGGACCAAGTCTACAAATTTTTCCCTCCAGCTTGTTTCCTAGAAATGAGACTGAAAATCTGCCAAGGATCCTATCTAACCCCACAAAAGCATCATAGAATGGGGCTCTACACAACTTCCAAATGTTTTAAATGTCACTCCCCAGAAGCCAACCTGTTTCACTGCCTGTGGGCATGCCCAGTCACTAGACCATTTTGGGAAATACGGCAATTTACCACTGCACATCTAACAAATTTAGCTCCCGACGAACCCTTATGGGCCATATTTGGATACTAAAAACCAGATACATACACCTGCTCTCCAGGGACCTGGAAACTATTGCACTTGGTGGCGGCTGGTACTATGGCCATTTTGCAGACATGGACCCACAACCTTGTCCCTCCCTTCAAAATCTTTCTAGAAAAGCTGTAGTTTCTGCTTCAGATGGATTGGGACAGGGCCTCTTTGCATAAGGAGGGAAGGGTACAGGCTTTTTTGATCTTGGGAAAGCTTTATCTCTATGCTCCCACAACACATCAGGAGTGACATTGAGACTTGTTTTCGACCGGCGGTCTGGTATCAGGAGCAGCTACTACTGGGGGAGATACCTGTATAGTGATGTCCTTAGGCGATCCGCTACGGAGAGACACTGCCAGGTGGTGGGGATGTACTTTGGTGCCAGAGGGTCCTAAGCTTAAGATTGGGCACATATACTAAGTGTCTAATGGGTAAAAACCTTAACTGTTTCTGCCGTGCTTCCTTCTCCCCTCTTCTCGGTTTTGTGTTTATTTTGTCTTATTGTCAGGTATACCAATGCACTCTCCAATATAGAGATTTTGATATATATATATATGCTTTTAATAACATCTACATTGTTGTATGTATGACAAAAAATTTTTAATTCAATAAAAACAAACTATAAAAAAAAAATGTTTACACCAAACACTCACACACACCTGAATAAAATTTGATACACATACAAACACTGCATACTTTTTTAAAGTTTTTTTTATTTTGAGGATTTTGTAAACCTCATGGTGGTTCAAACAAATATGTATGTCCAGCAATTTTTAGCGGTAAACCGCCGTTCATCATTTTCTAACTGGACTCCTTTAGATGCAGTAGAAATTATGACGTTTTAGGGCCTGGTTCTTCACATGGGGATAGCGAAGAAGCCAGAACTTCAGAAATATTGGAGTGTTGATGTTTTATACAACACTTCAGTGTTCCACATGGCCATGACCCATAAACGTTTTGAGGCAATCCACAAATTTTTGCATTACAATAATAATGCAATGTCCTCCACGAGATTACCCCCACTTTGACCGACTTTTCAAAGTTTGGCCTGTCATTGATCACTTCAGCAACAAGTTTGCTAAGGTGTACGTGCACCAAAGTGACAGCTGCGTGGATGACTCCCTAATACATTTCAAAGGATAGGCTAACATTCCGACAATACCTGCTCAGTAAGAGGGCCAGGTAGGGAATTAAGCTCTACAAACTGTGTGAGAGAATCTCAGGGTACATCCACAGGTTTAGAGTTTATGAATGAAAGGACACCCAAATTGAACCCCCTGAATGCACCCGTCCTGGGATTGAGTGGGAAATTTGTGTGGGATTTGGTGCACCCACTACTGGATCAAGGTTATCACTTCTATGTAGATAACTTTTATATCAGCATCCCACGCTTTAGGCCCCTCTCTGTGTGAGCTACCACCATCTGCGGTACTGTATGCAAAAATTAGCTAATTGGGCAGCTGCTAAGAAAGGGTAAAAGCAGAGTCCAATGTAGCGAAAACATTCTGGTGGTCAAGTACGAGGACCAGAGGAAGTCTTTTTATTGACCACCATACATGGTGACTGCAGCACCCCCACCACTGTACAAGGTACCTCTATACAGGTCACCAAAGAAGACTGTGTATTGGGGTACAACAAGAACATGGGGGTGTTGATTTCTCTGATCAAGTTTTCCAGCCGTACAGTGCCATGAAAAAAGCCAAGGTGCGGTACAAGAAGCTGACTGTGCAGTCCAGACCAGTACCTTACCTTCAGTTCCAGGAGGTAGTGATTAAGGCCCTAATATTCAGCAGTTGGGAAGGAACAGACCACAGTACTTCTGGAACTGTAGGTAGCTGTATTGTACAAGGCCAAAATTTCGTCGGTGAGGTCCCTCAAACCTGAAGGAAAGGAAGTTTGCAGAAAAGGTGCAGAGTGTGTTATAAAAGGGGATAGCAAGGATACCAAAACCGACACCTGCCCGGACAAACCTGGCCTGTGTACAAAAAAAATGCTTCAAACTGTACCACACATCCATGGACTACATTTTTTATTTACACAACTCACGTATGCCACCTGATGTACACTATACAACTCACATATATGCTAACTCATTATAAAATTCACATACCAGGAAAACACTAAATTCCAATATAAGGTCACTTGTGGGGGGGTTTATACTGTTTAGGCACATCAAGGGCTCTGCAAACGCAACATGACGCCCGCAGACCATGCCAGCAAAGTCTGCATATCAAAACATCACTCCTCCCTTCAGCACCCTGACGTGCACCCTAACAGTGGTTTTCTCCCACATATATTAGGTATCAGCGTACTCATGTGAAATTGCACAACAAATTTTGGGGTCCATTTTCTCGTTACCCTTGTAAAAATAAAAAATGGGGGCTAAATGATAATTTTTGTGGAAAAAATGTGATTTTTCACAACTCAACATTATAATTTTCTGTGAGGCACCTGGGGGTTCACGGTGCTTACCACATATCTAGATAAGTTCTATAAGTTCTTTGAGAGGTCTAGTTTCAAAAATGGGGTCACTTGTGGGGTTTTTCCACTGCTTAGGCACATCAGGGGCCCTCCAAATGCAATATGTGGTCTGCTCTCAATTCCAGCCAATTTTGAGTTCAAATAGTCAATCAGTGCTCCTTCCAAGCCCTATCGTGCACCAAAAAAGTGGTTTTAAGCCTAAGGCCCGGGTCATCGTAAATAATTCCATATCTGAGACATTTTCACTACATAGGGGAACTCGTCAGGGGTGTCCCCTTTCCCCGGCCCTTTTTGCTCTTGCTATTGAGGCACTGGCAGTTCGTATAAGATCTTCACCTGATGTTGCTGATATAGAGATAGCGGGTCGGACAGGTACCATAGGCTTATATGCTGACGATATGGTGATATTTATGGACAAAGCGGGGGAAACCCTGACAAGAGTAATCACTATTATAAATAAATTCGGTAAATACTCTGGCCTATTTATAAATTGGGAGAAATCTGCTTTGATGCCTCTTTCCCATGCTCCAATGCCACGACTTGAGACTCTCTCCCTGCTACCCATTGTAACCAGTTTTAAATACCTGGGCGTCCATATTTCTAAAGACGGTAAACTTGATTTGCAACTTAATATATATCCGCTGTGGGAGATGGTTAAAGTAAAATTTGCGATCTGGAGTAAACTTCCACTGTCTGTGGCCGGACGTATTAATTTAATTAAAATGATATTGCTCCCCAAGCTTAGCAACTTTCTTCAACATAGTGCTGTAGTGGTGCCCAGATCCTTTTTTGCTAATTTGAATTCCCAGATCACATCTTTTATATGGGGGAAAACTAGGCCCAAACTTAAGCTAGCCACTTTGCAGAGGCCCAAAAAGAGAGGGGGGGCAGTGTTACCCGATTTCTTTCTGTATTATTTGTCTGGGCAGGCCTAAGCCATAAGCACGTGGATGCCCGGCGGTCACCTGCCTAATTCTGAAAACCATTTACTTCATGCCGCACAAACTAGTTGCCCATTGGGATTTTTGGAAATGAGGAAAACAAATGTCTCGCAACTGCTGCCCCTGCTTCGTCTGGCACGATCAATATGGAAACAGATTAAGAGGGTGGTTGGATTTGAGGATATTGTGGCTGAGATGCCCCTATAGAATAATGGTTACCTTCCGGCGTTACTTGAACATCCATCCGCCGAGTTTTGGGCTCAGTATAGTGTCTCTACGATAGGTGATCTGTATGACCATGGAACTTTGATCTCCTTTGAACAACTACAAGTTAATCGCAGTGTCCCGAGGTCTCAGTTCTTTCGTTATTTGCAGCTAAGGTCAGCGTTTTGAATTGCACATGAGAAGTACAGGTATAGATAACGCTATTTCATCTTTACCCTTGATAGGGATCCTTAAATCACAGGGCCCCCAGGGTCTTATTTCTTCTCTATATACATATATGTTGTCAGTAGGAACAGAATCCACCATAGACTCCGTTAGGAAGAAGTGGGAAAGGCTCATCCCAGATACACAGGAAGAAGTGGGAAGAAATTCTAGAGTCATCAATCAAGGTATCTCTGTCTGTTAATAACAGGATGATACAATTATTATAAATCAATCATATTTGACTCCAACTCGGCTCTTTAACATGGGCTGATACCAATCATCGGAATGTTTGAGATGTCATTCAATAGATGCAGACTTTATTCATATGATCTGGGGTTGTCCTATTGTTGCACAATATTGGAGGGAGGTGACATCACTATTGACATCTCTGGTACAAATTCCTGTTCCCCTTGAGCCACTGGTCTGTCTATTTGGAGTATGGGATGAGGCGGCATGGGGTCAATATGTTGGGAGACATTGTTTATGGCAAGAAAGGTATTGGCATTACGATGGATGGGGAGTTCATCTCCTTCTCTCGGGTCCTGGATCAGTTTGGTGAACTCGATTTTTCCATATGAGCGCACGTTATATCAGAACAGAGGGTGCTCAGGTAAATTCGAAAAGATATGGGAAAGGTGGAATTCCTCTCACCTCACTTTGTAGAGTGGAGATGTCACATAATAAACAGCTAATAATGTGGAAGTAGGCTGTGGAATAGTTTCTGTTCTTGTAGATGTAGGTACGGTTTAGAAGTCAGGTAGGTCTCATCACTGGAATAACACAAGTCCATTGTGACTTAATTCACATTATGTTTTGCTTTATTTGTATGCAACTGGTATTTACATTTTGCTGTACATTTTAATGTTGTGTGAAACGTTTGTATTTTATATTATGCTTAACATTATATACCAGTATGTATGCTGTACACTTGTTTATGGTTTAATAAACGAAATTTAAAAAAAAAAAAAAAAAGTGGTTTTCCATCACCTATTGTGTATCTGCATACTCAGGAGAAATTGCACAACAATTTGTGGGGTCCATTTTCTTCTGTTACCCTTGTGAAAATAATATTGGGGCTAAAAGTTCATTTTTGTTGAACAAAAGTTAAATGTTCTTTTTTCCCCCATCCACACATTAATTCTAAACTTAATAAACTTCTTGAATGTGGTTTTGAGCACCTTGAGGTGTGCAGTGTTTAGAATGGTGTCACTTGTTTATTTTCTGTCATATTGGCCCCTCAAAGTCACTTCAAATGTAATGTCGTCCCTAAAAAAAATGATTTTCTAAATTTTGTTAAAAAAAAATGAGAAACTGCTGGTCAACGTTTAACCCTTATAACTTCCTAACAAAAAACGTTTTAAAAATTTTGCTGATGTAAAGCAGACATGTAGGAAATGTTATTTATTAAATACATTGTGTGACATATCTGAGCAATTTTCAAAATTTCCGCTGACTTTGATTTTTTCCACAAATAAATGCGTCATATCGATGAAATGTTACCACTAGAATGAAGTACAATATGTCACGAATAAACAATCTCAGAATCAGTGGGATCCGTTGAAGCGTTCCAGAGTTATAACCTCAGAAAGTGACAGTGATCAGAATTGTAAAAATTGTCCTGTCATGGAGGTAAAAAAAAAAAGACCTGGGGGGTGAAGGGGTTAATTAAACTGTACTAATACTAACATCCATGCTCATGTAAAGACACCAAGACATTATGGTTTAAGCTTGGGAACATTACAGAAAAATGGGTTTCACATCCTGCTGCACCTGCTTATTTTTTTATCTGTAGCTGGCATTCATAGGATTATGAAAAAATGCTTTTAAACGTGAAATTGTGGTCAGTAATCATGGTGACGTTATCACAAATTATCATGCACTTTGCACACCTTATTGTTACACTGCTAGCCCCTGACGATTCAGAGCAGGGACTTAGCTCTTCTACCAGCTAGCTAGTCAGTGATTATTTATTGTGTGCTCATTGCCTTTAGTGGCAATCCTGTTAATTGATCATGTACCACAGAATAGCTTTAGGCTAAGTTCACACGTAGCGGAATTCCCGCGGAAGTTACCGCGAGAATTCCGGAATTCCTTTCTGCAGGAAAATCGCATTTTAAATTCCCGCGATTTTCCCACGGAAAAACTAGCGATTTGCAAGCGTAATTAATGATCTCAAGGCACTTTCATATGTGTATATCTATAACAGATAGCCGTGGAAAAAGTGGAAACCACTCAGAGAGAAACCAACCAAATTAGTCTCGACTTGTCCTCCCTAACCTTCCGTAGAACCGCTGGGATGAGGACAGTTGGGAGAAAAGCATATGCCAAGTTCTGAACCCATGGATTCATGAACACGACTAGGGCCTGAGGATTCCCCCAGGGATCTAGAGAACAAAAGACTTCTACCTTTCTGTTGTGGATATTGGCAAACAGATCTATGACCGATGCCCCACACATTTCTACGATCTGCTCGAAAATGGACTGTCTCAGAACCCATTCGCCCTGTTTCAATTGGGTGCAGTTAAGAAAGTCTGCTTCTGATTTTCTACCACCTGAATGTGAAATGCGGATAGGGACAGAAGATTGTTCTCTGCTAATCTGAAAATCTGGGATGTTTTGACAATTAGTGTCCAGGGACCTGGTTCCCCCCTGATGGTATAGTTAGGCTACTACTACCTGATTTCCTACGTTTTCGGACAATCTGACAGTGCGTGACCCACTGACCCCAAAGCTATTTCTGGTTTGATGATGCCTCGAACTCTTGGCCTCTTAAGACCCCCTGAGTAATCCTGTCGTCCAGGTGAGCCCCCCAACCCATGGGGCTTGTGTCAATGGTAACCACCTGAGAAACCTTTGTTACCCAGGAGACCCCTCTGGAGAGGTAGCTGACGTCTCTCCACCAATCTAAGGAATGAATAGTGGTTAAAGACAGAGCCATGTGGCCCTCTAAGTGACCCCTTAATGTGGCTTGGTTCTTCAGTATGACCCACTGGAGATCTCTGGTGTGTATCTTTGCCCACTGAACTGCTGGTAAACAAGCGGAAAGGGAACCCAGAAGCGACATGGCCTTCCTCAAAGTCATGGAGGGGGTCTGTGAGGCTCTCGTCACCAGATCTACAATTTTCCCCTTTTTCTGCATAGGGAGATGGCATCCCTGCTTCCGAGTCCAATATTAACCCCAGGAATTCTTGCACCGTGCTTGGCTCGAGCCTCGACTTTTCCAGGTTTAGGATTTTCATTACTCTGTCCAGCTGCTCTCTGAAATGTCGAGCTGAGTTGCTCGTTACCAAGAAATCGTCCGGTTCCCTCAGATGAGCCATCATTTCTGCCATTAATTTGGTAAATACCCGAGGGGCTATTGATAATCTGAAGGGGAGGGCTTTGTACTGAAATTCCCTTATTTCCCCTTTCATGGAAACTGCTAGCTTGTGGAACCTTTGGGATTCTTTGTGAATGGGGAAATGATAGTACGCATCGAAGAGATCCAGAACAGTCATAAAACAGTTCGGAAACAGTATTTTGATGGTTGATTTTATTGATTCCATCTTGAATTTATGAACTCTCACATAGCCATGTAGTTTCCGCAAGTTTATGATCATCCGATAGGACCCATCTGGTTTGGTCACCAGAAACAACGGGGAGTAGAATCCCTTCCTCCTTTCTTGAGGGGGAACTTCCTGAAGGACGGATTTTTTTACAAGGTCCATAACCTCACATTCCAGGGCTATTTGTTCTAGTGGAGAGGACCTTAGGGGAAGTTATGACGAAGCTCTGGGGAGGGAGGAAGTGGAAGTCTATCCGAAAGCGCATCCTGACCAGATTCAGTATCAGGGGCCTTTTCGAGATTTTCTCCCTGCCCTTGAAGGAAATAAGAATCTTCCCCCCAACCCAGAAAAACCGTGACTTTGAGGACGTTTTATCTCGGGAGGTATTTCCAAAGAGGAACCCCATTTCGTCTTCCCCTCTATTCTGTTTCCTCGGAGGCCCTTTACGGAAGATTTTTTTGCTCCGAAAGGCCCGTTTAATTGATGGGGGGCCAGATTAGGGAATCCCTTCTTCTTATCCCCTGCTTTTTGAAGGATATCATCCAGTATTTCCCCAAACAAAAAATATCCCTCACACAGGATTGAGCATAGTTTAAGTTTAGTCTGCAAGTCTCCCACCCAGCACTTGAGCCAGAGGGTTGTACGGTCCGCATTTGAGAGAGCCGCAGACTTAGACGTCTTGATCGAATCAGCTGATGAATCCGCCAAGAAAGCAGCTACGCCTCGTATCAAGGGAATGGATTCCAGTACTTCGCTCCTGGGTACTCCATCCTGCAGCAGCTTTTCTAACTGATCCACCCATATTATAAGGGATGTGGAAGTGCAGGTAGCTGCTATAGCGGGCCTAAGATTCCCCCTAGCTGATTCCTAGGCTTCTTTAAGGAAAGTATCAGCTTTCTTATCCAAGGGGTCATTCAATGTTCCCATGTCCTCAAAGGGGAGGGCAATTTTTTTTTTAGAGGTCTTGGCTACTGCGACATCAAGCTTTGGGCCTTTATCCCATGATGTTGATGCCTCATCTTCAAAGGGGTATTTTCTCTTAAGGGAAGGTACCGACAAGTTTTTCCTGTCGGGCTTCTCCCACTCTTTTAATTAGAGCCTGGATGTTTTCGTTCAGGGGAAAAACTTTACACTTCTTTTGGGCCAACCCCCCCAAACATTATGTCCTGTAGCATCTTGTCAGGGCGAGGATCTATCACCCCCATGGTAGATCGCATCACTTTTACCAGGCTATCTACTTCGTCTAGGGGAAAGCAGTGACGTCCCCCCTTTCATCATCAGAGGAATCTGATGCATCTGTGCCTATGCCCCTGGAGCTAGAGGAATCAGACTGTGAGTATATGGTGGTTTCCTTCCTCCTAACCTTATCCCCCTGCTTGAGGGACTTAAAGGCACTTTCGACCTCTGTTTTGATTACAGATCTTAGTTTGGAGGTGAAGTCTGGGGTTTCCTCACATAGCACTTGTCCTATGCAAGAATGACAAAGCTTCTTATCCCAGGACGCAGGTATTGCTTTATCGCACATGGTGCAACATCTGTGCTTCGTTTTTCCCCAATCTCTTCCTTCCCTAATAAAAAAGGAAGAGAAATAAATCCCAATTACAATGGTGAACTTTCACTACGATCACTCACCGCCTCACCAGTTCTGGAGGTGTAGGATCCAGTAAAGGGATTTTTGGAGATGGTGCCTTACCCATTATGCCAGAGGTTCTGCTTGCACTGTGTAGAATGGCTGCCGGACTGTTCACTTCACTTGTCTGCAGAAGGATGTCTTTTGGTCTGCATCTTTGGTTGCTGCTGCTTGTCGCTGTCCTCCATGAGTCACAGGGACTGCATGCAGCAGGGAGCGTCTGCACACTTCCCTTTTTAAGTATACCGCCCAGCGTCTCCTGCGCTAACTTCCGGTCCATCCCTCCCCTCCTGCGGCCTCGTGACTAGGGAGCGCTTCAGTTGCGCATGCGCCCACCGGGAACCCTGAAGCCACTGCATCCTCCTTGGAGCGGCGACCGCACTTCCCCACTCAATCTGCAAGACACCTCGGTCCCTGCGGTGGTGGCCTCAAGCACCGCACTAGCTGTGGCATCCCCGCTGCCAGAACCCGGACTGACCGGCTCTGGATCTTCATCCTGCATCTTCAGGTACCGCAGAACTGCAGGTTCCCAGTAAGGGACAGGAAACCAACTGATGTGAGGGAGAGGTACCACCCTTTTATCTATAGGTTTCCTGTCCCTGAAGGGCGGATCCCCTCTCTGTGGTGCTGCCATGGGGGATTGAGAAATAGTGTTTTGACATATGGTAAGACTTTAATACTAGAGGTTAGGACCGTTCCGAATAGGGTCACCTTGATGTGGTGGGATGGCCTTTACGTTTTTTTTTTAAATCAAAATTATGTTAAAAGTACCTTATATTATGTTCATGCACTATATCTATTTACTTACTGCAGGGTATTTGCTCATTTTGTTTTTATCTTAGGTTTTGTCAGGGTTTGGACAGTTTGCTTGCGTCTGTGTTTGATATCTTGGCTTCTGACCCGGTCTGTCCCCGTTGTGTACTTGCCTGCTGATTCGGTACTGTGTCTATTCTCCTGGTTTCTGACTTCGGCTACGTCTCTGGGTATTCTCCTGTCCATGCACCTGGTACTTCTGCTGTCCGTACGGTTGTGACCCTTAGCCTGTCCCTGACATTCCTCCTGTCTAGCGCTCATCGGCGCTTCAGTTTGTGCTATACCTGCTGGTAGAATCTTTATACTCGGGCCAGCATCTCTCTGCTCCTGCTCCCTCGGGGAGACCTGCGTCCGGCTCCACCCCTTGGTAGTCACGTGGTGCAGGTCCTGCTAGTGCTCAGCCTCGCTGAGATGAGCTCCTCTCCCTAGGGACCCCGGTAAGCCCCTGGAGCAGCACAGATTTCGCAGGGCCCAAACACTGACGGATGTCAGTTCTGGATATCCTGACAGGTTTTGTCTGTTTAGTGGCCAGTGTGAACATGCATCTATAAGTTAGTATGCATACCAACTTATGTTCCAGTTCATCTCCTTTTTTTATCCCCCTTGCTTTAAAATCTAAGGATTGTTCCAGTGTCTTAGATTTGATTTTACCAATTTCCCTTATACAAATTCCCCATATACCTTCATGGCATCCAACACCACATTACTCCCAGCTGACCCCTCATTTATACAAAAGTATTCCTTAATTTGGGGTGCAAGGGAACCTTTGATTACTTTCAACCAGTAGGGATGTAAGCGCCAGTTTTCCCATGGTAGATTCCTTCTCTTAGTTGTAAATTGTATCAGCACAGGCGCAAGGTCCGACATATTTCTGGTTAAGAACTTCATAGATTGGATATAGCCCAAAATATGCTCGGTACCAAATCTATCCGTGAAAGTGAATGGCGTGAAGAGGAGTAGTAAGAGTATCGTTGTACTCCTGAGTGATGAAGACACCAAATGTCTATCATTCCAGCCTCTGACCACAGGTGGTGTAGAGATGTTTGACTAGTATGCTGGGGAATATTTGTTTTTCTTTTGCATCATGCTAATTCCCATTTCCTTGCATTTAACTGTTTCTGATAAGTGGGACCAGCATCTGAACTTTTGACTTCAGCTTGATCAATTATAGCTACGAATTGGCACAAGCCTAGTATAAATGATAGCTCACAATAATCCACCTCAGTTCTATGAATAAGGGTGTTGTATACACCAGAAAAACATCAGGCTTCCTGAGGTTTCAATTTAACATGTTTTAATACATTTTTCAATAAAGAAAGATTTTACTTATAGCCTGGATGTGTGTGCCGACACACTTCCTTTTCCTCCACTATTTGTCTGTGATCACCAGTGGGTGCGGTACCCTCAGGATGAAGTCCAGCTAAACCATTGATCCAGGGATTCTCAATGTAGTAAGCTTCCAAACCTCCCTCTCATTATTACTATGCTGGTGAATAAAGCCCAAATTATATTTATCCCAGTAGTGGTGTGAATAGGTATTGAGGTCTAACACCATAATTACCAGGACTTCTAGGAAGTCAGCAACAAAAGAAAGTTCCATTTTCAAAACTTAATTAAGAGTGGCATGGGGGAGAGGATAGATATAGGGACTAGAGTTGAGCGACTTTGGTCGGATCGGGTTTCATGAAACAAAATTTGTTTCAGATGAAACTGGTCCGACTAGGGCAAAAAAAGTCGGAGTTTCGTCCGAAACCCGACCCCAATGCAAGTCAATGGGGAATAAAAGTCGGCATTGAGTGGATGAATGTCATACTCTCAATGCCGACTTTTATTCCCCATTGACTTGCATTGGGGTCAGGTTTCGGACGAAACTCCGACTTTTTTTGCCCTAGTCGGACCAGTTTCATCTGAAACAAATTTTGTTTCATGAAACCCGATCCGACCAAAGTCGCTCAACTCTAATAGGGACAATTATGTTAGCGATATATATTTTACAGGAAATGCAAATAAAACTTTGTTTATATTTTGTAGAACATAAATTGCAACAAAGATGAACGTCAAATATCAATATTTTTTTTTAAACAAGTATAACTGACAGTTGAGTAATTTAATTCTTCTTATAGCAATATACTGTAAAGGACATAAAAATGTTAACATTGAGAAAGTGTATCCAGTCTACAGTGACCGAACCTTTATTTTAGCTTCTCTGATGCCGCAAATAGTTCAGTTGTTTGTGCCTCATGTGAATGGTCGCTTGAGAACGTAGATAGATTCTGTATCAGTACCACAGACAAGATATTCTCCTAAAACATCCAGGCTGTTTACTGATAGAGTGCTGCTGGGTAGGAGGTTGGTAATTTCTAGGTGTCCTTTTGTGGGATCACTGTTTAGCCAAGCGGTCATCAATGACTGACTAAAAGACTGGCCCACAGTACTACGGGACAAGTTCACACTTCCTCTTCCTCCTGTGAAATAAAAAAAGAAACAGTAATCAGATTAGTTACAAGTGATCAGTGCAGATCAGGCAGTGGAGACTTCTCAAATTGCTAGAATGAATGTGCTATAGGTGCTGTATTGTGCACCCAGACCTTCAGCTCGCTGTCTGTTCTCATAGACCACCAGAGTAGGGGCAATATGCATTCATCTGTTAGCAAAACGCCACCGCACCATCATTACAGCAACCGGTGAGGATGTCAGTTTTATTCCCCTTCATTATCAATCGAACAGCTAATGCCAAGTCTTCTATTATTGTTGTTCTGTGCTTAGTACTTCTATTATGTAGTTCTGGGAAAAACGCCCCAACATTTACCGGCTGGATACTCACCCAAAAGAAATGAGGGTCTTTCCATAACATCAGCTGAAGCGTCCCAGTGCCACAAAGACCCATCCTCAGAACACGTGAATAAATGATCCGGTTTTGAAGGATGGAAATGGACTTCCCACACTACAAAAAAGGAGCAGAAAAAATTATTTTATTTAAACTCTAAAGTAGGGCCAGACAATGAAGCTGTGACGGTGACTACTTACTCTCTGCATCGTGGGCATTAAGGAGCGATATCGGTATTCGGCTCTGTCTGACATCCCAGATGCAAAGCATGCCATCCTGACCGCCTGTAGCTACAACATGCTGCTGACTTGGATGTCTATCTAAGCAGTGTAATGGAGTCCGATCATTAGCTCTAGCAAGGAGATGGAAGAAAATCTTATTGTTGGGTGCAAAGTCAGCATCATACATAAAAATAAAAACTATGAAAGATTAAATATCCATTTTTATTCCCCCGACAGCCCTTCTACACACTATAACTTGTATCAGCCATACAAATCTTAGTTTTGCAAACACTTAAAGCTTCAATTATAAGGTTAATTTTATGTTAAAGAAATGCAATTTTTTTTTTTTTTTTTAAGCTAAAACCTCTCTGCAATGAAGTACTCCCCCAATCACCATCTTTCCCAGGTTCCAGCACCCTTCTCATCACGTCACAAAAATTCTGACTATAGCTGGATCATTATGTGCTGCATGTAATCAGGAGCCAATTACATTGTAAAAGCCAGTTGGGTCGCAATTACAGTCACCTGAATGAGAAGAGGACCAGCGCAGAGCTGGAAAATGGGGAAGGCAGCGATTGGTGAGAATTTTATTGCACGGCACATACTTAGACAGTTTTAAGTAAAATAAAAAGTAAGGTAATCTTCTCTGATGAGAATAATTTTCAGTTTTGCCCAACACCTGGTCGTCTAATGGTTAGACAGAGACCTGGAGAGGCGTACAAGCCAGTGTCTTGCACCCACTGCGAAATTTGGTGGAGGATCGGTGATGATCTGGAGATGCTTCAGCAAGGCTGGAATTGGGCATGTTAATCTTTGCGAAGGACTTATGAATCAAGCTGCATACAAGTTTATCCTAGAAAAACAGTTGATTCCTTCTGCTCAGGCAATGTTCCCCAACTTTGAGGACTGTTTTTTCCAGCAGGACAATACATCATACCACACAGCTAGGTCAACCAATGTGTGGATGAAGGACCACCACATCAAATCCCTGTCATGGCCAGCCCAACCTCCAGACCTGAACCCCATTGAAAAAGTCTGGAATGTAGTCAAGAGAAAGATGGATAGCCACAAGCCATCAGTCAAAGAACAACTTACATTTTTGTACCAGGAATGGCACAAGGTCACCCAAAAGCAGTGTGAAAGACTGGTGGAAAGCATGCCAAGACACATGAAAGCTGTGATTAAAAATCTTGTTATTCCACAAAATATTGATTTCTGAACTCTTCCTGCGTTAAAACAATAGTATTGTTGTTTCTAAATGATTATAAACTTGTTTTCGTAGCATTATTTGAGGTCTGTAAGCAATGCATTTTTTTTATTTTGACCAGTTCTCATTTTCTGAAAATACAAAATTTAGTGCTTGGAAATTCGAAGACATGTTGTCTGTAGATTATAGAATAAAAGAGCAATTTACATTTTACTCAAAAATATACCTACAAAGAGAAAAATCAGACAAACTGAAAATTTTGCACTGGTCTCAATTTTTGCCAGAGCTGTATGTGTGGTCAGTACAAAGGACTGGCACATGACTTATTCCTTCCAAAGACCATACTAAGGACCAGAGAGCATGGACATTACATTCGCCAAAAAAACACAGCATACATTCACAGAGAAAAATTTCACCGGTGGTAATGGAGACCGTGGATGGGTCCCCACTGGTATCTGGACCGGTAGATCTTGAAACAACACCGTTGAAAGTCCGTATGGGGGCGGATCATTCAGAAAGACTGTAGTTTTAGTTAATTTCTTCCACATAATCCTAGGATTACCATGGTTACAACTGCATAACCCTACTATCAACTGGGAGACGAGGGAATTACAGTTTCCAAATAAACAGTCACTAACAGGAGAAATAGCTTCAGTCGGCTCAGTAGGTACAGTTGATTTAAAAGTGCACGTATCAAGATTTCATAAATGTATGCGACAAGAAAAACGCAGACAAATTGCCACCACATCGGCCGCACGATTGTCCCGTAGAACTACTACCTGGTGCTGCAATTCCATTCGGCAGTATTTATCCTTTGTCCGGGCCAGAATTGAAAGCTCTCAAGAAGTACATCGACTAGAACCTAGCTAAAGGATTTATACGACCATCTTCCTCCCCAGCAGGTGCTCCAATCTTCTTTGTCAAAAAGAAAGACGGCTCACTCTGGCCGTGTATCGATCACCGAGAGCTCAACAAAATTACTATTAGAAACTCCTATCCGCTCCCATTAATTTCTGAACTACTTGAGAGGGTGCAACACGCTAAGGTCTTCACAAAATTAGATCTTCGGGGAGCATACAATTTAGTATGGATCCGCCCCGGTGACGAGTGGAAAACAGCTTTTTGGTCACATTATGGACATTTTGAGTACCTCGTTATGCCTTTCGTAATGCACCTGCTACATTTCAACACTTGGCAAACAATATTTTCAGAGATATGCTCTTTGTTTTCGTTGTGATTTATTTAGATTACATTTTAATTTTTTCCAGCAACATCGAGGATCATCAGCGGCATGTGAGAACGGTTTTGGATTGTCTACGGCAGAATCAATTATACATCAAGCTGGAGAAATGAGAGTTCCACAAAACGGAAATCCAGTTCATGGGGGTACGTTATTTCTCCTCAGGGCCTCAACATGGATACAAGCAAGATGCAAGCCTTCAGTAATGTCCAACTCCCAAGACAGTGAAGGAGGTGTAACGTTTTATTGGATTCGCTAATTTTTACAGACGGTTCATTAAAATTTTTTTGGAGATCGTCGCACCCATCACTCAACTGACTCGAAAGAAGACACCGTTTGTTTGGACACCACAAGCACAGACAGCATTTTCCAGATTGAAGTCTAAATTTACGTCAGCACCCATCCTCATACACCCAGATCCGAACCGGGCTTTCATAGTGGAAGTAGACGCCTCAGACTGTGTTATAGGGGCCATACTTTCACAAAGAACAGGTGAGAAAAATCTTCTACATCCTTTTGCTTTTCTTTCCCAAAAGTTGTCACCCGCAGAAAAGAATTACGACGTTGGGAATAAGGAGCTGTTGGCCATTACAACTGCATTCAAAGAATGGAGGCATCTACTACAGGGGGCATCCCAACATATCGTCATACTCACGGACCACCGAAATCTTACATTCATGAGGTTGGCAAGATGTCTAAAACACAGACAGGCTCAGTGGAATCTGTTTCTTAACCAGTTTGATTTCATTATTTCCTATAGGCCGGGCTCTCGCAACGGGAAAGCCGATGCACTATCTAGAATTCATTCGGATGACGTAACTCCGGTCTTGCCTCCGAGGACCATATTTTCGGAAAGTAACTTCATTGGTGTGTTACACAACCAAGATCTATTAACGGATATTACGGAGGCTTACGCTACGGATCCACTTCTGATCCAACCACCCAGTCAGGTAAACCTAATCCTGAAAAATAGACTTTGTCCCTGGAACCAATGTCTGTACATTCCAGAAACGGTGAGATTGAGTCTACTAAAGTTGATGCATGACCAAGGTCGCCGGCCATAGAGGAGTCCAGAAGACTCAAGAATTCGTGTCTCGCTTCTTTTGGTGGCCGACCTACCGGAAGGACGTTCAACATTACGTCTCGTCATGTGAGGTATGTGCCAGATCAAAAATTCCCCGCTCCTCACCTACTGGACTGTTGCAACCTCTTCCTATTCCATCTCGTCTGTGGTGGTCTATATCAATGGACTTTATTGTAGACTTGCCTACTTATGGAGGAAAAAATACGATTTTAGTAGTGTTACCAACAGCCAAACAGACAGCGGATCTTATTATACAGAATGTTTTTCGGCTACACGGAGTTCCAGATGAAGTAATATCGGTTCGAGGAGTCCAATTTACCTCAAGATTTTGGCGAGGCTTCTGTGCTGCTCTGGACATCAAGGTAAATTTGTCATCTGCTTTTCATCCGCAGTCTAACGGCCAAACTGAACGGACCAACCAGACCTTGGAGCAGTACTTGTGTTGCTACATGTGCCATTTACAAGACGATTGGGTGAGTTTACTCCCACTGGCTGAATTCATGTATAACAATTCGCAGCGTGCATCCACCAAACAGTCTCCATTCTTCGCTAACAAAGGGTATTATCCTAGCATTCTCCCTCGACTCCCAATAGACATGTCCGTGCCCGTGGTAGCCGACCGCATCACGTCTCTTCAACAGAATTTAGAGGCTCTAAAACAAACACTGGCTACAGCCCAGGAGAGATACAAGAAGGCAGCAGACAGGTTCTGTAAACCAGCACCAACATACAAGGTAGGAGACATGGTTTGGCTTTCAACAAAGAACTTGAAGCTCAGGGTTCCAACATCTAAACTGTGGCAAAAGTACATTGGCCTGTACAAAATCATCAGCATAGTAAGTTCTGTAGCCTGTCGACTCAAGTTGCCTATCTCTCTGAAAATTCATCCTGTTTTTCATGTCTCCCTGCTAAAACCAGCAGTATTAAATCCCTTTCCTGGACGCCCTGCCGTTCCTCCTGATCCAGTTCTCGTTGATGGACGAGAAGAATTCATCGTGGAGAATATCATTGATTCCCGGATCCATAGGAGACGACTCCAGTATCTGGTGAAATGGAAGGGTACCCAGCTGAGGAGAATTCCTGGGAACCTCAGGAGAACATCCATGCTTCTCTCCTGATCAAACAGTTTCACAGAAGATACCCCAATAAACCAGGCCTGAGATTGTCCTGAGGACATCTTTAAAGAGGAGAATAATGTAAGGATCTGAACTGTGTACTTATTTTGCCCTTAGTTCTGCTGGATTTTACCCTTACCTGAAATGGGGTTAATGGCTTCACGGGGGCCATCTTGTTTCCTGTTTGCTTGGTCTTGCCCTTAGTTCTGCTGGACTTTGCCCTTACCTAAGATGGAGTTAATGGCTTCACGGGGGCCATCTTGTTTCCTGTTTGAGATGATTTGTTTCCTATCTGCTGCATATATAAAGGGACTCTGCATACTATACAGTGCTTGAGTATCTTGTACCTCACCTGCTACCAAGCTAGAAGGACTAGTATCTTGCTTGTCTATTCGGTTCCTCTGGATACCCCGCTTGCTTCCGGATTCACATTTCAACTGAAAGACTGTTACTTCGGACCTGCTCTGCACCCACCTCCGCTGTGACTGGCTTTCCGCGTGGAGCCCGGTCCAGGCTCCAGACCTCTGGATCCTGCATTCCCAGACTTGAACTCGCACCATTGGTCTGTACTGATAAGGCCTGTTTCACACTTCCGTTTGTCACCATCAGTCAAAATCCGCCGTTTTGCAAAAAAACCGGATCCGCCATTTTGTTTGGCGGATCCGTTTTTTTCCCCATTGAGTTCCATTACCGGCGGATCTTGACGGATGGCCATCCGTTGGATCCGTTTTCTTGCGGATCCGCCAAATTTTTGCCGTCCGCTGAGATCATCGAACGGAGCCTGTAACATTTTTTTGCCCTGCGGATCCGCATTTTCCCTTTTTAACCCTGAATCTTTTCTGGCTGCTGGAAGAAAATTCTCTCTCTCTCCTTCCCCAGGCACGGTTCTTTTAAATTTCTACCTTCGGCGGATCCGTTCATCCGCCAATCCGCTCACCCCCGTTTCTGTCAGTCCGCCTGCGGATCCGTTTTCCGCTATTTTGGCGGATTTTGACTGACAAAAAAACTGAAGTGTGAAACAGGCCTAACCCCTCATATTCCTAACTCTGCCTGATGCTTTAAACCACTGTTGTTTTCATCTGTTACCTGAAGCGTGTTTCTTTACAACATATATATTACATTGAATTCTGAAATATCGTGTCCTTGCCTTCACTCTGACCCACGTCACCAATCTCCATAGAACATTGCAATATTTGTATGACAGTGCACGTCTTTCCCCCACACTTGTAACAATCTTTTTGTATCAACCATGTAGGTCTCCTTTCTGCACTGACAAAAAGACTTGGGGATAAAATGCTTTTAGCATTTAGTGATCATAGTAAAGAAAAAAAAAACAAATTATTGTGGAATTGCATTTTTTTTTTACAATTTCACCGCACTTAGGAGTTGTTTTTTTTTAAACCATTTTCCAGTACGTTATATGGTAAAATCAATGGTGAAGTTGAAAAGTACAACTCATCCCGCAAAACACAAGCACTCACATGGCTATATTGATGGTAAAATAAAAAAAGTCATGGCTCTGGGAAGAAAGGGAGCAAAAAACAAAGGGAAAAATGGAAAATCCCAAGGTGATGAAGGGATTAAATGAAACAAGACTGCATTAAAAATAAAAACATCTTTTACTTGTCTCCTGGACTGGCACTATTCCAGCGATTTGGGTGCTCCAACTGCTTGCACTCGCATGTCATTTTTGTGTCATGAGTCAATCAAAGGTTGCAGTGCCCACTTTTCCCCTGGATATCCAAGGAAAGTGTGAATAGTAAGTTAGCATCTGGCACAGTGCTGGATCAAGAAGAAAGTATAAGCAGATTTATTTTCAGTACGGCTTTGTTTCATATAAGGAAGGGGTTGTCCAAGTAGTGGATAACCCCTTTAATTTAGGATGTAACCTCTTAAATATTTAGACAGGGGCAATATTACATTGGATTTTTTTTTCACCCTAAAGTCTTATTTGCTTTTGCAGCTGCTGCTTGACATAGAGAAGTGCTGCTTCACTTTCATGTAACCTGAATACCCAAGTACTTCTTTTGTTCCATTATCCAGAGTTCAATTACATATATAGTACTGATCAAAAGTTTGGACAACCCTATAATGCAATGGTTTTCTTTGAACGTACTGAAATGTGTTCATTGTAGATTCAGACAAGCCAAATCATGAAGGAAGACATATGGAGACAAGAAGTAAAGAAACATGTGAAAGAAACCAGAACATGTGTTAAACCTTAGATTCTGCAACGTACCCACTTTTCTGATGGCAGCTTTACACACCAATCTCTCAAGCAACTTCATCAGTTAGTAACTGGTTATGGGTACCCAGATGTAAAGAGCACTTCTTGGCTATTTTGCCTTCACTTTGCAGTCCAACTCATTCCAAACCATCTCAATGAGTTTTAGGCTGGGTGATTTTGGAGGCCATGTCATCTGATGTAGCAGTCCATCGCTCCCCTTCTTGGTCATATAACCCTTATGTAGTCTGGAGCTGTGTTTTAGGCAATTCTTCTGGTCCCACTAAGAGAAAACCAAATGGGATGGCATATCATTGGAGAAAGCTGTGATAGCGTGCTGTGTAGGCGTGCTTTCAATTTGGAACAAATTAACCGTGTCACCAGCAAAATAACTCCAAACCATCATACCCTCTCTCCTCCATGCTTCTCGGTGGTCACCACATATGTATAAAGCATTTCCTCACCTTTTCTGCATCTCACAAAACACAATGTCTTTGATACCAAAAATCTTTAATTTGGACTCACCGGACCACAGTATAGATTTCCACCAATTTAAAGTGCAGTCACGGTTTTGCTTGGCCTCAAGAAATATCTTGTTTGGAATCCTCAATAGTTGCTTCTTTGAAGAAATTTGAGCATAAAGGCCTGCTTCACGCACGCTTATATATGGACAGCTAGTTTTGAGAAGTATCTGCTTCATTTCTTAGGGCTGTCATCTTGGGTGCTGTCAAGCTGCAGCTTTTGGGGCTGGTAACTCTCATGAACTTATCTTTTCCAGTAGAGCAAGTTCTTTATCTTCCTTTCCTGGACTGGTCCTCATGAAAGCCAGTTTCCTCATAGCAGTTGATGGTTTTCATCACTGCACTTGAGGGTACATTCTAGTTTCTAGCAATTTTCTGAATTCACTGACATTCATGTCTTAGAGTAATAATGAACCAATGTCTCTCTTTACTCCTTTGAATGGTTCTTGCCATAATCTGGCTTAGAATGGTTGTGGAATAGGGCTCAGCATGATATGGAACAGTTTTCCAACATGGTCTCTACAAAACACACTTAATGGTTGCAAATATTTTAACATTTATTTTTGAAGGCTGGTGATTCTACCATTGAACTCTAGATGAGGCATACCTGTTCACTGGATAAGATTGCGGGTGACTACTTGATGAAGCTGCTTGAGAGATTGCCAAGGCGGTGTAAAACAGTCATTAGAATAAAAATGGGGTAGTTTGAGGAATCTAAGGTTTAGTAGATATTCTGATTTGTTTCACACGTGTCTCTTTTCTCCTTGTTTCCACGTGTGTTCCTTCGTGGATCTGCTGCCTTCAGTCAATCTATAATGTGCACATCTGAGTGCCATCTATGGAGCGGTCAACTGTTTTTTTGTTTTTTTTTAATTCGGACGAGGCAGTGTGCAAAAAAGCACAGAGACTAGTCAGACACCGATCAGCGTGTCGATCAAACTTGTCAATGCAAGTCAATGGGTCCACTGAAAAATAAATAAAAGGGACAGTACTTATATGCAATCCATGTGCTGGTCACTTTTTCACAGACCGTTTGATATGAGAAGCTTGTGAAATTTTTTTCTTCATCAGAGGAAACCAGATGAAACTCTGACCAAACTCTGATGGTAAAAACTGACACTGATCACACTGATGCCATTCTGATCAAAAACACTGGTGTGTTTTTTTCTGGGGATATGAGAAAAGGTGACTATTACACATATTCATAATTAAATGGCTTGTCAAGATGATGATTAGAACAAAGCAGTGTGAGTGACAATCCTAACTAAATTTAACGGTCTCAATAGGGAGACGCTGAAAAGAAAGTAGTGGGCATGTGATGGCAAGTATGCATACCGTATAGGAGCAGTCACATAACAACCACAGGGAGAGAGAAATCACAGAATCCTAACAGTGCATATATTACACACTTAGAATTTAGCATGCTACACACTCCTTCCAAAGTTTTATACATGGCCCAGACAACCCCTTTATTAAACTTACGTTGAAAATATATGTGTTGGATCATTCCCTTGTTGCCTCAAGTCCCACATTTTCAACTGTCCAATGGAATTAACTGTTAGGATTTCTGTAGTACGGAGGAAAATTACTGCATGGATGGTACTGCTATCTGCATCATCTGCAAAAAAAAAAAATTATATTTATAAGTTTGATCAAATACTTAGGCCATACACATTAGATAAATCTGTCAGCTAAATGCTTGTTCGGGTGATAACCATAGCTTCTGACTCAGTCTATGCACAAGCAAGGTGACAGTGTATGTGCTCCCAGTTAGGAGAGGGAAGTAACAGCCCATGTATATGAGCCAACTGTGGCATTAAATGACTGCCGATCAGCTACATGCAAGTTGATCAGAGGTCGTTTAATGGCCTGTTTAGACAGATCATTCTTATCTGCAGCATATCATCTGTTACATAGGAAAATGTGCCACCGAGAATGATTTTATTGCCAGTATGAACTATCCAATCACCAAATCAAAGAGCATTTTCCTTCTTCGTTGTGCGATTGCCAGAAGGTTTTTACTAGCTGATAGTGGTGTACAAGATGAAAAATGATTGAAAAAGTCGTGATACGTTCAGATTTAAAACACTAAGTGGAGCAGCTGCTTACATTTGTCATAAAAATCTAGTGCAGAGCTAGAGCGCATGTTATTTGCAGTAAGTGACCAGGATCTGGGGGTGCAGGTTAGGATCACAGGGTAGAGCCATTTTGCTGGTGCCGGAAATGTGATATTGACACGTGGACAGTGTCACAGAGGACTGCTGGAGATCATTTTCTAGTGTTCCTGCTGAGGTGAAAATGTAAATGTCTCCCTGCGGTGCAATAAAAATACACAGTGAGTAAATGCAATGCCTCCGCTTTTTGGGGGTGGAGGGTCTAAGATGGGGGGTTGGGGGGTCGGAGTGCTGATTTAAGCTAATGGTTTTTCCAAGTCAGTATGATTATGGTGACACCAAGCTTGAATAGATTTTTTTTCTTTAATAATGTTGAAACATGGATTTTTGAGAGTACTCACCGTAAAATCCTTTTCTCCGAGACGCTCATTGGGGGACACAGGTACTGTGGGGTGTATGCTACTGCCATCTGGAGGCTGACACTAAGTAAACAACACAAGGTTAGCTCCTCCTCCGCCGCATACACCCTCGCCCCGATTATGGGGGAAACCAGTTTAGTGCAAAAGCAGTCGAAGAATTGCGAAAAAACAGCATTAATGCAGATAACTATGTCTGGAAAAGATCCACACTGATATAAACAAAAAAATGCACATTAAATAAACCAGAGCCAACTTGGCTAACAGAGTGGGTGCTGTGTCCTCCAATGAGCCTCTCGGAGAAAAGGATTTTACGGTGAGTACTCACAAAAATCCCTGTTTCTCCTTCGTCTCATTGGGGGACACAGGTACTGTGGGACGTCCTAAAGCAGTCCCTGGGTGGGAAGTTTACTCACCAATCCAAGCTACATGCACCTCCTGTCTAAAGGTGCGCCACCGCTGCTTAGAGAATCCTTCTACCTAGGCTCGCATCCGACGAAGCCTGAGTACGGACACTGTAATGTTTAGTAAACGTGTGCAGGCTGGACCAGGTCGCTGCCTTGCACACTTGATCCATCGAAGCCTGGTGCCGAAGTGCCCAAGAGGCGCCCACTGCCCGAGTAGAGTGTGCTCTGATCCCTGCTGGAACCGGCGCACTCCTGATGCGGTAGGTCTCCTGAATAGTTAGACGGATCCATCTGGCTATGGTCGATTTTAAGGCTGCGAGTCCCTCCCAGCGCCCTTCGGGGAGCACGAACAGCGTGTCCGTCTGACGAAAGGGTGCCGTCCGCTCCACGTGCTCTCACCAGGTCTAACGTGTGAAGAGCTTTTTCCACACGATGTACTGGCGCTGGACAAAACGAGGGCAAGACAATATCCTCATTAACGTGGAATGAGGATACGACCTTCGGCAGAAAGGGGGGAGCTGGTCTGAGCACCACCTTATCCTTGTGGAAGGTGAGAAACGGTGCTCGGCAAGACAAAGCCGCCAACTCAGAGACTCGCCTAATGGAAGTTATGGCTACCAAGAATACTACTTTCCGGGAAAGGTACGACAAAGGAACATCTTGAAGTGGTTCGAAAGGAGCTTTCTGCAGAACACTTAGGACCAGATTAAGGTCCCAGGTGTCCAGAGGCAGCCTATAGGGGGGTACCAAGTGGGAGACTCCCTGGATGAAAGTCCTCACCTGCATATTGGTAGCGATTCTTCACTGGAACAGGATGGACAACGCCGATATCTGTCTCTTAAGGGAGCTCGGGGCCAAACCTGAGTCTAGGCCTGACTGGAGAAAGGCCAAGATGGTGGGAATCGAAAATGTCTGTGGAGAAAAACCACGGTCTCGACACTAAGCGAAGAAGACTTTCTAGGTATGATGGTAAATTCTCGCCGGAGGTAGCCTTCCGGGCGCTAATCATTGTAGCGACCACCTTGCGCCCAAACCCCGCCTGGGTCAGAATCCAAGATTCAACAGCCATTCAGTCAAACACAGGGCCCCTGAATTCGGGTGGAAGATCGGGCCCTAGGACAGTAGATCTGGGCGCTCTGGCAGTCGCCATGGAATGTCGGCAAGTAGCTGCACTAGATCTGCGTACCACGCTCGACGGGGCCAGTCTGGGGCCAGCAGAATCGCTGGAACCCCTTCTGTTTTGATCTTCTTGATGACCCTCGGGAGTAGTGGCAGCGGGGGAAACAAATATGGAAGGCAAAACTGGTTCAATGGCAGAACCAACGCATCCGCGGAGATTGCTCGCGGGTCTCGAGATCGGGCGACGAACACGGGCACCTTGGCGTTCACTCTGGAGGCCATCAGATCCACATCCGGTGTTCCCCACTGTTGGCAAATCTGCTGGAAGACCTCGGGGTGCAGAGACCATTCCCCCGACGCGACACCCTGCCGGCTGAGGAAGTCCGTCGCCCAATTTTCCACGCCCGGGATATGGACTGCCGATATTATCGAATGGTTCCTCTCGGCCCAGTGAAGCACGTGTCCCACCTCGTGCATGGTTGCTCTGCTGCGCGTGCCTCCTTGACGATTTACGTAAACCACCGCCGTGGCGTTGTCCGATTGAATCCGGACGGGACGTCCCGCTAGAAGGTGCTGAAAATGTTGCAGTGCCAGCTGGATCGCTCGTATTTCCAACAAGTTGATCGAAGGGCGTGCCTCCTGCGGGGACCATCGTCCCAGGGTGGTGTGGTGGCGAAAAACTACTCCCCAGCCGAGGAGGCTGGCGTCAGTTGTGACCACTAGCCAGTGATCTGGGGGAAAGGGTTTCCCCTGCAGAAGGGAGGACGTGCTTGTCCACCACTCCAGTGACTGTCTGACTTGCGAGGATAGCTGGCACTGATGATCGAGCGTGAATGGGTTCTTGTCCCAGGCTGACAAGAGGGCGTGCTGTAGGGGGCGAAGATGAAATTGGACAAACGGAATCGCTTCTATTGCTGCCACCATCTTCCCTAGCACTCTCATCCCAAACCGAATGGTGTGCGGGACTGGCTGTAGAAGCTTCTGGACTCCTTGCCGGAGCGCTAGAGCTTTGTCCTGAGGGAGAATTACCAACCCTCGGGAGGTGTCGAAAACCATCCCTAAAAAAAAAAAATCCTCTGGGCCGGGACAAGGGATAATTTTTTCCTGTTGACCAACCACCCTAAGCGGGAGAGGGTATCCAGCATGATGCTGACATTCTCCTCGCATGCCCGAAACGAGGGGCCCTTCACCAAGAGGTCGTCTAAGTATGGTAAAATGACTATGCCTCGAGAGTGTAAGACTGCCATCACGACTGCCATCACCTTTGTGAAAACTCTGGGAGCGTTGGCTAGTCCGAAGGGCAGTGCTGCAAACTGGAAATGTCGGCCATTGATGGCGAACCGCAGAAACTTTTGATGCGGAGGAAAAATGGGGATGTGCAGGTAGGCATCCTGGATGTCGATCGAGGCCAAGTATTCCCCTTGGCCCGTGGCCGATATAACTGAACGGAGAGATTTAATTCAGAAATGTTTGATCCTGATGAACTTGTTCAGGAGCTTCAGGTCCAAAACCGGCCTGACTATCCAGTCCTTTTTGGGGACCGCGAACAGATTGGAATAAAAACCCTGCCCCTTCTCGTGCTCTGGTACAGGGACAATGACTCCGTTGCGCTGGAGTTGATGGCCCCTAGCAACGCTCTTGCCCGGGGCTCCACTTTGGGAAGTCGGGACAGAAAAGTATTAAGTTACGTACCGGTAACGGTATTTTTCGGAAGCCCATGACAGCACCACGAGAGAGAGGGGATCCGCCCTTTAGGAACAGGAAACCTACAGATACAAAAGGGCGGCACCTCTCCCACGCATCAGTTGGTTTACAGAGCTTGAGAGGCTACCATGGTTAGTACACAACATATAATATATACAACCTATCTACCCTATATAGCAGAAATATATATATATATTTTTTTTTTTTTTTTTTACACCATCTCCCACATACCGTAAATTGTGGACAATCTTCTAAAGGAGTGCACCCCTATATGTGAACAAGGGAGGGAACTAAGGGTGGTGTCATGGGCTTCCGAAAAATACCGTTACCGGTACGTAACTTAATACTTTATTCGGACTCCCATGACAGCACCACGAGAGAATTACAGAGATGTAAACTAATTTAGGGCGGGACTACAGCCTGCAGCACCCTTAGCCCGAAGGTGAGATCTGAAGAGGCACCCATATCTAATCGATACTGGTTAAAAAAGGTGGAAGGAGATGACCAGGTGGCCGCCTTACATATCTGATCAATTGACACTCCAGATCTTTCTGCCCAAGATGATGCCATGGCACGAGTGGAATGCGCCCTCAGGTTCTGCGGAGCCGGACCTCCACCTGCTGTGTAGGCAAGAGAGATAGCCTCCCTAATCCACCTCGCTAATGTGCGTTTTGATACCCTACAACCTTTCCTGGGACCTTGGAAGGATAGGAATAATGCATTCTCCTTCTTCCAAGGATCCGTGGCTGCTAAATATTTAAGTAAGCATCTCCTAATATCTAATGCCTGAAGTTTTTGCTCCTTAGGGTTGGTCGGATTAGGGAGGAAGGAAGGCAGAACTATCTCTTGTGTCCTGTGAAATTGTGATGCTACCTTGGGAAGGTATGCTGGATCTGGCCTTAGGATTACTCTATCCTGTAAGAACTCTGTGTAAGGGGGCAATCTGGAAAGTGCCTGTATGTCGCTCACTCTACGTGCGGATGTTATCGCCACCAGAAAAGCTGCCTTAAGAGATATAATCTTTAATGAGGCCGAATCCAGAGGTTCAAATGGTCTTTCTGTCAAGGCCGTAAGGACTAAATTTAAGTCCCAAGGTACACATCTGTCTTTGTGTATGGGTCTCGATCTAGCCGCTGCTTTGATGAACCTTGCTACCCAATAGTTATTGGCAATATCACATGCAAACAAGGCCCCTAAGGCTGAAACTTGTACTTTTAATGTACTTGTGGAGAGACCCAATTCGAGACCCTTCTGGAGAAATTCCAGAATATGTTTCGTGGGAATTCCGTCTCTGGCGTCAAACTGAAAGGTGGACAGGAATCGCTTCCAGGTCCTAGCATAAATGTTAGTGGTAGTCAATTTCCTGCTTTTTAGGAGGGTATCAATTAACTTCTTGGAGAACCCTCTTTCCTCTAACAGTGACCTTTCAAAGACAACGCCGTCAAATGGAGTCTCGCTACTTGTGGGTGGCTGACTGGCCCCTGGTAGAGGAGATCCGGAAGGTTCGGCAGCACCCAGGGATCGCATACAGACATGGTCCTCAACCATGCAAACCAGGTCCTCCTGGGCCAAAAGGGGGCAATTAACATGACTCTTGCCCGATCTTCCCTGATCTTCCTTACTACCAGAGGTAGAAGATTTAATGGCGGGAAGGCGTATGCCAGAGAAAAGTTCCATCTTATCAGGAGGGCGTCCACTGCTAGTGGATTTTCCCTGGGATTCAGAGAGCAGAACGATTTTTCTTTTCTGTTTTCTCTGGTGGCAAAGAGGTCTACCTCTGGCCGACCCCATCTGCGGACAATCTGGTGGTAAATATCCCTGTTCAAAGCCCATTCTCCTTGCTTTAGAGCCTTGCGGCTTAGAAAGTCTGCCTTTACGTTGTCCTTTCCTCTGATGTGGAGCGCCGTCAAAGATAGAAAACTTCCCTCTGCTATTTGAAGGAGACGTTCTGTTGTCCGCATCAGGGCGTCGGAGCGGGTTCCACCTTGGTGGTTGATATATGCTACCGCTACCTGGTTGTCCGAGAGTATCCTCACGTGATGGCCCTGTAGGTACATAATGAGTTTTTTGACTGCCTGCTCTATCGCCAATAGCTCTCTTTGGTTGGATGAGATCTCCGTATCCGAATCCCACTGTCCCTGTACCACTATGTCCCCCATATGGGCCCCCCAACCGAAGGGACTAGCGTCTGTGGTTATAACACGGGTTATCTGCGTTATCCACGGCACCCCTGAGGCTAGGTTCTCATCATCGAGCCACCATCTAAGCGATGTGACAGTCGAGGGGCTTAGCAACAGTTGACCTTGTAAGGAGTGTCTTAAGGCCCTGCTATTAAATAGGACATCCTTCTGAAGGGCTCTAGTATGGAATTGTGCCCACCTAACTGCTGGGATGCATGAGGTTAGAGATCCCAACAGGGACATGGCCTGTCTGAGGGTCATAGAAGGATTATCAACCGCCCGAAGAACCTGCTGCTGTATCTTTTGCATTTTATCCAATGGCAACAGACACTGCTGAGTTTCTGAATTTAATAGTAAGCCTAGAAACTTTTGTATTTTTGAGGGCTGGAGTCGGGATTTTCGTAGTTTAATATCCATCCGAGGTTTTCTAACCTGGACTTAGCTCTTTCTATCTGGGATGTACAATGGCCCCCTGATTTTCCCACAATTAAAAAATCATCCAAATATGGAACAATCAGGATGTCCACCTCCCGTAAATGCGCCATCACTTCGGCCACTATCTTTGTAAATACCCGGGGCGCTGCTGAGAGACCAAAGGGAAGGGCTCTATATTGATAATGACGGACTGTGCCGTCTATTGAAACCGCCACCCTCAGGAACTGCTGGAAGTCTGCATGGATAGGTACATGATAGTACGCATCTTTCAAATCTATGACTGCCATAAAACACCCTTTAAACAATATTTTTATTGTCGTATTGATGGACTCCATCTTAAAAGTACGGTTCACCAAAAACTTATTAAGGAAACGCAAGTTAATGATCGTTCTAAATGTCTTATCAGGATTTTGGATCAGGAATAAGGGAGAGTAGAACCCTCTTCCTCTCTCAGCTTCCGGAACCTCTATCAGGACGTTTTTCTGGCATAGGCTCAAGACCTCCGCTTCTAAAGCTGCTTGTTCGAGGGGTGAAGATCTTAAAGGAGTGGATTTAAAGGTATCCCGTGGGTCCTGGGTAAACTCCAATCTAAGGCTGGTTTCACATTTGCGTTTTTTAGCGCTGGGAAAAACGCATATGTGCGCATGCGTTTTTTCCCCTATATTTAACATGGGTGCGCATACCTGCGCGCTTGTAAGCGCATGTATGCGATTTTCACGCGCTGCGTTTTTTTGGGGTGTGCGTTTGTATTTTCCAGACGCAGCATGTTGCATTTTTTGGCCCTGCAAAAAAGCGCATGCGCACATATGCGCACGTTTTGCGCTAAAAATGGCCATTATAGCCTATGGATGCGCATATGTGCGCACTGGCATGCTCATGTATGCGTTTTTTTGCATATGCGTTTTTTTTTTTTAACCATGGAATTTAGGGGTTTGGGTTAGAGTTAGTTAAGGGGGTTTAGGGTTAGGGTCAGGGTTAGGGTTGGGGTTTGGGTCAGGGTTAAGTATGGTTTGGTTAAGGGTTAGGGTCAGGGTTAGGGTCAGGATTAGGGTTAAGTATGGTTTGGTTAAGGGTTAGGGTCAGGGTTAAGTATGGTTTTGTTAAGGGTTAGGGTCAGGGTTAGGGTCAGGATTAGGGTTAAGTATGGTTTGGTTAAGGGTTAGGGTCAGGGTTAGGGTCATGGGTTAGGGTTATGGTCAGGGTTAGGGTCAGGGTTAAGTATGGTTTTGTTAAGGGTTAGGGTCAGGGTTAGGGTTAGTTAGGGTTTAGGGTTTGGGTTAGGGTTAAGTATGATTTGGTTAAGGGTTAGGGTCAGGGTTAGGGTCAGGATTAGGGTTAAGTATGGTTTGGTTAAGGGTTAGGGTCAGGGTTAGGGTTATGGTCAGGGTTAGGGTTAAGTATGGTTTTGTTAAGGGTTAGGGTCAGGGTTAGGGTTAGTTAGGGTTTAGGGTTAAGTATGATTTGGTTAAGGGTTAGGGTCAGGGTTAGGGTCAGGGTTAGGGTTAGTAAAGTCATGGTTTGGGTTAGTGTGAGGGGCCACCTAATGTTGGAAAAAAACGCAAACGCGGTAAAAACGCACTAAAAACGCATACAAACGCATAAAAACGCTGCGTTTTTTTCATGCATGCTCATAAAAATGCTTGAAAAAAACGCAGCAGTTGTATGCTTTTGTATGCGTTTTTTCAATGCGTTTTTTTGCGGGAAAAACGCGCTGCAAAAAAAAGCAAGTGTGAAACTAGCCTAAGCCCGGTGGATATTACATTGCGCACCCAGTCACTATTTGTAATCTGTGACCATGCCGGAAGGAAGGATGATAGTCTACCTCCCACGGGAATTGCTAGTCATTGATTCTGTCTCTTTTGATCTCTAGACGAGCGTCTAAACATGTAGCCCGTACCTCTTCTCCTTCTATCTTCCCATCTGGGACGGTCAGTAGTAGGCGAAGAATTGGGCCTTCTCCCCAGACGGAATCTCCTTCTACCAAATGGGCGTCGGTAGGATGTAAGCCAGAGATTTGGGAATTTTTTCTTGTCGTCCCCAGCCTTCTCAAGCAGTTCGTCCAGGACTGCGCCGAACAAATATTCCCCCTCACACGGAATAGTACAAAGCTTCGCCCTGGTCTGAATGTCTCCCTGCCAGCACTTTAGCCAAAGGGCTCTACGAGCCGCATTAGAGAGACCTGCTGCTCTGGCTGCCATTCTTACTGCATCCGCCGAGGCATCTGCTAGGAAGGCTGCTCCCTCTTGGATTGTTGGTAGGGCCCCAAGAATTGTTTGTCTTGACGTACCCTGTTTTAATTGTGACTCCAACTGGTCCAACCAGACCATCATGGATCTGGCTGTGCATGTTGACGCCACTGCTGGTCTTAAGGAACCGGCTGCCATCTCCCAAGTATTCTTAAGGAAGGTGTCTGCCTTCCTGTCTAGGGGATCTTTAAGGGATCCCATGTCCTCAAAGGGCAGCGAGGATCTTTTCGATGCCTTTGCAATGGCCGCATCTAATTTGGGGGCCTTGTCCCAAGTATTTACTGCCGGATCGTCGAAGGGATATCTGCGTTTGAGGGCTGGTGGTAGCGACCCTCTTTTATCCGTTTTTTTCCACTCTCTGTGGATTAGATCCTGGATCTTCTGATTTAACGGGAAGACTCTATGCTTCCTCTGCTCCAGCCCCCTGAACATGACATCCTGCATGGATAATTGGGGCTTAGGCTCCTCTACTTCCATTGTCCCTCTGACTGCTTTGACCAGCTTGTCTACCCGGTCAAGAGGCAGACAAAACCGCCCAGAGTCCTCTTCTCCTGAGGAGGACGAGGGAGATGAAGCCTGGGAGTCTCTACTTCTCCTCCATTCTGCCGAGGAATCGGACTCCACCGGGACCCCGCCCTTTATAGTTTCCGGCTGGGACAGTGACTTTAGGGTTTCCTTCATTTCTGCCCTAACAATGTCTCTCAAACTCGCTGCTACCGCGGGCGACTCTTCCGCCACTGTCTGCTGAATACAGGGGGGGCACAATCTTTTGGGGCATGAGTCTGGTAATGGGCATGCACAGAGTGCGCATTCCCTGTGTTTAGTTTTACTTGAAGCCTTCTTCCCCTAGAATAAAGCCCAGAAGGGGGGCCCCGTCACTGAGTGAACTTTCACGAAGATCACTTACCAGTGCCACTATCAAGTACCGGAGGATGAGGGGGATTCTTCTCAGACGATGCTCCTGTCTGCTTAGAGGAGCTTTTATGGCTGGACTGGTCATTTCGTCCCGCACGTTCACTGTCACGTGACTCCTTTTTCTGCTTGACCTGCCGAAGGTCATCCAGGGGCGGCAGAGATGTTTGTCGCTGCTGCCGTCGTTGCTGCTGCCGCCGCTGCTGCTCCTGCTCGCTCTCCATTACTGCTCGCAATAATGTGGCCAAGGCAAGGCACCCTGCCCGGGTCCTGCCTATATACCCCTCCTCCGGACAGCAGTATGCGCGCCGCGCCCCTCCCCCCCTAATAGGGCTCCCTTCCCCAGCTGGCGCCGCACCCGGCCGGAGAGCCGACGCTCATCGGCGTTTGCGATGGGCGCCGCCATCTTGTTTTCCTCGCGCCTGCGCAGTGGCGCCGCCGACCCGGAAGCACCTCCTCCGGCCGCTCCCCTGACGTCACCGCGACCCCGCCTGACCGGAAGTCACGCGGGATGCCCGGGAGCTTCGGGATACCGCGCTCCCCGGTCGCAGCCTCCTCCGCAGCACGCCGGCCACCGCACTAGCGGAGTCGGACATCCTCCGGACGCCGCTCCCTGCTGACTACGCCACCGCCGTGCTACCCATCCTGGGCCACCGTGGCGTCTTCCAGGGATCCGCACCAGGCCGAGGTAGGAGACCCCCCCGCTACCTGTATCGGCCGGCCGGCCTGGGATCCTGGTCTTCTGTAGGATCCCGTCCCTTCAGGAACAGGAAACCAACTGATGAGTGGGAGAGGTGCCGCCCTTTTGTATCTGTAGGTTTCCTGTTCCTAAAGGGCGGATCCCCTCTCTCTTGTGGTGCTGTCATGGGAGTCCGAATAAAAAATCGTTTTGGGGGAAACTTGAAAAACTCTATCTTGTATCCTGCGGACACCAGTTCCGCCACCCATGAGTCACGTGCTATCGTGACCCAGACCTGGCGAAAGCAGAACAGGCGGCCGCCTACTCTGCTGATGTCGCCTAAAAAGTGCTCCGAGTCATTTGGCTGAGGGTCTCAGGGCCCTGGCTCCCCTCGCCCTGGGCTGGCGAGCACGCATTCTCCCCAATGGGTTGGTTTTATATGGGACCTGTCACGCCCTATTCTGGTTGGAGCGACCTGGAGCGGCAGAGCTGGCTGCTGCTGTCCACCCGGGGTTGCGAAAGGCCCGAAACTGTGCCTGAGTTTGGCGAAACGGCTGCTTGGCCCTTTGTTGCGGGAGGAAGCTGCTCTTTCCCCCCCGTAGCATCGGAGATGAGCTGGTCTAATTTCTCCCCGAACAGGCAGCCACCCTGATAAGGCAGGGAAGTTAACGACTTCTTGGAAATAGAATCGGCCCGCCATGTCCTTAACCATAGGGCCCTCCTAATGGCTACCGCATTTGCGACCGCGAGCGCCGCACAATTGGCCGCATCCAAGGAAGCGTTGATTAAGTAGTCACCAGCCATAGCGATTTGACTCGCGATCTCTGATATCTCCGTAGGCAGGTCTCTATCCTGCAAGACCTTGTTCAATGACTCTGACCATGACATCATGGCCTTGGCTACCCACGTTGCGGCGAACGAGGGAGAGAGTGCTGATCCTGATGCTTCAAAGACTGAGCGAGCCAAACTTTCTATGAGCCAATCCGTGGGGTCCTTGACAGAAGAACCACTAGGTACAGATAACACGGATTTCGAGGTCAAGCGTGACACTGGTGGATCCACCATTGGGGATTCCGCCCATCTTTTATAGAGCTCCGGGGCAAACTGATATCTCAACTATCGTCTTCTGACCCGTGAAGCGCCTATCCGGCAGTTCCCTGTGACGCTGCACTATGTCCTCAAATTCTGGGTGAGAGCCAAACACTATGCGGTCGCTTAGTCCGCTTGAAGGATACCTTATGGCCTGACGCCAAGGTGACGTCATCCTCAACCTCCAGAGTGTGATTAACCGCATCGATGAGGCTGTCAATTGTTTCCCGACACCCCGGGGTATCTAGGTCCAGCGGCTCGTCTGAATCATAATCTGCACTCTGCCCGCTCCCGACAACTGGTGAAGGCGAGCGTGATGCCGAACTCACGGATGCCGAGGCACCGGATAGGCCGGGAGACGCCCTCTGGGTTCGTTTCCTTTGCGCCTGCCTGGAATGAGAGCGGCCCCTGCAGGCCGGAGGCTCTTGTGAGGTGGAGGACCCCTCCCAGATCAGCGAGGCACTATCCTTGCCCCTATCTGGGGCGTGAAGAGACGCGATTGCCTTTGTAAGCGAAGCCATAGACTGCGATAACAATAAGGCCCATTCCGGAGGATTTAAATCTCTGGGCTTGGTCGCAGGGGAAGGCTCCTGGGCGCATTCAGAGTCGCAGGCCTCACATAGTTTATTGCTCTGCGCCCGCGGAAATGAGGCCCTACAGGCGATGCATGCAGAGTATAGGAATGTGTGTGTCTTCCCTTTCCCAGCCATATTGAATCCCCGGTCTCAATGCTGCCCTGCTAGGGGTTGGGGGGAGGGAGCACCTTTGTTGCGTGGCCTCACACAGTCGGGACCGCACTTACCCGGTTGTGTGTCCCCCACACGTCCTCTCCTGCTGCACAGTTCTGCTGAGGGCAGGCTGACCGTTATTTCCTAGTCGCGTCCTACCCTGAGGCGAAGCCGGGGCCTCAGTTTATCCAGCGTCCGCCCAAGCATCGGAGGGCGGGCCGCCGGAAGTGATGTTGCACCGGGAGGGCGGGACTTCCGGCCGCGGGCTGGATTTCTGATGTCGGCCCGCGGCGGGGGCGGCGGCGGGCGGGCCAGGCACTGCATAGTAAGGCTGGGGCCTGCGTCTACCGGCGCCATGCACGGCGTCCGCTCCGCCACCACCGCTGCAGCAACGTTACTGTGAGGACTGCTGTGGGGGGGGGGGGTTGGCGGGAAAGGGTAGAGGAAGGGGCCTATGCCGGGACTTCTGTCAGCCTCTGCTGAACGCCTGAAGAGCTCCAGCCCTCTGGACGCCGGCGGGCTCTCCCTGGCCATCCCCTCCATACCGTCTGGCTTTCTCTGATCATGTACAGGGGGAAAGGGGGGTAAATCCGGGACGGTGGAGGCACCCTAGCTCCGTCCTCCTTCCAGGGCTGAGGAGAGGGACCGTCCGCCGCCTTGCAGCACCGCCGTCTAGCGTTGGTGGAGCAGTGGGGGCCGCACGGCCGGTCTTGTGCCTCTGTACAAGCCCATGGTTTCCATACCTAGGGGTGGACAGGGCTAAGTCCGGCATAATGTTCCACGTCGCGGGAGAGGATACGTGGAGGGACACTCGCACGTGCTCGCCCGTTGATGGTTTAGGGAAATCGGACCCTTTCGATAGGATCCGTTGCCCCTGTCTAATCTTCATAGTAAAAGAAAAAGAAGAGAAAAAAAAAAAAAAGTCTGGGGAAAATGGCCCAGATATGTCCCACGGTGCGGGAAAGGATACGTGGAGACGATACTCAACATGTGCTCGCCCGTTGTTGGTTTGGGGAGATCAGACCCTTTCAATCGGTTCCGTCGCCCCTGTCTTATCTTCATGGGAAAAAAAAAAAAAAAGAAGAAGTCTGAAGCAACCCAGACATGTGTGCCTCCAAAGACACTAAGCATAAAACTGGTTTCCACCTGTAATCAGGGCGAGAGTGTATGCGGCGGAGGAGGAGCTAACCTTGTGTTGTTTACTTAGTGTCAGCCTCCAGATGGTGGTAGCATACACCCCAGAGTACCTGTGTCCCCCAATGAGACGAAGGAGAAAAAAAATAAGAAAATATTTATGGTACCATTTTCATAGACCCATTAAGATTTTATTTTTCGGTCTATGCAGATGTGCTGACATTGTTATTGATACCATTTCTAGGCTACATATGTTTTTGTCACTGGTTTCCGGCTTTTTTTTTTTTTTAGGGGCGCATAGCGACCATAAAAGAAAATTCCACAACCCTGGCATTTTTATTTTTTTTTTTTTCTGTTTATGACATTTACTGTAAGGGTTAGATTTTTTATACTATTACAGATGCTTAGATAGCAAATATGTTTCATTCTTAAATTTCTTTATTTTAATGGGGGTGAAATGTCTGTTCTAACTTAAACAAGTTGTCGACTACTTGGAAATCTCCTTATTCCCCACGCTTGGCCCTGATAGAAAAAGAAAAGTTTATACTAACCTCCTGTACCAGCGCCGTTCCTGTGGTGTCGGCACTCAGTTTCCCGTGTGGTTGCTGTGACACGTGAGCCCGGTGTTCAATCAGTGCCGGTGTAACTGTCCCTGCCTCTTGTCAAATTGAATATGAAGAAGCAGCCTGGGATCAGCTGCAGACCGGACTTCCTCTTCATATCGTACGAAGGCGGGGACAGTGATCCCAGCGCTGGTTGGGTGCCGAGGTCACAAAAAAAAAAAAAAAAAAGTGCGAGTGCCCATGGACCGCTAGTGCTAACACTCGCATGAGAGGCGAGTATAAGCTTTATTTTATCGGAATCAAACATTTAGATCAAGTATGGGTTGTCCTAGTAATGGACAACCCCATTAATTCAAACATCCTTGATGCATGGATGTCTGAATGTAGCTGTCCTACTACTACCTCTGCAAGCGCATCAGAAGAGAGAACTTTATTTCTTGCCAGAGAACTAGATTGGCAGCTCCCCTCCAACACTATAATCCTGGATTGATCTAGTCAACAATAATGCTTTACAAATGAACGGTCTATCATAACAGGGGCTGCCTCCAAAAATTCTCCAAGATCTGGACATTTGGAATTCTTGAGCTCTGACAATTTCTTCAAATTAATCATACATCTAACACAAAGAACCGAAGTAAGATTTTCATGTCTGCTTTAATTTATTCAAGTTGTACGCATGGAAAAGGAAGTAGGACAAATACAATGATGAAAAATACACAGAGTACTCTGGCAGTTTGCAGTTACTGCTGAACCTGTTATGTTCTATGTTTCTAAGCCAATTTACGGTATACTATCACTATAAATGTTCCAAGTGCATTATAGCCCTCTGCCCAATCAACAAATCACAGATATTACTGGATACATAAATGCCATAATTCTATGCTAAAATTTTTGATATTAGAACATCGTTTATAATTTGTATGAATGTCTAAACTTGTATACTATATTTAAACATTTTTTTAATGTAAATAATTTGTTAAGCAACAGTTGTCAAAATAAATAATAAAAAACACAAAACAATGTTTTGGGACAGGATATAATCTTCTACCTAGTCTGCGGTGTTCATAATCTTGAACTGCAGGCTTGGTACAAGGTTATGTGATGAAGGGTGTTTCACCAGATACATTAAGTATTTGTATATCGAGGTGTCATCAATGGATAGAAAATATTCTTAATAAATTCTAATTAAGCATCTCCATGCACCTTTGGTGTGCAGTTCTTTCCCTCTAGCTACTATAGTTTGACAGGAGCTCTGTGGAGAGATAGCTGGCTAAACCATCATTTGGCTGACAGCCATAACCTCAGCCACATATACAATGGAAATGCCATGTAACAAGGCCAGATGTAAATGCTCTACCAGGACCCGCTAAGATTTCCCAATAAAACAGTTCCACATTTTCTCTCTGAAGATAGCATTAGTAGCTGGAAGTTAGCTTTACCATGACATTGACTAAACTTACCGATTGTCCTCACTATTTCTTTGCTGTCAGCTCGGAAAAGATTTATGCGGCCATCTTCACCAACAGAGACTATTTCGGGATTGCTGCACACAATACCTGTGCAGGGGGCTCCCGTGCCATCAGAACCATCATGGTGATGAGCAAACTCCCACTTCTGCTTTTCTGACAGAGTCTTTGGAAAAATAAAGATGCATGCACCTTAATAGTATACACACAAAACAATGCATCCAATTCCGAAAAGTGAATTTGGTCAGTGCATTCCACCAGGCAAAATCCCACACTAATCATTATAGAATGAGGTTACCTGATTGCCTTGATGATGACGAAAGATGGTTACTCTTCCCGTTGACGAGGCCGTTACAATTCTTTCTTGATCTAAAAACTGAAACAAATGAACATGAAAAATGTATGATCAATAGAAGACTGATTATCATCTTTGCCTTTCTAATCTCTTGTTTGCTCACAAATTGAACAAAGACTGAACTAAAATCAAGTGTGGCGCATTGAGTTAGCTCTGTTCTGACAATTTTGTTGCCTGCAGACAATCAGCAGAAGCTCACACTTTATAGCATGAGAAAAACAGGGGTATACCGGGCTCAGAATATAAGACTGATGAATGTCTGGCAGGCAAGTATACATTATTTTATTAATTTATGCACCACAGTGGAACAATTGACCTGCTACAATGGTGCTCAAAAGCTTACATACCCCGGCAGAATTTTTGCTTTCTTGGCCTTTTTTTCAGAGAATATGAATGATAACATCAAAAATTTTTCTCCACTCATGGTTAGTGGTTGGATGAAGCTATTTATTGTCAAACTACTTTATTTTCTCTTTTTAAATCATAATGACAACCCAAAGCATCCAAATGACCCTGATCAAAAGTTCTCATACCCTGGTGATTTTGGCCTGATAACATGCACAGAAGTTGACACAAATGCGTTTGAATGGCTACTAAAGGTAACATCCTCACATGTGATCTGTGACAAATGCCAGGAAAATTGTTTGGGATGCAAAGAAAAACCCACAAATAACATCAGCTGAAATACTGGACTCTCTGAAAACTAGCGGTGCGGCTGTTTCAAGATGCACAATAAGGAGGCACTTGAAGAAAATGGGCTGCATGGTCGAGTCACCAGAAGAAAACCATTACTGTGCAAATGCCACAAAGTATCTCGCCTATAATACGAAAGACAGTACAGACACAAGCCTCAAAACTTCTGGAACAATGTAATTTGGAGTGATGAGACCAAAACTGAACTTTTTGGCTACAACCATAAACATTACATCGGAGAGAGTTTAACAAGTTGTGAGCCCCATCGGGGACAGTGCCAATAATGTCTGTAAAGCGCTGTGGAATTAATGGCGCTATATAAATGAGTAAAATAAATAAATACCGTATTTTTCGTATAAGGGTTAGGTATGTGCACACGCTGCGGAATGCTCTGCGGATTTGGCCGCGTGGATTTTGAAAAATCCGCAGGTAAATCTACCTGCGGATTTAGCCTGCGGTTTATCATCTCTACAATGGAGAAGATGGTAAACCGCAGCGGAATCCGCAGAAAGAATTGACATGTCTATTCTTTCTGCGGTTTAGAAACCACAGCAAATCCGCGCAGAAAAATCCGCACCGTCTGCACAGCGGTTTTTGATATCCATAGGATATTATGGTACTGTACACCGCTGTAGAAACTGCTGCGGATCCGCAGCGGCCAAATCCGCTGCGGCTCCGCAGCGTGTGCACATACCCTTATAAATTTGGGGGGGAAATGGGGGTGCGTCTTATATCTTATAATGCGGATATACCTTACCGGCCACGGTGAAGCGGGGTCCCTGCTGGAGGAGGCAAAGTGGCGCGTTGCTGCAGGCTGGGATGAGGGAGTGTTCAGATGTGCGCCGCTGTGGGTGAAAATGGCTGCGGTGCGCTGTTGTGCGGTTGGGCTCCGACGGCATTTTGTGAAAGCCCGGAGCCCCCCGTACATCAATTACTGCGATGAGGTGGCCTCCGGGAAAATGGTGGTGCATGCTCAGATTGAAATTTCAGCAACGAGGCCCTGAGATCTTGGGAGACGAGATCTCGGCACGCAAGATATTGTTGCAGAGATCTCAATATGTGCATGCACCGCCCCGTGGCCATTTTCCCGGAGGCCACCGCATCGCAGTAATGGATGTACTAGGGTGCTCCGGGCTTTCACAAAATGCCAGCGGAGTCCCACCATATAACACTGCAGCCATTTTCACCGGCAGCGGCGCACATTGGAATATCCCCTCATCTCAGCCTGCAGAAACGCGCCACTCTTGCCTCCTCCAGCAAAGACCCCACTTCACCGCAGCCACCACCCCCGGTAAGCAATAAGACGCATGGATTATAAGAGGCATCACCATTTTATTTAAAAAAGTTTTTATTCTCCCTATTTTTCTCCTCAAAATTTGGGGTGCGCCTTATAATCCAGTGCATCTTATAATCTGCAAAATACAGTAAACAAAACCTATGATGAAAGGAACACCATTATTACTGTAAAGCACGGAGGTTGATAGCTGCTGTTCAGAGGATGTTTGAGCTACAAAGGTACAGGAAACTTGGTCAAAGTTGTAGGAAAGGTGAATGCAGCACGTTATCAGCAAATACCGGAGGCAAATTTGTAATCATCAGCCCAGAAGCTGCGCTTGGGACGTACTTGGACTTTCCAACATGACAAGGATCCAAAAACACAAGGCCAAGTCAACCTGTAGTTAGCTACAGCAGAACAAAGTGAAGGGTCTGGAGTGGCCATCTCAGTCTCCTGACCTCAATATCATTGAGCCACTCTGGGGAAATCTCAAGAGTACAATTCATGCTAGACAGCGAAGGAATTTACAGGAACTGGAGGCTTTTTGCCAAGAAGGGTGGGCAGCTTTACCATCTGAGAAAATAAAGAACCTCATCCACAACTACCACAAATTACTTCAAGCTGTCATTGATGTTAGAGGAGGCAATACATAGTATTAAAAAATGGGGTATGTAAACTGTTGATCAGGGTCATTTGGCTTTCTTCTGGTGACTCGACCATGCAGACAACTTTTTTAAGTGCCTCCTTATTGTGCATCTTGAAACAGCTACACCGCTAGTTTTCAGAGAGTCCAGTATTTCAGCTGATGTTATTTGTGGGTTTTTCTTTGCATCCCCAACAATTTTCCTGGCATTTGTCACAAGTGAGGATGTTACCTTTAGTAGCCATTCAAACCCATTTGTGTCAACTTCTGTGCATGTTATCAGGCCAAAATCACCAGGGTATGTAAACTTTTGATCAGGGTCATTTGGATGATTTGGGTTGTCATTATGATTTAAAAAGAGAAAACACAGTAGTTTGACAATAAATGACTTCACCCAACCACTAACCATGATTGGAGAAAAAGTTTTGGTGTTATCTTTCATATTCTCTGAAAAAAAGGCCAAGAAAATTCTGCCAGGGTTATGTAAACTTTTGAGCACATCTGTATATAAAATGCTATTACATCATATGCAAGGTCTCAGTCTGATTCAGGCTCAGGAGCTGCAAAAGCTTCAAAAAAGAAAAGTCGCCATTTCAGGAAGGGGTTGTCCAATATTGGTTTTCCCAATATAAAGTAACGCCACCACCTTTAAGCCCTCTTCTACAGAATTCTAGCATGGGCAGTAAACTTTGATTTGCCCTCAACAAGACAGAGATGTGCGCTTGTGCAGGAGAAAAACAAGGGGACATTGTGTGGATGACATAGGACGCATCATCCACAAGAAGCAGGATGGCATCAGATCAAGACCAGAGTCACCCATGAGACCAGACCGCGCCTCATGCAAGTTTAATAAAAGGTTTTATTTTGTGCCTTGCAAAGGGAATGGGGACACAGGGTACATTTACTTCAATTCTTAATGGAATACTTTCAGTCACATACCTGCAGGTCCATCACATCCCCTTTATGTCTGATATCACACAACAACTTCGGGTCAGCTAGGTAATCTTCCTCCACGTTGATTGCGCCAAAGTCTACTGTGGACCATATAGATACTTTGTTTTCCTACAACATGAACATGGGCAGAGAAAACATTTATCACATGGGTATTAGCACTATTTAACGTTGGGAGATATCAAAATATAAGTGTGAAGGGTTTAGGTCCAAACCTACAAGAGGTATCCTATGGAACAATGTGGTGGCAGGACACCCTGAATAATTAAAGGAAACTGTTGGAGCATTTCATTCCCCAAACTATTTATACATGTAGATCTTTCAGAGATAAGCTCAGCAATACCTTTACATGGCCAGTCTGTTCCTACATTACTGAGAAAGTTAGAATTCACATGCAACTTAGGCTGAAAGACTATGGTAGAACTGAAGCCAATGTCACTCCAGCTCTATTGGCGAGGTTCCATGTGCAGAGTTCCCCACAATGTCTAAGGGGGTTTTCACACGTCCCGATATTTCCAGTACCGGAAAAAACAGTACCGGAGATATCAGCATCCATGTGTGTAGTAGTGCGGCACACGTGTGGCACCCGTGTGCCGCATCAGGACCACACAGACGGCCGCTGTCCCCTAGCGTTTGGTGCTGAAGCCAGTTTTGATTCATTCATTCATTCAGCTGAAGCCCATTTATGAAGTCAGCTGTGCGACAGTCTGCAGAACAAGGTCACAGAGTGGAGAATGATAAGTCACTCAGGGGTAATGTATTAGTGAAAAAAAGTGGCAGGAGCCTCCATAAATGACATGAATACTGAAAAGTGACGCCTCAAACGGTGTGACAAAAATAATTATAATGAATGCAAGAAATTATTATTCACTGGCAAAATACTGGGGGGAAAAATGGCGACCGCGACTTGTTCTCACATAGCAGAGTCTGATGCCAATGAATACATGTGCCCACGGGTCCTGTGTAGTAACGCCACCTTAAAGTGTGCACCCACGTCAGTAGGCAGCCACACTGTCGTACAGCACAGGTCAACACAAGTGAATGGGGGTCTCTGTATAGTGTGATTCTATCTTTCCCCACAGTGGAAATGGTCCAAGGTGTTTTAAGCGTTTGTGAAATTAATGAAGAACTTAAGTAAACTGGGCTCTTACATGGGTCTGCCAATTTTAGGACCAGTTTGGACTTTTCCTTTTATGCTTAGTTTCACATGGGAGTCTGCGGGTCCAAACACATTTGAACATAATATTTTCTTCCACTAAGAGGCACCACTTACAGTTACTGCTGCACAAGGCTGAGGATAGGTCATATGCATCAGATCGGAGGGTCCGGCGCCAGGCACCCCCACACCGCTCAGAGGCTCTACAGACCCTATCCAAATGAATGGGAAGGATCGGCAGCAGCCGCTCGATAGCGGTGGTGTCCTACTCTGCACACCGAGTACATCCCGCCACTGCTGGCGCTGATCAGTGAGGGAGCCGGACCCCGCACATCTGATATTGGTAACTCATCAGTCACCAATGTCATGGAAAACCCCTTAAAGAATGTTTTCTGGAAAACGATTTGTAACCGTCACATATAAACGAGAGTCTGGAGCCGTGTGGGATGGAGCCCCCGTCTCCGCAGTGTGTCAGGCTCCGCTGCTGGATTCATGCCACTGCGCCTAGCTGGTGACATTAACCGTGCAACCCCTCCCCCGATGCTCCAGGCACCTCATTTGCATATGGACATAAAGATGTAGTTTGGAATGGACAGACCCCCAAAAGCTTGGTCCTGCGCCCCTCACATCTAGACATGAGCTGAGTGTGTGACGTCCTGTCTACCGATACCTGCCAGGACAAGCGAGCGTTTGTTAGTTGCCATGTACCTGTCCTAGTCACACAAGTATCAGGGGCTGTGACGCCCCCATGTGGAAGTCATGGGAACTACACTAATCATTTAAAGGGATGAGTGCAGATAAATCCCTGGCTTATGGCAGCAGCCATCACGTGGCTGGTTATATATTGGTGCTGTCATGGCGGCCTGCACATTGCTGCTCGGAGGTTTCTCTGGCAGCAGGTCTGTATGACTGATGTGCTGTGCTGCTGTGGCTGCAGATCACTACACTGCCGAAAAGCGTGATTGGTTGCCCAGCACCATGTACCTCATTATCCCAGGAGCCCGCTGCAAACACATCCGGCTGCTGCAGGGAGGAGGTCGGGAGCGGGCGCCAGCGGGTCCGACTAATCTTCTGGGACACGTATTTAGCGACCATGTTCTCCATGCTGCTCCCTGTGGCGCCGAGGCCGTGTTCCCGCCGTCACGCTCGTCCTGTCAGGGAGCTGAGGAGTCACCAATCAGACAGCGCGGTCTGGGCCAGTCCCAGTGATGAGGTGCCGACCACTTCCTGCCTCCACCGGTGCCGTCTCTGCGTGTGCCGCCTGCAGTAGCGTCTGCAGTAGCGTCTGCACTGGTCTTCGAGAAAATGGCGTCCGCACAAAGCCTTGACCTCCATTTTTCCGGATATCTCTGATTTGGTCACTGTCACTGCTACACTTTCTGCTAGTGACCACGCAAACCCCTTCAGGACTGCGGGTTTTTTGTTTTTTTTGGAATGTTGACGTAGACATATAAGGGCTTGTTTTTTTAGGGGGACAAGTTATAGGTGTGACTGACAATATTCATGTTACCATATAATGTATTAGAAAAAGAATTGTAAGCGGGATAAACTTCATCACTGAATGACTGCACATCGCAAACGCGTCGATTTGCCCGACAATGGAGGGCAATGGCATCCCTTAATGGACTGCATTATACCGCGGTGTAACGCGGTCCGTCTAAGGCCTCTTTCACACATCAGGTTTTCGCCGTCAGGCGCGATCCGGCGCTTTTGACAAAAACCGGATCCGGCGAAATGCAATGCCGGATCCGGTTTCCCCCCCATTGACTTGCATTAGAGCCGGATCGAGCCGGATGGCCATGCGTTTCATCCGATTTTCGCCGGATCCGGCAATGTAACGCGATCCGGCGTCTGGAAAAAACGGCTACTGTAACGTTTTTTGTCTCCGGCGAAAAAGCCGGACACGCCGGATCCGGCGCGTCCGGCTTTTTCATACAATGAAAGCCTATGAGCGCCGCAATGCGCCTGATCCGGCGACAGCCGGATCCGGTTTCTTTGGTCTGAGCATGCTCAGTAGCTCTGCCCACAAGACATATATAAAAGCAAGACAGTGGGACCCTCAGCCACACCCAACATGCCACCCAAGCCAAGAACCAGGAGAAGGCAGCAGACATCTGCAGCAGCACCAGCACCACCCCAAATGGAGCAGCATGCTGAACAACGGGAGGGGAGTCCAGCAGCAGATGAGAGACGGTAATTATCAAATCCCCCATTCCTCCAAACTAGGGCTATGGAATATCAAGATATTCATTGGCCCTTTGTTTCTCTTTATTCAACAGCCGCCCAATAGATGCAGCAGCAGCAGCAATGGCAGCAGCAGAAACACCACCCACAGCCATGGAGTCTGGCCATGAGGAAGACAGCACATCTTCTTCTGGGAGCCCTCCCTCGCATCGTCAGCGTTTGACGGTAAGTTTTTATTTCCAAAATCCATCATCTCTGTAATATATGTCTATTCATTGCCTTTTATTTCAAAACAGGAATCACAAGATGAAGAGGAGCTCCCAGAAGAAGAAGGAAGGGGTGGACAGACACTTGGAGTGGGCTCACAATTTGTAAGTTTTTTGCATCAAACGCAGAAACACAACATCACGCTACACACAACACATAGAAAACAATGTTCTGCAGACCACACACAGCAAACAAATGCCTACATCCAAAGACATAACATTTTTTGTTTTCTTCTCTAGTCTTCCCAATCTGGTGCTCGGCCAAGAGGTCCTCGCAGTGCCTCCCAGGGTCGTCGGCGACAGCAACGCGGCGGTCACCAGCGTGTAAGTATAAATATTTTTGCTTTGTTTTTTTTGCACTTTTTATTTCATTTCTTTTGTGGAGGCTAATTATGTTATTTTTGTCTTTTTCTTTAACAGCCTTCACAGCGTGCTCCCGACTCTGACGGTGAGGATGGAGGGATTGATGTGGACCGCCTCATCGATCTCGTCAGAGAAAGGGAGCCGCTCTGGAATATGGCTGACCGCCGCCACGCTGACCTGATCATTACCCGACGACTCTGGGAGGAAATCTGTTCGCTCCTTGTGGACCGCTGGGAGGACCTCGAAGCTCGGGCCCAGATTAAAGAGCGTAAGTATATACAGTACCGGTTGCTTGATTTAAACCAGTGTTTCCCGAACTCCAGTCCTCGTGGTCCCCACGGATCATGTGTTCAAGATTTCTATTTACTTTGGAAATCCTGAAAACATGACCCCTGGGGACCATGAGGACTGGAGTTTGGGAAACACTGATGTTGTATACTAACCACTTTGTCCTTTCTCGTTTCAGGGGAGAGAATTGTGAAGCGGTGGCGGTCTGTGAGGGATCGTTTCAAGAAGGAGTTCAATAAAAAGATGCGGGCCCTGAGTGGATCTGGAGGACGCAGGAGCAAGTACAAGTATGCACGAGCCCTGTCTTTCCTCCGGGAGACAATGCTCACCAGAAGGTAAATATTACACACCACATGTGACAAAAAAATGTTTAGATGTAACTTTTTGTTTTCAGCCAGGGCCATACCATGTCACTATTTTAATTGTTTTTTTTTCTCTTTATTCCACAGCACGGTGAGCAGCACTCGGGAGCCTGCACGATTGGACCCTTCTGAGGCGATCCCTGAGGAGACCGGCACCGAGGGACACTTCGACCGCCCCGGTACATCTGCACCTTCCCAGCCTTCCCACACATTCGACCCATCTGTCCCATCCACCAGCACAGGAGCATCGTGGCCGCCTACATTACATGAAGCTGCTGGTGAGGAGATCGCTTTCCCTTTACCCCACCCTTCTGCCCCTGCCACCTCTAGTACACCTGCGGGTACTGGGCGGCAGCGGCAGAGGGGTCAGGAAAAGAGTTATGCGCCAGAGTTCTTGCATCTGAATGCATCTTTCCAGAACTGTCTAAAAGTCTTGTCAGAGCAAATCTCCGCAGGCTTTCAGCAGATCAACTCCAGCATTCTGGAGGTGAAGACACTTCTGCAAACCATGCATTCAGAAGCAATATCTTCGCCAAACCACATCTTTTTCAGGTCTGTTGTGGAGCGCATGGCAACACTATCTCCTACCCAGCAGATGCATGTAATGCATTCGTGCCACGGTGCTCTACAGCAGGTTACCTCCCAACCTCCACCTCCCACCACTGTAGTTCCTCCACCTGCACCCCCTCCAGCCACTTTCCATCCTCCCCCTCCTATTACATCTGCACCCCCTCCAGCCACTTTCCATCCTCCCCCTCCTATTACATCTGCACCCCCTCCAGCCACTTTCCATCCTTCCCCTCCTATTACATACCAGCAACCTCCCCAGTACCAGCAACCTCCCCAGTACCAGCAACCTCCCCAGTACCAGACATCTCCCCACTTCCAGCAACCTGCCCCGTATCAAACTCCTTCCCCATACAACTTTCCATCAACATCATCTGCTCCTAAAGTCCCTGCCCAACCCTCCACTCCACCACCCACCACCTCTTCTGCCTCCCACATGTCCACCCATTCTGTAGCTTTTTCCACACCATCACCTCTAACTGTTCCTTCCCCACCACGATCCCAGTCCTCTCTCCACACTCCCATTGTCGAAGTGTCCCGCAGCCCCTCCAGCAGTATTTCCACCCCACACTACACAGATTTATGATGTGTTTTGTAATAAAAATGCCCAGTTGGTTTCAAACCTTTATTAAAAATTTTTTTTTAACTTTAAAAAACAGTTTACAAAAAAAAAATATTTTAAATAAAAGTTAAATTATTGTTTACACTGGTTGTCTGTCATTTCTTTCTGCGGCGAAATATGTTTAAAAAAAAAGGTTAAATACAGGGTATTTAAAAGGTAAAAAGGTATTCAAAACCAGGTATATAACTGTGGGTACATTTTAGCTTTTTGCCACAGTTGTGTTCCTGGTTGTGTTTGAAGCAAAGTATTTCACCTAAAAAGTTGTGTTTATTGTTGGTGATTTCCTAACAATGTACACAACTTTTGTTAAAAGGTGAAATACTTTGCATAAAACACAACCAGGTACACACCTGTGGCCTAAAGCTAAAAATAGAGACCATGACAAGATAGCCAACTTTGGTTGGCAAAGGTATATACTGTTGGTACAGAAGGTACACAAGTTTGGTTAGGGCACAAATCTTTCACACTCTGTCATCCTGCCAGTGTACTCTGCCTTGAGGTGACATAAAGTATAGTGCAAAATTGTCCCTCATTACTGAAACCGTCACAGAACTTCTAGTGGTAATGTCATGGTAATCTTGCAAGGTGGTTTCTTCAGAGGTGTCCTCAATGGAAATGGGTTCCTTGCAGATAACAAAATTGTGGAGTACCACGCAAGCTTTGATCACCTCGTCAACAGTTTCTGTCTTGAGGTTGATCGCAGTCAATAGGACCCGCCATTTGGCTGTCAGAATACCAAAGGTACATTCAACCATTCTTCTTGCTCTTGTGAGGCGGTAATTAAAAATGCGTTTTGGTCTTGTCAATCCTCTGCTAGAGTACGGTTTCAAAAGGTGTTCTGACAGCTGGAAGGCTTCATCCCCTACACAGACAAATGGCATAGGTGGACCAGATGTTTGCGGCAGCGGTCTAGGTGGTGGGAACTGGAAGGTGTTTCCATACAGTTTACGCCCCATGGCAGACAGTTTGAAAACTTGAGAGTCATTGGAGCGGCCATAGGCCCCAATATCAACAGCAATAAATTTGTATTCCGCGTCAGCGATGGCCATGAGGACAATTGAAAAATATTTCTTGTAATTGAAATATTCCGATCCCGATCCGGCTGGCTTTACAATGCGGATATGTTTCCCGTCCACAGCGCCCAAGCAGTTGGGAAACTGACATATCTGTTGAAACTTGTCAGCAATTTCAATCCACCTCTCTGTTGTGGGCTCTGGTAAAAACTCTTCAGCTAAGGAGTCCCACAGTGCACGGCATGTGTACTTCACTATTCCTGATATGGTGGAAATCCCGAGTCTGTACTGGAAATGCAGTGACGAAAGGGATTCTCCAGTTGCAAGAAATCTGTGGGGAATTAAAAAACAATCAATTAGTTTAAAATCACAGCATTACATACCAAAACTCAGCTATAACACTTGGAGATACAAACTACCACCAACAAGATTGCAGTGAAAGTGTGCTCTGATGCGATCACATCCAATAAATGTGGCTTACCTTAAAGTCACCATCAGACGCTCTGCGGGTGAAACAGAGAAGCGGCAATAGGTGTCCGCTTTTCTTATGAGGTGTGCAATGCGCTCCACCAAGTAATCAAAATTCTCCATTTTCATCCGCACATATCCAAAAAATTTATCCAGGTTTCGTCGAAGGTCCATGCAGAGTGTAGAATAGACCCCACGCGTCATTCTCTTGGCTGTGATGGGGTGGATCCACAAACGTCGTCTACGATGCCTGATGCGCTGCTGTCTCGCTCTCTCCTCCAGAACAATCACCCTCAAACGATTCGCCTCCGCTATAAAATCCGCCAAATTCTTCAAAATATTTCCAATCACAACATCCATCTTCGCCAGTAACTTGCTCTTCTCTCCAACCTGCACTTTCTCCTCGACAACCTGTCAAAGAAGGGCTGTAGGAACACTCTATATATAGTTTTCCAGTAGCCAATCCCGTTCGGAAGGCCACAAGGGTCAATTTTAAAAACCGGATCCGGCGTAATCCGTCGAAAAACGGATAGAAAAACGGATGAACCGGATGAGACGGATCCGGTTTTGTCTGTCAAGAACAAGACGGATCCTGCAGAAAACCGGATCCGGAACATCAGGTTTTACAAAACATTTGCCGGATCCGGCGTTCCGGCACGACGCCGGATCGCGCCTGACGCCGAAAACCTGATGTGTGAAAGTAGCCTAACGGACTGCCTAAACGCAGTGTGACCCCGGCCTTAGGGCTTGTTGTTTGCAAGGTGGGCTGACGGTCGTTATTGGGGTACATGCAATGTTTTCATAACTTGGTATTTTATATTTTTTACATTTTGTTAAGACTAAAAAACGGCAAACCTGGATTTTGAGGTTATTCCTTCTTTAGGCCACGTTCACACATTCAGTATTTTACCTCAGTATCTGTAAGCCAAAACCAGGAGTGGGACTATCAGAGGAAAAGTAGAATAGAAACCCGGCACCACTTCTATATTATCACCCACTCCTGGTTTGACTTATAAATACTGAGGTAAAAAATCGACTGTGACCTAATTTTATATTTTAATTTAAATGCCACTGTCAACGACATGTAAGTGGTTAAGAGCAGCGAACAGAGCTTCGCTCCTGCCACCAATGTCGGCTGTGTAGCACAGCCAGTCTTCCGTTTCCAGCAGCACCAGTTCCTGCTGACCCTAGCATGTTCTTAACAGCTAACATAGAAAAAGTAAAAAAAAAAACTCACAACAAGATATGGCCTTACCTTGTTGTGTGAGTTTTTTTGATTTTTTTTTCTATGTTAGCTGTTTTGATATTAGTGTTAGGGACCTGCAATATCATGAGGAGCCTTGACGGTGGCTTGCAGGCTTTATCTATTTTGGCCAAAATATTAACCAATACCTCATTTAATGTACTCATTGTATGCATTAATTTTTTGCACTTATATTATCTTTTGCAGGATGCAGTTGGGCCTCTTTTTGTTGGCTTGGTCTATTGGGGCGTCTGTCACTGTGTTGTTGCATAGTTTAGTGCTGTAGCAACCCGCCTGATAATACTATGGGCGTCATTAATAGGTTGCAAGCCAGACACTTTTCATCACACTTATATATGTATGACTGGCGTCCTATGCAAGCCATTTTTCCTACTAGGCAGCCAACCCCACCATGGTTTGTTAGGTGTGGGGTGGTTGTTTTTATCAGTAGTTTGCACCTGAGCTGCCCCTTGCCTCTATTTGTGGAGGCCAGCTGCATCCTGCTATATGTGCATTTGTCATCAGACCCTAGCATGTTCTTGCACAAAAGGGGTTAAATTCCTATACACTGCAATAATAATATACCATAGCTGATTTCCAAATAAAACCAAATTTGCATAATCTATAAATATATATTGTGAAATGTGCCTAATTTTTAGAAATATTCTCAAGTGGATTTTTGGGACCAATTTTTACAGGCGCAGCAGGTGGAGCTTGAACATATTAGTGTTAAATGGCATTACGGGTTTATGGCAGATTACAAATGGGCGTGGTTTTGGCAAATGTTAAATATGAAGTCTTTGCTTGTCCATTTTCATGGATTGATTCTATCTTGCAAAATGAATCTCCATTGTCTAAGATAGTCTATCAAAATAGACAAAAGGGAGTCCACCTATAGACTTCGCACAATCCATTCTGCCGAGTGGGTTGTAAAGCTCCCTGGTGTTCTCCATTTCACCGTTATACTTGCCAAGTTACAGGGGCTCTTAACTGTTTCCAGACCTTATGGGGTTTTTGCGCTTTTCTTTTCATTTTTACATTTACTTCTTTCTAGAGCCAAACTTTTTTTTTCTTTTTTTTTTTTAATTTTTCCATTGACCTAGACATTTTAGGGCTAATTTTATGCTACACAAGTTGTAGTTTTGAATGATACAATTCATTTTACCCTATTATGTACTGAAACTGATAAAAGATACTCAATTCTGTAATTTTTAATTTTAATTTTTTTTTTACTACATCCGTTGTCTGGTAAAAATGCTTCTCTATCATAAATACCAACACAAAAACCTGAGCAATAAAGGAAAAAAACATTCAAGAGACACACTCTGGAACTAATCTACCTACTGACATAAGAAAACGAGTGCAGAAAAAGGTCTCATAAAATATATCATTTTATTTAATATGTTTAAACCATTTTTTTTAAATCTGAAAAACCTAAATATACCAAACAGAATGTTCATAGGAGTGGTACCAGTTACATATATACAGTATGAAATATAAAATTTGGAAACAAGCTTTAAATAGGTCAAGAAGACTCTACCAACATAATGCCCCAAGTCAAACAGCATAATTCATGACTGATACTAAATAGTTTAGTGAGCAAAAAGTCAAAATTTACAAACAAGATGGTATGTTAATGGGAGGGGGTCAAATACATGTGTTCTGGTCCATCAGCCCCAATGCACGTTTCACCTCTATGAGATTGATATTATTAGGTCACAAAATTCCATATCATATCTCCCCTTTCCTTTTGTCTGAGTCTATGTACAGGTGCTTCTCACAAAATTAGAATATCATCAAAAAGTTAATTTATTTCAGTTCTTCAATACAAAAAGTGAATTTCATATATTATATAGAGTCATTACAAACAGAGTGATCTATTTCACGTGTTTATTTCTGTTAATGTTGATGATTATGGCTTTTCAGCCAATGAAAGCCCAAAAGTCATTATCTCAGTAAATTAGAATACTTTATAACACCAGCTTGAAAAATGATTTTGAAATCCAAAATATTGGCCTACTGAAATGTATGTACAGTAAATGCATTCAATACTTGGTTGGGGCTCCTTTTGCATCAATTACTGTATCAATTCAGCGTGGCATGGAGCGATCAGCCTGTGGCACTGTTGAGGTGTTAGGAAGCCCAGGTTGCTTTGATAGCAGCCTTCAGCAAGTCTGCATTGTTGGGTCTGGTGTCTCTCATCTTCCTCTTAATACCCCATAGATTATGGGGTTAAGGTCAGGCAAGTTTGCTGGCCAATCAAGCACAGTGATACTATTGTTTTAAGCCAGGTATTGGTACTTTTGGCAGTGTGGACAGGTGCCAAGTCCTGCTGGAGAATGAAATTTCCATCTTCAAAAAGCTTGTCGGCAGAGGGAAGCATAAAGTGCTCTAAAATTTCCCGGTAGACAGCTGCACTGACTTTGGTCTTGATAAAACGCAATGGACCTACACCAGCAGATGACATGGCTCCCCAAACCATCACTGATTTTGGAAACTTCACACTAGACCTCAAGCAGCTTTGATTGTGTGCCTCTCTACTCTTCCTCCAGACTCTCGGACCTTGATTTCCAAATGAGATGCAAAATTTCCTTTCATCTGAAAGCAACACATTGGACCACAGAGCAAAAGTCCAGTTCTTTTTCTCCTTGGCTCAGGTAAGATGCTTCTGGCATTGTCTATTGGTCATGAGTGGCTTGACACAAGGAATGCGACACTTGTAGTCCATGTCCTGGATACATCTGTGTGTGGTGGCTCTTGAAGTATTGACTCCAGCAGCAGTCCACTTCTTGTGAATCTCCCCCAAATTTTTGAATGGCCTTTTCTTAACAATCCTTTCAAGGCTACGGTTGTCCCTTGTTGCTTGTGCACCTTTTTCTACCACACTTTTTCCTTCCATTCAACTTTCCATTAATATGCTTAGATACAGCACTCTGAACAGCCAGCTTCTTTAGCAATGACCTTTTGTGGCTTACCCTCCTTGTGGAGTGTGTCAATGACTGCCTTCTGGACATCTGTCAAGACAGCAGTCTTCCCCATGATTGTGGAGCCTATTGAAAAAGACTAAGGGACCTTTTTAAACCCTTAGGAAGCCTTTGCAGGTGTTTTTTGCTAATTATTCTAATTTACTGAGATAATGACTTTTGGGTTTCCATTGGCTGTAAGCCATAATCATCAACATTAACAGAAATAAACACTTGAAATGGATCACTCTGACTCTATATAATATATGAGTTTCACTTTTTGTTTTGAGATAAAAGAAGCCACAAAAGCACGCCATAGGGCCTTACCAGTGCAGATATAATGAATATAAATTAAATTGTGCAAGGTACTCACCCTCAATAGTTGTGTAAAGCCACAACTACTGTATGCGCTTAGTCACATGCAATGAAGCTGCAGCAGGATGGTGTAGACAGACACCGTCTGCTTCCATTACTCAAAGAGGAGATCCTAAGAGGGAAAAAAACACCAGATTCCCGCGCTGCTATATTTCAACCATCAAATAGAGGAAATCCAGTAGATTGTAGAAATTGGTTCCAATATCAGTACTTTATTTATGGTACATACAGAGACAATGCGTTTCGAGGTCCATTCAGTGAGCTCTTCAGGTGGAATGAAGGTAAATCAGAAGTTGGCAGTTTATATCATATCGAGGTTAGGCCCCCCGCTGTTCACAAAAAAAATGGAGGGGGAGGGGGCAGTAACCAAATGCAAGTACATAGAAATTTCACAAAAAACGACCCAGTATTAAAAGACACAATAACTTACATCCCATAGATCACAAGTTGGACTAATTGAAAAAAGAAATAAAAAATAAAAGTATTTAAAAATGAAACATAAAAGACTCCCCACACCAGGATCAAACCAATAAGGTTGTGGGACTGAGTGTATGTATATGAACCAAGGTCATCCACTTTAAAGGGCCTGTCACACTAAGCGATATCGCTAGCAATATCGCTATAACGCCACTCTTTTTTGTGACGTTATAGCGATATTGCTAGCGATATCGCTACATGTGATACTTACCTCCGACCGCTCCCCCGCTGGTTATCGCTGATTGTGCGAGAACGTCCTGGACCGTTTCTCGTCGTCAGCTTCCTGCTGGGCTTCCTGTGGAGAGACGAGCGTGGATGCGGGCGGGAGGACGTCAGGATCGCCAAGTGTGACAGGTAAGTAGCGACCCCCGACCCCTGCGATGTCGCTGGTGAGATCTGCCTGTGTGGCAGCTCACTAGCGACCACTTAGCGATGCACCAGCGATCCTGACCGCGTCATATCGCTGGTGCATCGCTAAGTGTGACAGTACCTTAACTAGTAGTGCTATATGCATTCTGCTATATTTGACTGATAAGAGATACATATGTTAAAATGGAAAGTAAACATTATACACGGGGAGCGCCAGAGACCATGACTGTGAGTAACCCAAAGGGTTTTCCAGTTCCCATGGTCAGTTGTTATGAATGAGTCACCGTAGGAGGCAAAAACAGAAATACTAGCTAAGTCCAGAAAACTAGAGAAGTTGGCAGCTATCGGATTGCAGACCCCTGAACCTAACAACAACAACTAGCAGTAGCCGTGGGGGGTTCCTACGGTGCCCTAGACCCCTCGATCACAGCCGGAGAACTACATAACCTAAAGACAGAAAGGGAAATCTAAACTGCCCCAGAGCAGACCCCAAAGCAATAGGCAGCCCCCAACATAAAATGACGGTGAAGCAAGATGAAAAAACACTCACACAGATAGAAAGATAGGCTGAGCAAATGATGGGACCCAAGCTAACTAGATAGGACAGGATAGAAAAGCTGCTGTCTGTAATCCTCCAAAACCCTATCAAAACAAGAGCCAACAGCTGATAGGGAAAAAAACCCTGAAGACGCTAGGCTTCAAAAAGACTATATCAGTACTCAGGTATTTTCTGAAGACAGAGCAAAAAGGAATTCAGCTCACCCCAGCAGGGAATGGCAGAAATCAAGGAAAACAATGCAAAACAAAACACAAATGCAAAAAGTAGAGCAGAAAACTTAGCTTTTGAGGAGCAGGAATCAGACTGGACTCCTAGAATCCCTCAGAGAGATCAACAGCAAGGCAGAAGGGCATCGGCTGCCTTATATCCAGTCAGTAATTCCCGTCACCCAGTCATCATCATCCTGCCCAGGTGCCTGGTAATCAGCCTCACTACCTTCCTTCACCAGATAAGGGAGTTCATCAGACCTCAATGGTGAAGGGGAAAATGAACTCACAACAGTACCTCCCCCTTGAGGAGGGGTCACCGAACCCTCATCCACGCCACCAGGGCGATCAGGGTGAGCCCGATGAAAGGCACGCACCAATCTTTTGGCATAAATATCAGAGGCAGAGACCCAGGAATTATCCTCCTGACCATAACCCTTCCACTTAACCAAATACTGGAGTCTCCGTCTAGCCAGACGGGAATCCAGTATCTTCTCTACCTCATATTCCATGTTACCTTCAACCAATACAGGGTCCGGAGGTGCCACCCCAGGAACTACTGGTTCAACAAACCTCTTCAACAAAGACTTATGAAACACATTATGGATTTTAAATGTAACAGGAAGAGCCAAACGAAAAGAGACCGGATTAATAATCTCCAAAATCTTGTAAGGTCCAATAAATCTAGGCTTAAACTTAGGAGAAGCCACCTTCATAGCGATATTTTTTGATGATAACCAAACCATATCACCAACCTTAAACTGGGGACTAATGGTCCTATGTCGGTTGGAAAACTGCTGGGCCTTTTCCTGGGAGAGAGATAACTTATCCACCACTTGGTCCCAGATCTGGTGCATTCTCTCCACCACAGTGTCAACACCTGGGCAGGCAGAAGGCTCCACCTGCCCTGAAGAAAATCGAGGATGAAACCCAAAGTTACAAAAAAAAGGTGACATCAAAGTGGCAGAACTAGCTCTATTATTTAAAGCAAATTCGGCCAAGGGCAAAAATGAAACCCAATCATCCTGATCAGCGGAAATAAAACATCTCAAATACGACTCCAAGGTCTGGTTTGTTCTCTCCGTCTGCCCATTGGTCTGAGGGTGAAAAGCAGAGGAGAAGGACAACTGAATTCCCAGCTTGGAACAGAAAGTCCTCCAAAATCTAGACACAAACTGAACTCCTCTGCCAGATACAATGTTCTCAGGAATCCCGTGCAAGCGAACCACCTGTTGCAAAATCAGGGGCACCAACTCAGAGGAAGATGGCAACTTAGGGAGTGGTACAAGATGAACCATCTTAGAGAACCTATCACAAATCACCCAAATAACAGTCATTCTCTGAGAAACAGGCATATCAGAGATGAAATCCATTGAAATATGGGTCCATGGCCTCTTGGGAACCGGCAAAGGCATCAACAACCCACTAGAGCGAGAACAAGGTTTAGACCTGGAGCAAGTCCCACAGGACTGCACAAATTTCCTGACATCACAAGACAAGGCGGGCCACCAAAAAGACCGACTCACCAGATCTCTAGTACCAAAAATACCTGGATGACCAGCCAATGCAGAGCAATGAACTTCAGACATCACTCTCTTCTTCCACTGGTCAGGAACATACAACTTTCCACTGGGACAACGCTCAGGTTAGTCCTCCTGGAACTCTTCCAGAGCACGTCTCAAATCGGGCGAGATGGCAGAAAGAACTATCCCTTCGCCTAAGATGGTAGCAGGCTTGGTCACCACAGGAGAATCAGCAAAGAAGCTCCTAGAGAGAGCGTCAGCCTTGACATTCTTAGTGCCAGGAAGAAAAGAGACCACAAAATCAAAACGTGTAAAAAACAAGGCTCACCTAGCCTGTCTAGGGTTCAAGCGTTTGGCCGACTCCAGGTAAATCAAATTCTTGTGGTCAGTGAGGACCACGACTTGATGTTTAGCTCCCTCCAACCAATGTCTCCACTCCTCAAATGCCCATTTCATGGCTAACAGTTCCCGATTCCCCACATCATAGTTACGTTCAGATGGAGAGAACTTTTGGGAAAAGAAAGCCAGGGATTCATTTTAGATGTTACAGGATCCTTTTGGGACAAAACAGCTCCTGCACCAATCTCAGAAGCGTCCACCTCTACCTGGAACAGGAGTGAGACATCAGGTTGCCGCAAAACCGGGGCAGAAGTGAATCTTCGCTTCAGCTCCTGAAAGGAAGAAACAGCCTCCGGAGACCAATTCAACACATCAGCACCCTTCTTAGTCAGATCAGTCAATGGCTTGGCAATACTAGAAAATTTTGCTATAAATTTCCGATAAAAATTAGCAAAACCCAAAAACTTCTGGAGGGCCTTCAAAGAAGTGGGCTGAACCCAATCATAAATGGCCTGTACCTTGGCCGGGTCCATTTCAGTAGTTGACGGAGACAAAATAAATCCCCAAAGAGAAATCCTCTGTACCCCAAAAAGGCATTTCGATCCTTTGACAAACAGGGAATTCTCCCTCAAGATCCGGAACACAGTCCGAACATGTTCCACATGAGAATCCCAATCCTTGGAGAAGATCAAAATATCATCCAGATAGATAATCAAAAATTTATCCACAAAGTCTCGGAAAATATCGTTCATGAAGCACTGGAAGACAGAAGGGGCATTAGTGAGCCCAAAAGGCATCACCAGGTACTCAAAATGTCCCTCCGGAGTATTAAACGCCGTCTTCCATTCATCCCCATGCTTAATGCGGATAAAATTATATGCCCCCCTGAGGTCAAGCTTGGTAAACCAGCAAGCACCTTTAACTCTGGAGAATAGATCCAAAATCAGGGGTAACGGATACTGATATTTAATAGTAATTTTATTGAGGGCACGATAATCAATACAAGGCCTTAATGAACCATCCTTTTTGGCCATGAAAAAAAAACCCAGCGCCTAAGGGTGAAGAGGATGGTCTAATATGACCCTTCTCCAACGCCTCCTTAATATAGGATTGCATAGCCTTGTGCTCGGGTACAGATAAACTGAAGAGCCGACCCTTGGGAAATTTACACCCCGGGCTCAGTTCAATTGCACAGTCATAACTCCTATGAGGAGGCAAAGACGCAGACTCATTCTCACTAAATACATCATAAAAATCCACCAAATAGTCAGGAACATCATGCGACTGAGGAGAGGTGGAAAAAAACGGAGCCTCACTAAGGGCACACCGACAACCCCAACTCACCACAGACACAGATTTCCAATCCAAAACTGGATTATGAATTTGCAACCAGGGAAACCCCAGAACAATGGTATCATGCAAATTATGCAACACCAAAAATCTGCAATTTTCTTGATGGTCTGGGGGGACCCGCATTACCACCTGGGTCCAAAACTGAGGTTTATTTTTCGCCAAAGGAGTAGCATCAATCCCCCTCAAAGGGATAGGCGTCCGCAGAGGTGTCATAGGAAATCCACAACGTTTAGCAAAATCCAAGTCCATTAGGTTCAGGGCTGCTCCCAAATCCACAAATGCCTTGGCGGAAAATGTGGACAGGGAGCTGATCAGAGTAATTGCCAGAAGAAACTTAGGTTGAACACCACCCACAGAAAGCGTGTGTGGAAAACGTTTCTCTCGTTTAGGACAGACAGAAATAATATGCGAGGCATCTCCACAAAAAAAACACAGCTTATTACGCCTTCTGAACTCCTGACGTTGCTCCCTGGACAAAACTCTATCACATTGCATAGGCTCAGACATTTGTTCAACAGGTGGCAACACCTCTCGTGCAGTCCTGCGTTCACGTAAACGCCGATCAACCTGAATGGCTAATGACATAGAATCATCAAGACCAGAGGGAACAGGAAATCCCACCATAGTATCTTTTACGGCTTCTGACAAACCCTTCCGAAAGAGAGCAGCCAAGGCATTATCATTCCAGGTAGTAAGGACCGCCCACTTTTGGAATTTTTGACAGTACAATTTTGCAGAAGCTCGACCCTGGCTCAATGCCAACAGGGTCTCTTCAGCCTGATCAATAGCATTAGGTTCGTCATACAACAACCCCAAGGCTTGAAAAAATGCGTTCACATTAGTCAGAATAGGATCATCTGGTTTCAAAGAAAACGCCCAATCCTGAGGATCGCCGCGCAGCAAAGAGATGACAATTTTAACCTGCTGGGCCGAGCTCCCTGACGAGTTAGGCTTCAAGGCAAAAAATAATTTACAATTATTTTTGAAATTCAAAAATTTAGACCGATCCCAAAAAACACATCAGGAGTAGGGCTCTTTGGTTCAGCAGCATGTGAATGAGCAAGGTAGGTGGAAATTCCCCGCACTTCCGCAGCGAGCTGCTCCACACGATCAGACAATTGCTTTATCTCCATTGAGAGGAAAAAAAATTCCCCCTACGGCCTCAGAGATATAGAGGAAAAAATATACACACTTTTTTTTTTTACAATTCTTTCCTGCTATTGAGTACCCTAGGATCTGTGGTATGGCTGGTGATTCTGTTATGAATGAGTCACCGTAGGAGGCAAAAACAGAAATACTAGCTAAGTCCAGAAAACCAGAGAAGTTGGCAGCTATCGGACTGCAGACCCCTGAACCTATTAACAACAACTAGCAGTAGCCGTGGGGGGTTCCTACGGTGCCCTAGACCCCTCGATCACAGCCGGAGAACTACATAGCCTAAAGACAGAAAGGGAAATCTAAACTGCCCCAGAGCAGACCCCAAAGCAATAGGCAGCCCCCAACATATAATGACGGTGAAGCAAGATGAAAAAACACTCACACAGATAGAAAGGCTGAGCAAATGATGAGGCCCAAGCTAACTAGATAGGACAGGATAGAAAAGCTGCTGTCTGTAATCCGCCAAAACCCTATCAAAACAAAAGCCAACAGCTGATAGGGGAAAAAACCCTGAAGACGCTAGGCTTCAAAAAGACTATATCAGTACTCAGGTATTTTCTGAAGACAGATCAAAAAGGAATTCAGCTCACCCCAGGAGGGAATGGCAGAAATCAAGGAAAACAATGCAAAACAAAACCAAAACACAAATGCAAAAAGTAGAGCAGAAATCTTAGCTTTTGAGGAGCAGGAATCAGACTGGACTCCTAGAATCCCTCAGAGAGATCACCAGCAAGGCAGAAGGGCGTCGGCTGCCTTATATCCAGTCAGTAATTCCCGTCACCCAGTCATCATCATCCTGCCCAGGTGCTTGGTAATCAGCCTCACTACCTTCCTTCACCAGAAGAGGGAGTTCATCAGACCTCAATGGTGAAGGGGAAAATGAACTCACAACAGTCAGTACTGGCGTCAGAGGCCACGGAGACATTTCCAAAGAAGCAGAGAGATGTCAGCCGAACCCTTCAACACCAGATATCTGAGCTAATGGGATCATTAAAAATTATCAGAGGATCCCAGGTAAAAAAAAAATGCCGGATGAATACATGTGAGAGGAAGTTTTCCTGGAAGATATCACACACCTCATTGAGGCCATTAGGACTTATAGTATTCATCCTATAAATTTCTCTCCTACACAGAGCCTGGAACCTGTTAGGAGTAATCCGGTCAATAGGTAAAAACCGCAAACCCGAGAAATCCCATCCATGTGTAATAGCGCAGTGTCTGGACAGGCTGTGCTTTGTGAAGCCTTTTTTAGTATTGTGGCGATGTGCATTGATTCTCTTTCTTAATGTCTGTGTTGTCCGCCCTATATACTGTTTATTGCAGCTACACTGTATCAAATAAATGACAAAGTCCGACTCGCTGGACAATCGCTCACGTATGGAGAAGGATTCATTAGTAGAGGTAGAGCTGAAAGAGGACACATTATGAGTAATGCCTTTGCAACAATGGCATTTCAGTTTCCCACACCGAAACACTCCAATATTGCTGGCTTTTTTAATATTCAAAAAAGGAGGTCTTCTCCTTCAAATGACTGGGGGCTAATATATTTTTGATCGTGGGAGTCCTCCTATAGGTGATCCTGGGGTTGTCAGGCAAGGAATTCCCCAAAATAGGATCACTGCGGAGAATGTGCCAATTCTTTATTAATATGCTTTTCATTTGTTTGTGTCATTTATTAAACGTAGTTAGAAAATTAACCGAGAAATCCCCATCCTCTCGGTTCCTTTTCTGTAAAAGTAGCGTTTCCTGATCACACTCAGTCTGTACATGTCTGAGGGATTTTTCAATAAGTTTTTTCGGGTAATTTTGTGCATAAAACCTTTTTTTTTTTAAAAAACTCAGCCTGCTCTAAAAAAATCTCTCTCCTCAGTACAATTCCTCCTAATCCTCTTAAACTCATTTACCGGTATATTAAAGACCCACTTAAAATAATGCCCACTTTCAAAATGTAAAAAACTGTTTGCATCTACCTTCTTAAAAAATGTCTTAGCGTGAATACTGCAGTTTTCAATAAATAAATTTAAATCCAGAAAATCAATGACGGTATCACTAAGATGGGGAGTAAAATTAAAACCCCATTCATTGGAATTCAGATGATCAATGAAAGAACCAAGGTATTTTAGTATTCCTTTGTTGGTACCTGAGGAATTACCATGCACTCCCTCTGATCTAATAGACTTTGGGAATGTTGAAGTGGAGGATCTTTTAGATCTTTCCATACATGTTGATAACCCATCGCAGAGCATGTCTCAAGACGTGGTCAGTAATATAAATCCTGGTTTAAATTTTGACCAAAGGATTTCTAATTGTTGCAGATACCGACCAGAAAATTGATAATAACCAAATTGTCATGGTAGATAATAGTGGAAACAATTCGGCAGGGATTGTTCCTTTTTTGCCAGTGGCCACCTCTATGAAAGTAAAGAAAAAGAAGAATCTGGAAGATTTTTTTGAAACAAAACCAAAAAAAGAAAGCCTCCTACAGAGGTACCAGGGGGGAAGGAGACAGAAAGGCAACAAAAATAAAAAAGAAGTAATCAGTGATATCAATTTGAGGTATAAAAGCACAAATATTTTTAATTTGTCCTCATATAAACTCAAACCGATTGAAGAGAAAGTATTATCCAAGGGTCTGTCTTTTAGTCCCTCACGTTACCCTAGTGATTTTAATTTATTTATAGACGTTCAACTTTTCTTAAGAAAGCTCACACTTTGTAGACACTTTTTAATACTAAAAAAGAATAACGTGAAATTACCAAAAGAAACATTGACCGCGGTTTCTGATACTCATTGAGGCTGGTTTCACATTTGCGTTTTTTTTCGCGGTAATTTAGCGCTAAATAGCGCATGCGTTTTTTTTCCTATACTTTGCATGGGATGCGCTTATGTGCGCATACACATGCGTTTGTACGCGTTTTACCGCGCATGCTTTTTTTGCGGTATGCGCTCGGGCGCACAAAATGCAACTTGTTGCATTTTTTGTGCGTCCGATTTGCCTCAAAAAAACGCATGCGCGCGCAATGCGTTTTTTTACAGCAAGACACCCATTATAAGTCTATGGTGAGCATATGTGCGCATTGGCATGCTTATGTATGCGTTTTTTTGCACATGCGTTTTTTTTTTACCATTAGTTTAGACAATGGAATTTAGGGGTTTGGGTAAAGTTAGGGTTAGTTAAGGGGGTTTAGGGTTAGGGTTAGGGTCAGGGTTAGGGTCAGGGTTAGGGTTAAGTATGGTTTGGTTAAGGGTTAGGGTCAGGGTTAGGGTTAGGGTCAGGGTTAGGGTTAAGGTTAAGTATGGTTTGGTTAAGGGTTAGGGTCAGGGTTAGGGTTAAGTATGGTTTGGTTAAGGGTTAGGGTTAGGGTTAGGGTCAGGGTTAGGGTCAGGGTTAGGGTTAAGTATGGTTTGGTTAAGGGTTAGGGTCAGGGTTAGTGTCAGGGTTAGGGTTAAGTATGGTTTGGTTAAGGGTTAGGGTTAGGGTTAGGGTCAGGGTTAGGGTTAGGGTTAAGGTTAGTTAGGGTTTGGGTTAGGGTTAAGTATGGTTTGGTTAAGGGTTAGGGTCAGGGTTAGGGTTAGGGTTAAGGTTAAGTATGGTTTGGTTAAGGGTTAGGGTCAGGGTTAGGGTTAAGTATGGTTTGGTTAAGGGTTAGGGTTAGGGTTAGGGTCAGGGTTAGGGTTAGGGTTAAGGTTAAGTATGGTTTGGTTAAGGGTTAGGGTCAGGGTTAGGGTTAAGTATGGTTTGGTTAAGGGTTAGGGTTAGGGTTAGGGTCAGGGTTAGGGTTAGGGTCAGGGTTAGGGTTAGGGTTAAGGTTAGTTAGGGTTTGGGTTAGGGTTAAGTATGGTTTGGTTAAGGGTTAGGGTCAGGGTTAGGGTTAAGTATGGTTTGGTTAAGGGTTAGGGTTAGGGTCAGGGTTAGGGTTAGGGTCAGGGTTAGGGTTAGTAAAGTCATGGTTTGGGTTAGTGTGAGGGGCCACCTAATGTTGGAAAAAACGCAAACGCGGTAAAAACGCACTAAAAACGCATACAAACGCATAAAAACGCATACAAACGCATACAAACGCATAAAAACGCTGCGTTTTTTTCATGCATGCTCATAAAAATGCTTGAAAAAAACGCAGCAGTTGTATGCTTTTGTATGCGTTTTTCAATGCATTTTTTTGCGGGAAAAACGCGCTGCAAAAAAAAGCAAGTGTGAAACAGGCCTTACATGTGGATGTGAAGCCCAAATCGAATTTTTTTCCTATAGAGAACATGGGGAGTTTTATTCATGTATTTGGGGACCTTGTACTGAAGGAATTCAATTCCTTGAAAAATTTCAACGATAAAAAAGGTAACCTGACTAGATTAGAGAAAATAGCATTGAAAAATCTGGCAAACAATCGCGAAATAGTTATACGCCCAGCAGATAAGGGTGGGGGGATAGTTATACAGGATTTTAATACTTATTGCCAAGAGGCTTTTAAAATTTTATCGGACTCCAATTTTTATTTCAAATTAAATCTTATCCTGGTACTAATATTTTAAAGGAGTATTTGTCTTTTATAAAAAAATGCTAAGAAAGATGGTATCCTTGATGAGAAAGAGGGGAGGTTTTTAATGCATAAAAATCCAAATATTCCTTTTTTTTATCATCTCCCCAAGGTACATAAAGATTTTAATAACCCCCCAGACAGGCCAATTATATCAACCATTGGTTCTATTTATAGCGGATTGGCTGAATATATTGATTCTGTGATGAAAGTCCATGTTTTTACACTACCTAGCTTTTTAAGGGACTCAGCTCACTTGATTCAACTCTTGAAGACAGTATTCCTCAGGTACCAACAAAGGAATACTAAAATACCTTGGTTCTTTCATTGATCATCTGAATTCCAATGAATGGGGTTTTAATTTTACTCCCCATTTTAGTGATACCGCCATTGATTTTCTAGATTTATTATTATTATTATTATTATTATGCATTTATATAGCGCCATTTATTCCATGGCGCTTTACATGTGAAAAGGGGAAATATAATTTAAATGTATTTATTGCAAACTGCAGTATTCACACTAAGACATTTTTTAAGAAGGTAGATGCAAACAGTACATTTTGAAAGTGGACATTATTTTAAGTGGGTCTTTAATATACCAGTAAATCAGTTTAAGAGGATTAGGAGGAATTGTACTGAGGAGAGATTTTTTAGAGCAGGCTGAGTTTTAAAAAAAAAAAAAAGGTTTTATGCACAAAATTACCTGAAAAAACTTATTGAAAAATCCCTCAGACATGTACAGACTGAGTGTGATCAGGAAACGCTACTTTTAAGAAAAGGAACTGAGAGCATGGGGATTTCTCGGTTAATTTTCTAACTACGTTTAATAAGTGCCACAAACAAATAAAAAGCAAACTAAAAAAGCTTCATGAAGCACGGCCTGTCCAGACACTGCACTATTACACATGGATGGGATTTCTCGGGTTTGCGGTTTTTACCTATTGACCGGATTACTCCTAATACTCCTAACAGGTTCCAGGCTCTGTGTAGGAGAGAAATTTATTGGATTTATAGGATGAATACTATAATCCCTAATGGCCTCAATGAGGTGTGTGATATCTTCGAGTAAAACTTCCTCTCATATGTGTTCATCCGGCATTTTTTTTTTTACTTGGGATCCTCTGATAATTTTTAATGATCCCATTAGCTCAGATATCTGGTGTTGAAGGGTTTGGCCGACATCTCTCTGCTTCTTTGGAAATGTCTCCCTGGTCTCTGACGTCAGTACTGACCATGGGAACTGGAAAACCCTTTGGGTTACTCACAGTCATGGTCTCTGGCGCTCCCCGTGTATAATGTTTACTTTTCATTTTAACATACGTCTCTCTTATCAGTCAAATATAGCAGAATGCATATAGCACTACTAGTTAAAGTGGATGACCTTGGTTCATATACATACACTCAGTCCCATAACCTAATTGGTTTGATCCTGGTGTGGGGAGTCTTTTATGTTTCATTTTTAAATACTTTTATTTTTTATTTCTTTTTTTAATTAGTCCAACTTGTGATCTATGGGATGTAAGTTATTGTGTCTTTTAATACTGGGTCGTTTTTTGTGAAATTTCTATGTACTTGCATTTGGTTACTGCCCCCTCCCCCTCCATTTTTTTTGTGAACAGCGGGGGCCTAACCTCGATATGATATAAACCGCCAACTTCTGATTTACCTTCATTCCTGTACATTCGACCTGAAGAGGTCACTGAATGGACCTCGAAACGCGTTGTCTCTGTATGTACCATAAATAAAGTACTGATATTGGAACCAATTTCTACAATCTACTGGATTTCCTCTGTTTGATGGTTGAAATATAGCAGCGCGGGAATCTGGTGGTTTTTTTCCCTCTTGGGATCTCCTCTTTGAGTACTTTTTGTATTGAAGAACTGAAGTAAATTAACTTTTTGATATTCTAATTTAGTGAGAAGCATCTGTATTTGTATGTGAACTTTTACACTTTATATACTTGAAATTTTTAACAACCTAGAAACGACAGTGAAAAATTTAAAATGGCCATTTTTTTTTCTTTTCCTGTAAAAATTGAAAAATTTCTTGAAATAAAAATTACAATAAAAAATAAAAAAAATTCTGCATCACAGCCATGGCGTCCCTTGCCAAAACCACAATAATATTTCACATTGGCATAAACAATTTACAGGATTTTAAGGATAGCTTTTATGCTCAAAAGATAAACATCTCACTTGTCCTTCCATTATAAGGTTGAGGTCACACGGCGATACTCTAATGCGAGGAAATCGGGCTGATTATACTGATGTCAATCTAATCAGTATGTGCAAAAAAGTGCTGACCGGCACTGCACCATAGTATAGCTATCATGCCAATGGATAAAGCTGCCGGTGAAATGCTCGTAGGGGCCATTGGATCAGGCCTCACACATCTCCCCCCTTTTTGGACACATCACTAGATGTAAGTACAGTCTGCCTCCATAGGTACATATAGGTCCTGTTTGGACAGTCTTAGCATATAGTTGACAGACTATGGGATTCTAAGCACTTTCTTATTTATTAAATATCTATTTTATTACCATGTATTTTCCTGCATACTAATTGTGTACTGGTCCGTGTTTTAGGAATACCCTGTTTTTTGCACTTTGTTAATTTTATCTTTGTATCAATAAAGATGTTTATTTTATTAGACTTAACTGCATTATATTTTCCTGTGTTGGTAATGTGTTTATCTAACAGTGAGTCTTTATGGAATATGCTTTTCCTTGGTTTTAATTTTTTTGCTCATGCTTGTGCGGGTTTTCATAGTATAACATTTGCTATCCGCTAAAAACATTGTATAGCCGCCGGCCGTGTTACACGTTTGTTTGAGTGACCTCTTCGTCTGTTCTAAATCATTGCATTTTAAAACATTATGCCTAATTGAACAGAGAAATGTGCAACAGAGTATAAAATGTAATAATAAGAACATTATTATTAGGCTATAGGGTGTTGGCAACTTATAGGTCATAATAGGTGTATAGATTTTTCTTTTTATTTGTTTGCTGAGTGGTAGTTGTGGACAACACCCAGTACGCTGTGCTGAACTTGGAAATAATGCTGCTTGTAGCATGGAAGTCAGGAATAGCAGATGAAATGGCTGAAGATGAGCTAAATGAACTAGAAGCTAACTTCTGGTGTTAACCAATGATATTTGTTTGTTCACTGGGGTCAATTGCGGGTAGCTATGGCAGTCGCGGGTCTGCAGACGACCACCATACCTACCATTACAGCACTCCATTGAAACCTAGCCTATTGCTGGGTTTCAGTGGAGAGTGTGATTTTTGCTATATACTGCTATACAAGAGTATTGCAGTATATAATGTAAGCGATCAAAGAATTGCAAGGTTAAGTCCCCTTAGGCTGGGTTCACCTTGCATTTGTGGGCAGCGTTTAACGCATCCGTTACATAGCGGCATAAACGCTATGTAACGGATGCGTTAACGCACCCATACACAGCTATAGACGAGCGCATTGCTATCGCATGTCATAATCGGCATGTGTTGGCGATATGCCGTCATTCTGTGACGGACCCTCGGACGCGGTCTGCAGCATCCGAGGGTCCGTTTGACTGCTAGCGCAGATGAAGCATCTGCGCTAGCGGGATCGCATAGCGCGATCATTTTTAGGCAGTAGCATTAATGCAGCCCGTCAACGCTATGCGTTGAACGGACTGCATTAACGCTATGTAAACCTTGCCTAAGGGGACTAAAAAAAAGATTTAAAACATAAGTGTAAATCGCCATCATTTTCTCATATTAAAAATAAACATTTAAAAAAAAAATATTTGAAATCACTGCATCTGTAAAAGTGTGATCAATCACAATATAAAACTACAGTTGTGGCCAAAAGTATTGACACCCCTGCAATTTTGTCAGATAATACTCAGTTTCTTCCTGAAAATTATTGCAAACACAAATTCTTTGTTATTATTATCTTCATTTAATTTGTCTTAAATGAAAAAACACAAAAAGAATTGTCCTAAAGCCAAATTGGATATAATTCCACACCAAACATAAAAAAGAGGGTGGACAAAAGTTTTGGCACTGTTCGAAAAATCATGTGATGCTTCTCTAATTTGTGTAATTAACAGCACCTGTAACTTACCTGTGGCACCTAACAGGTGTTGGCAATAATTAAATCACACTTGCAGCCAGTTGACATGGATTAAAGTTGACTCAACCTCTGTCCTGTGTCCTTGTGTGTACCACATTGAGCATGGAGAAAAGAAAGAAGACCAAAGAACTGTCTGAGGACTTGAGAAACCAAATTGTGAGGAAGCATGAGCAATCTCAAGGCTACAAGTCCATCTCCAAAGACCTGAATGTTCCTGTGTCTACCGTGCGCAGTGTCATCAAGAAGTTTAAAGCCCATGGCACTGTGGCTAACCTCCCTAGATGTGGATGGAAAAGAAAAATTGACAAGAGATTTCAACACAAGATTGTGCGGATGTTGGATAAAGAACCTCGACTAACATCCAAACAAGTTCAAGCTGCCCTGCAGGCTGAGGGTACAACAGTGTCAACCCGTACTATCCGTCGGCGTCTGAATGAAAAGAGACTGTATGGTAGGAGACCCAGGAAGACCCCACTTCTTACCCCGAGACATAAAAAAGCCAGGCTGGAGTTTGCCAAAACTTACCTGAAAAAGCCTAAAACGTTTTGGAAGAATGTTCTCTGGTCGGATGAGACAAAAGTAGAGCTTTTTGGGCAAAGGCATCAACATAGAGTTTACAGGAGAAAAAAAGAGGCATTCAAAGAAAAAAACACGGTCCCTACAGTCAAACATGGCGGAGGTCCCTGATGTTTTGGGGTTGCTTTGCTGCCTCTGGCACTGGACTGCTTGACCGTGTGCATGGCATTATGAATTCTGAAGACTGCCAACATATTTTGCAGCATAATGTAGGGCCCAGTGTGAGAAAGCTGGGTCTCCCTCAGAGGTCATGGGTCTTCCAGCAGGACAATGACCCAAAACACACTTCAAAAAGCACTAGAAAATGGTTTGAGAGAAAGCACTGGAGACTTCTAAGGTGGCCAGCAATGAGTCCAGACCTGAATCCCATAGAACACCTGTGGAGAGATCTAAAAATGGCAGTTTGGAGAAGGCACCTTTCTAATATCAGGGACCTGGAGCAGTTTGGCAAAGAAGAATGGTCTAAAATTCCAGCAGAGCATTGTAAGAAACTCATTGATGGTTACCGGTAGCGGTTGGTCGCAGTTATTTTGGCTAAAGGTTGTGTGACCAAGTATTAGGCTGAGGGTGCCAGTACTTTTGTCTGGCCCATTTTTGGAGTTTTGTGTTAAATGATCAATGTTTTGCTTTTTGCTTCATTCTCTTCTGTGTTTTTTCATTTAAGACAAATTAAATGAAGATAATACCAAAGAATTTGTGATTGCAATCATTTTCAGGAAAAAACTGAGTATTATCTGACAAAATTGCAGGGGTGTCAATACTTTTGGCCACAACTGTAGCACAATTGTCAAAAACCAGACACAGAAAATGCCAGAATAGCTTTTTTTCGGGGGGGGGGGGGGGGGGGGGGGTCGCAGCAATACTGCTAAATATGCAGTAAGAAATGGTCAAAATGCTGAATTTATCCAAAACTCAAACATCTCCAATGGCGGTAATATAAAGTTAAGCTTCTTGGAAACTGTCCCCATAATAGAGTGCACCATACTACATTGTATCAAAAGTTGATTAGAATGATATGAGTTTTTCACAAGATTGATGCGAAGCTGAACATGAACCTTGCAACATGACACTGACGCGAAACAAACAAGGACAATCCACCTTGTTATGCCTGAAAAAGGAAATCCGTGGTTCCCAAATGAACTGTAAGCTGCACCAGTATGATTTGGGGGATTTATCTCTGAATGGGGTGTATATATCAAAACTGTCTAAAAGAAAAACCTTGCAGCTTTCATTTTACCAATCTGTTAAAAAAATGAAAGCTTAGCTCTATTTGGCTGCTATAAGTAGCAATTACTTTTTCTATAAAATGTTGCCTGTTCCACATATTTATTTAATGAGTTGAATTATTTTTTTCTGATTAAAAGAAAAATTGAGTAAACATATGTTAAAAAAAGTTTTTATTTTTCACGTGAGTAAATGGTTGTTTCATATCCTTATGTGTTGTATATGGAATAATAATGTGATAATTGCAGCCAAATTATTATTCTTGCTACAATACAGCAAATAATTCTTTAGTCAATATGTAAATGTGCAATCAAGGAAGTAAAAATCATCCACTAAAATGCGATGTTATCTATTTTTATGTAAATTTGTCACTTTCACTAGTCACTGAGTTTGCATTCTTATGATACACCAGTAGTGGGTGATATTCTACAGTATATCTTTTCATAGCAAAGTACGTAACATACTAAGTAACTGCAACAATGTAAAACATAAAACTGGATAACACATTCCTATAAAATTATATTCCGCATTAAGTATAGCAAAGAGCCTTTTTACGGCTGCACTACCACTTCAGTTCTGAATTTTCTCAGGTTGTCGGACAATTTGTGATATTTCGCTATGCACTAATTTAGGGATCATTTAAGTAGTTTGCATGTTGAAACATAAGAAAAATGTACAGCTTTTCCTTCTTTAACGCCAAATGTATTATATGATATTATAAATGATTAAAAAAAAATATAGTGGGGAAAAAAGTATTTAGTCATCCACCAATTGTGCACGTTTTCCCACTTAAAAAGATGAGAGAAGCCTGTAATTGACATCATAGGTAGATCACAACTATGAGAGTCAAAATGAGAAAACAAATCCAGAAAATCACCTTGTCTGATTTTGTAACATTTATTTTTCAAATTATGGTGGAAAATAAGTATTTGGCCACCTAAAAATATGCAAGATTTCTGGCTCCCACAGCCCTGTAACTTCTTCTTTAAGAGGCTCCTCTGTCCTCCACTCACTACCTGTAGTAATGGCACCTGTTTGAACTTGTTATCAGTATAAAAGACACCTGTCCACAACCTCAGTCACACTCCAAACTCCACTATAGTGAAGACCAAAGAACTGTCAAAGGTCACCAGAAACAAAATTGTAGCCCTGCATGAGGCTGGAAAGACTGAACCTGCAATAGGCAAGCAGCTTGGTGTGAAGAAATCAACTGTGGGAGCAATAATAAGATAATAGAAGACATACAAGACCACTGATAATCTCCTTTTGATCTGAGGCTCCACGCAAGAACTCACCCCGTGGGGTCAAAATGATCACAAGAACGGTAAGCAAAAATCCCAGAACCACACGGGGGGAACCTAGTGAATGACCTGCATAAAGCTGGGACCACCATCAAAGGCTATCTTCAGTAACACATTACGACGCCAAGGACTCAGATCCTGCAGTGCCAGACATGTCCCCCTGCTTAAGCTCGTACATGTCCGGGCCCATCTGAAGTTTGCTAGAGAGCATTTGGATTATCCGGAAGAGTACTGGGAGATTGTCATATGGTCTGATAAAATCAAAGTAGAACTGTTTGGTAGAAACAAAACTCGTTGTGTTTGGAGGAGACAGAATGCTGAGTTGCATCCAAAGGACACCATACCTACTGTGAAGCATGGGGTGGCAACGTCATGCTTTTGGGGCTGTTTTCGGCAAAGGGACCAGGACGACTGATCCGTGTACATGAAAGAATGAATGAAGCCATGTATCATGAGATTTTGAATACAAACCTCCTTCCATCAGCAAGGGCACTGAAGATGAAATGTGGATGGGTCTTTCAGCATGATAATGATCCCAAGAATACTGCCAGGGCAACGAACAAGTGGCTTCATAAGAAGCATATGAAGGTCCTGGAGTGGCCTAGCCAGTCTCCAGATCTCATCCCATAGAAAACCTTTGGAGGGATTTGAAAGTCTGTGTTGCCCAGCGACAGGCCCAAAACATCATTGCTCTAGAGGAGATCTGCATGGAGGAATGGGCCAACATACTGTCACGTGAGATGGGGGATGTCACGGGGCAGTGAGGGGAAAACAGGTGATGTGGAACCGGGGCCCCTGAACTGCCCCTCAGGCTAAGGGGTATCCCTGTCTTTCCTTAACTTGGGGGTACACTTAGAGTTAGTGAGGCCCAAGTCCCCGACCTGTCCCTGTCTCCTGTTTAACCCTGAGCTAAACCCCCAATCTCCTCCCCAGGAGGTGAGTCTGGGAAAAAGTGTACTACACAAAAAACCCAAAGGAAAGATACAACGGACAGGGTAAAAATAAAATAAAACTTAGCTTGCTCTGCTGCAATGCTCCTGGACAGCAGAGATAGCCACTTGACAACAGCAAACAACTGAAGAACCACAGAACTCAGCTCCTGAACTCCAGCTTGGTTGGTCTCCCAAGAGCAAGTGTATAACCAACAGTGATCTCCAGCACCTGCACTCCTTTTATAGGAAGGAGGGGGAGAAGTCACCACCTGTATAAATAATTAATCACATGCAGTTTCCATGCAGTAACCCCGCTGGCCACCGGGGGCAAAAACTCATATTAACCCCGATGACCGAAAAGGAAAAAAGGTTTAGATATGAGGAGATCCAGATCTGACAGATCCAAAAAATGGATCATTACAGTACCCCTCCCTCAAAGAGGGGCCTCTGGACCCTCAAAAAAGCGTTTTACCAAAAACAACACCTATGATGAGGATGCCTAACACAGTTGAGTTCACCTAAATAAACACCTGACTCACAGGTTTATGGCAAATGCGGTTATGTAGATGTTCCAGAGGCGACACACATCTCCAGAGCGCCGACCTGGGGAACAAATTGTGTATGGGCATGACAGAGGGTAACTCCAGCTGGTAGGTCACTGGGCCGAGAATGGCAGACACTCGATAAGGACCGATAACTCGAGAGTTCCAGAATCCAGCAGCACACTTCCACCGGATGTGATTGGTGGACACCCATACAAACTCGTTCACACACAGGTCCGCCATGAAGGTTTAATACCACTCATGCGTTTGCGACAAAATGGTGAACTCTTTGAAGGACTGACAACAGAGGCGTCCCCCTGTGTCACCACACTCACACCCCCATGATTTTCAGCGGAAACCACCACCCTCCGCTGACCCCTCGTCCTCCTACCAGGGTTGGATACTGGTGAGGGTTGAGACTTGTCCCTACTCCTGGGCAGCACCTCTGCTGCCTCCACTTAGGAAGAAGGGAATGGTTGTAGCAGGACGGTGGAGACAGTTGCCCCTGGGCAGCAGCCCTAACACGACTGCCCCCAGCCGACAACTTCCCCAGAGCGCCAATCTATCACCGGGTTGTGTTTCTTTAACCAAGGGAGGCCTAGAACGATGGGTGATGGTATTCCGCCCAAGACGTAGCATGACAGGGACTCCTCATGATGAGTCCCTATACGAAGATGTATATTGTCCACGACTTGGGTAAGGCTCCCCTTGCTTAGTGGGACTGAGTCAATGGCCTGGACGCTTAAGGGTTTGGCTAGCGTTCTACACCTGAGGCCATGGGTCTCGACAAAGTGGGCATCCACCAGGTTGACTCCAGCTCCACTGTCCACAAGTACCAGAAGGCCCTCAGTTTCCCCACCCACCGTAACCTCTAACGATAGGGTACACTGAGGGGAAGAAATGGAGGAAATATACACTCCCTGGTTGTCTCCCTCCACACGACTGGGGGGGCTGCGTCTTCGGTGGTACGGAAGATTTGGCGTGAATTGGGCAGACTCCTATAAAATGGCCAGTCTGCCCACAGTAAAAACATGCCCCCACACCTCGGCAAACCGCAGGCAACCCCTTTTTGGAAACTAATACTCCAAGCTGCATGGGTTCCTCCGATTGTTCAAGGGTGTCCTCCTCCCTAGCAAGGACTATAGGGGGCACATATGGTGCATGTCACTCCCTGAGGCGTCTATCCACCCGAATGGCAAGGGACATGGCGGCCTCCAGCGTCCTGGGGGCGGCATACTGCACCAGAGTATCCTGCAACTTCGGAGGCAGACCCTGTACAAAATGACTCCTCAGTGCAGGGTCATTCCACTGCGTGTCAGTGGCCCACCTCCTGAACTCTGAGCAGTACTCCTCAACAAGCCGGCCTCCCTGCTTGATCTTGCGGAGTCGGGATTCCGCCAGGGAGACGCCATCAGGATCGCCATACACTAGCACCAGAGCAGTAAAAAACCTGTCTACTGAACGTAAAGATGGCGAACCGGTCGGCAGGGAGAAAGCCCAGTCCTGGGGATCACCCCTAAGCAGGGAGACAGTAATTCCCACGTGCTGTTCTTCACTCCCTGAAGAACGGGGGCGAAGCCTAAAATATAATTTACAGGCCTCCTGAAACACAATAAACTTGTCTCTCCCACCAGAAAACTTGTCCGGGAGAGAGATCTTAGGTTCTGGTTGGGCCTGTACCTAAGCTGAGGCCCAGGTCCCCACCAACTGCTGCAGTTGTTGCACCATCTCACCTCGCCACAGCTTAAACTCATCGGTGAGAGACTGTAGCATTTGAGCGAAGGCATGCATTTGGGCCATGGCTCAGCAGGCAGAATGTGATGGTTGGTTATAATGTCACGTGAGATGGGGGATGTCACGGGGCAGTGAGGGGAAGACAGGTGATGTGGAACCGGGGCCCCTGAACTGCCCCTCAGGCTAAGGGGTATCCCTGTCTTTCCTTAACTTGGGGGGTACACTTAAAGGTAGTGAGGCCCAAGTCCCCGACCTGTTCCTGTCTCCTGTTTAGCCCTGAGCTAAACCCCCAACCCCCTCCCCAGGAGGTGAGACTGGGAAAAAGTGTACTACACAAAAAACCCAAAGGAAAGATACAACGGACAGGGTAAAAATAAAATAAAACTTAGCTTGCTCTGCTGCAATTCTCCTGGACAGCAGAGATAGCCACTTGACAACAGCAAACAACTGAAGCACCACAGAACTCAGCTCCTGAACTCCAGCTTGGTTGGTCTCCCAAGAGCAAGTGTATAACCAACAGTGATCTCCAGCACCTGCACTCCTTTTATAGGAAGAAGGGGGAGAAGTCACCACCTGCATAAATAATTAATCATATGCAGGTTCCATGCAGTAACCCCGTTAGCCACCGGGGGCAAAAACTCATATTAACCCCGATGACCGAAAAGGAAAAAAGATTTAGATATGAGGAGATCCAGATCTGACAGATCCAAAAAATGGATCATGACACATACCACCAACAGTGTGTGCCAACCTTGTGAAGACTTACAGAAAATGTTTGATCTCTGTCATTGCCAACAAAGGATACATAAGAAAATATTGAGATGATTTTCTGGATTGTTTTTTTCATTTTGACTCTCATAGTTGTGGTCTACCTATGATGTCAATTACAGGCCTAGCTCATCCTTTTAAGTGAGAGAACTTGCACAATTGGTGGCCTACTAAATACTTTTTTTCCCCACTGTGTCATATTAGTGTCTGTACCGACTATATCTGAAACTATATTTTCAGTATTACGAGGTCTTTCCCAAAATCACTTTGTGGTTTTATAATAATATATTCCAGGCTTTATTTACCATCCAGTTGCTATTGGAACCGTCCTGCTCTATTTCCACTGTTATTGGTTAATTATGGGCAGTGCAATCCCTCTCAGCTGGCTTCCTGCCATCATAGCTCTGCTGTGGGTCATGTTGTTTGGAACTGAGCTGCTCCTGTGAAATTTAATGGGGATAATGACACTGGAAGGGTCAGAGCCTTCTTTATAATAGTGCAGTGAATGCATACCAGAAAGCAGTAGTGTGTGTGTGTGTGTGTGTGTGTGTTGGTAACTAAGAGCACAGTAATGCAGAATGGAGTTATATATTGTTGGACTGAAAACATAATATACAGCAGGATGGGGTTATGTATACAAAGGGGTGAGAGAAAAGATATACAGTAGGATGGTGTTGTATATAGATGGGCTGAGAGATGTAGTACAGTTGGGGTCTGTTCATAGAGGGGTCTCAAAGAGATACAGCACCATCCCGCAGGGTATATAGAGGGTCTGAAAGGAATGTTGTATTGGAGGATGGGGCTTTGTATAGATGGTGCTAAAAGTGGAGATAGCTTGCAGGATGGGTGTGTATTAGGGATGAGCTTACCAGTTGAAGTTCGGGTTCTGGTACCCAACCGAACTTTAGTCGAAAGTTCGGTTTGGGTACCAGAACTGTACCCGAACTTGAACCTGATCCTGAACCCCATTCAGATTGATGGGGACCCAAACTTTGGAGTTAGAAAATCTCTTGCTTGACTCACGAACTGTAAAACGGACATCCAGGAGAAGTCTGTGTTTGGAGTTCAGCACCAAACACTAGGTGTTCCATACAAACCCAGAACTTTACAGTTTTAGTTCGCTCATCTTTAGTCTGCATATATAGGGTTAGGGTGCTGAGAGAAGTTGATCTGGGTTTGCAACCTATTGCTAAAAGATCAGTGATGTGAAACTTCATTTGCTGCAGTTTTGATCCATAGGACAGAATTTTATCTTCTGCCACATGCATCAATAAAGCAGCATTTGCAGTTTCACTGATGTCTCAGCAGCAGGCAATCCTCACATCTCTGCAGTGCCTAGTAATTACAAGTTACATTTTAGAGGATAGCTGGAGAGTCCAGCTCTGCTATAAATCAGCTAACAATGCTTTAAAATCACCCAGATAGCTATACTAATGTAGTTGGCAGAAGATACAATTGGCCAGGCTCCATGAATTGAAGCATGCACTGCCTTAATTTCCTGACGCCATTTGGAGCTTGTGTGCATTTTACTTTCTCACACATGCTCTATTCTTCTTCTTACTGAATTATTTGACGTATGCATTGTCTTCATTTCCAGGCACTCATATTCAGCGCCTCTCATACACAAATTTGTACACGCTGTCATGATCTCAGTGCGGGTTTGACTCGCACACGTGGGGTTAATGTCTGGAACCAGTGTTGATGACTGGCATTTCTGGGGTTAAAGGTTGTGATCCCAGTGCAGGCTTACCTGCACACCTGGGGCTATGATTGTGGCCTCTCCCTGGTTCTGGGAGAGGCTTCTTATAGCCTCAGGACGCTCCCATCCCCGTCAGTTACACTTTCACCCTTGGCATTGTGTGGTGACCCCTGAGTGTGTTTGTGCTGTGTTCTGGTTGCTTGATTCTCTGTGTATGACTTGGTCTGTTCTCTGGATATTGCTTTGGATTCTGCTTGGTACCTTCTATGTCTGTTTGGTTTTGACTTCTGCTTGGCCCTGACTATCCGTTCTGTCTCATCCCTGGTACGTTACAGCTATCTCTGTGTATGAACCCCGTTTTGCCTGACTCTGAGTAATTCTGTATAGTGTCTTGCCATCTCACTAAGCAGGACACTAAGCCCTGCCCCCTTTCAGTCACATGACCGTAGGTCCTGTGTCTGCTTGCTAAACTTCAGCGTCCACAGGTCCTGTGTATCGGTACTTTCTGGCTGTACCTGACCCCGGTACCCCTACAGTGCGGGTGAGTCCCTGCTCAGCGGAGGCTGCACGCCGGCGCTGAAAGGATCCCGACACGCCACCTACTTCCAGTATTCCTCTCAAATTTTATATTTAGATAAATGACGCCTATCTTATTCCCTATATTTTATCACTGAGTAAGCAACTGGCTTAGTGGTGATACCCCATATCTGGTCTCATGTACATGGCTATTGTGGATCCAGGTTTTTATATGTCACACTTAACTTTTTCTCTTGGGCGTATATCTTGGACGGCTTTATTTTCTAGAAAGTCTAACTTAAATATTTACTGTATATCATAATGTTTTATAAATTGTTGTATTGCCATACCTGGGATATCTACCTTTGATTCCATACCTATATGCAGTTTACTTTGTACTTTCTTTGTACCCAAATGCACTCTGTAAGAGAATGGTCAGTCATAATATACTGAACGGCCATGTTGTCTCTAGCAGCCATTTTGTTGAAAGTTAGAGAAGATTCAACTTTTACAAAAGAGCTGATAAAATGTATTAAATGGAGGATGGAAAATGAGATCATGTCTCCTAGCAACCTCAGCCGATGTGCGTAGAGGAAGATTGGATCAATAGGGGAATAGGGTCACCAAATATATGGTCAGTATGCTTATACGTGATAGTGTGGTAGCGAAGTGTGGAGTAGTTAAAATGTCAGGATGTAAGAATTTATGGACATAGATTGGAGACAATGATAAGATTTTAGGACAGTAGCCATAGATACCAATGACTTATGGGTTTTAGTGTTGCTTGGAGAAATGTTAATTAATATCTTCGTATTATGTCATTATATTCTCTGTTCTAAACCACGTTTCTGTAGATTACCATGAAAACGTCTTAGAATTATAATGTTAACGCCCTCTGCGGCAAAATGCAGCTTTCTTTGTTCTGGTAATGTATAAGAAGCCCCTGTTACTGTTGATCGGGGCCATTCCATCGCCATCATGCCACTGTGCCTCACCATGGCCAGGGCACAGAGCCTTACCATCGCTAGACCTCCTAGCGAATCTCTGCCTGTCTGAATTCCTGTTTTTGCCCGCATATTCCAACTCCTCTGTTATTCTGTATCTGTTTTGCTGTGTATCTCCGAATAAACCTTCAACCTCAGCTTGATAAGAGATCGTCTGTGGAACTTCTTCCCGACTCTTCCAGCTCTCAGTAGGACTTTTTCTTACAAGTGGCGATTGCCAGCCAGGAGGAGCAGCTCCGGAGAGCTGCCTCCAGAAGATCCACCGGAAGAGGCTGCAGATGAGGGCTTGGAGGTGGGAAGAGGAAGAGAAAAAATAAAAGAAACGCGTGTGGCCACACGTGAAACCGATCAAAGTAAGCCAGCCTGAAGGAGAACCTCTCGTGATCGCTCCGAGACCGCCTGCCCGAGTTTTTTATAATAAAACCACGGACAAAAAAAAGACTATAAAAAGATGAGTAACTAAGAAGAAGCTATCTACAAGGACGTGAGAATTTTTTTGTGTGCCCGGTAGCAAGAAGCTTTAAAAGGGCGTGGGGAGATGCCTGGCAAGCTAACGAGTGAGGCTGGAATCACGGCTGCACCTCTTTTGATATCTAGTCGACCCCAAACAGCCGGCAGGAGGTCTTCCATTCGAGAGAGGTGTGAGTATCTAACGTTGCTTAAATTGCATTTGTTGATACTAGAACAGAGTAAAACTCGTCCTTGTAGACCACTGTAAATATGGAGTGGTTACGGAAGCAGGCAGAGAAATATGCTGGCACACCCCAGCTGGAGGGGGTTAATGTGGAAACCACGTGGTTAAATTGTATGCGTTTGTTTACCACAGAGAACAGGGAACTAGATAGGAAAAAATTCGCTAGGTTAAGCTAATAGCCAAGTAGTGGCTTTGTGTAAGACAGTCATAACCTTTGATCAGGCTCTTGATAAATAGTCTACACAACAATATGTTAACATGATCACCCGGGGAGGGGCAGCGTATAGGGAAAGATTAGGAAAGCTGAGTGAGATGCTGGAGCTAGCACAGAGAGGAGGGTGCGAGCAGCAGCAGCAGCTGAGAGCAGTTATGTCACAGATGGACACTGTAGCTTCGGGACACAGTGTGATGTAAATACAGTTGTAGACTGGAGAAGAGAGTTAGGAGAATGAGTGAAGTAGTACATAACAAGATATAGTGTCCCAACAGCTCCAGCTTATGCAGACACAGTTGAGGAAAGATATATTGTCCCGACAGCTCCAGCACATGCAGACCCTAGGTTAGGTGTGATGCTGCTTCTACCCCGAGAGAAAAATCCCAGGCCAAATGTTCCTGGTCCATCTTAAATTTATTAAAAAAATGTTGCCTAATTGGGAGGAAAGTAAGTGAGTGTTTTGTTAGGACGATGCAATCCGAGGTGAGGGGTGATGAGTCTAATGTTTTTGCATGCCATTCACCTCGGGGTGTATCTGCTGATTCCGGGAGGCCAGGAGTTCCGGGGGGGTATGCGCAGCTGCTGAGAATGGGCAGGTCCCGTTCGGCAGAGCCCCCACGGGATCCCATGAGAGGTCCTCCCTTGTGTTATTTTTGTGGACATCTGGGACATGTTAGACGTTTTTGTCCCAACTTTGTGCCAGGGCCTATATCCCAAGAACCCCGGGAGCCCTTTAACCCCCAACGGCCCCGGGAGTTTTCTAGACCACCTTTCGGAGTTAGACCTCCGTATCCAGCAGTGAATGACCCTAGGCAGTATCAGCAGTACAGCGGTCTTCAAATGGTTAACCCAGTCTCACAGGAGCCTTCTGCTCCTGCTCCTTCCCCAATGGCTTTCACTCATCCGCACCCGGAGGTCCATGCTATTAAGGGAGGGGTCACTCCTCCTCGTCCCTATGCTCCGCTAATTAAGGAGCTGCGGGAACATGAGGACCGGACCCTGACTAAGGATCTCTTTGGGGTGGAGATGGCAGCTGTTGGACGGAAGCCGTGCCCAGATGGGGATGATGGATTTTTCGGGCTTCCCACCGCAAGTAACACTGATTGATGGAGTGCTCCCCCCTGTTCCCCTTACCCTCCTTGCCCCCCTTTCCCTGGGCAGGGACGGTAGACCTTATGTCAGAGGGAGAATAGAGGGGCTGCCTTGGGAAGACATCCTCATCGATACAGGAGCCTCAGTTTCAATAACATGACACAAATTGCAGTCACCCCCTGGACTGCCTGAGACTACACTTTTGTAGAATTTGATGACTCCTGTATTCAAGCAGTAAAAAGTCGTCCAGTAAACCTGAGATTTCAGGACACAGGGGGATCGAAGCAAAGGGGTCTTCGATGCGCTTTTTGGGTAAACCCACAGTTACGGTACACTATTTTGGGAACTGATGTTTTGGGAGCAATGGGAATTGTTGTTGATTTATGTAACAAAGTCTTGTGGCGGAACAAAGAAGCCACTATCTGTTCTGTAATTGTCCCTGTAGAGGAGGAGGAGGAGGAGAGTCATAAATTACCCATTGCTAGTTTCAGAGCATGTACTGGTGAAAATGTTGAAAATGCTGACAATGATGCTTTAAAGAATGAATTGAAGCAAAAGTTCCCTGAATTGTGGATCTCAAAGAAAACTGATTGTGGGTTAATGCAAACTCAGGTTAAAATTGATGGTGAAAAGCTGCCACCTTTCCAGCATCAGTACCATATTCCGGAGGACGCAATCCCTTACATAAGGGTAGCAGTCAGTGAATTGGAGAAGCAAGGTGTTGTTGTGAAAGGTAATTCTCCATGTAACAGTCCTATTCTACCTTTAAAAAAGGAAGATGGCAGTTTTCGAATGGTAGTAGACCTGAGACTTGTAAATAAGTACACTCCCTCAGCTGCTCACCTTGTTGCATCTGTCCCTGAAGTTATGTCGCAGCTGAGGAGTGATTGTAAAGTATTTTCTTGTTTGGATATTGCAAATGGCTTTTTCTCAGTACCCCTAACACCTGAATCTGCACTCTGCTTCGCACGCGGTTGCCCATGGGATTTCACAGTTCTCCTGTGTATTTCCATCAGGCATTGGCTCAGATGTTAGAATCCCTTGGTTACGGAGACAAAGTCTTACAGTATGGGGATGATTTATTGATTCAAACTGTCGATGAATGTGAACACAGAGAAACCCTTGAAAATGTTTGTCAGGCTTTAGAAGAGGCAGGACTCAAAATGAGTCTAGATAAAGTACAATTGAAGAAATCAGAGGTTAAATTTCTGGGTGTGTCTGTCTCAGCAGAAGGAAAGAAGCCCATGCATGATAGGGTTAAAGCTATTCAAGCTGTTCCCCTACCAACTAATATTACTGAACTCAGAAAATTTTTGGGTCTTATTAATTTTTCCAGAGAATTCATTGAAGATTTTGCTTATTTGGCTAAACCACTGTATGATTTATTGAAAAATGTTGATAATGACTTTGACCTTGTTAATGTAGAGGGAACCGCCTTACAGGCTTTTGAGGGATTGAAGCGCGCCCTTACGGCAGCTGCTGCATTGATTAACCCTGACCCTTCCCAGCCTTTCTACATTCAGACTCACACTGGTGATATCTCTATTTCTTCAGTGCTCCTACAAAAATGGCCCAAAGAAAGCCCAGAAGTGTCTAGTCAGTTGTATGCCCTAGGTTATTACTCCAGGTTGCTGACCCCCGTGGAAAAAGGATTCACTCAGTGCATGAAGCACCTACTGGGCGTGCACTGGACTATGAATCAAGTGAGACATATAGTGGGATTTGCTCCCTTAATTCTACAGACCCCACATGTCACTTTAAAAACTATGCTGAAGGGAAAAGCTTCAGGTATCAATTCACAGAGAATGGCCCAATGGATCATTGATTTTGAGACTAGAGACTTACAAGTCGAAGTGGGTGAAAAATATCACTTAGCCCAGATGATGCAGTATGCAGGAAAAAGTCACGATTGTCAAATTGAACAGGCTAATGTTACTCCCTCTCCCTTCCGAGCAGACTTTCAAGAGGGAATCCCCTGTGCCTATATCGACGGAGCTCGCTATTGGCATGAGGGGCATTATGTCACAGGCTTCGCTGTGTGGTTTCCAGCTAAGCCATTACTGCTGCAGTATAAACTCCCTGGTCATTTCTCCGCTCAAAGAGCTGAGTTGGAAGCAGCTCTACAGGTCATTCTCGTGTGTACAGAACCAATGAATATTTTTAGTGGTAGCGCATATGTCGTGTCATCACTCACTCTGTATCTTAATGTATGGGCTCTTAGGGGGATGGTTGATTCTCAGAACAAGCCCTTGCAGCATGCAGACATTCTAAAACAAATTGAGCAACGGGGTAAAGAATTTCCAAAATTATGGTCCTTCTGCAAAAATAAAGGACACCAGAGGCTAATTCCTGACCCTCACATCCTTGGCAATGCATATGTAGATCACGCAGCCAGGGAAGCTGCACTCACAGGCGAGGACAAATATCCCCAAGAAGTCATCGCTGCAGTTACTAAAAGAAACCCCGAGAGCCCCCCCTTGTTTATTCTCTTCAAGATCTCGTAAAAGCACAGGAGAAGGATGGAGACTCATCTCTGTTCAATTCCCTTGAGTCCCTGCCCATTGAGGGGGAGTGCTTGTACTACAAACGGGTTAATGATAGACTAGTGCTTTACATCCCAACAACAATGATTAAGTCTTTGCTCAAATTTTCAAGCTAAAGAGGTGATTAACATGGTTCATATCAATCAGTGTAGACTTCTTAATTATTTTGCTGAAATTTCTGGTAAGGACTGATACTCCACTCTTTTTTTCTATTTTCTCCAGGTCCGCTGAAGATTTTCATATTCGACTCCTGCGACCATGAACCTATTGGATGATCAGGAGAAGATGTTTCACACTATACAATGGGACTCTGATAGTGTGAGAGGGGGAGAAGATCAGGAAAATCCAGAAGACAAAGAATGAGAAGAAAAAGACCAAAAGACTTGACTATTGTGCAACTTATTTTTTTTTCGGGACTATTTGAATTATTTTTTTATTATGTGTTTGTTCTATTTTTAGGGACATTTGCCTTACACACACGTGCATAAAGTGCTGAATTACCTCAATGTTCTTATTTTCAGTAATTCACCCATGAATATTACAGTACTGTATGTTGTACTCTGGATAGAGTACAAGAGGGGGACTTGTAAGAGAATGGTCAGTCATAATATACTGAACGGCCATGTTGTCTCTAGCAGCCATTTTGTTGAAAGTTAGAGAAGATTCAACTTTTACAAAAGAGCTGATAAAATGTATTAAATGGAGGATGGAAAATGAGATCATGTCTCCTAGCAACCTCAGCCGATGTGCGTAGAGGAAGATTGGATCAATAGGGGAATAGGGTCACCAAATATATGGTCAGTATGCTTATACGTGATAGTGTGGTAGTGAAGTGTGGAGTAGTTAAAATGTCAGGATGTAAGAATTTATGGACATAGATTGGAGACAATGATAAGATTTTAGGACAGTAGCCATAGATACCAATGACTTATGGGTTTTAGTGTTGCTTGGAGAAATGTTAATTAATATCTTCGTATTATGTCATTATATTCTCTGTTCTAAACCACGTTTCTGTAGATTACCATGAAAACGTCTTAGAATTATAATGTTAACGCCCTCTGCGGCAAAATGCAGCTTTCTTTGTTCTGGTAATGTATAAGAAGCCCCTGTTACTGTCGATCGGGGCCATTCCATCGCCATCATGCCACTGTGCCTCACCATGGCCAGGGCACAGAGCCTTACCATCGCTAGACCTCCTAGCGAATCTTTGCCTGTCTGAATTCCTGTTTTTGCCCGCATATTCCAACTCCTCTGTTATTCTGTATCTGTTTTGCTGTGTATCTCCGAATAAACCTTCAACCTCAGCTTGATAAGAGATCGTCTGTGGAACTTCTTCCCGACTCTTCCAGCTCTCAGTAGGACTTTTTCTTACACACTCCACATTGCCTACGTTTTAATTTGTATTCACTGTTTCTGTCATGTTTTGTATTTGGTCTATTAACTATTGTATTATCTGGTGTATAATATATTTTTTGAGATCTTCTTATTAGGTTATTGTATCTCTATGGCAGAGTCCAGCACGTGGTTGCTCTACTATGGGCACATCCTGTATTTGCCTGCAGACCAATTGGTAATTTGAATTATTGTTAGTATTGGCAGTGTCCACCGACTCCCTGCACCACAATAGCTTTTCAAGCCACTGCTCTTTAACTGTTCTGACACGAGCAGTTCGTAATGTTACTGTCATTCACTGCCCTGTTTCCCTGCGCTGGCTATTTAGGAGGAAAAGGACACTGCATGTTGAGGGACAGGCACAGGTAAGAAGAATCATATGTTATTTTTTTTTATGTGTTGGAAAATAATGCTAGGATGGGAAAAATTATAACAGAAAGAGGCTAGAATTGGGGACATTTTTAAAGGAGTGGGACCAGGATGGAGGAGAGTATTACAGGATGGAGGACATTATTAAAAAAAGGAGCCAGGATGGGGCATTATTAAAGGAAGGATGAAAGTCAGGATGGGGGGCATTATTACAGGATGAAAATATTATTAAAGAAAGTGGTCAGGATTTGTGAGGATTTGTGACATTATTGCAAGTTGTTGGCCAGGATGAGTGGGCGTTATTGGAAAAATTGCCAAGATGGGAGACATTTTTAAAGAAAAGGACCAAGGACCAAGACTTGGTACATTATTAAAGAAAAGGGACCAGGACGGGAACTTTTTAAAGAAACATGGTCAGGACGAGAGCCATTATTAAAAAGACGGGTTTCCAGGGCCGCTGAGCAGAGATGGAAGAGAACCCGTTCTATCGAGCACTTCAATGCATACAAGCAATCCCTTGCCAGCTTCAAGTACACGCTCTCTGCCGCAAAACAAACTTACTTTGCATCCCTCATATCCTCACTGTCTCACAACCCTAAACAGCTTTTCAACACTTTCAATTCTCTACTCCGTCCCACAGCACCTCCTCACTCTCCTCTCATTTCTGCTGAAGACTTTGCCTCCTTCTTTAAGCAGAAGATCGATACGATCAGAGAAAGCTTTGACCAGCAGCTCCCAATGCCCCTCTTAGCCGCTCAGCCCTGTTCTTCCAAAGCTAGCTTCTCCACCATGACAGAAGATCAGCTCTCCACCCTCCTGTCAAGATCACACCTCACAACTTGTGCGCTTGACCCACACCCGTCCCACCTCATCCCTAACTTTGCCACAGTCTTCATCCCAACTCTAACACACCTCTTCAACCTTTCACTTACAAATGGTGTATTTCCCTCATCCTTCAAACATGCCTCAATCACACCCATCCTCAAAAAGCCCTCCCTCGACTCATCCTCTGTGTCTAACTATCGCCCAATATCTCTTCTCCCTTGCACCTTAAAACTACTGGAACAGCATGTATATATTTAACTGTCCTCACACCTCTCCTCCTTTTCCCTCTTTGACCGGTTACAATCTGGCTTCCGACTGCATCACTCAACTGAAACTTCTCTAACTAAAGTCACTATCGACCTACTAACCGCCAAGAGCAAGCGACACTACTCTGCCCTCCTTCTCCTGGACCTGTCTTCTGCCTTTGATACTGTAGACCATTCCCTCCTGCTACAGATTCTCTCATCTCTTGCAATCACAGACTTGGCCCTATAATGGATCTCATCATACCTAACAGACCAAACATTTAGCGTCTCACTCTCACACACCACCTCCTCACCTCACCCCCTGTCTGTCGGTGTTTCTCAAGGCTCAGTCCTAGGACTCCTACTCTTCTCCATCTACACCTTCGGCCTGGGACAGCTCATAGAATCCCATGGCTTACAGTATCACCTCTACGCCGATGACACGCAGATCTGCCTGTCTTGACCTGACCTCACCTCCTTACTGACCAAAATCCCACAATGTCTTTCTGCTGTTTCAGCCTTCTTTTCTGCTCAGTTTCTCAAACTGAACATGGACAAAACAGAATTCATCATCTTTCCCCCATCTCACTCTACCCCTCCACCAGACCTATCCATCAATGTCAATGGCTGCTCGCTTTCCCCAGTCTCGCACACTTGGTGCCTTGGGGTGATCCTCGACCCTGCCCGCTCTTTCAAACCACATATCCATGCCCTTGCCTCCTCCTGCCACTTCAAACTGAAAAATATTTTCCGGATCCGCGCATTCCTCAACCATGAAACCACAAAAACACTAGTGCACGCCTTTATCATCTCCCGCCTCGACTACTGCAACCTCCTACTCTCTGGCCTCCCCTTCAGCACTCTGGCACCACTCCAGTCCATCCTACACTCAGCTGCCTGACTAGTCCACCTGTCTCCCCGCTATTCCCCAGCCTCCTCCCTATGCCTGGCCCTTCACTGGCTTCCTATTGTCCAGAGGCTCCAGTTCAAAACTCTAACCATGACATACAATGCCATCCACAACCTGTCTCCTCCATACATCTGTGACATGGTCTCCCGGTACCTACCCGCACGCAACTTTCTATCCTCTCAAGATCTTCTCTACTCCCCCTCATCTCTTCTTCCCACAACCGCATACAAGACTTCTCCCGTGCTTCCCCGATACTCTGGAACTCTCTGCAGCAACACATTAGACTCTCGCCAACAAGGGAAACCTTCAAGAAGAACCTGAAGACCCACCTGTTCTGACAAACCTACAGCCTGCAATGATCCTCGGTCTACTGAACCACCGCACAACCAGCTCTACCCTCTCCTAGTGTATCCTTGTAGGTACAGCAGGTACGCAGGATGCAGTGATGAGACACGAGACGAATGTAACTTTTGGTGGTGGCTTTTATATATATGGATGCTGATAGGGCTATCCTGAGCAACCAAACGAGATAACAATTGTCCTTGCAGAGACCAAACACACAGCCTTAATATTATTTCTCTTCTTTTGGTGCGTTTTCTGGGAAGGGATTCAGGTTTTTGAGCAGAAATTTTCTGCAACGTGTGCACTTAGCCTCATAGGCATATTAGATTAGTAAATACAGTGGGGAAAATAATTATTTGATACGCTACCAATTTTACAAGTTTTCCCACCTACAAATAATGGAGAGGTCTGTAATTTTTATCGTAGGCACACTTCAACTGTGAGAGACAGAATCTAAAAATATAAAACAGAAAATCACATTGTATGACTTTTACATAATTAAAATGTATTTTATTGCATGAAATAAGTATTTGATCACCTACCAACCAGCAAGAATTCTGGCTCTTACAGACCAGTTAGTTTTTCTTTACCCCTTTTACCTCCAAGGGTGGTTTGCACATTAATGACCAGGCCACTTTTTACAATTCTGACCACTGTACCTTTATGAGATAACTCTTGAATGCTTCCATGGATCCAGGTGATTCTGACATTGTTTTCTTGTGACATATTGGACTCCCTGATAGTGTTAAAATTTCTTTGGTATGACTTGTGTTTATTTGTGAAAAAAACGGAAATTTGGCGAAAATGTTGAAAATTTCGCAATTTTCCAACTTTGAATTTTCCTGCCCTTAAAACAGAGAAATATTTCATGCAAAATAGTTAATAAATAACATTTTCTACATGTCTACTTTACATCAGCACAATTTTGGAACCAAAATTTTTTGTTAGGAAGTTATAAGGGTTTAAAGCGATTTCACATTTTTAAAACACCATTTTTTTTTAGGAACCACATCACATTTGAAGTCACTTTGAGGGGTCTATATGATAGAAAATACCCAAAAGTGACACCATTTTAAAAACTGTACCCCTGAAGGTGCTCAAAACCACATTCAAGAAGTTTATTAACCCTTCAGGTGCTTCACAGGAGTTTTTGGAATGATTAAACAAATGAACATTTAACTTTTTTTCACAAAAAATTTATTTCGGATCCAATTTGTTTTATTTTCCCAAGGGTAACAAGATAAATTGGACCCCAAAAGTTGTGCAATTTGTCCTGAGTATGCTGATACCCCATATGTTGGGGTAAACCACTGTTTGGGCACATGGCAGAGCTCAGAAGGGAAGGAGCACTATTTGACTTTTTCAACGCAGAATTTGCTGGAATTGAGATCAGACACATGTCGCGTTTGGAGAGCCCCTGATGTGCCTAAACAGTGGAAACCCCCCAATTCTAAATCCATCCCTAATCCCAACCCTAACCCTAATCCTAACTTTTGCCCCAACCCTAACTATAGCCCTAACCCTAAACCTAGCCCTACCCCTAAGCCTAATGGGAAAATGGAAATAAATACACTTTTTTTATTTTATTATTTTTCCCTAACTAAGCGGGTGTTAAAGAGGGGTTTGACTTACTATTTATGGTGGGTTTTTATATTGTGTTTTCATGTTTGGCAGCTGTCACACACTAAAAGACACTTTTTTTTGCAAAAAGTAGTTTTTGCATCACCATGTTTTGAGAGCTATAATTTTTCCATATTTTGGCCCACAGAGTCATGTGAGGTCTTGTTTTTTGCATGATGAGTTGACGTTTTTATTGGTACCATTTTCGGGCACTTGACATTTTTTAATCGCTTTTTATTCTGATTTTTGGGAGGCAGAATGAACAAAAACCAGCAATTCATGAATTTCTTTTGGGGAGGAAGCTTATACCGTTCTGCGTGTGGTAAAATTGATAAAGCAGTTTTATGCTTCAGGTCAGTACGATGACAGCGATACCTCATTTATATCATTTTTTATGTTTTGGCACTTTTATACAATAAAAACTATTTTCTAGAAAAAATATTTTTAACATAGTAACATAGTTATTAAGGTTGAATCACTTTATTCTGTAACTTTTTTTATTTTTCCGGTGATAGAGCTATATGGCGGCTTGTTTTTTGCAGGACAAGATGACATTTTCAGCTGTACCACGTTTATTTATATCCGTCTTTTTGATCGCGTGTTATCCACTTTTTGTTCGGCGGTATGATGATAAAGCATTGTTTTTTTGCCTTGCTTTTTAATGGTGTTCGCTAAAGGGGTTAACTAATGGGACAGTTTTATAGGTTGGGTCGTTACGTACGCGGCGATACTAAATACGTGTACTTTTATTGTTTAGCTTTTTAAAATTCAAATATTCATTTATTGATGGAATAGATTTTTTTTTTTAAATATTTTTATAATTATTTAACTTTTTTTAATTTCATTCTTACTTTTACACTGTGTCCCACTATGGGACACTCATTTTGTGCAGTCTGATCGCTTATATGGCATGCAGATCTGAATTCCATATAATCTTTCAGCGCTGCAGGGATTTGTCACTAACCTCAGAGACTTCCTGTCATGCATGACGCATGACAGGAAGTCTATGAGCTCTGGTAACCATCGGGTTACCATGGGAGCGATCGGGACCCCTCGTGATGATGCGGGGTCACCGATCCAAAGGCAGAGGGGCTGTCACAGCTTACAGCCCCTCTGCCTGCTCTCAGAATGCTGCGATCATGTTTGATTGCAGTGTTCCGGGGGTTAAAGTGCCGGGAGCGGTCCGTGACCGCTCCTGGCACTTAGTGCCAGATGTCAGCTGTGAGATTAGTATGACATACTATCCCATCCATGGTCATACGAGCCGGGGTCACCTGGAAGAGATAGTACGTCATATGTCAGAAAGGGGTTAAGAAGCCCTCCTACTCTGTACTCATTGCCTGTATTAATTGAACCTGTTTGCCCTTGTTACCTGTATAAAAGACATCTGTCCACACAATCAATCACACCCCAACCTCTCTACCATGGCCAAGACCAAAGAACTGTCTAAGGACACCAGGGACAAAATTGTAGACCTGGACAAGGCTGGAATGAACTACAGGACAATAGGCAATCAGCTTGATTAAAAAGCAGCAACTGTTGGCACAATTATTAGAAAATGAAAGAATCACATGTCTGTCAATCTTCATCGGACTGGGGCTCCATGCAAAGTCTCTCCTCGTGGGGTAAGGATGATTCTGAGAAAAGTCAGGAATCAGCCCAGAACTGCATGGAAGGACCTGGTCAATGACCTGAAGCGAGCTGGGACCACAGTCTCAAACATTACAGTTAGAAACACTATGCCATCATGGATTAAAATCCTGCAGGGCACGCAAGATCCCCCTGCTAATGCCAGCACATGTCCAGGCCCATCTGAATTTCATCAGTGACCATCTGGATGATCCGGAGGAGGCATGGGAAAAGGTCAGGTTGTCAGATGAGACCAACATAGAACTTTTTGGTATCAACTCCACTTGAGGTGTTTGGAGGAAGAAGAAATGTGTGTGAAACCCCAAGAACACCATCGCAACCATGTAGCATGGTGGGAGAAGCATGATACTTTGGGGATTATTTTCTGGAAAGGCGACAGGTCAACTGCACCATTTTGAAGGGAGGATGGATGGGGTCATGTATCGCACAATTTTGGCCAACATTTCCTCCTTAAGAGCATTGGAGATGGGTCATGACTGGGTCTTCCAGCATGGCAATGACCCAAAACACACAGCGAGGGCAACGAAGAAATGGCTCCTTAAGAAGCATTTCAAGGTCCTGGAGTGACCTAACCAGTTTCCAGACCTGAACCCAGAAAAAAATCTTTGGATTGAGCTGAAACTCAATATTGCCCAGCGACAGCTCCGAAGCCTGAAACATCTGGAGAAGATCTGTCTGGAGGAATGAGCCAAAATCTCTGCTGCAATGTGTGCAAACTTGGCCAAGGACTACAGGAAACATCTGACCTCTGTAATTGCAAACAAAGGTTTGTGTACCAAATACATCTAAAATTTTAGAAGATTTTGTCCTTGAGTTAGATTAATTTTGTGCCATTGGGATACATAGAAATATGCATGTTTGAGGTGTTGAATGTATATCTATTTTGGAGATATATATAGAAAAAATGGTAGCAGTGTCATCAGTGTTTTAATCAGTGTGTCATCAGTGTATGGTCCGTGTGGTCGCTTTTACCATCAGTGTGTCATCAGTGTCCATGTATCCATTTTTACTAGCAGTGTGTCAGAAGTGTTTTTCACAGATGAATAAATAAAGGACAAAGCTTCTTATATAATTTGCAGTGTTAAATATATGCAGCACACAGATGCCATCCTTATGCTGTATGTTTTTTTATGGACCAATAGACTTGACTTTTTCCATCTGTGATACAGGAAAAAAAAACACAGACATGTGTAAAAGCACAGTCATGTGAATAACACCATAGATTATATTGGATATGTCTTGTATATGTGAAAAAAACAGATACAACATGTATGTGTAACACGGATGTGTGAATGAGTCCCTAGACTAGTGATGAGCGAGCACTAAACCGCTCAGGTGCCCGTTGCTTGAGTCGAGCAAATTGGAATGTAAGTCTATGGGGAAACCTGTACCTTTTTGCCGCGACCCCCCCCCCGGAGGTCTTTTGAAGGTCTAAAAACTGCGGAAATCTATGGGAAAAGTGCTCAAGTGACATGGGAACAGCATGGGGAAGACCCTTGGAAGTATTTCTGACTCCCAGGTCACTACTGTGAACAATGTTGCGTTTGAAATTTAGTGGAGAATATGTTTTCTGTCTGCGTGTGTGTGCAGGTGTGTGTGCGGTTGTCTGGCTGCCTGCATGTGCTTGCAGCTGTCTGCATGTGTGTGCGCCTGTCTCCGTGTGTGCACGTGTGTGTGGGTGTCTGCAGGTGTGTACAGGGTGTCTGTGTGTGCGATAGCGCTACCGCCGGTACTGTCGGTCACAGTGCTGCGGGATCATGTTGTGTGATCGCCTGGGCCGATGAGACTACTGCTTCCATCCGGCTATCTCTGGTGTCACTGATGACAGTGACAACAGATGTGGCTGATGGGAAGGTTGTATCATCTGCTGGCACCTGTGCTCACTTTTTACACATTATATTCACCGCACACCAAATCCCGACGCCCTCGTCTCCTAGAAATAACGTAAAATAATAAACCACCATATACTCCTTGTCCGCTGTAGTCCGAGGTAATCCAGATTGTCCAACAGTGATCTCACTTGTAGAACAGTCACATCGGGAGATGCGACCGCTCTACCCGACCGGTGATACACTGACAGGAGATAATTGCCCATGCAGTGTATCAGCTGATCGGCTCAGTGCTGTCACTTACTGCAGCGCTGTGTGGGAAAGTTCTCACACAGCGGTACTGCCATAAAGTTAGAGCACCGGAGTGATGAACTCTGGTGAACTCTCACGGCGGTTCAGTGATACATTGTGGGAGATATTACCTTCTGTCAATGTATCATCAGCGCCGTGTAGAGCAGTCACATCTCCCAGTCCACTGTATTCTAACACTCTCCGAAAAACAGGCTCTAACGTCATTAAAGGACATTAGAAACATCATCATCATCAAACCTGCGGACAAAGGAGGTGCTGTCGTGGTCATGAATAGAGGTCAATATATGGCAAAAGTCAGGAGACAACTTTCGGACGTAACTACATATAGAAGAATCCAGTCCGATCCCACCAGCATACGTAAGAAAATTGATACTATTTTGACTAAACATTTACAACTCAAAACAATTGACACCAAAAACAAAACATCTATAATAATAAATGCCCTAACCAGCTTCCGGTTGTAACAACTTCCGTCCAGTTGTAACCGGTGACGTCACCACACACACATGCACGTTAACCCTCAACACACCACACTGCCTCAACACACACTCCTCTCACCTTTCACCTCCACTCATGTCCACTCACTCTTTCACTCCACATACGTTCCTTTCTCTCACTCCGTTTCTCATACTCACACCGTCATCGTCGCTGCCCCGACATCTTCCTCCGCCGCCGCGATCCAGGATCCAGACGTTCTCCAGGCCGCCGACATCGGGATCCAAAAAGATGGCGTCGGCGAAATCTCGCGAGATTACGCCGACGCCATTTTGGATCCCGATGTCGCCCATGCCAGCGACATGTTGTTGCGGCGACGCCATCTTGAATATCGCGGGACTTCACGAAATCCAAGATGGCGTCCCGCAAGAACATGTCGGCGGCCTGGAGAACGTCTGGATCCTGGATCGCGGCGGCGGAGGAAGATGTCGGGGCAGCGACGATAACGGTGTGAGTATGAGAAACGGAGTGAGAGAAAGGAACGTATGTGGAGTGAAAGAGTGAGTGGACATGAGTGGAGGTGAAAGGTGAGAGGAGTGTGTGTTGAGGCGGTGTGGTGTGTTGAGGGTTAACATGGCAAGAGGTGTGAGGCTGTGTGCACACGCTGCAGATTTTGCTGCGGTGTACAGTACCATGATTCCCTATGGGAATCAAAAACCGCAGTGCAGACGGTGCGGAGTTTTCCGCGCGGATTATCTGCGGTTTTCAATCCGCAGAAAGAATTGACATGTCAATTCTTTCTGCGGATTCTCCTGCGGTTTGCCATCTCCTCTATTGAGGAGATGAAAAACCGCAGGGCAAAACCGCAGAGCAATCTGCAGGTAAAACCGCAGGTCTTTTGACCTGCGGTTTCACCTGCGGATTTTACAAAATCCGCACGGATGAATCCGCACCTAATCCGCAGCGTGTGCACACAGCCTTAACGACGTCGGCGAAATCTCGCGAGATTTCACCGACGCCATCTTGAATTCGTGAAATTGTGTCATTTACCTCACGCCGACTTGCTGTGCGGACGCTTGGCATTGCCTGTACCACCATAACTACTGCTGCCTTGGTCCTATGCCTGTTTACTGCCGGTGTCTAATTACAGGGCCAATTTGCCTATACTGCCATAACTATTGCTACCTTGCTACTCTGCCGGTGTCTAATTACAGGGCTAATTTGCCTCTACCGCCATAACTACTGCTGCCTTGCTCCTCTGCCGGTGTCTAATTACAGGGCTAATTTGCCTCTACCGCCATAACTACTGCTGCCTTGCTCCTCTGCCGGTGTCTAATTACAGGGCTAATTTGCCTCTACCGCCATAACTACTGCTGCCTTGCTCCTCTGCCGGTGTCTAATTACAGGGCTAATTTGCCTATACCGCCATAACTACTGATGCCTTGCTCCTCTGCCGGTGTCTAATTACAGGGCTAATTTGCCTCTACCGCCATAACTACTGCTGCATTGCTCCTCTGCCGGTGTCTAATTACAGGGCCAATTTGCCTATACCGCCATAACTACTGCTGCATTGCTCCTCTGCCGGTGTCTAATTACAGGGCTAATTTGCCTCTACCGCCACAACTACTGCTGCATTGCTCCTCTGCCGGTGTCTAATTACAGGGCCAATTTGCCTATACCGCCATAACTACTGCTGCCTTGCTCCTCTGCCGGTGTCTAATTACAGGGCTAATTTGCCTCTACCGCCATAACTACTGCTGCATTGCTCCTCTGCCGGTGTCTAATTACAGGATCAATTTGCCTCTACCGCCATAACTACTGCTGCCTTGCTCCTCTGCCGGTGTCTAATTACAGGGCTAATTTGCCTCTACTGCCATAACTACTGCTGCCTTGCTCCTCTGCCGGTGTCTAATTACAGGATCAATTTGCCTCTACCGCCATAACTACTGCTGCATTGCTCCTCTGCTGGTGTCTAATTACAGGGCCAATTTGCCAATACCGCCATAACTACTGCTGCCTTGCTCCTCTGCTGGTGTCTAATTACAGGATCAATTTGCCTCTACCGCCATAACTACTGCTGCCTTGCTCCTCTGCCGGTGTCTAATTACAGGATCAATTTGCCTCTACCGCCATAACTACTGCTGCATTGCTCCTCTGCTGGTGTCTAATTACAGGGCCAATTTGCCTATACCGCCATAACTACTGCTGCCTTGCTCCTCTGCCGGTGTCTAATTACAGGGCCAATTTGCCTCTACCGCCATAAGTACTGCTGCCTTGCTCCTCTGACTGTTCACTGCCTGTGTCTAATTACAGGGCCAATTTGCCTCTACCGCCATAACTACTGCTGCCTTGCTCCTCTGCCGGTGTCTAATTACAGGGCCAATTTGCCTCTACCGCCATAACTACTGCTGCCTTGCTCCTCTGCCGGTGTCTAATTACAGGGCCAATTTGCCTCTACCGCCATAACTACTGCTGCCTTGCTCCTCTGCCGGTGTCTAACTACAGGGCCAATTTGCCACTGCCACTTCATAACTACTGCTGGGCAATTACAGGGTCAATTAGTATCTGTTTACTCTACAATACTCCAGGACGCCTTCTTCACTGCCAGATAACTGCCAAATAGACTCCTTTACCTGTGCCAACATGAGTCATAACAAAAAGTATGCCAATGCCAGTGAAAGGAAAGCAGCTTTAGCACTACGACAAAAACAACGCCGTGCTAATGAGACTCCTGAGGAAAAACACCATCGCCTTGAGAAGATTAAGGCTTATAAACGCCGTCGCCTCACACACGAATCCCCTAACTCTAAATCCATAAGATTGACTGAAGAAGCCTCTGCACGCCGTCACCGCCGACAACAGACGGCCTCTTCCTCATCATTATTATTAGACTCACAACAGGATGCTTCCACATCAGCATGTGGAACAATTTACTGCTACACTTCATCCCATATGCCGTTCACTGACATAACTAATCAGCAATCTGTTTCTGCCCTATCAATACCACCATTCAATACCGATGCACAGTATGCCAATGCCAGTGAAAGGAAAGCAGCTTTAGCACTACGACAAAAACAACGCCGTGCTAATGAGACTCCTGAGGAAAAACAGCATCGACTTGACAAGATTAAGGCTTATAAACGCCGTTGTCTCACACACGAATCCCCTAACTCTAAATCTATTACATTGGCTGAAGAAGCCTCTACACGCCATCACCGCCAACAACAGATGGCTTCTTCCTCATCATCTATAATAATAAATGCCCTAAGCAGCTTCCGGTTGTAACAACTTCCGTCCAGTTGTAACCGGTGACGTCACCACACACACGCACATGTTAACCCTCAACACACCACACCGCCTCAACACACACTCCTCTCACCTTTCACCTCCACTCACATCCACTCACTCTTTCACTCCACATACGTTCCTTTCTCTCATTCCGTTTCTCATACTCACACCGTCATCGTCGTTGCCCCGACATCTTCCTCTGCCGCCGCGATCCTGGATCCAGACGTTCTCCAGGCCGCCGACATGTTCTTGCGGCGATGCCATCTTGGATTTCGTGAAATCCCGCGAGATTCAAGATGGCGTCGCCGCAAGAACATGTCGCTGGCGTGGACGACTCGGGATCCAAAAAGATGGCGTCGGCGAAATCTCGCGAGATTACGCCGACGCCATTTTGGATCCCGATGTTGTCCACGCCGGCGACATGTTCTTGCGGCGACGCCATTTTGGATTGGCAAAATCCCGCGATAGTCAAGATGGCGTCGCCGCAAGAACATGTCGCCGGCGAGGACGACGTCGGGATCCAAAATGGCGTCGACGAAAACTCGCGAGATTTCGCCGACGCCATTTTGGATCCCGACGTCGTCCACGCCGGCGACATGTTCTTCCGGCGACACTATCTTGACTATCGCGGGATTTCACGATACTCAAGATGGCGTCGCCGCAAGAACATGTCGCCGGCGTGGACAACGTCTGGATCCAGGATGGCGCCGGCGGAAGATGATGTCGGAGATCGTGGAGCAGCGGCGATGACGGCGTGAGTATGAGAGACGGAGTGAGAGAAGGGGTCGTATGTGGAGTGAAAGAGTGAGTGGAGATGGTGAAAGGTGAGAGGAGTGTGTGTTGAGGAGTGTGTGTGTTGAGGGTTAACATGGCAAGAGGTGTGATGCTATCGCATCCTCCCGATGCGATAGCATCGGGCCATAATCTAGTATTTGATAGACCATCATCCCCTGACCCCTGTATTATATATCCTCCCGAAAATACATAAAGATCTACAAAATCCACCAGGGCGCCCTATCGTAGCGTCCATGGATTCTGTTCTCAACCCCTTATCTATTTTCTTAGAAATACAGGTGATTTTTTGAAAAAAATTCATACATAAATTCATACAGGTGATTTTTTGAAAAAAATTCATAATATTAACACAATCCCACCTAATAGTACCCTGTGTACATTAGACTTGAATAGCCTGTACACATATACATCTATTTCCCATGATAAAGGCAACGAGGCAGTTTCTCCAACTCTATGTGAAGTCAACATTGACACATGATCTTGAGAACTCTGTCTGGATCTAATTGATTTGGTATTAAAGGAAAAATGTTTTCTCTTTGAGGACGATTTTTTCATTCAAGTATGTGGGACCGTATGGGCTCGAATGTAGCCTCTGCGTATGCAAATCTGTATATGGACCGATTTGAATGTGATTTTGTCTATCCTAACCCCCTATTTCAGAAACACGCTTTGGCATGGCATCAGTACATAGATGACGATATATTTTGTATCTGGCAAGGAGATTATAATAGTCTACTTGTATTTTACAACACGATCAACGAAGTTAGACCGGAACTTAAATTTACACTTTTTCACCATACTGACAAAGTTACATTCCTGGACACTTGGATATACAAAGACGCCCAGGGTACACTTACTATGGATATCTATACAAAACCTACAGACTGCAACAACCTCCTCCTTTACAACAGTTGCCATCCCAAGTCCACCAGAAATAGTCTACCCTTGGTTACAGTTCAAAAGAGTCACAAGAATTATGGTTATGAAATCCAGATTACAAGAAATGTCGAGAAATTTAAGGCCAGAAACAACCAGACTGAACTCCTTGACACTGAAATAACCTGAGCATTGTCTGACACGAACCGTGCAATAATCACCCCACAAAAAACACCTAGACTTCCTTTTGTCCATGGCTACCACTGCTCAATGCAAAGAGTTCATAACTAGAGTTGAGCGACTTTTGGTTTTTTAGGGTCGCGTTTCGTTTCGTGAAACCCGACTTTTCCAAAAGTCGGGTCGAGCAAGATCGTCCGATTATAGGGAAAAGTCGGGGTCGTCCCGAAACACGAAACCCAATGTAAGTCAATGGGGAATAAAAGTCGGCAGTGAGAGGAGGACAGGAAACACACCTACAGTGCCCATTTGAATGCCAAAAGCATCAATTCTTCTTACTTAAGCTTGTCAACCTTAATTAACTTCATAATACAAGTTACGCACTGAAAAATGGGGGTTATTTGGCTAAAGTTGTGGGGGGGGAGGGCTGGCTGCAGGTTTTCATGTGCCCTGGGCGAAAGAGCTCCCCTTTAACACATACCACAACTCATCATGCTCCGATACGGCAGATAAATAGCGGTATAGTACAATGAAAAATACCTCACTTTTTACATCTCATGACGAGGCCCATCTATTTCTCCATACAGAATCATTGGTCCCATATAATGTTTGAAACAGTATATGATGAGCTCCACATAATGCTACAGTATATGTTGGTCCCCATGGATGAAGCTCCACTGTCTTATGGGCCCAAATAATGCTCCAAACATAATGGGCCCCAATTCTAATGCTCTAGTGTATAATGGGCCCTGTAAATGCTGCTCCAGTGTCTGATGTCCACCTTTGGAATGTTCCAGTGTATGGTGGGCCCCATCTATCATTCTCCAGAGTATAGTGCTCCCCAAAAATTGCTGTCCCAACATTGAAAACAATCAAATAAGTCTCCTCGCTAGGGAATCCCTGTACTTGTCTGGACAGGTGCTGTAGCTTGCTTAACAGCTCGCCAGCCGTTCTCACGCCCAGTATGGATTGCACGTGATTGCACAAAGGTTAGAAAGGGTACCGTATCCCTGGATAACATGTATGGATAGCGTACACATTCAAAATATATGTGTCAGGAGGCAGGCTCAGACGGTGTCAGGCACAGTATGGATTGCACGTGATTGCACAAAGGTTAGAAAGGGTACCGTATCCCCGGATAACATGTATGGATAGCGTAGACATTCAAAATATATGTCTCAGGAGGCAGGCTCAGACGGTGTTAGGCCCAGTATGGATTGCACGTGATTGCACAAAGGTTAGAAAGGGTACCGTATCCCCGGATAACATGTATGGATAGCATACACATTCAAAATATATGTCTCAGGAGGCAGGCTCAGACGGTGTTAGGCCCAGTATGGATTGCACGTGATTGCACAAAGGTTAGAAAGGGTACTGTATCCCCGGATAACATGTATGGATAGCGTACACATTCAAAATATATGTCTCAGGAGGCAGGCTCAGACGGTGTTAGGCCCAGTATGGATTGCACGTGATTGCACAAAGGTTAGAAAGGGTACCGTATCCCTGGATAACATGTATGGATAGCGTACACATTCAAAATATATGTCTCAGGAGGCAGGCTCAGACGGTGTCAGGCACAGTATGGATTGCACGTGATTGCACAAAGGTTAGAAAGGGTACCGTATCCCCGGATAACATGTATGGATAGCGTACACATTCAAAATATATGTCTCAGGAGGCAGGCTCAGACGGTGTCAGGCACAGTATGGATTTGACGGCCCAGATTACACAGCGGAGGAGCAGGGAGAGGTAAAGATTGCAAATGCTGGGGCCCTGCCCAAGCAAGGGGGGCCCACTCGTGGGCGTCGGTACTGGCACTGGGCCCCTCATAGTACAGCGGTGTGTCTGACGGCGGGTGTGCACCACCACCGTCAGAGACACTTGATTGCACTATGAGGGACCCTGTGCCAGTGCCTTCGCCCAAGAGTCGGCCTACCCACCTGTCCAGGGCAACGGCACTCGCACGGTGTCGTGCGGTAGGTGGTGACCCCGGCCATGGGGGGGGAGGCAGCACAGTTAGGGAGTTTTAGAAAGTGGCATATGTTGATGTTGGACATTCAGCTGATGCAAAAGGTGAAATAGGTGAAGTACCAGGAAGAGGTGGACCAAAGCAAGCCATTTTTCTGTCACCCTATGTGTCATCAGGGGAAGGTGGGACAAAATCCTTGGAAACCCATGCGTGGTTCATTTTAATGAAGGTTAGATCATCCACATTTTGGGTTGACAGACGGGTCCTTTTTTCTGTCAGGATTGATCCAGCTGCACTGAAGACTCTTTCCGATAGCACACTTGCAGCTGGGCAAGCGAGCTCCTGTAAGGCATATTGGGCCAATTCAGGCCAGGTGTCCAGTTTAGCGGCCCAATAGTCAAAGGGGAATGACCTGTGTGGGAGAACATCGATATGGGAGGAAAAGTAGTTTGTAACCATAGTTGACAACTGCTGTCTCCTGTCACTTTCCATCGATGCAGTATTACCAGTTGTGTGAGCGGTATTTGAAAAATCAGTCCACAACATTGTCATGAAACCCCTGTCTCCAACGCCACTTCTGCTGTGTGCACCACGAACACCTCTGCCAAGCTGCCCCCGGCCCGTACGGCTCGTGTGAGAACCATCACCGCTGCTGTGTGCTGGGAATGCCTCAAGCAACCGATTTACCAGAGTTGCTTGTTTATTAGCCAATATTAGGTCAAGGTTCTCCTGTGGCATGATGTTTTGTAATTTGCCTTTATAGCGTGGATCCAGGATGCTGGCCAACCAGTAGTCGTCATCGTTCATCATTTTGGCAATGCGGGGGTCCCTTTTTAGGATCCGCAAGGCATAATCTGACATGTGGGCCAATGTTCCCGGTGTCAATGATGCACTGCGAGTGCTGGTTGGAGGAGCACTTTCTGGCAAATCCACATCCCTCCAGTCACGCACAAACCCTGTACCAGACCTTGCCACGCCAACATTTTCACTTGCCCCACGAGATGCATCCTCCTCCCCTAAGTAATCATCCCCATCATCCTCCTCCTCCTCCTCTTCTTCCTCCACCTCGTCCAGGAGAGGTCCCTGAGCAGACAATGGCTGAATGTCATCAAGGATTCCCTCCTCCTCTTCCTCCTCATCAACATTGGCTGCAGACGCCTGCTCCTTAAGGTGCGTCAAAGTTTGCATGAGCAGACGCATAAGTGGGATGCTCATGCTTAGGATGGCGTCGTCTGCGCTTACCAGCCGTGTGCATTCCTCAAAACACTGAAGGACTTTACAAAGGTCTTTCAGCTTCGACCACTGCACGCCTGTCAACTCCATGTCTGCTCTCAAAGTGCCTGGCCGTGTATCCTCCCACAAATGCATTATGGCCTGCCTCTGCTCGCACAGCCGCTCCACCATGTGCAGGGTGGAGTTCCACCTTGTTGCAATGTCGATAATGAGGCGGTGGTTGGGAAGGTGGAGCAATCGCTGCAGCTTCTGCATACGAACGCAGTGTACAGGCGACCGGCGGATGTGCGCGCACAGTCTTCGCACCTTCTGGAGCAGGGCTGTTAACTCCGGATAATTTTTGAGGAAGCACTGCACCACCAGGTTCAAGGTGTGAGCCAAGCAAGGTATGTGGCTGAGTTCTGAAAGGGCTATGGCTGCCACAAAATTACGGCCGTTATCACTAACTACCTTGCCTGCCTCAAGATGTACACTGCCCAGCCATGACTCAGTTTGTCGCTTCAAGTACTCGGCCAGCACCTCGGCGGTGTGTCTGTCGCCCAAACACATCATCTGCAACACAGCCTGCTGACGCTTTCCACTAGCTGCTCGATAGGGGGACACATCGTGTGCAACAGTGGCAGCTGCAGATGGAGTGCTCGTACGACTGCGCTCTGTGGACGAGCTTTCGCTTCTGGAGGAGGAGGAGGAGGAGGAGGAGGGTCGAACACCTACAGCCAACTGTTTCCTATACAGTGGGCTAGGCAGCACTGTCCCACCACCGCTGTCCCCTGTGGACCCTGCATCTACCACATTAACCCAGTGCGCAGTGATGGACACGTAACGGCCCTGGCCATGCCGACTGGACCATGTATCAGTTGTGAGGTGCACCTTTCCGCTCACTGACTGCTTGAGTGCATGGACAATGCGGTCTTTCACATGATGGTGGAGGGCTGGGATGGCTTTGCGAGAGAAGAAGTGGCGACTGGGTAGGTCATAGCGTGGTACTGCATAGGCCATGAGTTCGCGGAAAGCTGTGCTTTCCACTAACCGAAAGGGTATCATCTCAAACGAGATTAGTTTGGCAATGTGGGCGTTCAAACCCAGTGTACGCGGATGAGAGTACTTTCTTGACCTACTCATAGTGTCTGGGAGAGTGAGCTGGACTTGAGAGCTGCATATGGTGGAAGTAGCGGTGGACAGGGCGGACTGAGAGAGGGTTGATGATGGTGATGGAGTTGGTGTTCTTTCTGATGGCCTAGAATCAGTCTTTCGTTGATATAACAGTGGGATTCCCTGACTGCTGTGGTCTTGCAACGACACCTCAACATTTGCTGCTGTGCTAACCGGTGGGCTTACAGTGGGGGAAACAATGTAGCGTTGCTGACTACCTTCGTTGTGATCAGTTGCACATGTGGCACTTGAGGTTTGGTGTTGTGTCCACGCTTGCAAGTGCATGCTGGTTAAATGTCTAAGCATGCAACTGGTATTCAAATTTTTCAGATTTTTCCCTCGGCTAAAGGTCTTTGCGCACTTCTTACAGATAACCTTGGCCTGATCATGAGGATTTTGTTCAAAAAAGTGCCACACTGCACTCTTCCTACTTTGGCAGACATTTTGCGGCCTAGCACGCTGTGATCTTTTGACCCTCTGGACAAGCTGTCCAGCAACTCTTTGGATGTTTGGAACCTGTCTTTGGAGTGCTCCGGGCCTGCCAGATAACAGCTGTTGCGATGTCGATGTCTGCTGTGGATGCTCCTCATCTGAGCTATTGGAAGCAGCACCCTCTTCCCCCAATGGATGCCAATCTGGGTCAACAACTGGGTCATCCATCACCTCCTCTTCTATGTCATGTGCACCTTTCTCTGTGTCACCGTGTATGGTGGTATAGTGTGTGGGAAGGGGCACCTGAGTCTCATCAGGGTCAAAATCTGGCTCTGTACACTGCGAGGACAATGTAGTGCTCTGAGTGAATGTACCAGCAGAATCATCCATCAGCGGCTGTGCATCAGTGCACTCCATGTCAGATTCATCTTGGCCTGGGTAATTCACCATTTCACTTGATAATCCAGGCATGGTATGTGAAAACAGCTCCATGGAGTAATCAGTAGTATGGCCTGCGTCATCCTTCAATCTTGGTTGGGGTGAAGGACACAAGGAAAGGTGTGGTTCATGAACATGAGCCTCCAATGACAACTCAGTGCTTTTACTTTTTACAACTGAAGAAGAGGAGGCGATAGAGCTGGAGGCTGAGTCAGCAATGTAAGACAAAACTTTTTCCTGATGCTCTGCCTTTAAAAGCGGTTTGCCAACTCCTAGAAAACTAAGCGTTTGAGGCCTTATGTAGCCAGACGATGACGCAGGGTCAGCACCTCCTGCATTCGGTCCTATTTTGCTCTTGCCACTACCATCAGATCCACCACCAACACCATCATTACCAGCTGCCAACCCCCGCCCAATTCCACGGCCTCTTCCACCAGCCTTCCTCATTTTTGGTAGAAATGTAGACAAAATCCAACAAACTATATAGTAATGTAAAACAAGGTACAAGGTGTCTATAGGACAGGGGAGATTTAGAATTTCTGCACACACTTGTGGACAGTGGACACTTTTGGATTGTGTGAGGCCCACTGATATCTGAGCGCTATGTGACAGGCTCGATGGCACAGCTGCCTGTGACCAAAGTGACGAGAGGATAATGGAGATTTTGAATCTCTGCGCACACTTTTGGACACTGGACACTTGTGGATTGTGTGAGGCCCACTGATATCTGAGCGCTATGTGACAGGCTCGATGGCACAGCTGCCTGTGACCAAAGTGACGAGAGGATAATGGAGATTTTGAATCTCTGCGCACACTTTTGGACACTGGACACTTGTGGATTGTGTGAGGCCCACTGATATCTGAGCGCTATGTGACACGCTCGATGGCACAGCTGCCTGTGACCAAAGTGACGAGAGGATAATGGAGATTTTGAATCTCTGCGCACACTTTTGGACACTGGACACTTGTGGATTGTGTGAGGCCCACTGATATCTGAGCGCTGTGACAGGCTCGATGGCACAGCTGCCTGTGACCAAAGTGACGAGAGGATAATGGAGATTTTGAATCTCTGCGCACACTTTTGGACACTGGACACTTGTGGATTGTGTGAGGCCCACTGATATCTGAGCGCTATGTGACAGACTCGATGGCACAGCTGTGACCAAAGTGACGAGAGGATAATGGAGATTTTGAATCTCTGCGCACACTTTTGGACACTGGACACTTGTGGATTGTGTGAGGCCCACTGATATCTGAGCGCTATGTGACAGGCTCGATGGCACAGCTGCCTGTGGCAAAAGTGACGAGAGGATAATGGAGATTTTGAATCTCTGCGCACACTTTTGGACACTGGACACTTGTGGATTGTGTGAGGCCCACTGATATCTGAGCGCTATGTGACAGGCTCGATGGCACAGCTGTGACCAAAGTGACGAGAGGATAATGGAGATTTTGAATCTCTGCGCACACTTTTGGACACTGGACACTTGTGGATTGTGTGAGGCCCACTGATATCTGAGCGCTATGTGACAGGCTCGATGGCACAGCTGCCTGTGACAAAAGTGACGAGAGGATAATGGAGATTTTGAATCTCTGAGCACACTTTTGGACACTGGACACTTGTGGATTGTGTGAGGCCCACTGATATCTGAGCGCTATGTGACACGCTCGATGGCACAGCTGCCTGTGACCAAAGTGACGAGAGGATAATGGAGATTTTGAATCTCTGCGCACACTTTTGGACACTGGACACTTGTGGATTGTGTGAGGCCCACTGATATCTGAGCGCTATGTGACACGCTCGATGGCACAGCTGCCTGTGACCAAAGTGACGAGAGGATAATGGAAATTTTGAATCTCTGCGCACACTTTTGGACACTGGACACTTGTGGATTGTGTGAGGCCCACTGATATCTGAGCGCTATGTGACAGGCTCGATGGCACAGATGTGACAAAAGTGACTAGAGGATAAGGGAGATTGGATTGCTTTTAAAAAAGCAGTTTGCGGAGCAGTGGGTAAACAGCAATGCCAGCGTGTCAGGAAGCCTTAAAAGGCAGCCCAACAACCAACACCACTGATACACCACAATATAGCCTCCCCTTGCACTGCACACACAGTGACTTGTGTGTTGTGCAGGCCAAATCGCTAGCAGCAGAAGCAGTTTTTTTGTCTTCTTCCCTGCCTAACGCTCTCCCTACAGAATCAGCAGCAACCTCTCCCTATACTAAGATCGGCAGAAGTAAGATGGCGGTCGGCGTGCACGCCCTTTTATACCCCCTGTGACGCCCACCAAAGCAAGCCAATCACTTGCATGCCCTTCTGAAAGATGGTGGTGACCCGTGCCTAGGTCATCACGTTGCCCACAGTGTCCATGGATCCTGATTGGCTGAAAAAGAGCGCAAAACAAACTTTTGAAACGCGACTTTGGCGCGTAAGTCGCCGACCTCGTGGCCGACCTCATCCTAGGGTCGGGTTTCGTTTCATGAAAGTCGGCGACTTTTGAATTTTTTCGACCCGTTTCGCTCAACTCTATTCATAACTTGATCCGCAAGCACTGGCCCCTTCTGGCCAAAGCCTATCCAAACATTAACATTTTCAAAAATCCTCCATTAATGTGCATGTGAAGACCACACAGCATCAGGGATAAAGTAGTCAGGGCAGACTTGAGGCCACAAAAACAGACATTGACACAGACTTTAACTGGACAGAGAAGGACTGGTACCTTTCCATGTCTGAATTGTATGAGTTGCTCAAATGTCATGAATGGGAACGAAGTTATCCATCCATGCACTGGCAAATCCTACCTGTTGTGAGTTCATTTTCCCCTTCACCATTGAGGTCTGATGAACTCCCTCTTCTGGTGAAGGAAGGTAGTGAGGCTGATTACAAAGCACCTGAGCAGAATGATGATGACTGGGTGACTGGAATTGCTGACTGGATATAAGGCAGCCGACGCCCTTCTGCCTTGCGGGTGATTTCTCTGAGGGATTCTTGGAGACCAGTCTGATTCCTGCTCCTCAAAAGCTAAGTTTTCTGCTCTGCTTTTTGCAGCATTTGTGTTTTGGTTTTGTTTTGCCTTGTTTTTCTGGATTTCTGCCTTTCCCTGCTGGGTGAGCTGAATTCCTTTTTGCTCTGTCTTCAGAAAATACCTGAGTACTGATAGTCTTTTTGAAGCCTAGCGTCTTCAGGGCTTTTTTCCCTATCAGTCTGTTGGCTCTTGTTTTGAGAGGGCTTTGGCGGATTACAGACAGCAGCTTTTCTATCCTGTCCTATTTAGTTAGCTTGGGCCCCATCATTTGTTCAGCCTATCTTTCTATTTGTGTGAGTGTTTTTTCATCTTGCTTCACCGTCATTATATGTTGGGGGCTGCCTATTGCTTTGGGGTCTGCTCTGGGGCAGTTTAGATTTCCCTTTCTGTCTTTAGGCTATGTAGTTCTCCAGCTGTGATCGAGGGGTCTAGGGCACGGTAGGAACCCCCCACGGCTACTGCTAGTTGTTGTTGTTAGGTTCAGGGGTCTGCAATCCGATAGCTGCCAACTTCTCTGGTTTTCTGGACTTAGCTAGTATTTCTGTTTTTGCCTCCTACGGTGACTCATTCATAACAGAATCACCCGCCATACCGCAGATCCTAGGGTACTCAATAGCAGGAAAGAATTGTAAAAAAAAGGTGTGTGTATTTTTTCCCCTATATATCTGAGGCCGTAGGGGGAATTTTTTTTTCTCTCAATGGAGATAAAGCAATTGTCTGGTCGTGTGGAGCAGCTCGCTGCGGAAGTGCGGGAAATTTCCACCTACCTTGCTCATTCACATGCTGCTGAACCAAAGATCCCTACTCATGATGTGTTTTTTGGGGATCGGTCTAAATTTTTGAATTTCAAAAATAATTGTAAATTATTTTTTGCCTTGAAGCCTAACTCGTCAGGGAGCTCCGTGCAGCAGGTTAAAATTGTCATCTCTTTGCTGCGTGGCGATCCCCAGGATTGGGCGTTTTCTTTGAAACCAGATGATCCTATTCTGACTAATGTGAACGCATTTTTTCAAGCCTTGGGGTTGTTGTATGACGAACCTAATGCTATTGATCAGGCTGAAAAGACCCTGTTGGCATTGAGCCAGGGTCGAGATTCTGCAGAATTGTACTGTCAAAAATTCCGAAAGTGGGCGGTCCTTACTACCTGGAATGATAATACCTTGGCAGCTCTCTTTCGGAAGGGTTTGTCAGAAGCCGTAAAAGATACTATGGTGGGATTTCCTGTTCCCTCTGGTCTTGACGATTCTATGTCATTAGCCATTCAGGTTGATCGGCGTTTACGTGAACGCAGGACTGCACGAGAGGTGTTGCCACCTTTTGAACAAGTGTCTGAACCTATGCAATGTGATAGAGTTTTGTCCAGGGAGCAACATCAGGAGTTCAGAAGGCGTAATAAGCTGTGTTTTTTTTGTGGAGATGCCTCGCATATTATTTCTGTCTGTCCTAAACGAGAGAAACGTTTTGCACACACGTTTTCTGTGGGTGGTGTTCAACCTAAGTTTCTTCTGGCAATTACTCTGATCTGCTCCCTGTCCACATTTTCCGCCAAGGCTTTTGTGGATTCGGGAGCAGCCCTGAACCTAATGGACTTGGATTTTGCTAAACGTTGTGGATTTCCGATGACACCTCTTCGGACTCCTATCCCTTTGAGGGGGATTGATGCTACTCCTTTGGCGAAAAATAAACCTCAGTTTTGGACCCAGGTGGTAATACGGGTCGCCCCAGACCATCAAGAAAATTGCAGATTTTTGGTGTTGCATAATTTGCATGATACCATTGTTCTGGGGTTTCCCTGGTTGCAAATTCATAATCCAGTTTTGGATTGGAAATCTGTGTCTGTGGTGAGTTGGGGTTGTCGGTGTGCCCTTAGTGAGGCTCCGGTTTTTTCCACCTCTCCTCAGTCGCATGATGTTCCTGACTATTTGGCGGACTAAAATGTGTCTGTGTAAATTTCCCAAGGGTCGGCTCTTCAATTTATCTGTACCCGAGCACGAGGCTATGCGATCCTATATTGAGGAGGCGTTGGAGAAGGGTTATATTAGACCATCCTCTTCACCCTTAGGTGCCGGTTTTTTTTTCGAGGCCAAAAAGGATGGTTCATTAAGGCCTTGTATTGATTATCGTGCCCTCAACAAAATTACTATTAAATATCAGTATCCGTTACTCCTGATTTCGGATCTATTCTCCAGAGTTAAAGGTGCTTGCTGGTTTACCAAGCTTGACCTCAGGGGGGCATATAATCTTATCCGCATTAAGCATGGGGATGAATGGAAGACGGCGTTTAATACTCCGGAGGGACATTTTGAGTACCTGGTGATGCCTTTTGGGCTCACTAATGCCCCTTCTGTCTTCCAGTGCTTCATGAACGACATTTTCCGAGACTTTGTGGATAAATTTTTGATTATCTAACTGGATGATATTTTGATCTTCTCCAAGGATTGGGATTCTCATGTGGAACATGTTCGGACTGTGTTCCGGATCTTGAGGGAGAATTCCCTGTATGTCAAAGGATCAAAATGCCTTTTTGGGGTACAGAGGATTTCATTTTTGGGATTTATTTTGTCTCCGTCAACTATTGAAATGGACCCGGCCAAGGTACAGGCCATTTATGATTGGGTTCAGCCCACTTCTTTGAAGGCCCTCCAGAAGTTTTTGGGTTTTGCTAATTTTTATCGGAAATTTATAGCAAAATTTTCTAGTATTGCCAAGCCATTGACTGATCTGACTAAGAAGGGTGCTGATGTGTTGAATTGGTCTCTGGAGGCTGTTTCTTCCTTTCAGGAGCTGAAGCGAAGATTCACTTCTGCCCCGGTTTTGCGGCAACCTGATGTCTCACTCCTGTTCCAGGTAGAGGTGGACGCTTCTGAGATTGGTGCAGGAGCTGTTTTGTCCCAAAAGGATCCTGTAACATCTAAAATGAATCCCTGTGCTTTCTTTTCCCGAAAGTTCTCTCCATCTGAACGTAACTATAATGTGGGGAATCGGGAACTGTTAGCCATGAAATGGGCATTTGAGGAGTGGAGACATTGGTTGGAGGGAGCTAAACACCAAGTCGTGGTCCTCACTGACCACAAGAATTTGATTTACCTGGAGTCGGCCAAACGCTTGAACCCTAGACAGGCTAGGTGGGCCTTGTTTTTACACGTTTTGATTTTGTGGTCTCTTTTCTTCCTGGCACTAAGAATGTCAAGGCAGACGCCCTCTCTAGGAGTTTCTTTGCTGATTCTCCTGTGGTGATCAAGCCTGCTACCATCTTAGGCGAAGGGGTAGTTCTTTCTGCCATCTCGCCCGATTTGAGACGTGCTCTGGAAGAGTTCCAGGAGGACAAACCTGAGCGTTGTCCCAGTGGAAAGTTGTATGTTCCTGACCAGTGGAAGAAGAGAGTGATGTCTGAAGTTCATTGCTCTGCATTGGCTGGTCATCCAGGTATTTTTGGTACTAGAGATCTGGTGAGTCGGTCTTTTTGGTGGCCCGCCTTGTCTCGTGATGTCAGGAATTTTGTGCAGTCCTGTGGGACTTGCTCCCGGTCTAAACATTGTTCTCGCTCTAGTGGGTTGTTGATGCCTTTGCCGGTCCCCAGGAGGCCATGGACCCATATTTCAATGGATTTCATCTCTGATATGCCTGTCTCTCAGAGAATGACTGTTATTTGGGTGATTTGTGATAGGTTCTCTAAGATGATTCATCTTGTACCACTCCCTAAGTTGCCATTTTCCTTTGAGTTGGTGCCCCTGTTTTTGCAACAGGTGGTTCGCTTGCACGGGATTCCTGAGAACATTGTATCTGACAGAGGAGTTCAGTTTGTGTCTAGATTTTGGAGGACTTTCTGTTCCAAGCTGGGAATTCAGTTGTCCTTCTCCTCTGCTTTTCACCCTCAGACCAATGGGCAGACGGAGAGAACAAACCAGACCTTGGAGTCGTATTTGAGATGTTTTATTTCCGCTGATCAGGATGATTGGGTTTCATTTTTGCCCTTGGCCGAATTTGCTTTAAATAATAGAGCTAGTTCTGCCACTTTGATGTCACCTTTTTTTTGTAACTTTGGGTTTCATCCTCGATTTTCTTCAGGGCAGGTTGAGCATTCTGCCTGCCCAGGTGTTGACATTGTGGTGGAGAGAATGCACCAGATCTGGGACCAAGTGGTGGATAAGTTATCTCTCTCCCAGGAAAAGGCCCAGCGGTTTTCCAACCGACATAGGACCATTGGTCCCCAGTTTAAGGTTGGTGATATGGTTTGGTTATCATCAAAAAATATTGCTATGAAGGTGGCTTCTCCTAAGTTTAAGCCTAGATTTATTGGACCTTACAAGATTTTGGAGATTATTAATCCGGTCTCTTTTCGTTTGGCTCTTCCTGTCACATTTAAAATTCATAATGTGTTTCATAAGTCCTTGTTGAAGAGGTTTGTTGAACCAGTTGTTCCTGGGGTGGCACCTCCGGACCCTGTATTAGTTGAAGGTAACAAGGAATATGAGGTAGAGAAGATACTGGATTCCCGTCTGGCTAGACGGAGACTCCAGTATTTGGTTAAGTGGAAGGGTTATGGTCAGGAGGATAATTCCTGGGTCTCTGCCTCTGATATTCATGCCAAAAGATTGGTGCGTGCCTTTCATCGGGCTCACCCTGATCGCCCTGGTGGCATGGATGAGGGTTCGGTGACCCCTCCTCAAGGGGGAGGTACTGTTGTGAGTTCATTTTCCACTTCACCATTGAGGTCTGATGAACTCCCTCTTCTGGTGAAGGAAGGTAGTGATGCTGATTACAAAGCACCTGAGCAGAATGATGATGACTGGGTGACTGGAATTGCTGACTGGATATAAGGCAGCCGACGCCCTTCTGCCTTGCGGGTGATTTCTCTGAGGGATTCTTGGAGACCAGTCTGATTCCTGCTCCTCAAAAGCTAAGTTTTCTGCTCTGCTTTTTGCATTTGTGTTTTGGTTTTGTTTTGCCTTGTTTTTCTGGATTTCTGCCTTTCCCTGCTGGGTGAGCTGAATTCCTTTTTGCTCTGTCTTCAGAAAATACCTGAGTTCTGATATAGTCTTTTTGAAGCCTGGCGTCTTCAGGGCTTTTTTCCCTATCAGTCTGTTGGCTCTTGTTTTGAGAGGGTTTTGGCGGATTGCAGACAGCAGCTTTTCTATCCTGTCCTATTTAGTTAGCTTGGGCCCCATCATTTGCTTAGCCTATCTTTCTATTTGTGTGAGTGTTTTTTCATCTTGCTTCACCGTCATTATATGTTGGGGGCTGCCTATTGCTTTGGGGTCTGCTCTGGGGCAGTTTAGATTTCCCTTTCTGTCTTTAGGCTATGTAGTTCTCCGGCTGTGATCGAGGGGTCTAGGGCACCGTAGGAACCCCCCACGGCTACTGCTAGTTGTTGTTGTCAGGTTCAGGGGTCTGCAATCCGATAGCTGCCAACTTCTCTGGTTTTCTGGACTTAGCTAGTATTTCTGTTTTTGCCTCCTACAGTGACTCATTCATAACACCTACCCCATTAGGGATTTCTATACTTGTGAATCTAATTTTGTGGTCTATATCATAAAGTGTCAATGTGGATTGCTATATGTGGGTGAAACTACCCAAGCCATCAGAGACCGAATCTCTAGCCACAAATCCACCATTAGGTGTGAAAAGATATGGCTTCCACTACCTGCACATTTCAAAGAGGCTAAAAACAACATATCTCAATTGAGATTCCAGGTTATAGAAAAAGTCCCCAGACCGACCAAGGATGGGTGGGAATCACATCCAATTACTTAAACAACGTGGGACATATGGGATTCACACCCTGGACACTTTTAGCTCTAGGGTTCTTAACCGTGAAATTGATTGGTTGACATAATAATAATAATAATAATTATAATAATAATAATCTTTATATAGCGCCAACATATTCCATAGCGCTTTACAGTTTAACAGTTTCAAAACACAAGTCATAAGTAACAACGTCAACAATACAATAATTAAAGTAAAATAAGACGACCCTGCTCGTGAGAGCTTACAATCTACAAAGTGGTGGGGGAGATACAAAGTACAGGTGTGTATTTACAAGGATGTATTTACAACGATGTTCCAGCCTTCTTGAGGGAGTGAGGGATAGATGGAGATAGTGAATGGGCTACACGCTCACACTTACACATAAAATGACTTTGATTAGTGAACGTGATAGGCCGCTCTGACCAGATGCGTTTTGAGGGAGCGCCTAAAACTGTGCAAATTGTGGATAGTCCTAATTTCTTGGAGTAGGGCATTCCAGAAGATTGGCACAGCATGGGAGAAGCCTTGGAGTCGGGAGCGGGAGGTGTGGATTAGTGCAGAGGTTAGTCGAAAGTCGTTTGCAGAGCGCAGTGGTCGGTTAGGCCTATAGACAGAAATGAGGGAGGAGATGTAGGGGGGTGCTGCACTGTGGAGAGCTTTATGGGTGAGAACAAGTACTTTGAATTGGATCATATATTGAATGGGCAGCCAGTGTAATGATTGGCAAAGAGTGCACACATCCGACTATCGATTAGCCAGATGGAGGACCCTGGCTACTGCATTAAGTATGGATTGTAGAGGGGAAAGTCGAGTAACGGAGAAGCCAATTAATAGAGCGTTGCAGTAGTCCAGGCGGGAGTGGATCAATGTAATAGTGAGGGTTTTTGTTGTTTCCATGGTGAGAAAAGGTTGAATTCTGGAAATGTTCTTTAGGTGTAAGCGGCAAGAGCGGGCACGAGATTGTATATGGGATGTGAAGGAGAGGTTTGTGTCAAGCATAACACCCAGACAGCGCGCCTGCTGCCGGGGAGTTATTATAGTGCCACCCATGGAGAGGGAGATGTCAGATTTAGGGAGGTTAGTAGACGGCGGGAGCAGAAGAAGTTCAGTTTTTGAGAGGTTAAGTTTCAGATAGAGAGCGGACATGATGTTGGAGATTGCGGACAGACAGTCACTGGTGTTCTGTAGTACCACGGGGGTAAGGTCGGGGGATGACGTGTATAGTTGTGTGTCATCAGCATAAAGATGGTATTGAAAGCCAAATCTGCTGATGTTCAATTGGGGCCGTGTATAGAGAGAAGAGAAGGGGGCCAAGGACTGAGCCCTGAGGTACCACGACAGCGAGCGGAAAAGGAGATGACGTGGAGCCAGTCAACAAAACCCTGAAGGACCGGTCTGAAAGATAGGAAGAGAACCAGGAGAGGTGTCCTTAATGCCTAGTGACTGGAGCCTAGAGAGTAGGAGACAGTTGTGGTGCCCCTGAGGCTTCAGTCGCCACAGACGTACTGCACCTTCTCCTAAGGTGTGGTGCCTCACCATCCAGGTAGGCTGGGAACTGCCTTCCGCATTCCAACACCTGCACCCCACACACAGGATAGTTCAGCAGGGACCCATCCATGCTTTATGCTGGAAAGGTCATAGGGTGCCTTTTGTAGTCCCTGGCTTCGTAACACGAGAGGTGCTGGGGAGGCAGGTGGAGTTAGATATAAAGGAGAGGGAAGGTGTACGATTTCAAGTCAGTCTGGGGTGAGTCCCAGAGAAGAAGGTCAGTCAGACGAGGGTCTGAGAGAGAGAGCAGGCTGACAGTAGGTCAGTCTGAGAGGAGCTCAAGGCAGAGGAAGGCAGTCAGTCAGGAGAGGCTGAGGACTGGTCTTAGTGGAACGAGCTCCCTAGGAGAGGAAGAGAAGGAGAAAGAGACGTAGACTGAAGACTACAGATTCCATAAGAGAGATAGAACAGATCGGAACGAAGGAGAATAGAAGGACGGTGGGAAGCAGGTTGAGAAAGAGAGAGAACCCTTCCAGTCCAGAGAGCGCAAAGGCTGGGGCCCGGTCCCCGAGGTTGATTGGATCTTTATGTCCGGCAACAGACACCGGAGGAGTAGTGAGCCGCTAAAGCCTTGCTCCCATCATAGACTTGAGGCACAACAGCAACTGAATAGAGAGCTGGGAAGCAGTGAGGAGTCCCCAAAGCAGGCTACAGCTGTCTGTCATACAAGTAAAGACTAGGAACACCTAGAGAGAGGCATTCCAGGGTAACTAAGTACTGAGTGCTTCGCACCTAAAGGCGCATTGGAGGAGTCGTTCAGTAAGGTACATGTTGGCGGAGTGTGGAAGGGAGAATCCTATCCTGCCTGGAGGATGGCTGGATCCCTGGCCTGGAGAACACGGTACAGAGGCAGGCAGTTGTGTGAACTGTAAACAGTGAGTAAAGCTTTGGAACCGCATACTCTGGCGTCCTCCAGTTATTCCCGCACCACTGCACCTGGGCACCAGCCTCCAATACCATTCTGCGCCTCTCCTCATCTATTGCACCTACACTGCCCTGGGACTACAGCTCCACTTTGAGTAAACTTCATTGTGCATGTTGTACGTCTGCACGGTGCTACGGTCAATATTGTGTCTGACAGGGGTACCCAGTTCATTTCAAAGTTCTGGAGGGCGTTCTGCAAACACATTGGTTTTGAGTTGTCCTTCTCCTCGGCCTACCACCCCGAAACCAATGGTCAAACTGAGTGTACCAACCAGGCTCTGGAGCCATACCTTCGCTGTTATGTGTCAGAACATCAGTCCGATTGGGTGGAACATCTGCCATTAGCTGAGTTTTCCCTAAATAATCGGTACCAGGACTCCATTAAGACTATCCCCTTTTTCTGCAACCATGGACTGCATCCGCGCTTTGGTTCATTCTCGGCCAGGATGTCGGAGCTCCCTGGGGTAGAGAAAAATATATATCGCTTAAAAATGATTTGGTCTGAGGTAAACTCGAACTTGAAAGGGGCCAAGGTTACACAGGCTTTGGCTGCGAACAGGCGGCGATTTAAGGGGCCGCACCTGGGAGTTGGAGACAAGGTATGGCTCTCCACCAAAAACATCAAGCTTAAAGTGCCATCTGCCAAACTGGGTCCCAGATTTATTGGTCCATACAAAATTATAGAGGTGATTAACCCGGTAGCCTTCCGTTTAAAACTCCCTCAGTCATTGAAATTGCCCAACGTGTTCCATAAATCTCTCCTCAAGCTGTATCGCTCCCCAATTCATCCTGTCCAGTCCCCTCCTCGTCCTGTTTCGGTCATGGATACCTTGGAGTATGAAGTCCAGGGTGTCCTTGACTCCCGCCTTGTGAGAGGGTCCGTACAGTATCTTGTACACTGGAAGGGCTACGGCCCGGAGGAGAGGTCCTGGGTCCACACGGGGAACATCCATGCCAAAGCATTAATTAGGAGATTTCATCTCCTTCACCCTGACAAACCGGGTTTTGATGGTCCGGAGGCCCCTCTTAGGGGGGGGTACTGTCACGTCGCCGTCAGACTCGGGGCCTGCTGTCCCGGCCTTGGCCACTGGGAGGCGCCGGACCGTCACATCGCCGTCAGGCTCGGGGCCTGCTGTCCCGACCTTGGCCACCAGGAGGCCCCGGACTGTCACGTCGCCCTCTGACTCGGGGCCTGCTGTTCCTACCTCGGGCACTGGGAGGCGCCGTGGTTCGCCCCAGAGTGATGGCGGCGACAGAGAAGGGGCTCCTACGCAGGCATCTGCTCCTCGGTCAGTCATGAAGGGGTTGGTGCATCACCATCTGGCCTGGTCCTGGGGGCGGTCCTGAAGACATCATCAGTCCGGGAACCTGTGAGGGATGACCTGATCCCTCAAATACCTTGGGACTGGTCTTGCAAGCCGCCGGATATATTCTTGGTTCCCCTGTGTGCTACGGTGTGATTTGCTATTGTTTGACTCTGACCTCAGCCTGGATTTCTGACCCCTCTACTGCCTGACGATTTTGTACCTCTGCTACTCTCCTGGTTTGTGACCTTGGCCTGGATATTCGACTCTGCTACTGCCTGCCGTTTTTGTACCGTTGCCACTCTCCCATTTTTGTGACCTTGGCCTGGACTGTTTACTCTGCCACTGCCTGCCGATTCGGTACCTCTGCTGCTCTCCCGATTTCTGTCTACGTTTTTGATTCCCTGCCTTTTTTCTTGGCGACCGTCCTGCTCTGGCCCACTGCTCCTCTAAACAGCCACCCCCTGGGCCTTGCTACAATTCCAGATCCCTGTATAGGGGTTAAGGGTCTCGGGGTTTCTCGAGGTGCTGTCCCTATTGCAGCCCAGATTCGCGAACGGACGTCACAATACCATTCTAATGTCCTCCTCTTTTGACTTTTCCTTCTTCTGAAATATGAATGTGATTATTATCCTTAGGCATCTATGTACTGTCATTCAAATAATGTCTTGGACATGCTCTCAAGCCTCTCTATACATATATACATTTTTTTTTTAAATACCTCACTGTATATATTTCTATTTTTTCTAGCGACTGTGATCAAGGCTATTAAGTAGCCGAAGCGTCATTTGCTGTCGCTTCACCAATCACTATAAATAAACCCTCACTTGAAGCATATTTTTCAACTTGTACGTGTGCAGTGATTTCATGAACTATTGTTTACGGGACCATAGGCTCCTTTCACTAGCACCGTTATATCAATTTAAGTTGTGTGCTAGCCATCGAATCCTTTGAGTCTACAAGTGAGATCGTCGTGGGACACTCGGTATATGGACTACGGCGGACAGGATAGTATTATGTGTTGGTTTATTATTTTACTTTTGTTGCAGGAGACAAGGGACTTGGGGTTTAGGCGATGCAGTAAGTACAGTGGGTACGGAAAGTATTCAGATCCCTTTAAATTTTTCACTATTTGTTTCATTGCAGCCATTTGGTAAATGCAAAAAAAGTTCATTTTTATTCTCATTAATGTACACTCTGCACCTCATCTTGACTGAAATGTAGAAATTTTTGCAATTTTATTAAAAAAGAAATACTGAAATATCACATGGCCATAAGTATTCATATCCTTTGCTCAGTATTGAGTAGAAGCACCCTTTTGAGCTAGTACAGTCATGCATCTTCTTGGGAATGATGCAACAAATTTTTCACACCTGGATTTGGGGACCCTCTGCCATTCTTCCTTGCAGATCCTCTCCAGTTTTGTCAGGTTGGATGGTGAACGTTGGTGGCCAGCCATTTTCAGGTCTCTCCGGAGTTGCTCAATTGCGTTCAGATCAGGACTCTGTCTGGGCCAGTCAAGGATGGTCACAGATTTGTTCAGAAGCAACTCCTTTGTTATTTTAGCTGTGTGCTTAGGGTCATTGCCTTGTTGGAAGGTGAACCTTCTGCCAAGTCTGAGGTCCAGAGCACTCTGGAAGAGATTTTCATCCAGGATATCTCTGTACTTGGCCACATTCATGTTTCCTTCAATTGTAACCAGTTGTCCAGTCCCTGCAGCTGAAAAACACCCCCATAGCATGATGCTGCCACCACTATGTTTCACTGTTGGGATTGTATTGGGCAGGTGATGAGCAGTGCCTGGTTTTCTCAACACATATCGCTTAGAATTATCACAAAAAAGATCTATCTTTGTCTCATCAGACCAGAGAATCTTATTTCTCATAGTCTGGGAGTCCTTCATGTGTTTTTTAGCAAACTCTATGTGACTTTCATATGTCTTGCAATGAGAAGAGGCTTCCGTCAGGCCACTCTGCCACAAAGGCCCTACTGGTGGAGGGCTGCAGTGATAGTTTACTTTGTGGAATTTTCTCCCATCTCCCTACTGCATCTGTGGAGCTCAGCCACAGTGATCTTGGGGTTCTTAATCTCTCTCCAAGGCTCTTCTCCCATGATTGCTCAGTTTGGCCAGATGGCCTGGTCTAGGAAGACTTCTGGTGGTCCCAAACTTCTTCCATTTAAGGATTATGGAGGCCACTGTGCTCTTAGGAACATTGAGTACTGCAGAAATTATTTTGAAACCTTGACCAGATCCGTGCCCTGCCACAATTCTGTCTCTGAGTTCCTTGGACAGTTCCTTTGACCTCATGATTCTCATTTGGTCTGACATGCACTGTGAGCTGTGAGGTCTTAAATAAGACAGGTGTGTGCCTTTACAAATCAAGTCCTATCAGTTTAATTAAACACAGCTGGACTCCATTGAAGGAGTTGAACTATCTCAAGGAGGATCACAAGGAAATGGACAGCATGTGACTTAAATATGAGTTTCTGAGCAAAGGGTCTGAATACTTATGACCATGTGATATTTCAGTTTTTCTCTTTAAATAAATTTGCAAAAATTTCTACATTTCTGCTTTTTCAGTCAAGATGAGGTGCAGAGTGTACATTAAGGAGAAAAAAAATGAACTTTTTTGAATTTACCAAATGGCTGCAATGAAAGAAAAAGTGAAAAATTTAAAGGGATCTGAATGCTTTCCATACCCACAGTATGGTTAATTAAGATTAATAAACAACTTTATTCTGGCTGTGTCTTTATAGACCATATAACTATAGGATTAGTAATGGATGGGTGTCTTATAGACGCTTCTCCAATACTAAACCGTGGGCTTGATGTCAACCTGACAATACAATGGTGACATCAACCCCACAAATTACCCAACTTGCCACTGCTACAGGGCAAGTGGAAAGAGTGAGACTAAGTGTCAGAATTGGCGCATCTATAAGATGCGCCATTTTTGAGGCGGCTGAGAGCTGATGTTTTTAGCATGGGCCAATTTCCATGGCCCCTTCCCAGGCTATCAATATCAACCCGCAGCTGTCTGCCTAGCCTTTGCTGGTTTGATGTTATAGTGGGACGGCATGTCTTTTTTTTCTGGCGTTCCCTGTAAAATAGCCAGTAAAGGCTAAGCAAACATCTGTGAGCTGATATTAATAGCCTGCCTTTTATGGCTATTGGCTCATTCCCAGAATATTAACATCAGCTGTCGTCTTTCCCTCTGCTGGTTATGAAAATTACTTGGGAACCCACGCAATTTTTAATTTAAAAAACAAAACAAAAGCAAACATTGCGTTTCACGCACTGTAAGGTGGTATGTGAGCACTATATGGCAGTATATGAGCATTATATGGCAATATGTGAGCACTATATGGCAAAATGTGAGCACTATAAGATGGTATATGGGCACTATATGGCAGTATGTGGGCACTATATGGCAGTATGTGAGCACTATAAGATGGTATATGAGCACTATATGGCAGTATGTGGGCACTATATAGCAGTATGTGAGCACTATATGACAGTATAAGAGCAATAAATGGCAGTATATGAGCACTGTATGGCCATATATGAGCACTATATGGCTGTATATGAGCACTATTTGGCAGTGTGTGAGCACTATAAGATGATATGTGTATACTATATGGCAGTATATGAGCACTATATGGCAGTATGTGGGCATTATAAGGCAGTATATAAGCACTATATGGCAGCAGTATGTGATAAATGGCAGTATGTGAGCACTATATGGCAGTATGTAAGCACTATAAGATGGTATATGAGCACTACGTGGCAGTATATGAGCACTGTATGGCTTTGTGTTCACTATATGGCAGTATATGAACACTATATGGCAGTATGTGAGCACTATATGGTAGTATATGAGCACTATATGCCGATATGGTGGTATAGCAAATGTTAGAGGAAATATATATATACACTGCTCAAAAAAATAAAGGGAACACTCAAATAACACATCCTAGATCTAAATGAATGAAATATTCTCATTGAATACTTTGTTCTGTACAAAGTTGAATGTGCTGACAACAAAATCACACAAAAATCATCAATGGAAATCAAATTTTTGAACTAATGGAGGCCTGGATTTGGAGAGACCCCCACAATGAAAGTGGAAACAAGTCAAAATGAAAATCAAAACAAGACAAAATTAAAGTGGAAACAAGTCAAAATGTTGCTCAGTATTGTGTGTGGCCTCCACATGCCTGTATGACCTCCCTACAACGCCTGGGCATGCTCCTGATAAGGTTGTGGATGTTCTCCTGATAGATCTCCTCCCAGACCTGGACTAAAGCATCTGTCAACTCCTGGACAATCTGTGGTGCAACGTGACGTTGGTGGATGGAGCGAGACATGCTGTCCCAGATGTGCTCAATCAGATTCAGGTCTGGGGAACGGGCAGGCCAGTCCATAGTTTCAATGCCTTCATCTTGCAGGAACTGCTGACACACTCCAGCCACAAGAGGTCTGGCATTGTCCTGCATTAGGAGGAACCCAGGGCCAACCGCACCAGCATATGGTCTCACAATGGGTCTGAGGATCTCATCTCGGTACCTAATGACAGTCAGGCTACCTCTGGCGAGCAAAGAAATGCCACCCCACACCATTGTAGCACTCGCAGGTACGCCGGATGCAGTGACGAGACGCGAAGCAGTTTGAACTTTAAAGTGTAGCTTTTATATATATAGATGCCTATAGGGGCTATCTTGAGCATCCAAACAAGCTAACAATAATTGTCCTCGCAGGGATCAACACAAGAATACACTGGTAATGCAAACACGACTAACCCGACAGAGACCGATCACTATAGGGCCGCGGTATGGCCGACTACGGGTCCTTAATTACAACGTGTCACTTATCCTCTCTGAAGTCCAGCAGAGTACTGGTCGGCGATGCTTTGGTGCTTCAGCCACTGGGCCCAGCCGATGAGGATCTGGCGAAGACTTCTGGCGCTCCTAGGCCCAGGCAGTATGGGGGCACAGCAGGCCCCTGGAGAGTTCCGCGGGGCAGCGCCCCCCGGCGGAGGCAGTGCGGTGTCGCCCGGGGGCTGGAGAATGGCGGCCACAGCCCCAAGATGGGAACGGGTGGCGGTGGCCCCGGGTGGCTACAGGCAAGCAGCAGTCGCAGCCCAGAGCTGCGCTATCGGGACCACAGGCGGCAGCTGACAGGCCGCAGCCGTGGGCTGGAGTGAGGCGGCGACTAACGCGGGCTGGCCTCAACCGCAGGCTGGTGTGGAGCGGTGGCGGCCGCGGGCGGCAGCGGACAGGCCGCCACCGCGGGTTTGAGTGGAGCGGTGGCGGCCGCTCGGAATACGGGCGGAAGGTCGGTGTTCACCACGATATGTCTTAAAATAAACCCGAATGACCAGAAAAAGATACAGAAGACATCCTTTTACCCCTGATGAAGTCACCTTGGTGACGATATGCGTCGGGTGTTGGGAGCTGCAGCCTCCACCTGTATACCAGTGTACTTACCATGAATTCTCATGTTCTGTGAGCATGTTCTTTTTCATCTGTAGTCCAAGGAGGCTTGATATCGGTGAAGAGGGTGGTATTTATATTTATATATTTATTTCACTACTCTGCATTCCTTCCCCTCTCTCCCTCATCTCCCAAATTGTAGCAGGTTAATCCATCTGGGTTCACCAGTTATTGGCCAGACTACTGGCCCTGTTGCTAGTTTCAGTACCAGTTTGTATCTATTCCACATCTCACTGTGGCTTCACATATAAATTTGTTATTTTGTGCCTACCTTAAAATCTACAATGGCCCCTTTTAGATTGGTTATAGAATCTGTGCATACTTATTACAGCTTGTATATGCTCATTAATTATTTACTCACTATATTACTGGTATTTTTGCTAGCCATTCTCTATTTGGTGTCTACTCCATATTCTACTGTGGCTTTATATTTAGCTTCATCATAGGTTTGCTACTTGAAGATATAAATTGTAGTAGGACCATTCATTTGAGAGAACGCAGGATCCATGTTTTTGATCTCTATGTGAACTAGCTGATATTTGGTGGCAACCCGGAACCTTTTGAACCTCTATGCATACATGTATAGGATCTTTGCATAGATAATTTGCTACTTATTGAAATATCTAACATTAACAATCAATTTATTATCTGGACATGCCTGATTGTTCATTTTGATTATTATTATCACTTTGTATTGTTGATATAGTGTATGCCATAATAAATATTAAACTGACAATCTAATTTTGTATCTGGTATGACATGGTGGTTTGCTGCTCCCTGATACATGAGTTACGCATGTAACTGTTTGTATTTTCAATTGTTTTTATATTTGTGGTTTCTGTGTACGTCCTATGGAATAAATTTGTGTATTTTCAGGTGATCCCTACTCTGGTATATGTCTTCTGTTTCTTTTTCTGGTCATTCGACCGTCTCCTAATTCTGTCCCCTGGAAACTGTCCCCCTAGGAACCTTAGTGACGGCCCCCTTGGTTCCGGCCCGGACACACAGCGGGGACCTCTCCTCCTACACCATTACTGACCCACTGCCAAACTGGTCATGCTGAAGGATGTTTTTTGAGCAGTGCATAATAGTCAATTATATTTGTTTTGTGTTTGTAAACACTATATTTGAACATGATATGTAATGATATTACATCTTCAATGGAGAATGTAAAAGAAGAGGTTGGACAAGGAAATGACATCACAATTCTTTTTCTTTTTGTTAAATAATATATCTTTATTTAGCTTGCAAATCCACAGAGAAAACCACATGAAAAGCCGCATCAAAACCACACGGACTTTCAACTGCGTTTTCTGCCAAGAGCGGCAGAATCCGTGCAGAATTTTACAAAGGTGCAAATCCGCAACGTGTACACATACCCTTAAGGGTATATTCACACTGGGGGTTTTTTCTGCGTTTTTTTATTACAGCAAAACCTGATTTCTAGGCAGGAAAGAAGCTGAGGCAAAAAAGCAGGTTTATGTGCATTTTTCGTTGTGGTTTTGATCCTTTTTTATGCTAATTTTCAGCTGCTTTTTGGTGCGGTTTTTTGGTACATTTTTGGTCTAACTTGTGTCTCTTTGTGCATGCTAACAAAGTTGAGTTGCTGTCCATGACTTTTCTGCAGCAAAAGGCTGCAAATCATGATACCTGCATTTTTGCTGCTTTTTTATGCTAATTTTCAGCTGCTTTTTAGGGCATGTTCACAATGGGCATTTTTGCTGCATTCTTTTCCTACAGCGCAACCTGATTTCTTGGCAGGAAAGAAGCTGCGGCAAAAACACAAGTTTAGGTGAATTTTGGGTGTGTTTTTGAAGCTTTTTTATTCTAATTTTCAGCTGCTTTTTACAGTACCAGCAAAGCCTATGAGATTTCAGAAATCACACATTGTTTTTTTGTCATCAGGATTTTGTACTTTGCTGTTTTTTTGGACATAGAACATGTCACTTCTTTCAGCATTTTTTTTGCTGCAGTAAAGTCATAGACAGCAATTCAACTTTATTAGCATGCAAAGAAAGACACAAGTTAGCCCAAAAAAGCATCAAAACCGCAATGAAGCTTGTTTCCTGCAACAAAAATAAATTAATAAACCAACATATAATACTATCCTGTCTGCCGTAGTCCATTTACTGAGTGTCCCATGACGATCACATGTGTAGAATAGTCTCATCGGGAGATGTGACTGCTTTACACGGCACCGATGATACACTGACAGGAGGTAATATCTCCCGCAGTGTATCACTGAGCCGCCATGACAGTTCAGTGTATCGCCGATTGAGTAGAGCATTCACATCTCCCAATGTGACTGTTCTACATGTGAGATCATCGTGGGACAATCTGGATTACCATGGACTATAGTGGACAGGGAGTATATATTGGTTTATTATTTTATGTTATTTCTAGGAGACGAGGGTATCGGGGATATGATGTGCGGTGAATATAATGTGTTTTTATTTCTGTGTGAATATGTATATATCATATATCAATATGTATGTATAATGTGAATAAGGAATATGTATGTAATTTTACTTTTTTTTAACAGTGAGTACAGGTGCTAACAGATGATACTACTCTCCCATCAGCGGCACCTGTTGTCACTGTTATCAGTGACACCAGAGATAGCCAGATGGGAGCAGTAGTCTCCATCGGGCCAAGCCTGCTTTACCGCTGCAGATGACAGTGAGCCACGGAATCACGCTGACATCTGACAGCATGATCCCGCAGTGGTGTGACCGACAGTACCGGCGGTAGCGTTACCGCACACACAAACACCCGCACACACCTGCAGACACATGCACACACACACACAGACACCTGCACACAGCCGCACACACAAACACTGCATGTGACGAGCATGGCGGTGCCAGGGCTGATATACACCTGATGACGCTGTGTGGCCAGCTAATCACTGTAATGCCACAACCAACATGGCTGCAGCATTACAGTGTGTGGCAGACAATCCCTGCATGTTCACTGGCTCTCTAAAGAGCGTCAAACATGCAGGGCAGGGACCCGAGCTCCCTCCGAGCAACCCCTTTAATACTCGGTGAGCACTGCGATGCTCGGGCGAGCACCCAATAGTGGCGAACAGGCTCGCTCATCACTACCCAAGAATGTTTTTGTTTTTGGACAGTCAAAAATTCGATGTAAAAGTTCTGCTCTAAATCACATTTTAAGAAATTTGTCAAATAGTGTGCAGGTTGCATCCTTATATTCAAGCAGCCAAAGTCCATGTCAAGACAAAATACTGTTTACACTTTTCTTGTGCAGATTGAATTTTTTGTTTCTAAGTTTAGCCAGCATAAATACGTAGTAAAACTGTTACAAATTAGTGCTTTAAATATCTGTTTTCAAAAGAGTCTCTCATTTCTTCAGGGAATGCTTAGGAGTGAAAGAACTTTCCAGCTGTTAGCTTTGAGCTATCAAATATGATTTATAAAGCTGTTTTTAATACAGTCCACGTGATCTTTACTATCAGTTTGCCATGAGGCGCAGGAAAGGTAAAACACATACCTAACTTTATTAAGTAGTTTATTCTTTAATAGGACACCATAATATATTTCTTTTTTTTCAAGGACCAATAAACAAATGTAAAAAACAGATTTACAATACTGCCACTGGTTACTTTCAGAAGTATATTTAAAATGCATTATCGTAGACATTTGTGAGGCAATGCTTATTATATATGAAGTTGGGCTGTAAAAAGTAGTAGTTAAGACAGGACAAGGGGTAGGCAAGCCATGTGCTAAGTCAGAAAATGAAATATACTGTACGCTTTCTAGTAAGTAGGTGCAGATATTCACCAGAATTTTTCCTTTCTAGTATAAAGCTTAAAGGGAATCTGTCAGCAGGTTTTTCCATGTAATCGGATAGCAGCATTATGTAGGGACAGAGACACTGATGTATCACTTAGTTTATAGGATTTATTGGGTGATATATATGATAGAGATCAGTTGTTGACCTGTATATAAATATGCGTAACCCCCCGCTCTCACCACAGCGTTCTGTGTACAATGTATAGTGACCGATAGCTGCTAATCACTGCTGGGGATGTGGTTGGACTATGATACAAGAGGCCAGTCATCCTGTAGTGATAATCTCCTGCTGATAAATCACTGATTGTAATGAAACAGCAAAACATCTGCCAAGTAAGTGAGACATCTCTTTAACCACGGTCTCTGTTCCTACATAAACTTGGTTTTAGATTACTTAGCAAAAAAACATGATGGATTCCTTTAATAAATCTGTTTAAAAGTTGTCAATATTGCACACTCCTGGTTCTCCATGCCTGTTTCAAGCTGAAGATGAAATGATCTCTAAAATGCCTAAAGTTAAAGATGATACATTTCCTTTGTATTTTAGGCAAAAAAAATATTTTCATCTTTTACATTTTAAAAATTGCAAAAAGACAAATTGGTAGATACAATAGTTTTGGCACCCTGCATGGTTAGTATCTAGTAGCACCCCCTTTTGCAAGTATCACGGCTTGCAAACACTTTTTGTAGCCAGCCATGAGCCCTTCAATTTTTGTTTGAGGAATCCATTCTTCCTTAGAAAATTCTTCCAGTTCTGTGGGATTCCTGGGTTGTGTTGCATGCACTGCTATTTTGAGGTCTAGCCACAGATTTTCATTGATGTTCAGATCAGGGGACTGTGAGGGTCATTGTAAAACCTTCAGCTTGCAGCTTTTGAGGTCGTCTATTTCGACATGTGTTAGGATCATTATGTATTTATAGAAGCCATTCTCTTTTCAATTTCAGCTTTTTTACAGATGGCGTTATGTTTAGATGAAGAATTTGGTGAAATTTCATTAAATCCATTCTTCCTTCTGCCCGTGAAATGTTCACCGTGCCATTGGCTGCAAAACCACCCCAAAGCACGATAGATTAAACCCTTGCTTAATGGTTGGAGAGATGCTCTTTTCCTGAAATTCTGTGCCATTTTTTCTTTACACATACCTTTGATGATTGTGGCCAAAGAGTTCTATTTTTTTTTTTTTACACTACACAGAAAATAAAATTTATTCTTCTGGGTGGTCCTGGGAATAGGGTGTGAGGGTAACTAACCACTACAGGACGGGGGGCAGCGGGCACCCCAGGTGATGAGCAGTTTGTAGGCAGACTGTTCAGTAGTTCAGATAATGTGGATCTCTGGCGGCCAGTGGCGATCACGGAGATTGCTGGCTGTGCGCTACTGCCACGTCTGGCAAATGTCCTGGCGGCAGCGGCTGAAGAGTCCCCACCTCTGGAGAAGCCAAGTGACTTATAGGTTGTCCGGCTGGCTGGAAATGAGCTCCTGGCTCCGGGAACACAGCGACCGGCAGTGGCTGCTTCTTCTGTTCCATCTGCTGCACGACCTGCTGCAGCTCCTGCCGCTGCGCCTGGATGTGCTGGTGCTGTGTCTGCAGCTCCTCCTGCTGGCGCTCCAGGTCTTCCTTCTTCTTCTTCAGCTCATCTTCTGTCTTAGAAATATGGTTCTCAAACTCCTGCAGCTCCTCCTCGGTGTAAATCTGCTGCTCATCCAGAGTCTCCCAGCTGTCTGGCTCCAGGAACTCCCTCTTCTCCGTTGCTCACAGGAATTCTTCTAGATTTATCAGTCGATCCTTATCCACATCCACCTCGTTCATCACGTGCTCCCTCATCCGTAATCGCTCCTCCTCCATCTCCACCATGTCGTCCTCCTCATTTTTGGGGTTGTACTCTTTCTCCAACGGGTGGTTAAGAGGAGAGTTGAGCGATACCGTCCGATACTTCAAAGTATCGGATCGGAATGGATCGGCCGATCTTAAAAAAAAGTATCGGTATCGCCGATTCCGATACCGGAAGTCCCATTCAAGTCTATGGGACTTCCGGTATCGGAATAAGAAAAACCCTGTTTTTGCCTTGTACAGCCTCTCTGGGGTCTGTACGGGCCTTTCGGGGGGCTGTGCCGGCCTGCCAGGGGGTCTGTGCAGGCTCCGGTGGTCTGTGCCGGCCTGCCGAGGGGCTGTGCCGGCCTGCCGGTGGTCTGTGCAGGCTCCGGTGGGCTGTGCCGGCCTGCCGGGGGGCTGTGCCGGCCTGCCGGTGGTCTGTGCAGGCTCCGGTGGGCTGTGCCGGCCTGCCGGGGGGCTGTGCCGGCCTGCCGGTGGTCTGTGCAGGCTTCGGGGGTCTGTGCAGGCATCGTCCGATGGGACTACAAGTCCCATCGGGCGATGCCTGCTACCATGACAGTGATTGACACATTAGCCAATGATGGGACAGTAGTAGTCCCATCATCCGGCTAATGTGTTGAATGTGAAAAAAAAAAAAAAAAATTACATGCTACATACATGCTACATACATACAACATGCATACTACATACATGCTACATTCATACTACATACTACATACATGCTACATTCATACTACATATATACTACATGCAACATACATACTACATATATACTACATGCATGCAACATGCATACTACATATATACTACATGCTACATACATACTACATATATGCTACATACATACTACATATATACTACATGCATGCTACATACATACTGCATGCTACATACATACTACATGCTACATACATACTACATATATGCTACATACATACTACATATATACTACATGCATGCTACATACATACTGCATGCTACATACATACTACATGCTACATACATACCACATATATACTACATACATACTACATGCATGCTACATGCTACATACATACCACATACATACTACATACATACTACATGCATGCTACATACATACTACATGCTACATACATACTACATATATACTACATGCATGCTACATACATACTACATGCTACATACATACCACATACATACTACATACATACTACATGCATGCTACATACATACTACATGCTACATACATACCACATACATACTACATATATACTACATGCATGCTACATACATACTGCATGCTACATGCATGCTACATACATACTACATACATACTACATACTACATGCTACATACATACCACATATATACTACATACATACTACATACAATACATTCATACAATACATACATAGACATACAGTACATATAACATAGAGTAACATACTTACCAATACTTGTCACATTGTTCCCCGAAGCCATTGTCTTTTACGGAATAAATATTAACATAACAAACCACAAAAATACTCACCCACGATCCGAAGCAGTCCACGAGTGTGTCCCACGACGATCTTGGGTAGAGAACTGCAGCATCAGCTATGAATGTATTGTATGTAGTATGTATGTAGTATATATGTGGTATGTATGTAGCATGTAGTATGTATGTAGTATGTATGTGGTATGTATGTAGCATGTAGTATGTATGTAGCATGCATGTAGTATATATGTAGTATGTATGTAGCATGTAGTATGTATGTAGCATGCATGTAGTATGTATGTAGTATGTGTGTAGTATGTATGTAGTATGTATGTAGCATGTAGTATGTATGTAGCATGCATGTAGTATATATGTAGTATGTATGTAGCATGCATGTAGTATGTATGTAGTATGTATGTAGTATATATGTAGTATGTATGTAGCATGTAGTATGTATGTAGCATGCATGTAGTATATATGTGTTATGTATGTAGCATGCATGTAGTATGTATGTAGTATGTATGTAGTATGTATGTAGCATGTAGTATGTATGTAGCATGTATGTAGTATATATGTAGTATGTATGTAGCATGTAGTATGTATGTAGCATGCATGTAGTATGTATGTAGTATGTATGTAGCATGCATGTAGTATGTATGTAGTATATATGTGGTATGTATGTAGTATGTATGTAGTATGTATGTAGCATGCAGTATGTATGTAGCATGCATGTAGTATATATGTAGTATGTATGTAGCATGTAGTATGTATGTAGCATGCATGTAGTATATATGTAGTATGTATGTAGCATGTAGTATGTATGTAGCATGCATGTAGTATGTATGTAGTATGTATGTAGTATTTTTTTTTTTTTTTTAACATTTAACACATTAGCCGGATGATGGGACTACTACTGTCCCATCATTGGCTAATGTGTCAATCACTGTCATGGTAGCAGGCATCGCCAGATGGGACTTGTAGTCCCATCGGACGATGCTTGCACAGACCCCCAGACATCAGCACAGCCCCCCGGCAGGCCGGCACAGCCCCCCGGCAGGCCGGTACAGACCCCCACAGGGTGCACAGACCACCGGCAGGCCGGCACAGCCCCCCGGCAGGCCGGTACAGACCCCCACAGGGTGCACAGACCACCGGCAGGCCGGCACAGCCCCCCGGCAGGCCGGTACAGACCCCGGGCAGTCCACACAGCCCCCCGGCAGGCCGGCAGAGACCCCCGGAAGGCCCGAAATGACGGCGCATCATGATGCGCACACACCGCGCATCATGATGACGTCATTTCGGCTGTCAATCAACTTTGAACTTCCGATTCTGATGCCGACTTCCGATATTGAAAAAATATCGGAAGTCGGTATCGGAATTCCGATACAGCAAGTATCGGCCGATACCCGATACTTGTGGTATCGGAATGCTCAACACTAGTTAAGAGTTCTATTTTAACCTCATTAGTCCACAGGACTTGTTTTCAAAATTCATCAGGCCTGTTTAGATGTTCTTTTGCATTCTTCTGATTCTGAATTTTATGGTAAGGACGCAGGAGAGGTTTTCTTCTGATGACATTTCCATGAAGGCCATATTTGTGCAGGTGACTCTGAACAGTAGAACAATGTGCTACAACTCCAGAGTCTGCTAAATCCTTCTGAAGGTCTTTTGCAGTAAAGCTGAGGTTCTCATTTGCCTCTTTAGCAATGTTATGAGCAGCCCTCACTGAAATTTTGCTTGGTCTTTCAGATCTTATCTTGACCTCCACTGTTCCTCTTAACTGCTGTTTCTTAATTACATTTTGAAAAATAAAAAAAAGGAAAGGACAACTTGAAAATGTTTTGCTATCTTTGTATAGCCTTCTCCTGCTTTGTGGGCCTCCACCATTTTCATTTTCAGAATGCTAGGCAGCTGCTTAGCTGCTGCTTTTTGGGAAAAGGTTAGAGGAAGCTGAGTTTTTATAAAGATGGGAAATTTGCATCACCTGGCCTTTCCTAACAATGATAGTGAATAAGATATAAGCTTAACAAGCTATTTAATGTTGGAGACCATTGTCAAAGCTATCTGAGCACACACGTCTCTAAAGATGCCCCTAGGTATTAACCATGCAAGGTGCCCAAACTTTTGCATTGGCCCATTTCCTTTTTGTAATTTTTAAAATGTAAAAAATTATAATATGTATATAAATGTATATGTATAGTCACTGGTAGAGTACTGGAGGGGAGATATGTGTCACTACGCTTAATGGCGTAATTGATGTGAAACCCAGAGTATTTTCCTCCAGCACACTAAGTTTTGTGAGGATTAAGCTAATTTGCCTAAATGGGCTAGCTTTTATTCGGAGAGCCACAAAATGGGTGGAAGGATGTCTACCTTATCTCCACCTGCAGAGTCGGCACCGCCATGTTCTGATAGGACCTGTGTGATGTCACAGTCATGTATTCAGTCACATGGTCTGGGGCTTAAATAGCTGGGCTCCAGAGGCAGTCTTTGCTCAGCAGAACTGGACGGAGGATCTCCAGTGGTTTGTGTCCTGAGGACCTGAGGAGAAAAGACTGAACCTGTGTTGCTGCAGAGTGGGCTGCTACCCACAAACGTATGCACTCTGTTACAGCATTTTTGTTTTCTTTGTTGCCTTCCTGTTTTTGCCTGAAGGGCTGAGATTACTTTCCCCTTCATGTTGGTTTATGCTGCCATATAATAAACCAACTGAAGATTTAAAGAGACAGTGTTCCTGTTTGTACCGCTGAGTGAGTTGAACTACCACAAGATATATACTGTATATACTGCTCAAAGAAATAAAGGGAACACAAACAGCCTGTTGCAAATGAAATAGTGTTCCCTTTATTTTTATTGGCCATTTCTTCAGGCTTAATAAACAGACGTTTGTGGCAGACCAGATGTTAGGATCCAACTGTAGTGAAACAGCAAAAGTGATGTGTGGACAGCGAGAGCCTCCTCTATCAAAGGGATTGGATGTCACTGTAGCTATTGAGTGAGGTGTCTGTGGAGTGTAACTATTGGATAACAAGAAGTTTGTTCTCCAGCCAGTGCTTATTGCCTGTTTAGCTACACTAATCCAGAAAAACATCATTTGTATTTACTTTTCTATCTAATCTACTTTGCTCTATATAATCCATAAAACTTTTTCCACTCAATACTTTAATCGTCTTGATTAATAGGTGTTTAAACATGCTTTATGAGTTAACAGATGATACTTGTAGCAGTATGTTACATTTTTCTACTGGATATTGTATAACAATTTCCAGATGTTCTCTGGTCCCCTGTGAGAGAGAGGATAACTGTGACGTCCAAAATATGTTGTTTGTGTTGTACATTTTTTTCAGAATCTGCTGAAATAAATTAGTTTCTGACATAAATGCTTAAATTGTTACTTGCTGTGTAGGTGAGATTTATTAAAAAAAACTCAGTAAAAAAAATTGCCATAAAATGTGGAGAAAATATGTCTCTAATATCTTCACATATGTCTCTGATATCTTCACGTATGTCTCTAGATTGTATGGGCAAGAACCAACTAAATAAGCCTTTATTGAAATATTGTAATTTCCATTAAAGGCATAATCAATTGTTAGGCTGTGTGCACACGCTGCGGATTAGATGCGAATTCATCCGCGCGGATTTTGTAAAATCCGCAGGTGAAACCGCAGGTCAAAAGACCTGCGGTTTTACCTGCGGATTGCTCTGCGGTTTTGCCCTGCGGTTTATCATCTCCTCAATAGAGGAGATGACAAACCGCAGGAGAATCCGCAGAAAGAATTGACATGTCAATTCTTTCTGCGGATTGAAAACCGCAGATAATCCGCGCGGAAAATTCTGCACCGTCTGCACTGCGGTTTTTGATTCCCATAGGGAATCATGGTACTGTACACCGCAGCAGAAACTGCTGCGGGTCCGCAGTGGCCAAAACCACTGCGGAACCGCAGCAAAATCCGCAACGTGTGCACACAGCCTTAGGCGTCAGGTTTCTGCATCTGCTCTGCAGGAATCCAGAGCCTCACATTCTGCGGTCTCCTGCTGTCTATCTACTGCAGAGGAGATTGCTTTGCAGCAGATCGCTCCAGAGACTAAGTCCCTCTGTTCTCCTACTGGGCATGCTCACGAAACGATCTCCCATTGGAGATCGGGAGTCATGTGCCCAGGTCCTGCTCCAGATCTCAGTGGTCCATCTTGGAGATCTGGAAGCTTCTGGAAGGTCCCGGCTATAAAAAGCGTGCATGACCGTTCGGCCATGCGCTAGTATAGTCTCTAGTTGCTACTGTGTGAATGATGATGGATGTATGAACCTGCGAATGACTCATTAAGATCCCCTTCCTCTGATATTACGAATGTGTACAGGGACTTAGATTAGAGTCAGCGCCAGCGCGTGGCAAGCCTCAAGCCACTACAGCATCATCCACAGTGCTAGCATCCGACATTGCGCCTGCTTCCTTGCTTTGTTGACTAGCGGCAGTGTTCTACGCCGCGCCGCAGTTGCAGCGCTCTTTGGCGTCCGCAGTAACGACGCCGCATGCATGGTAGGTCTAGACAAATGCAGCTCCTCTGTCTTGGGTTCTGATCCTGTGACCAGATACCGTGTGTGCATTTACCTGAGACCTGTGACACTAACACGCTCAGCCTTTTGTGTTTACCTCTGCTGACATCTCTGTGAGCAAACAGAGATTGCTTACCGCACTTGGGTGACGTTCAACCCGCGTGCGCATTTCCGCCATATGCTCGTCTGTCACTATTTAGCAGCAGTGTTCACACCTTCTGCACGGTGGACCCCGAGTAGCGAACACACTTTATTATTAAATTTATTTAGTGCGTTCCGCCGTTCCTAACATCAATAATGTCATCAATTGTCACAATCATATTTCCAATTCCCCAACAAATCCTTTTCAAACTACAGTATTAACATTGACCTACAAAGTTGTCCAAACTCTGTCTCCTCCATAGATCTCCTAATTAATCTGAAATCTTCCCAAACGTAATCTTTGGTCCTCCTAAAGGCCTCGTAACACATAAAGATGCACCAGCGATCCCAACAATGACCTTGTCAGGATCGCTGGTGCATCGCTACATGATCGCTGGTGAGCTGCCAAACAGGCAGCTTCACCAGCGATCAGCACCAGTGAGGACTCTGGTGTGGGGAAGGTGACCTGACGGATGGACTTGTCAGTAGGGAAAAGGGACGGTTTGTGCACTTTAGACAGGTGTTTGTAATGACAGAAGGGAAACAGCTGGGAAAAAGTGTAGAATGAGTGCAGTACCTTACTTTGACCACAAGATGGCAGGGGGGAGCGTGAGTACAGGACTTGACAGCAGCTTATGGCTTTAGAAACCGTTAGTCATGGGGGGCGGGGAGACAGCAGCCCAGGAAGGTTATAAATAGGACAGGAGAGGGTTCCAGAAAGTTCCAGTCCCGGGAGGAGCTTGACAGGAGAGGAGACAGTGAAGGAGTATGAACAGTAGTGGAGAGCTCAGCTAGGGAACTGAGGAGAAAAGAAGTCAGAGGGTGGCCCTGACACGAAGAACCGCAGAACAGACGAGGCCCAGGGGGTACCAAATTGATGACGATCTCGGACCGGTGAAACGCTGGCGGTAGATAGGCCAAGGGCAGCCCCAGTGAAAGAGCCGTGAGGAACGTCACTATGACAAAAGGAAGGTGCAAGTACCCAGGCCTGAATACGGAGAGCTGTGGAGGTGCTGCGGTTTATTGCTGCAGTTGTCAGGAGGACGGCCAATAAACTCAGACCTGTTGTACCCGAAATCTGCCTCAGTCTCGTGCCTGTGTTGTCTGTTTGCGGTAAACAGGGGACCACCCCCCCAAGCTGGGCCACCTTCCTACACTGGTATCTAAGGTAAATATCGGGTTACTAAGCAGCACGCGTCACTTAGTTACCCGATGTGTACCTTAGAAACCTGCGTGGTCGTGCTGGGAGCTGACCTTCCCGGCAGTGCCCGTACTACCGACTTTGAGCCTGCGCAGACGGGGGCCCTGCTTGACTTCCTCTTGCGTCTAACGCCGGCCTCGGCACTCGGCTATCAACACGCTGACATTTTCCAGCTGATCTCTGGTAATTAGTATCGTCTTACGGTATTTATAAGACGCTCTGACACACACTGGGCACTGCCCCTGATGAAGCCAGGTCCCCTGGCGTAACGCGTCGGGCAGCTCTTGGGCCCCTGCCTCCCTCACTACCCCGTCCATATTCAGCCCGTTTTGGATGTGCCATTCTGTTAGGCACATGTCTCCATTTTCCACGGCTCAGGTTGTATTGGGCAGTCTGTCTTTTTGCACTCTGGATCTATACTTTACATTTTACATTCAGCAGTATGCCATTTGATTGTTTTTCCGCAGTCCTGTAGCTTATGTAGCATTGCTGATATACTTTCATGGGATTCTGCAGGATTGTATTTTACCAATACTGGCATGGTTATATGATTAGAGTGTTATATATTTATTTTGATCTTTTACAGTCTGCTCCAGTGTGGGTTTAAGCAGGGGTCTTTGAAACCCTATTGGGGTTTTTTGTATTTTTCTCATTGCCTCTTGTGCATTTTTAATGTTTTTAATGTTCTCAGTGTGTTTTGCAGTGTCAAAATAAAGGACAATTCTACACTTTATCATAGCTTGGTGATCTCTGTTGTGTACATGCTCTTTCCCCTTTCTTTTGAGTAAAAATGTACCTCCAGTCACAGAGGGGTCGGCTGGTAAGAGAGTACCATTCCCATCAGCCTACGCATGCAGCCGCTAATGACAGCGAGAGTAGGCACAGATGATGGAAGTATTCATCAGCCAGTGCCTGCGATATAAATAAATGAAAGAAATGGCGTGGGTTCCCCTCTATTTCTGATAACCAGCATGGCAAAACTGACAGCTGTGGGCTGCAATCTTTATCATGGATGATTTTCAAGAATAGAGGGGTCCCCACGTCATTTTTTAAAATTGGTTAAATAAATAATAAAAAAAAATGGATGGGGTCCCCCCAATTTTTGACAACTAGCCAAGCTGACAGCGTGGTAAATTTCTCATGTATTCTATGTACTGTACTCCAAAGACTCAAAAAATTCCCTTTTATCCAAACTTGAAAAAATGGGGCAGAAAGTAAATTTCCTGGGATATGTGTTGTCCAGTGAAGGTTCTCTAAGGTCTTGTCTAGTAAAGGACGTCGCAAAGGTCCAAGCTGTTAAAGAGTGGGTAGAAACTAAGCCCCTGAAAGCCTTGCAGTGTTTTTTTGGATTTGAAAATTATTATTTGAAATTTATTAAAAATGTTTCCAAAATTACCAAACCACTGAACGACTTGATGAAGACTAAGACTGATGTACCGTACTTAATTGGAAGCCTGAGGCAATCGTTGCCTTCACTGCATTAAAAGAACATTTTTCATCTGACCCTATATTGGTTCAGCCCAATCTAGAGTGTCCTATTATTGTGTAGGTCGACACTTCTGTGGTTGGCATGGAGCGGTTTTATAGAAAGGTATATTGTTTCTCATTCAATTTCATTTATGTGCATTTTTTCACAAAACTGTTCATGTGCTGAGAGGAATTATGGCATAGTTAGTCAAGGATTGTTGACAATTAAGTGGGCCTTGGAGAAATGGTGCCTCTTCTTCTATGTAAGGGGCATTCATGCACATTTTATTCCAGGTGCATTTTCTTTAAAGTGCCTGGCAGTTGAACATGGCATGAATCTAACAGTCATATCTGTTCTCTTCATAAAGGTATATATTTAATTCATCTGCTGCAGATACTGTATTCTGTAACCTTATTTCGATCTCTGCAAGCATATTTTAATGGTATACATTTCATTCATCTGCTCCATATGTCCTGCAATCTCATTTCCACCTTTGCAATCATATTTTAATGGTATATATTTAATTCATCTTGCTGAGCTGGTCCCTGATGCTGTATGGTCATCCCACTAGCGCAAAGAGTTTTATGATCCATGTTGGCTATAAAACTTGTTTGTTTATCTCTGTATTTATTGTCTCCTGCTGTCTTAATTTAGTTGACAAGTCAAGTTCCTAATATATCTAAGAACAAACCTCCTATATATTCAGACAGAGCTTTGAGGGAGCATTTGTGTAGGGGGAATTTATGCACATTTTATTCCAAGTGCATTTTCTTCAAAGTGCCCTGCAGTTGAACATGGCAGTTAGACAGGGCAGGAGACTGGTAAGGCCTCTTTCACACATCATTTTTTTGCCATCAGTCACAATCCATCGTGCTGACAATCCAGCATGCTGCGATTGTCAGCGTACTACGGCCGTAGTACGCCAATGCAAGTCTATGGGTGCACCAAAAATACGGATTACACACGGACCACACATGTGACTTGCGAGAAATACGCACCCGGTGTCTTTTAGCAAAGCCGGCAATTCAGTGCGCTATACAGTAAACTCACACTGACAGGTTTAATAAAGAAACGAAAGAATAGATAGAATGCATATATATATATGTACTGTATTCTATGTGTCTATATCTATTCTTTGGTTTGTGTTAGAAACCCTGTCATAGGGCTCCATTATATGTCCATTTTGCAAGCCTGCGAGAAAATCTCGCCATACGGATTACATACGGATGCTTACATGCGCAAAATACGCAACCACACCTTGCTTAAGGATGACCTACGGAGCACTGTTTAGGGGCCATTCATCTGTATTACGCATGTAAAATACTGACCGTATTTTGCGTTGGTTAGTGTGACCCCGGCCTTACTGTCGGGGTTCCTCAAGAATCAGTCCTAGGCCCCTTCCTCTTCTCCTTATATACTGTCCCTATTGGACAAACAATCAGTAGATTTGGTCTTCAGTACCATCTCTATGCTGATGACACTAAATTATTATACCTCTACTCCTGACATCATGCCTGCATTATTGCAAAACCCCAGTGATTGTCCGCTGTCTCTAACATTATGTCCTCCCTCTATCTGTAATGGAACTTTTCAAAAACTGATCTCTTTGTGTTTCCACCCTCCACTAACCTACTTCTGCCCAATATTGTCATTTCCATGTGTGGTTCTACCATTACTCCCCAGCAACATGACTGCTGTCTTGTGGTCATACTTGATTCAAGTCTTTCATTCACTCCCTACACCCCATCACTCACTCGCTCTTGACATCTACACCTCCAAAAAATTTCTAGAATTTGACCTTTTCTTACTTTTCGACTCTGCAAAAACTCTTACTGTTGCCTTTATTTATTCTCGTCTGGACTACTGCAACTCTTTACTAATCGGTCTCTCTCTTAATAAGCTCTCCTGTCTCCAATCCTTCCTCAATGCAGAAGCTAATATCAGTTGCACTGGTTACACATTCGCTACAGAGTTCAATATAAACTTATCACTGTACATGTCCTTCATTGCCTCAGTCTACCACCCTACCCATTACCCTTCATTCACCTAATAACATAACATCCTCAATAATCCGAACCTCACTCCCAACCAAGATTTCTCAAATGCTGCACCAATTCTTTGGAATGCACTATCTAGGACAATTTGATTAATCCCCAATACCCACAATTTTAACTGTGCCCTAAAATGCATTTCTTCATACTGGCCTATAACCTCAATAGGTTTCAACCATGCTTACACAGAATTTATACAAAATAAAACTCATGAAATAGGCCTGGACAGAAATGATGGTACCCCTGAAAATAATGTGACAAAAGGGACATGCTAAATCAAGGTGTGCCCACTGATTAGCATCACAGGTGTCTAAAATCTTGGAATCAGTGAGTGGGCCTGTATAGAGGGCTACAGATACTCACTGTGCTGTTTGGTGACATGGTGTGTATCACACTCAACATGGACCAGAGGAAGAGGAGGAAAGAGTTGTCTCACAAGATTAGAAAGAAAATTATAGACAAACATGTTAAAGGTAAAAGTTTTAAGACCATTTCCAAGCAGCCTGATGACTACAGTTGCACATATCATTCAGAAATGTAAGCTCCATGGGACTGTAGCCAACCTCCCTAGGCGTAGCCGCAGAAATAAAATTGATGACAAATCAAAGAGATGGATAATCTGAATGGTAACAAAAGAGCCCAGAAAAACTTCTAAACAGATTAAACGTGAACTTCAAGCTCAAGGCACATCAATGTCAGATCGCACCATCCGTCATTCTATGAGCCAAAATGGACTTCATGGGAGACAACCAAGGAGGACACCATTGTTGAAAAAAAAAAAGCCAGACTGGAATTTGCAAACTACATGTTGACAAGCCACAAAGTTTCTGGGAAAATGTCCTATGGACAGATGAGACAAAAATGGAACAAGGCACATCAGCTCTATGTTCACAGATGGAGAAATGAAGCATATCAAGAAAAGATCACCGTCCCTACTGTGAAACATGAAGGAAGCTCTGTTATGTTCTGGGGCTGCTTTGCTGCATCTGGCACAGTGTGTCTAGAATCTGTGCAGAGTACGATGAAATCTCAAGACTATCAAAGGATTCTAGAGAGAAATGTGCTGCCCATTGTCATAAAGCTTGTCTCAGTCGCAGGTCATGGGTCCTGCAACAGGATAATGACCCAAAACACACAGCTAAAACACCCAAGAATGGCTAAGAGGAATCATTGGACTATTCTGAAGTGGCCTTCTATGAGTCATGATCTAAATCCTATTGAGCATCTTTGGAAAGAGCTGAAACATGTCGTCTGGAAAAGGCAACCTTCAAACACGAAACAACTGGAGCAGTTTGCTCTTGAGGAGTGGGCCAAAATACCTGTCTAGAGGTGCAGAAGTCTCATTGGCAATTATAGGAATCATTTTATTGCAGTGATTGCCTCAAAAGGTTGTGCAACAAAATATTAAGTTAAGGGTACCATCATTTCTGTCCAGGCCTATTTCATGAGTTTTATTTAAAAAAAAAAAATTCTTCGGAAGCATGGTTGAAAAGCAATGTCTGACTTTCATTTGCTCATTTTTATAGATTTTTGATTTAGTATTACTTTTGTCAGATTCAAGTTATTTCTGTCACCATTGTGGGTTTTTCTGTCATTAAACGAGGGGTACCAGCAATTTTCACCACGTGTCCCTGAATTCTACCCCACGGGGACAGTTTCCCCCGGAACCCAGATGACGGCTCCTTTGGTTCCTGCCCGGACACTCGACGGGGGCCGTTACTCCCCCACTTGAGACAAAAAGATGCACAATAACTGTCAAAGTGTAACAGGAGCACTGTTGATGGTAATTTGGCAACTCTAAAGAGAGCAACAATGAACAGTGTTAGCACTAGCTACTCCATTCTCCAGATCCCAGGGGTTACCCTGACCTTATGTTTTTAATAACTATACAGGAATCTGGCTTTAACAGTGACCCCTAAGCTGGGGCCATGGAGTTAGCTGACATTCAGTGGTGTGAACTGGCTAGTAGAATAGACCAGTAGCATGCTCATAACCAGGAGGTCAGTACAATAACAAAGTCAGAAGGCAGGAGAGTAGTCAAAAATGAGCATCTTTTTTTGGTATAAGAGGCAAGTTTACTCTGTGCCCTCCTTAGGTTTTCTCTGATCTCAGACCAGTTTAGTCTTAGTTTGTCTATGGATTTTTAAAACTCATGGATGTCCAATTCGGAAGGCAAAAAGGACCCAAAGTGAGGGTGATGTTCAAGATTGCAGAACAATGGGGGGGGTCTTAATAGATTCATGGTACCGATTGTTTACAGCAAATTCAAATAAAGGCAGATATTCCACCCAGTCAGACTGATGGTCAGACATATAATGCTGAAGAAACTGATCAAGTGTCTGATTAACATGTTGAGTGCCACCATTGGTCTCTGGGTGGTAGGCAGAAGGAAGGGATAATTCTATTTTGATCTTGTTACAGAATGCCTTTCAGAATTTGAAAACAAATTGAGAATTGAAACAATATTTTCTGGAATCCCATGTAGACCTACAATGTTTTTTAATAAACAGCTTATTTAATGTTTGATAGGTAACCTGGACACAGATACAAAATGATGCTGTTTGCTAAATCTGTCTATAACTACACAAATAACAGTTTTCCTTTCTGAGAATTGGAGGTCAACAATAAAATCCATGGAGAGGTGGTTTCATGGACTCTTGGAGTGGGTAAGGATTGGAGGAGTACAGTTGTATGGGTATGGGGCATTTTTGCTCGGACTCAACTCTCACACGCAAGCACATATTCCTTACAGTTGACCACCAAAAACACATGGTCACAGGAAAAAGACACCACTATACCTTCAGCAAGAATAGGAATTGGTTCAGTCTCCTCAGGCTGAGATGGACAGAAACTATGTCATAAGCAGCATTAATCCACTTCAGTTGTTGCATCTCATCACATGACTGCAGCGTGGAAACAGGTAGTGTTTTAAGCTTAGCTGGTATACCCTTGTTTGATCTTGACAATCTCCTCACTTCAGGTTCACCTGATTTTTCTGTTGCTTCTTCAGTGATTGAAAAATCTAACCAAACTTCCACAATCTTTTCCTTGTTAGTTATTTTTAAATTGTGACTGAGATTGTTGTTGCTTCAGCTGGACTACTGGAATGATGTCATGAAACTTGAGTGATATGATATTCTCACCAATCAATACATCTCTGCTTATTGTGACCTTTTAATTTCTGGGTGTAGGACTCTTTATCCTTTCTGGGTTTCATTGTAGCCTACCAGGATACCTTCTTTTGCATGAGATTCCCACTTGGTATGTTTGTATTTGGGAATATGTACAAATACTTTACTTCTGAATAATATTCCTATGTGTTGTAATTCAGACTTTTTTCTGTTCCCTTACTCAAATGGACTTTTCTCAGTAGCTTTAACTGGTAGTCTGTTTTGAAGATTGCAAGCTGTCATGATTGCTTCACCCCAATATGTGGTTGGCAAATCTGCATCAAATAGTATACTTCTTCCATTTTCACAAACCACCTACAAACCCACCTAGGGGCGGGTGTCTAAAACGCCCATAGTAAAGTATATGTGTGTGAATGGTTGTAGGACCTGTGATGGGTCATAGCCATGTTATCCGGTGGGCGTGGCTATGGACCATATAAGGTGGCCAGGGTAGGTCACATGAGTGAATGCTTGGATCCGGTTGGTCCATATGGAAGGTCTCGTCTGGCTGACGTGTCTGCCTTCCTGGGTCCACGTGGAGACATGTGTCTGATAGTTCCCTGGAGGAAATGAACATCTGCACTGAGAAGCAGCCATGAGGTAACCCAGACAGGGGATATAACTGTGAGGCTAGAGAGCCTGCGTACCGGACATAGCAAAGCCTGTGTGACCACAGGATTAACAGAGCAGAGCTCTGTCATGGACGTTATACTGTTGATATGAACTTTCTGTTGCTGTTGCTGGTTTATGCTGCATAATAAACCAAATAGAGTGAGTTATGTTGAGAAACCTGTGCCGGACCTGATTTATCCTCTGCCTAGCGAGTATCCCCTACCTGAATGACAAGCGCTACCTTACAAGTGATAAAAGATGATTTATCAACAACAAGGCATCTTATGTGAGGCATACAGGTAGGACTTTTTTCAGTGGTCTGTAACCTGTATGCCCATATTAATAGTTTATACAGATCAAATGTGATAACAGATTCCCTTTAAGTAATGATATTAGCAATTATAATTACTATTAACTATTTACCTAATGCCTACCTGAATTAAGGATATACTGTATACCTATGCAGAAGATTTGTTCAAGAAATTTCCACAGTGGAATAGGGCTTGCTTAAAACCATGTTTGCCATCTGAAAAGATTAAACCTGGAGACGTGGCCTGGCCAGACATGTGAGCGATCCTGTGACAAAAGAGCTCCGGGAATAAATAGAATGTCGGAGGTTACACTGGGCATTCGGCCTGGCAATACAGCTTCCTGATATACCCTGGCACTAACTGGTGTGTGGTGGCGGAGTGATTATGGCCACAGGAGTGGCAAAAATGCATCGCAAGGCAGCAGCAAGAGCAGACAGGGGTTTCCAACATGGCACCGACGCGCCCTCAGCAGGTACAAGAGCAGGAAAGGCAGTAACTGCAGGAGCAATGTCAAAACTAGCTGGCTATTCTAGTACACCAGGTGAAGGAGCCCCCACTTGTAATGAGGTTCATACACATCCCACAGAGACAACTAATTGCTTCTCTGTGCTTTCAAGGGAACTGGATGATCCTTCTGAAAATTACTTTGACATTTCTCAGGCCCTGCAGCCCCAGCCAGAAACTGCCTCCTTCCATGACAACTCAGTTCAAGCACAGCTGAGCCTACAATGACGTATGTGTACATGTGTACATGTACTGTACTTGTATGTATTATGTATACCCCTCCTCACATGTAAAGCGCCATGGAATGAATGGCGCTCTAATAATAAATAATAATAATAATACATGGCTGTAACACAGTATGAGGCCTCTTTCACACGTCCGTGTCTCTGCTCTGGGCAAAACACGCTGACATGTCCTTTTTTGCCGTCACCACGGACGGCAAAACGTCTCACACACGTGCACACGGAGAACTCACATTGATATCCTCCGTGTGCACGGACGGCCGCCATTGAAGAATCGCTACTGTAAGCCGTGGGCTTGACGTCACTGGACAATACAAAGGTGACATCAACCGCACAAATACGAACCCTGCTATTTTTAGGCTGGGGGGGCAATATACATGGCCTATTACCAGTCTGAGAATACTAGTTCCCAGCTGTCTGCTTTAGAAAGGTTGGTTGTCAAAAATGGGGGGGGACCCCACACCATTTTTTAAAATTATTTAAATAATTAAAAAAACAGCATGGGGACCCCTCTATTCTTCATAAATAGCCTTGCTGAAGGCTAGTTATCAAGAATAGAGGGGTCCCCACGCTGTTTTTTTTATCCCATCGGCCGCTCCTGCTCTCACTGTAATTAGCAGCAGGTATCGGATGATGGGAGCGGTTGTCCTATCAGCTGACACCAGTGACCAGAGGTAAATTTTATACCTCTGATCACAGCTGAGCGCTCATGCTGTCATTTGACAGCGTGGGAAACACTGCTCTATGACCAACGGGGATGATTTCACCACCGATCAGAAGCAGTGTTTGCCGCACTGCCCATGCACATGACAGGGCGACAAACACCGGGTGTTCAGGCAGCCGAACCCGAACAGTAACATGGATTTCCTGGTGAAGTCCGTGTTTGGTGTCCGTGCCTGAACAGTAGGTGTTCGTTACGAATGCCGAACTTTACTGTTCGGGTTCGCCCATCTCTACTCAAGAGTAGTAGTAATAATGATATTAACATGTATAATTTGAAGCCAAAATGGGTTCATGGACCACATAGCAAGAGATGACTCCGGCCTAGGCAGAGGGCAAAAGCTTATCAATAAGGGCGAGTGATCCGAAAGTACCCTGGGTAAATATTTCACTGTCTCCAGCAAGGGGAGAATATGTTCTGTGCCTATAGCTAAATCAATTACCGTATCTGTCAAGGGTAATTCTGTCAAAACCTCACCAAACTTACTAATAAGGGTAGTCTCTGTAGCAGTATCTGATTTAAATCTATCCCAACATGGATGAACAATATTAATAAAATTTTTCTATGCATAGTACAGGAACTCCTGGCACCTTGTCAATAAGTGAAGCAATATTTTTCATCAAATAATTATTATAACAAGTGGGATATACAGCTCCAGCCAAAATTAAGAGACCACTTCAAAATGTTCAGTTTTTCTTATTTTTCTCTTTATAGGTATATTTTTGAGTAAAATGTAAATTGTTCTTTTAGTCTACAAACTTATGACAACATATCTCTGAATTTCGAAGCAATACATTTTGTTTGTTTTTTTTCTGAAAAGGAGAAATGGTCAAAATTAAAAAAAACCAGTGTTTTCAGACCTCAAATAATGCAAAGAAAACAAGTTCATAATCATTTAGAAACAACAATACTAATGTTTTAACTCATGAAGAGTTCTGAAATCAATATTTTGTGGAATAACTATTGATTTTTAATTACAGTTTTCATGCGTCTTGGCATGCTTTCCACCAGTCTTTCACACTGCTCCTGGTGCAAAAATTTAAGCAGTTCTTCTTTATTTGATGGCTTGTGACAATCCATCATCCTCTTGATTACATTCCCGAGGTTTTCAATGGGTTTCAGGTCTGGAGAATGGGCTGCCCATGACAGGGTTTTGATGTGGTGGTCTCTTAATTTTTGCCAGAGCTGTATATGGCAATAAGTTGAATTTCCTTTGTAAATATTTTGCAATAAATGTCCAGGAATCTACCCTCTCCATCTATCCTGTAAGAGATCAGTTCAAAGGGGATCTGTGCACTAGTATACTGACCCCTCTAGAATAACTTAAGAAAGTGGAGTGGAAGCTATGACTGTTCTACAAATACTTCACGCACGCACTGCTGTTTTTTTCAAAATGTGTCTCCTATAGACACACTATTGCTGGCACGTGGTACCGGATGCATTCCATAACAGCTGCTCTCTTTGAGGAGTCCCCCAGACCTCTTACATTCCAGGAAAGGAATTTTACTTTACTGTCCATTATATTTTACTTTATAGGCGATGAAAGGTATGGGTAAGATACATGTTATACATTTTCCAGCTTATTTCAAGAAATTGAGATTTCAATTGAATAATAAAAAAAAATAGAAACTCTTTGGCCATTGACGGAGAGATCTCTTTTATCACATACAGCTTAAGGATACCATCTCTGTCCTTGTAGTATAAGGCTACTTTCACACATCAGGTTTTTGCCGTCAGGCGTGATCCGGTGTGTCGCCGGCACGCTGGATCCGGCTCAAATTATGTAAAAACGGATTAAACGGATCTGGCTTTCTGCCGGATCCGTTTAGCGGATCCGCCAGAAAACGGATCTGTTTCATCCGTTTCGTCCGTTTTTTTTATCCGTTTTTCAACGGATTACGACAGATCTAGTTTTTAAAAACGCCCATGGGGGTGCTCCAAAACATGCTTGGCTACTGAAATCCTATATTTACAGTATTTCTACAGCCCATCTTTGACAGGTTGTAGAGGAGCAAGTGTAGGTTGGAGAGAAGAGCAAGTGTCTGGCTGGCGAAGATGGATGTTGTGATAGCAAACATTCTGAATAATTTGGTGGATTTCACTGTTGAGTAGTGTTGAGCATTCCGATACCACAAATATCGGGTATCGGCCGATATTCGCGGTATCGGAATTCCGATACTGAGTTCCGATACTTTTAGCATATCGAATACCGAAATCGTAAGTTCCCATAATGCTATGAGCCAGTTTGATTTGATTCAGCCAATGACAATCCTCAGAAGTGCGGGCACATCCTGTTAGGCATGTAGGCATGTTAAGTAGAGTTGAGCGAAACGGGTCGAAAAAATTCAAAAGTCGCCGACTTTTGGCAAAGTCGGGTTTCATGAAACGAAACCCGACCCTAGGATGAGGTCGGCCACGAGGTCGGCGACTTACGCGCCGAAGTCGCGTTTCAAAAGTTTGTTTTGCGCTCTTTTTCAGCCAATCAGGATCCACAGACACTGTGGGCAACGTGATGACATAGGCACGGGTCACCACCATCTTTCAGAAGGGCATGCAAGTGATTGGCTTGCTTTGGTGGGCGTCACAGGGGGTATAAAAGGGCGTGCACGCCGACCGCCATCTTACTTCTGCCGATCTTAGTATAGGGAGAGGTTGCTGCTGATTCTGTAGGGAGAGCGTTAGGCAGGGAAGAAGACAAAAAAACTGCTTCTGCTGCTAGCGATTTGGCCTGCACAACACACAAGTAACTGTGTGTGCAGTGCAAGGGGAGGCAATATTGTGGTGTATCAGTGGTGTTGGTTGTTGGGCTGCCTTCTAAGGCTTCCTGACACGCTGGCATTGCTGTTTACCCACTGCTCCGCATACTGCTTTTTTAAAAGCAATCCAATCTCCCTTATCCTCTCGTCACTTTGGTCACAGGCAGCTGTGCCATCGAGCGTGTCACATAGCGCTCAGATATCAGTGGGCCGCACACAATCCACAAGTGTCCAGTGTCCAAAAGTGTACACAGAGATTCAAAATCTCCATTATCCTCTCGTCACTTTGGTCACAGGCAGCTGTGCCATCGAGCGTGTCACATAGCGCTCAGATATCAGTGGGCCGCACACAATCCACAAGTGTCCACTGTCCACAAGTGTACGCAGAGATTCAAAATCTCCATTATCCTCTCGTCACTTTGGTCACAGGCAGCTGTGCCATCGAGCCTTGTCACATAGCGCTCAGATATCAGTGGGCCGCACACAATCCACAAGTGTCCAGTGTCCAAAAGTGTACGCAGAGATTCAAAATCTCCATTATCCTCTCGTCACTTTGGTCACAGGCAGCTGTGCCATCGAGCGTGTCACATAGCGCTCAGATATCAGTGGGCCGCACACAATCCACAAGTGTCCACTGTCCACAAGTGTACGCAGAGATTCAAAATCTCCATTATCCTCTCGTCACTTTGGTCACAGGCAGCTTTTAAAGGCAGAGCATCAGGAAAAAGTTTTGTCTTACATTGCTGACTCAGCCTCCAGCTCTATCGCCTCCTCTTCTTCAGTTGTAAAAAGTAAAAGCACTGAGTCGTCATTGGAGGCTCATGTTCATGAACAACACCTTTCCTTGTGTCCTTCACCCCAACCAAGATTGAAGGATGACGCAGGCCATACTACTGATTACTCCATGGAGCTGTTTTCACATACCATGCCTGGATTATCAAGTCAAATGGTGAATTACCCAGGCCAAGATGAATCTGACATGGAGTGCACTGATGCACAGCCGCTGATGGATGATTCTGCTAGTACATTCACTCAGAGCACTACATTGTCCTCGCAGTGTACAGAGCCAGATTTTGACCCTGATGAGACTCAGTTGCCCCTTCCCGCACACTATACCACCATACACGGTGACACAGAGAAAGGTGCACATGACATAGAAGAGGAGGTGATGGATGACCCAGTTGTTGACCCAGATTGGCATCCATTGGGGGAAGAGGGTGCTGCTTCCAATAGCTCAGATGAGGAGCATCCACAGCAGACATCGACATCGCAACAACTGTTATCTGGCAGGCCCGGAGCACTCCAAAGACAGGTTCCAAACATCAAAAGAGTTGCTGGACAGCTTGTCCAGAGGGTCAAAAGATCACAGCGTGCTAGGCCGCAAAATGTCTGCCAAAGTAGGAAGAGTGCAGTGTGGCAGTTTTTTGAACAAAATCCTCATGATCAGGCCAAGGTTATCTGTAAGAAGTGCGCAAAGACCTTTAGCCGAGGGAAAAATCTGAAAAATTTGAATACCAGTTGCATGCTTAGACATTTAACCAGCATGCACTTGCAAGCGTGGACACAACACCAAACCTCAAGTGCCACATGTGCAACTGATCACAACGAAGGTAGTCAGCAACGCTACATTGTTTCCCCCACTGTAAGCACACCGGTTAGCACAGCAGCAAATGTTGAGGTGTCGTTGCAAGGCCACAGCAGTCAGGGAATCCCACTGTTATATCAACGAAAGACTGATTCTAGGCCATCAGAAAGAACACCAACTCCATCACCATCATCAACCCTCTCTCAGTCCGCCCTGTCCACCGCTACTTCCACCATATGCAGCTCTCAAGTCCAGCTCACCCTCCCAGACACTATGAGTAGGTCAAGAAAGTACTCAGTCTCTCATCCGCGTACACTGGGTTTGAACGCCCACATTGCCAAACTAATCTCTTTTGAGATGATGCCCTTTCGGTTGGTGGAAAGCACAGCTTTCCGTGAACTCATGGCCTATGCAGTACCACGCTATGACCTACCCAGTCACCACTTCTTCTCTCACAAAGCCATCCCAGCCCTCCACCATCATGTGAAAGACCGCATTGTCCATGCACTCAAGCAGTCAGTGAGCGGAAAGGTGCACCTCACAACTGATGCATGGTCCAGTCGGCATGGCCAGGGCCGTTACGTGTCCATAACTGCGCACTGGGTTAATGTGGTGGATTCAGGGTCCACAGGGGACAGCGGTGGTGGGACAGTGCTGCCTAGCCCACGGTCTAGGAAACAGTTGGCTGTAGGTGTTCGACCCTCCTCCTCCTCCTCCTCCAGAAGCGACAGCTCGTCCACAGAGCGCAGTCGTACGAGCACTCCATCTGCAGCTGCCACTGTTGCACACGATGTGTCCCCCTATCGAGCAGCTAGTGGAAAGCGTCAGCAGGCTGTGTTGCAGATGATGTGTTTGGGCGACAGACACACCGCCGAGGTGCTGGCCGAGTACTTGAAGCGACAAACTGAGTCATGGCTGGGCAGTGTACATCTTGAGGCAGGCAAGGTAGTTAGTGATAACGGCCGTAATTTTGTGGCAGCCATAGCCCTTTCAAAACTCAGCCACATACCTTGCTTGGCTCACACCTTGAACCTGGTGGTGCAGTGCTTCCTCAAAAATTATCCGGAGTTAACAGCCCTGCTCCAGAAGGTGCGAAGACTGTGCGCGCACATCCGCCGGTCGCCTGTACACTCCGTTCGTATGCAGAAGCTGCAGCGATTGCTCCACCTTCCCAACCACCGCCTCATTATCGACATTGCAACAAGGTGGAACTCCACCCTGCACATGGTGGAGCGGCTGTGCGAGCAGAGGCAGGCCATAATGCATTTGTGGGAGGATACACGGCCAGGCACTTTGAGAGCAGACATGGAGTTGACAGGCGTGCAGTGGTCGAAGCTGAAAGACCTTTGTAAAGTCCTTCAGTGTTTTGAGGAATGCACACGGCTGGTAAGCGCAGACGACGCCATCCTAAGCATGAGCATCCCACTTATGCGTCTGCTCATGCAAACTTTGACGCACCTTAAGGAGCAGGCGTCTGCAGCCAATGTTGATGAGGAGGAAGAGGAGGAGGGAATCCTTGATGACATTCAGCCATTGTCTGCTCAGGGACCTCTCCTGGACGAGGTGGAGGAAGAAGAGGAGGAGGAGGAGGATGATGGGGATGATTACTTAGGGGAGGAGGATGCATCTCGTGGGGCAAGTGAAAATGTTGGCGTGGCAAGGTCTGGTACAGGGTTTGTGCGTGACTGGAGGGATGTGGATTTGCCAGAAAGTGCTCCTCCACCCAGCACTCGCAGTGCATCATTGACACCGGGAACATTGGCCCACATGTCAGATTATGCCTTGCGGATCCTAAAAAGGGACCCCCGCATTGCCAAAATGATGAACGATGACGACTACTGGTTGGCCAGCATCCTGGATCCACGCTATAAAGGCAAATTACAAAACATCATGCCACAGGAGAACCTTGACCTAATATTGGCTAATAAACAAGCAACTCTGGTAAATCGGTTGCTTGAGGCATTCCCAGCACACAGCAGAGGTGATGGTTCTCACACGAGCCGTACGGGCCGGGGGCAGCTTGGCAGAGGTGTTCGTGGTGCACACAGCAGAAGTGGCGTTGGAGACAGGGGTTTCATGACAATGTTGTGGACTGATTTTTCAAATACCGCTCACACAACTGGTAATACTGCATCGATGGAAAGTGACAGGAGACAGCAGTTGTCAACTATGGTTACAAACTACTTTTCCTCCCATATCGATGTTCTCCCACACAGGTCATTCCCCTTTGACTATTGGGCCGCTAAACTGGACACCTGGCCTGAATTGGCCCAATATGCCTTACAGGAGCTCGCTTGCCCAGCTGCAAGTGTGCTATCGGAAAGAGTCTTCAGTGCAGCTGGATCAATCCTGACAGAAAAAAGGACCCGTCTGTCAACCCAAAATGTGGATGATCTAACCTTCATTAAAATGAACCACGCATGGGTTTCCAAGGATTTTGTCCCACCTTCCCCTGATGACACATAGGGTGACAGAAAAATGGCTTGCTTTGGTCCACCTCTTCCTGGTACTTCACCTATTTCGCCTTTTGCATCAGTTGAATGTCCAACATCAACATATGCCACTTTCTAAAACTCCCTAACTGTGCTGCCTCCCCCCCCATGGCCGGGGTCACCACCTAGCGCACGACACCGTGCGAGTGCCGTTGCCCTGGACAGGTGGGTAGGCCGACTCTTGGGCGCGGGCACTGGCACAGGGTCCCTCATAGTGCAATCAAGTGTCTCTGACGGTGGTGGTGCACACCCGCCGTCAGACACACCGCTGTACTATGAGGGGCCCAGTGCCAGTACCGACGCCCACGAGTGGGCCCCCCTTGCTTGGCCAGGGCCCCAGCATTTGCAATCTTTACCTCTCCCTGCTCCTCCGCTGTGTAATCTGGGCCGTCAAATCCATACTGTGCCTGACACCGTCTGAGCCTGCCTCCTGATGTATAGACATATATTTTGAATGTGTACGCTATCCATACATGTTATCCGGGGATATGTTACCCCTTCTAAACTTTGTGCAATGACGTGCAATCCATACTGGGCCTAACACCGTCTGAGCCTGCCTCATGCTGTATAGACATATATTTTGAATGTGTACGCTATCCATACATGTTATCCGGGGATACGGTACCCCTTCTAACCTTTGTGCAATGACGTGCAATCCATACTGGGCCTAACACCGTCTGAGCCTGCCTCATGCTGTATAGACATATATTTTGAATGTGTACGCTATCCATACATGTTATCCAGGGATACGGTACCCTTTCTAACCTTTGTGCAATGACGTGCAATCCATACTGGGCCTAACACCGTCTGAGCCTGCCTCATGCTGTATAGACATATATTTTGAATGTGTACGCTATCCATACATGTTATCCGGGGATACGGTACCCCTTCTAACCTTTGTGCAATGACGTGCAATCCATACTGGGCCTAACACCGTCTGAGCCTGCCTCATGCTGTATAGACATATATTTTGAATGTGTACGCTATCCATACATGTTATCCGGGGATACGGTACCCCTTCTAACCTTTGTGCAATGACGTGCAATCCATACTGGGCCTAACACCGTCTGAGCCTGCCTCATGCTGTATAGACATATATTTTGAATGTGTACGCTATCCATACATGTTATCCAGGGATACGGTACCCTTTCTAACCTTTGTGCAATGACGTGCAATCCATACTGGGCCTAACACCGTCTGAGCCTGCCTCATGCTGTATAGACATATATTTTGAATGTGTACGCTATCCATACATGTTATCCGGGGATACAGTACCCCTTCTAACCTTTGTGCAATGACGTGCAATCCATACTGGGCCTAACACCGTCTGAGCCTGCCTCATGCTGTATAGACATATATTTTGAATGTGTACGCTATCCATACATGTTATCTGGGGATACGGTACCCCTTCTAACCTTTGTGCAATGACGTGCAATCCATACTGGGCCTAACACCGTCTGAGCCTGCCTCATGCTGTATAGACATATATTTTGAATGTATACGCTATCCATACATGTTATCCGGGGATACGGTACCCTTTCTAACCTTTGTGCAATGACGTGCAATCCATACTGGGCCTAACACCGTCTGAGCCTGCCTCATGCTGTATAGACATATATTTTGAATGTGTACGCTATCCATACATGTTATCCAGGGATACGGTACCCTTTCTAACCTTTGTGCAATGACGTGCAATCCATACTGGGCCTAACACCGTCTGAGCCTGCCTCATGCTGTATAGACATATATTTTGAATGTGTACGCTATCCATACATGTTATCCTGGGATACGGTACCCTTTCTAACCTTTGTGCAATGACGTGCAATCCATACTGGGCCTATCACCGTCTGAGCCTGCCTCATGCTGTATAGACATATATTTTGAATGTGTACGCTATCCATACATGTTATCCGGGGATACGGTACCCCTTCTAACCTTTGTGCAATGACGTGCAATCCATACTGGGCCTAACACCGTCTGAGCCTGCCTCATGCTGTATAGACATATATTTTGAATGTGTACACTATCCATACATGTTATCCGGGGATACGGTACCCCTTCTAACCTTTGTGCAATGACGTGCAATCCATACTGGGCCTAACACCGTCTGAGCCTGCCTCATGCTGTATAGACATATATTTTGAATGTGTACGCTATCCATACATGTTATCCGGGGATACGGTACCCCTTCTAACCTTTGTGCAATGACGTGCAATCCATACTGGGCCTAACACCGTCTGAGCCTGCCTCATGTTGTATAGACATATATTTTGAATGTGTACGCTATCCATACATGTTATCCGGGGATACGGTACCCCTTCTAACCTTTGTGCAATGACGTGCAATCCATACTGGGCCTAACACCGTCTGAGCCTGCCTCATGCTGTATAGACATATATTTTGAATGTGTACGCTATCCATACATGTTATCCAGGGATACGGTACCCTTTCTAACCTTTGTGCAATCACGTGCAATCCATACTGGGCGTGAGAACGGCTGGCGAGCTGTTAAGCAAGCTACAGCACCTGTCCAGACAAGTACAGGGATTCCCTAGCGAGGAGACTTATTTGATTGTTTTCTATGTTGGGACAGCAATTTTTGGGGAGCACTATACTCTGGAGAATGATAGATGGGGCCCACCATACACTGGAACATTCCAAAGGTGGACATCAGACACTGGAGCAGCATTTACAGGGCCCATTATACACTAGAGCATTAGAAATGGGGCCCATTATGTTTGGAGCATTATTTGGGCCCATAAGACAGTGGAGCTTCATCCATGGGGACCAACATATACTGTAGCATTATGTGGAGCTCATCATATACTGTTTCAAACATTATATGGGACCAATGATTTTGTATGGAGAAATAGATGGGCCTCGTCATGAGATGTAAAAAGTGAGGTATTTTTCATTGTACTATACCGCTATTTCTCTGCCGTATCGGAGCATGATGAGTTGTGGTATGTGTTAAAGGGGCGCTCTTTCGCCCAGGGCACATGAAAACCTGCAGCCAGCCCTCCCCCCCCACAAATTTAGCCAAATAACCCCCATTTTTCAGTGCGTAACTTGTATTATGAAGTTAATTAAGGTTGACAAGCTTAAGTAAGAAGAATTGATGCTTTTGGCATTCAAATGGGCACTGTAGGTGTGTTTCCTGTCCTCCTCTCACTGCCGACTTTTATTCCCCATTGACTTACATTGGGTTTCGTGTTTCGGGACGACCCCGACTTTTCCCTATAATCGGACGATCTTGCTCGACCCGACTTTTGGAAAAGTCGGGTTTCACGAAACGAAACGCGACCCTAAAAAAGCAAAAGTCGCTCAACTCTAATGTTAAGTAATGGCATGGCTGTGATTGGCTGCTGAAATGATGTCATGATGCACTATAAAAGCCGCCGCCGCCATTTCGGGTTCACTCTGCTGTGAATTCAGTTAGGGACAGGCTGCTGTTCAAGACTCTGAGGGACAGTTAGAGATAGCGATTTTCCAAATCATATTGTGCTTTACCCAGGCTACATAATCAACCACTGTAGCTTTCTTTTGCCTTGCAGCAGTGTTCACAGCTGTCTGCAAGGTCTGTGTGAGTGCAGCTCATGCTGTGTAGCGTGTCCTGCAGCCACGTCTGGTTGTAGGCCGCTCAGCGTGTGTCACTGCCTCATACATATTTTTCTTTTATTGCTGCTCATTTTTCATTCTCCTATTAGTGTGCATCCATCCGTATCCATCTACATTGGTTGGTTGCAAACACTATAGGAGTAGACAGCGGAGCCTCTCTGCAGCCTTTCAGTGCTAGTGCCCAGTTTGCTGCACTGTTCACGGCTGTCTGAGAGGTCGCTGTGTGTGAGTGCAGCTCACGCTGTAGTGTGTCCTGCAGCTACGTCTGGTTGTAGGCCGCTCAGCGTGCGTCACTGCCTCACACATATTTTTCTTTTATTGCAGCTCATTTTTCATTCTCCTATTAGTGTGCATCCATCCGTATCCATATACAGTACGTTGGTTGCAAACACTATAGGAGTAGACAGCGGAGCCTTTTTGCAGCCTTTCCGTGCTAGTGTCCACTTATCTGCACTGTTCACGGCTGTCTGAGAGGTCTCTGTGTGTGAGTGCAGCTCACGCTGTAGTGTGTCCTGCAGCTACGTCTGGTTGTAGGCCGCTCAGCGTGCGTCACTGCCTCATACATATTTTTTCTTTATTGCAGCTCATTTTTCATTCTCCTATTAGTGTGCATCCATCCGTATCCATCTACATTGGTTGGTTGCAAACACTATGTAGGAGTAGATAGAGGAGCCTTTTTTCTGGCTTGTGCCCTTCAGCTGCAGCCAGATTAGTATTACCCTATTTTTTGGAGCCTCATCATTTGCATTGTAGGTTACCTTCCTGCATTGTAATAGCTCCAAAAAGTTTGTGATACTATCGCTTTCAAATCTTTGGTCACATCCTTTTTGTTTTTTTGAAAAAAACAAAACAAAATAAATTTCACCAAACACTCCATTTGACAGTTGTGTAGGCCACATTAGCTCATATTAAAGTGTAGTCCACACACTTTATAAAATTAGTGTTTCCTTCAGGAATAAGCACACTAAGCCCCCCCTTTGTACTTTTCTGCCTATCTTTATCAGTCTACCAAGATGAAGAAGGCAGGGAGTAAGGCACGTGGGCGTGGAGTTTCAGCAGGGAGAGGACGTGGGGATTCTGCAGGGAGAGGACGTGGGGATTCTGTGCCTGGTGCGGGCACCAGTGAGTCAGCATCCCCCAGTTTTACCAGGCAGCAGTCCTTTATGCGCAGCTTTGTAGGACCTCGCCGTACCCCACTGCTGCGGAAGGAACAAATTGAAGCGTTGTCGGATGGATGGCAGCTAACGCATCGACTTCAATGACTTCCACGTCCTCTCAGGGCCAGAGCACTGAAGAGCATCCATCTGTCTCTTCACCACCTGCCAAATTGCCCAGGCAGTCAGAGAGCCCTGGACAGGAGCCATCACAGTCTCTACTTCTGTTCTCTGAATCTGTTGGCTTGGAAAGAGGGGGGCCAGCCAAGCAGCATTCAAGAATGTGAAGAAGAGGGAGTATGCAGTGATGCGTAACTGCTTTGTCCCTTTGAATCTGAAGAGGTGGGTGGGCCAGTGCCTATGGTCAGCACACCTCAGTATGCATCAGATGATGACGAGACTCAGGTGCCACTTTCTGGTGCATACGGTGCTGGCGAGACTACCCAGGAGAAGCAGGTGTTTGAAGAGGGGAGTGTAGATGATGAGGTCCTTGAGCCATCATGGCGAGAGGAACAGGAAGGTGGTGGGAGCAGCTCTGAGGAAGAGATTCCCCGAACGGCCAAAACAGGAGGGAGAGGGAGGGGGCAGACTTGATTGCCTGTAGCCTCCACTTCGGCACCCGTTAGGAGCATTCCTCTTCCAAAAGCCAAAACGGGCGCTCCCAAGACTTGCAGTGCGTGGTCCTTTTTTGACACAGTTGCAGATGACATTTGCTTTGTCAAATGCAAGCTGTGTCATCAGAAAGTCAAAAGAGGGAAAAGTGTCAGCAACCTCAATACCACAAATATGTGGAAACATGTGCGGACCAAGCACGTGGTGGAGTTACAAAGTCACACTGAAGACGTAGGCCAACCTACAGCACCATCTACCACCTCTGCAGCTCGTGTTGTAGCTTCTTCCTCCAGCTCACACACAGCTGGTTCGGCTTCCTCACAGGATCGCCATGGAAGAACCTCTGGCACTGTTGTCTAGAGACCCAGTGACATTCCACACACAGCACCATGATCCCGTTCATCCTCACACTCCCAGGCCACTCTACAGCCATCGGTAGCACAGGCATGGGAGAAAAGGCGGCCATACTCTGCAAACCATCCCTGAGCACAGGCTCTGAATGCTGGCATTGCCAAATTACTGGCCCTTGAAATGCTCTCATTCAGGCTGGTGGAGACTGACACCTTCCGGAACTTCATGGCATTGGCAGTCCCACAATACACCGTGCCCAGCCGCTTTTATTTCAGCAGGCAAGCCGTCCCTGCCCTGCAAAAGCATGTGGAGGGAAAAATTAAACATGTGCTACTAAACGCTGTCAGTAGCAAGGTCCACCTAACCACCGATGCGTGGACCAGTAGCCATGGACAGGGACGATACCTTTCCCTCACTGCCCATTGGGTCAATGTTGTGGAGCCGGGTACAGATCTTGAGAGTGACGCTGTACATGTTCTGCCAACTCCAAGGATTGCAGGAATCCAGTCTGTACACATTGACTCCTCCTCATACTCCAGTTCCTAGTTCCTCAGAATCAGCGCTGCAGGAGCCTGTTACGACCGATATGAGCACAGCCGTGGCGAAACGTCAACAGGCCGTACTGAAATTAATTTCTTTGGGGAATCGAAGCCACACAGTGCAGGAGCTCTGGAATGCCATCAAGCAGGAGAGCGACGTGTGGTTTCTGCCAGCGAATCTCCAGCCAGGCTTGGTAGTGTGTGACAATGGCCGAAATCTGGTGGCAGCTCTGGGCCTAGGCAACCTCACTCACATTCCATGTCTGGCACATGTGCTCAACTTGGTTGTGCAGAGCTTTCTGAGGGACTATCCGGATCTTGACGCACTGTTGCACAAGGTCCGCATAGAGTGCGCTCACTTGCGGCGTTCCAGCACGGCAAGATCGCGCATTGCAGCTCTGCAGCGCCAATTACGCCTTCCGGAACATCGCATCATATGTGACCTACCCACCAGGTGGAATTCAACGTTACATATGTTGGAGCGGTTGTGTGAGCAGCAGGCAGCAGTAATGGAGTACCAGCTGCATCAGGCGCAAGCAAGTCGCACTGTGCGCCGGTCACACTTCAGCACCACTGAGTGGGCCTCTATGAAGGACATCTGCCTCTTTTTGCGTGCCTTCGTTGATTCCACGCAGATGGCGAGTGCAGATGATGCACTAGTCAGCATGACTGTCCCCCTTATCTGCCTGCTTCAAAAAACACTGCAAGCACTAAGGGAGGAGGTTTTCGAAGAGGTGGAGGATGAGGAGTCACAAATGCCATCTGCTTCTGGACAGTCTGCGCTACGTGGTTCCTCACAAAGGCCTAGGCAGGGGACACTTTGTGAGGAGGATGAGGAGGAGTCAATGGAGGAGGAAAGACATCTCTCCAGAGGAGGGAGGTACACAATGCTCTAGTCAGTATGTACAGCGAGGGTGGAGTGATGCAGAGCAGGCAGAGATGACGCCGCAAGCAGAGGACAGCGTTTCTTGGGCAGTTGGGAGTCTGCAGCACATGGTTGATTTCATGCTGCAGTGCCTGAGAAACGACCGCCGCATCGCCCACATTCTTATCACGGCTGATTATTGGGTGTACACCCTCCTAGATCCTTGCTACCGGGACAACTTACAAAGCCTCATAACACTGTTGAACCAGGAGCGTAAAATGCAGGAGTACCAAGACACACTGGTGCAGTCCATCATGTTCTCCATTCCACCCGAAAGCAGTGCTGCTAGTGCTTTACAAAGCAGCTCTGTGCGTCGAGGCAGTGGAGGAAGCTCTGCACAAAGAGGGAGCAGAGGCAGCACCTCAGCACAAAGCAAGACCAGTATGGCCCAAATGTGGCAAAGTTTTGTGTGCCCGCCACAAATGTCTACACCATCACAGACGGCTCCAGTCAGCAGGAGGCAACGTTTCCGTCAGATGGTGACAGACTACATGTCTTGCCCTGTCAGTGTACTCCCAGACGGCTCTTCCCCCTTCAAGTTTTGGGTCTCTAAGCTGGATACATGGCCAGAGCTTAGCCAGTATGCATTTGAGGTGCTGGCTTGCCCTGCTGCCAGTGTATTGCAGCACCAACCGCCATATGAACAGCTTCTATCCACTCTCTGTTCAACAATTAAATCGTCATGTGTAGACTATATACTGTATCTGTCTTGTTAGATGTTACTTGTTGTATCTGTTGTTATATATTATGTTGCCTCTTTGCCACAAAGAATTCCTTGTATATATGTAATATGTACTTGGCGATAATAAATTTGATTGATTGATTGATTATCGGAACGCGTCTTTAGTGCCGCAGGTGGTGTACTACCAGACCGTCGCACGCGACTATCCTTCGATAACGTTGACTGGCTTACATTTCTGAAAATGAACAAGGCCTGGATCTCGCCAGAATTTGCCAGTCCTCTTCCAGAATAAATAATTGATTGGCAACAGTATCCAGGTCTCCTGTTGTGTTCATGTTTCTACCACCTGAACTGTAATCCCTGGGCTTCAACACAGGCAGTTGTTGCTCAGAAGTGCCTTTTGCACAGAGAAAAACACTAGCTCCTGTGTTAGTGGGGTTCAGTAACGCCAGCTCCCCTGCTGTGTGGACGGCAATGTCTTCTGCTGCCTCCACATTCACACTACTACTGATTTCAAACTTGCTCCAACTAGGCCTCTGGCTCCACTCTGTTTCTAGTATTTCCTCTGGCCTCCAACCCCGCCAGTTGCTGCTCAGAAGTGGTGTCTACACAATCAACACTTGTTCCTGTGTTACTGGGGTTCAGTAACGTCAGCTGATCCCCTGATGTGTGTCCGGCAATGTCTCCTGCTCTGTCCACATTCCCACTACTAGTGGGTTGGAGGCCAGGGGAAATACTGGAGACAAAGTGGAGCCAGAGGCCTAGTTGGAGCACGTTTAAAATCAGTAGTAGTCTACAACAGATATTAAACTTGATGAAATTAGGCCTCAGCCTACACACTGATTTACCCTGGGCTCCAACATCACCAGTTGTTGCTCGGAAGTGCCGTCTGCACAGAAAAAAACACTAGCTCCTGTGTTAGTGGGGTTCAGTAATGCCAGCTGCTCCCCTGCTGTGTGGACGGCAAAGTCTCCTGCTGCCTCCACATTCAAACTAGATCATATTTTGAACTTGCTCCAAGTAGGCCTCAGCCTGCTGCATGATTGATCATGGGCTTCAACACAGCCAGTTGTTGCTCGGAAGTGCTGTCCGCACAGAGAAAAACACTAGCTCCTGTGTCAGTGGGGTTCAGAAACGCCAGCTGCTCCCCTGCTGTGTGGACGCCAATATCTCCTGCTGCCTCCACATTCAAACTAGATCATATTTTCAACTAGCTCCAAGTAGGCCTCAGCCTGCTGCATGATTGATCCTGGGCTTCAACACAGCCAGTTGTCGCTTGGAAGTGCCGTCGGCACAGAGAAAAACACTAGCTCCTGTGTCAGTGGGGTTCAGTAACGTCAGCTGCTCCCCTGGTGTGTGTATGGCAAAGTCTCCTGCTGCCTCCACATTCAAACTAGATCATATTTTCAACTAGCTCCAAGTAGGCCTCAGCCTGCTGCATGATTGATCCTGGGCTTCAACACAGCCAGTTGTCGCTCGGAAGTGCTGTCTGCACAGAGAAAAACACTAGCTTCTGTGTCAGTGGGGTTCAGTCACGTCAGCTGCTCCCCTGCTGTGTGGACGGCAAAGTCTCCTGCTGCCTCCACATTCAAACTAGATCATATTTTCAACTAGCTCCAAGTAGGCCTCAGCCTGCTGCATGATTGATCCTGGGCTTCAACACAGCCAGTTGTCGCTCGGAAGTGCCGTCTGCACAGAGAAAAACACTAGCTCCTGTATTAGTGGGGTTCAGTAACGTCAGCTGCTCCCCTGCTGTGTGGACGGCAAAGTCTTCTGCTGCCTAAATATTCACACTACTACTGATTTTTAACCGTGCTCCACTTAGGCCTCTGGCTCCACTGTCTCTAGTATTTCCCCTGGCCTCCAGCCGCGCCAGTTGCTGCTCAGAAGTGGCATCTGCACAATCCACACTTGTTCCTGTGTTACTGAGGCTCAGTCACGTCAGTCGATCCCCTGATGTGTGTGTACGGCAATGTCTCCTGCTCTGTCCACATTCCCATTACTAGTAGTGCAGACGCCACTTGTGAACAGCAAATGGCGGGGTTGGAGGCCAGGGGAAATACTAGAGACAGTGGAGCCAGAGGCCTAAGTGGAGCACGGTTACAATCAGTAGTAGTCTACAACCTATATAAAACTTGCTTCAATTAGGCCTCAGTCTGCTCCATGATTGATCCTGGGCTTCAACACAGCCAGTTGCTCGGAAGTGCTGTCTGCACAGAGAAAAACACATGTTCCAGTGTTAGTGGGGTTCAATAATGTCTGCTGCTCCCCTGCTGTGTGAACGGCAATATCTCCTGCTGCCTCCACATTCAAACTAGATCACATATAAAACTTGCTTCAATTAGGCCTCAGCCTACTCCATGATTCACCCTGGGCTCCAACACAGCCAGTTGTTGCTCGGAAGTGCTGTCTGCACAGAGAAAAACACATGCTCCAGTGTTAGTGGGGTTCAGTAATGCCAGCTGCTCCCCTGCTGTGTGGATGGCAATATCTCCTGCTGCCTCCACATTCAAACTACATCACATATAAAACTTGCTGCAATTAGGCCTCAGCCTACTCCATGATTCACCCTGGGCTCCAACACAGCCAGTTGTTGCTCGAAAGTGCCGTCTGCACAGAGAAAAACACATGTTCCAGTGTTAGTGGGGTTCAGTAATGCCAGCTGCTCCCCTGCTGTGTGGACGGCAATATCTCCTGCTGCCTCCACATTCAAACTACATCACATATAAAACTTGCTGCAATTAGGCCTCAGCCTAATTCATGATTCACCCTGGGCTTCAACACAGCCAGTTGTTGCTCGGAAGTGCAGTCTGCACAGAGAGAAACACATGCTCCAGTGTTAGTGGGGTTCAGTAATGACAGCTGCTCCCCTGCTGTGTGGACGGTAATATCCCCTGCTGCCTCCACATTCAAACTACATCACATATAAAACTTGCTGCAATTAGGCCTCAGCCTACTCCATGATTCACCCTGGGCTTCAACACAGCCAGTTGTTGCTCTGAAGTGCCGTCTGCACAGAGAGAAACACATGCTTCAGTGTTAGTGAGGTCCAGTAATGCCTGCTGCTCCCCTGCTGTGTGGACTGCAATATCTCCTGCTGCCTCCACATTCACACTACTACTGATTTCAAACTTGCTCCAATTAGGCCTCTGGCTCCACTCTGTCTCTAGTATTTCCCCTGGCCTCCAACCCCACCAGTTGCTGCTCAGAAGTGTCGTCTGCACAATCAACACTAGTTCCTGTGTTACTGGGGTTCAGTAATGTAAGCTGAACCCCTGATGTGTGTCCAGCAATGTCTCCTGTTCTGTCCACATTCCCACTAATAGTAGTGGAAATGTGGACAGAGCAGGAGACATTGCCGGACACACATCAGTGGAACAGCAGACGTTACTGAACCCCAGTGACACAGGGTTGATTGTGCAGACGCCATTTCTGAGCAGCAACTGGCGGAGTTGGAGGCCAGGGGAAATACTAGAGACAGAGTGGAGCCAGAGGCCTAGTTGGAGCACGTTTAAAATCAGTAGTAGTCTACAACAGATATTAAACTTGCTGAAATTAGGCCTCAGCCTACACCCTGATTGACCTTGGGCTCCAACATCGCCAGTTGCTGCTCAGAAGTGTCTTTGGCACGGGTACTCCCTCCTGCCCAGCCTGGTTCCAGCACGCATGCTGTTTCCGGGTAGTGTCAACGTCACTTTGCCACCAATACGTTGTCCTGTTGTGTTGCGGTCGGGTTAGCCGAGTCTATGGTGCCTGCAGTTTAGGTGCTTCCTATGTGGGCTGCAGGTTCCGGTAATAAAGGCTGGTTCTGTTGTGCCAATAGGACAAGCACCCCCTGTAGGACTGTGGGTTTTGGTAACTGCGGCCGGCTCGCGGCCTTGCAACTTTGTTTATCATGGGTAGCTTCTGCTACCCATCCGGGTTCCAGCACCATCAGCTGGTTCTCGGCAGTGCCTTTGGCCAAGGTGCCTCCTTCTCGGTATCCGAGTTCCAGCAACGTCTGCTGGTCCTTGGTAGTGCTTTGTAGCACAGGTACCTCCTGCTTAGTAACCGTGTTCCAGCACCATCAGCTGGTCCACAGTTGTACCATTGGCTCTTGTTCCTTCAGCTGCCACTCTGGGTTCCAGCACCGTCAGCTGGTTCTCAGTAGTTCCATTGACTCTTGTAGCTTCTGCTACCCATCCGGGTTCCAGCACTGTCAGCTGGTTCTCGGCAGTGTCTTTGGCACGGGTACTCCCTTCTGCCCAGCCAGGGTCCAGCACGCCTGCTGTTTCCGGGTAGTGTCAATGTCACTTTGCCACCAATACGTTATCCTGTCGTGTTGTGGTCGGGTTAGCCGAGTCTATGGTGCCTGCAGTTTAGGTGGTTCCTATGTGGGCTGCGGGTTCTGGTAATAAAGACTGGTTCCGTAGTGCCAATAGGACAAGCACCCCCTGTAGGACTGTGGGTTTCGGTAACTGCGGCTGGCTCGCAGCCTTGCAACTTTGTTTATCATGGGTACCTTCTGCTACCCATCCGGGTTCCAGCATCGTCAGCTGGTTCTTGGCAGTGCCTTTGGCCGAGGTGCCTCCTTCTCGGTATCTGAGTTCCAGCAACGTCTGCTGGTCCTTGGTAGTGCTTTGTAGCACAGGTACCTCCTGCTTAGTAACCGTGTTCCAGCACCGTCAGCTGGTCCACAGTTGTGCCATTGGCTCTTGTTCCTTCAGCTGCCACTCTGGGTTCCTGCACCGCCAGCTGGTTCTCGGTAGTTCCATCGACTCTTGTAGATTCTGCTACCCATCCGGGTTCCAGCACCATCAGCTGGTTCTCGGCAGTGTCTTTTGCCGAGGTGCCTCCTTCTTGGGAACCGAGTTCCGGCAATGTCTGCTGGTCCTTGGTAGTGCTTTGTAGCACAGGTACCTCCTGCTTAGTAACCGTGTTCCAACACCGTCAGCTGGTCCACGGTTGTGCCATTGGCTCTTGTTCCATCAGCTGCCACCTTGGGTTCCTGCACTGTCAGCTGGTTCTTGGTAGTTCCATTGACTCTTGTAGATTCTGCTACCCATTCGGGTTCCAGCACCGTCAGCTGGTTCTTGGCAGTGCCTTTGGCTGAGGTGCCTCCTTCTCGGTATCCGAATTCCAGCAACGTCTGCTGGTCCTTGGTAGTGCTTTGTAGCACAGGTACCTCCTGCTTAGTAACCGTGTTCCAGCACCATCAGCTGGTCCACGGTTGTGCCATTGGCTCTTGTTCCTTCTGCTGCCCCTCCGGGTTCCAGCACCGTCAGCTGGTCCTCGCTAGTTCCATTTGCTCTTGCAGTTTCTGCTACTCATCCGGGTTCCAGCACCGTCAGCTGATTCTCGGCAGTGCCTTTGGCCTAGGTGCCTCCTTGTCGGTATCCGAGTTCCAACAACGTCTGCTGGTCCTTGGTAGTGCTTTCTAGCACAGGTACCTCCTGCTTAGTAACCGTGTTCCAGCACCGTCAGCTGGTCCACGGTTGTGCCATTGGCTCTTGTTCCATCTGCTGCCCCTCCGGGTTCCAGCACCATCAGCTGGTCCTCGCTAGTTCCATTTGCTCTTGCAGCTTCTGCTACCCATCCAGGTTCCAGCACCGTCAGCTGGTTCTCGGCAGTGCCTTTGGCCTAGGTGTCTCCTTGTCGGTATCTGAGTTCCAGCAACGTCTGCTGGTCCTTGGTAGTGCTTTCTAGCACAGGTACCTCCTGCTTAGTAACCATGTTCCAGCACCGTCAGCTGGTCCACGGTTGTGCCATTGGCTCTTGTTCCTTATGCTGCCCCTCCGGGTTCCAGCACCGTCAGCTGGTCCTCGCTAGTTCCATTTGCTCTTGTTCCTTCTGCAAACCATCCAGGTTCCAGTACCGTCAGCTGGTTCTCAGCAGTTCCTCAGCCTTCTTGTACCTTCTCCTACTTTTCCAAGTTCAAGCTTGTGGAAATGGTTTTTGGTTCTCACTCTGGATCTCCCTGACGACGACCCTGAAGGCGACGACCCTGAAGACCACACCGAAGAAGACCAAAAAGATAACCCTGAAGAAGATGACCAAGAGGACAAAGAACATGAAGTCAACCAGCAAGATGCAGAACAACAAGAGACAGAAGACCAAGAAGCAGAAGAACAAAAAGCAGAAGAACCAAAAGCAGAAGAACATTAAGCATAAGACTAAAAATCAGAGCAAAAGATATTATCTAAATTATAAGCAGAAGAAGACTAAGCAGTGTATGGGGGTGAGTCCGTTCCTCCTCGTGGTGCCCCTGGAAAATGCCTGCTGCTGCAGGCCAAACTGAACGCGGACAAATCCTGTTGTAAATCTTTTGGGACAGGCAGAACGGAAGGTGTAATCTTCAATCTTTTATAGATAACAACTACAGGAATGCCTGTCACAAATAAGAATATGATGAAGAAGAAGAATAGGAAGAAGATGAAGAAGTAGAATATGAAGAAGAATAATCGTTGAATAAGAAGAATATGAATAATGTTCAAAAAAAAGAATAATAGGAAGAAGGTGAAGAAGAAGAAGATGAATAAGGTGAAGAAGAAGTTGATGAAAAAGATGCTGCTGCTGCTGAGGATCATGAAGGAGAAAGTGTGGGAGAAGTAAAAAAGAAGGTGAAGAGCATGGAAGTAGTGAAACATACATATCTGACAAAATATAAAAGAGGTTAGCATAGTCAATATCTTTGTAACTCCGAACGTCTTTAAAAAAAAAATTAATTCCTGCTATTCCATTTGATTGGGCTAAACCTCTATGGCTTTAATGTCTCCTCCACCTCCCCCAATACATTCTACATTATTCTTAGTTGTTTTTCTTCATGTAGAATTAACCTACAAGGAAAGAAAGGGTTTTTTTTAATTCCGATATTTCAGTCCCATTGACTTGAATGGGACTTCTGGGATCGGAATCGGCGATACCCGATACTTTTTGGATATCGGCCGATCCACTCCGATATTTCTCAATATCGGATGGTATCGCTCGACACTACTGTTGAGGCAAATTGATTGAAAGCGACTGTTTTGGAGAAGGAGAGAGAGAGACAGCAGTGCGTCATGCGTCAGCGTCGACGACGATTGTGGATCCACCCCATCACAGCCAAGAGAATGACGTGAGGAGTGTATTCTACACTCTACATAGAGCTAAGAGGAAACCCTGAGAAATTTTTATCATATGTTCGGATGAAAATGGAGAACTTTGATTTATTGGTGGAACGAATTGGACACCTCATCAGAAGAATTTGACATGTATTGCCGCTTCTCCATTTTACCAGCGGAGCGTCTGATGGTGACTCTTCGGTAAGCCATATTTATTGGATCTGCTCGATTGAGAGCACACTTGCACTGGAATGTTGTTGCTGGTAGTTTGTAATAATTCTTTTTATAGTATCTCCAACTGTATTAGCTGACTTATAACTGTTATTAGTGCTGTGATTTTGAACTCATTTCTCACCTTGTTTTTTATTCACAGATTTCTTGCAACTGGAGAATCCCTTTCGTCACTCCATTTCCAGTACAGACTTGGGATATCCACCATATCTGGAATTGTGAAGCACACATGCTGTGCATTGTGGGACTCTTTAGTTGACAAATTTATACCACTGCCCACAACGGAGAGTTGGCTTGAAATTGCTGACAAGTTCCAAAAAAAATATGTCAGTTTCCTAATTGCTCGGGTGCAGTGGACGGGAAACATATCCGCATCATCAAACCTGCTGGATCTGGCTCCGAATATTTTAATTACAAGAAATATTTTTCCATTGTTCTCATGGCCATCGTTGACGCCGAATACAAATTTATAGCGGTTGATATTGGGGCCTATGGCCGGTCCAATAATTCCCAAGTATTCAAATTGTCAGCAATGGGGCGTCATCTATATGGAAACACTTTCCAGTTTCCACCCCCTAGACCGCTGCCTGAAACATCAGGCCCACCAATGCCTTTTGTTTGTGTAGGGGATGAAGCCTTCCAGCTCTCAGAACACCTTTTGAAACCATACTCCAGCAGTGCATTGACACCTACAAAAATAATTTTTAATTACAGCCTCACACGAGCATGAAGAATGGTGGAGTGAGCTTTTGATATTCTGATAGCCAAATGGCGTGTTCTATTGACCGCGATCAACCTCAAGACTGAAACTATGGACGAGGTGATCAAAGCTTGTGTGGTCCTGCACAATTTTGTTATTTGCATGGAACAGATTTCCATTGAGGACCACTCTGAAGAAACCACATTGCATGATTACCAGAACATTACCTATAGAAGTTCTGTGGCAGTTTCCAGAATGAGGGACAAATTTGCAGAATACTTTAAGGCTACTTTCACACATCAGGTTTTCGGCGTCAGGCGCGATCCGGCGTCATGCCGGAGCGCCGGATCCGGCAAATATTTCGTAAAACCGGATGTGACGGATCCGTTTTTCTGCCGGATCCGTCTTGTTCTTGATAGACAAAACCGGATCCGTCTCATCCGGTTAATCCGATTTTTGTTCCGTTTTTTGACGGATTACACCGTATCCGGTTTTTAAAATTGACCCTTGTGGCCTTCCGAACGGGATTGGCTACTGAAAAACTATATATAGCATGTTCCTACAGCCCTTCTTTGACAGGTTGTAGAGGAGAAAGTGCAGGTTGGAGAGAAGAGCAAGTTACTGGCGAAGATGGATGTTGTGATTGGAAATATTTTGAAGAATTTGGCGGATTTTACAGCGGAGCCGAATCGTTTGAGGGTGATTGTTCTGGAGAAGGAGAGAGCGAGACAGCAGCGCATCAGGCATCGTAGACGACGTTTGTGGATCCACCCCATCACAGCCAAGAGAATAACGCGTGGGGTCTATTCTACACTCTGCATGGACCTTAGACGAAACCCGGATAAATTTTTTGGATATGTTCGGATGAAAATGGAGAATTTTGATTACTTGGTGGAGCGCATTGCACACCTCATAAGAAAAGCAGACACCTATTACCGCTTCTCTGTTTCACCCGCAGAGCGTCTGATGGTGACTTTAAGGTAAGCCACATTTATTGGATATGCTCGCATCAGAGCACACTTTCACTGCAATCTTGTTGGTGGTAGTTTGTATCTCCAAGTGTTATAGCTGAGTTTTGGTATGTAATGCTGTGATTTTAAACTAATTGATTGTTTTTTAATTCCCCACAGATTTCTTGCAACTGGAAAATCCCTTTCGTCACTGAATTTCCAGTACAGACTTCCACCATATCTGGAATAGTGAAGTACACATGCCGTGCACTGTGGGACTCCTTAGCTGAAGAGTTTTTACCAGAGCCCACAACAGAGAGGTGGATTGAAATTTCAGAAAAGTTTCAACAGATATGTCAGTTTCCGAACTGCTTGGGCGCTGTGGACGGGAAACATATCCGCATTGTAAAGCCAGCCGGATCGGGATCGGAATATTTCAATTACAAGAAATATTTTTCCATTGTCCTCATGGCCATCGCTGACGCGGAATACTAATTTATTGCTGTTGATATTGGGGCCTATGGCCGCTCCAATGACTCTCAAGTTTTCAAACTGTCTGCCATGGGGCGTAAACTGTATGAAAACACCTTCCAGTTCCCACCCCCTAGACCGCTGCCGCAAACATCTGGTCCACCTATGCCATTTGTCTGTGTAGGGGATGAAGCCTTCCAGCTGTCAGAACACCTTTTGAAACCGTACTCTAGCAGAGGATTGACAAGAACAAAACGCATTTTTAATTACCGCCTCACAAGAGCAAGAAGAATGGTTGAATGTACCTTTGGTATTCTGACAGCCAAATGGCGGGTCCTATTGACTGCGATCAACCTCAAGACAGAAACTGCGGACGAGGTGATCAAAGCTTGCGTGGTACTCCACAATTTTGTTATCTGCAAGGAACCCATTTCCATTGAGGACACCTCTGAAGAAACCACCTTGCAAGATTACCATGACATTACCACTAGAAGTTCTGTGACGGTTTCAGTAATGAGGGACAATTTTGCACTATACTTTATGTCACCTCAAGGCAGAGTACACTGGCAGGATGACAGAGTGTGAAAGATTTGTGCCCTTAACCAAACTTGTGTACCTTCTGTACCAACAGTATATACCTTTGCCGACCAAAGTTGGCTATCTTGTCACGGTCTTACTATTTTTACCTTTAGGCCACAGGTGTGTACCTGGTTGTGTTTTATGCAAAGTATTTCACCTTGTAACAAAAGTTGTGTACATTGTTAGGAAATCACCAACAATAAGCACAACTTTTTAGGTGAAATACTTTGCTTCAAACACAACCAGGAACACAACTGTGGCAAAAAGGTAAAATGTACCCACAGTTATATACCTGGTTTTGAATACCTTTTTACCTTTGAAATACACTGTATTTAACCTTTTTTTTAACATAGTTCACCGCAGAAAGAAATGACAGACAACCATTGTGAAACGATAATTTAACTTTTATTTAAAATATTTTTTTTTGTAAAATGTTTTTAATGTGCAAAAAACTTTTTTAATAAAGGTTTTAAAACCAATAGGCATTTTTATTAAAAAACACATTACAAATCTGTGTAGTGTGGGGTGGAAATACTGCTGGAGGGGCTGCGGGACACTTCGACACTGGGAGTGTGGAGAGAGGACTGGGATCGTGGTGGGGAAGGAACAGTTAGAGGTGAAGGTGTGGAAAAAGCTACAGAATGGGTGGACATGTGGGAGGCAGAAGAGGTGGTGGGCGGTGGAGTGGAGGGTTGGGCAGGGACTGTAGGAGCAGATGATGTTGATGGCAAGTTGTATGGGGAAGGAGTTTGGTAGGGGGAAGGAGTTTGGTACGGGGCAGGTTGCTGGAAGTGGGGAGATGTCTGGTACTGGGGAGGTTGCTGGTACTGGGGAGGTTGCTGGTACTGGGGAGGTTGCTGGTACTGGGGAGGTTGCTGGTACTGGGGAGGTGGCTGGTGCTGGGGAGGTGGATGGTATGTAATAGGAGGGGGAGGATGGAAAGTGGCTGGAGGGGGTGCAGGTGGAGGAACTACTGTGGTGGGAGGAGGAGGTTGGGAGGTAATGTGCTGGAGAGCACCGTGGCATGAATGCATTACATGCATCTGCTGGGTAGGAGAGAGCGTTTCCATGCGCTCCACAACAGACCTGAAAAAGGTGTGGTTTGGCGAAGATCTTGCTTCTGAATGCATGGTTTGCAGAAGTGTCTTCACCTCCAGAATGCTGGAGTTGATCTGCTGAAAGCCTGCGGAGATTTGCTCTGACAAGACTTTTAGACAGTTCTGGAAAGATGCATTCAGATGCAAGAACTCTGGCGCATAAGTCTTTTCCTGACCCCTCTGCCGCTGCCGCCCAGTACCCGCAGGTGTACTAGAGGTGGCAGGTGCAGAAGGGTGAGGTAAAGGGAAAGCGATCTCCTCACCAGCAGCTTCATGTAATGTAGGTGGCCACGATGCTCCTGTGCTAGTGGATGGGACAGATGGGTCGAATGTGTGGGAAGGCTGGGAAGGTACAGATGTACCGGGGCGGTCGAAGTGTCCCTCGGTGCCGGTCTCCTCAGGGATCGCCTCAGAAGGGTCCAATCGTGCAGGCTCCCGAGTGCTGCTCACCGTGCTGTGGAATAAAGAGAAAAAAAAACAATTAAAATAGTGACATGGTATGGCCCTGGCTGAAAAAAAAAAGTTACATAGAAACATTTTTTTTCACATGTGTTGTGTAATATTTACCTTCTGGTGACCATTGTTTCCCGGAGGAACGACAGGGCTTGTGCGTACTTGTACTTGCTCCTGCGTCCTCCAGATCCACTCGGGGCCCGCATCTCTTTATTGAACTCCTTCTTGAAACGATCCCTCACAGACCGCCACCGCTTCACAATTCTGTCCCCTGAAACGAGTGGTTAGTATACAACATCAGTGTTTCCCAAACTCCAGTCCTCATGGTCCCCAGGGGTCATGTTTTCAGGATTTCCATAGTAAATGGAAATCCTGAACACATGATCCGTGGGGACCACGAGGACTGGAGTTCGGGAAACACTGGTTTACATCAAGCAACCGGTACTGTATATACTTACGCTCTTTAATCTGGGTCCGAGCATCGAGGTCCTCCCAGCGGTCCACAAGGAGCGAACAGATTTCCTCCCAGAGTCGTCGGGTAACAATCAGGTCAGCATGGCGGCGGTCAGCCATATTCCATAGCGGCTCCCTTTCTCTGACGAGATCGATGAGGTGGTCCACATCAATCCCTCCATCCTCACCGTCAGAGTCGGGAGCACGCTGTGAAGGCTGTTAAAGAAAAAGAGAAAAATAACATAATTAGCCTCCACAAAAGAAATGAAAGAAAAAGTGCAAAAAAACAAAACACAAATATTTATACTTACACGCTGGTGACCGCCGCGTTGCTGTCGCCGACGACCCTGGGAGGCACTGCGAGGACCTCTTGGCCGAGCACCAGATTGGGAAGACTAGAGAAGAAAACAAAAAATGTTATGTCTTTGGATGTAGGCATTTGTTTGCTGTGTGTGGTCTGCAGAACGTTGTTTTCTATGTGTTGTGTGTAGTGTGATGTTGTGTTTCTGCGTTTGATGCAAAAAACTTACCAATTGTGAGCCCACTCCAGGTGTCTGTCCACCCCTTCCTTCTTCTTCTGGGAGCTCCTCTTCATCTTGTGATTCCTGTTTTGAAATAAAAGGCAATGAATAGACATATATTACAGAGATGATGGATTTTGGAAATAAAAACTTACCGTCAAACGCTGACGATGCGAGGGAGGGCTCCCAGAAGATGATGTGCTGTCTTCCTGCTGGCCACACTCCATGCCTGTGGGTGGTGTTACTGCTGCTGCCAGTGCTGCCACTGTTGCTGCTGCTGCATCTCTTGGGCGGCTGTTGAATAAAGAGAAACAAAGGGCCAATGAATATCTTGATATTCCATGGCCCTAGTTTGGAGGAATGGGGGATTTGATAATTACCATCTCTCATCTGCTGCTGGACTCCCCTCCTGTTGTTCAGCATGCTGCTCCATTTGGGGTGGTGGTGGTGCTGATGGTGCTGCTGCAGTGGTCTCCTGCCTTCTCCTGCGCCTGGTTGCTGTCTTGGGTGGCATGTTGGGTGTGGCTGAGGGTCCCACTGTCATGCTTTTATATATGTGTCTTGTGGGCAGAGCTACTGAGCATGCTCAGACCAAAAAAAACGGATCCTGCCACCGGATTCGGCTGTCGCCGGATCCGGCGCATTGCGGCGCTCATAGGCTTTCATTGTGTGAAAAAGTCGGACGCGCCGGATCCGGCGTGTCCGGCTTTTTCGCCGGAGACAAAAAACGTTACAGTAGCCGTTTTTTCCAGACGCCGGATTGCGACACATTGCCGGATCCGGCGAAAACCGGATGAAACGCATGGCCATCCGGCGCGATCCGGCGCAAATGCAAGTCAATGGGGGGGAAACCGGATCCGGCATTGCATTTCGCCGGATCCGGTTTTTGTCAAAAGCGCCGGATCGCGCCTGACGGCGAAAACCTGACGTGTGAAAGAGGCCTAATTCACCTGAAGGAAGAATAGACTGGCAGGATGACAGAGTTGGAAAAATTGCTCTGTTACCTTTTTAACCAAAAGTCATGTACCTTCTGTAACCACAGTATTTTACCTTTTAAAACCCAAGTTATGTACCTTGTTGTTACCTACAGGATTTTACCTTTTAACCAAAGTTGGGTACATGGTTGTGTATTTTACCCCAATATTTTTACCTTTTTGCCAAAGATGTGTACCTGGTAGTGTATTACCCAAAGTATTTCACCTTTTAACCAAAGTTGTGCACCTTGTTGTGGATTACCTAAATACTGTAGGTAATACACAACAATGAACACAACTTTGGGTAAAAGGTGAAATACTTTTGGTAATACACAACCAGGCACTCAACATTGGCCAAAAGGTAATTTTTTTTTACCTTTTACCTAAAGTTATGTATCTGGTTGTGGATACCCATTAAATTTTACCCTATTGAACCACAGTATTTTACCTTTGTGTTAAACATATTTAAACTGATAAATAAATGACAGACAACTTTTTTAACCAACAAATTGTGTTTTTATTTTCTGAATATTAATAATGTCTTTTTTGATAAAGATTTTTATTAATCAAAAATTTTTTTTAATTTTTAATGCAAAAAAAAAGATAAATTTACATATTGTTGGGTGGAGATAATGTTGGAGGGGCTGCCAGTTTGGGACACTTCGACATTGGGAGTGTGGAGAGAGGACTGGGATGGTGGTGGGGAAGGATCAGTAGGTAAAAGAGGTGAAGGGGTTGAAAAAGAATAAGAACGGGTGTACATGTGGGAGGCAGAAGAGGTGGTGGGTGGTGGAGAGGAGGGTTGGGCAGGGACTGGAGGCGCAGAAGATGTGGTTGAGAATTGGTACGGGGAAGGATGTTGGTATGTGGCAGGTTGATGGTATGGGGCAGTTTGCTGATACTGGGGAGGTTGCTGGTACTGGGGAGGTTGCTGGTATTGAATAGGAGGGGGAGGAGGGACAGTGGCTGGAGGGAGGGCAGGTGTGGGAGGAACTAACAGGGTGGTTGGAGGAGCTTGGGAGGTAACCTGCGCTAGAGCAGCGTGGCACGAATGCATTACATGCATCTGCTGGTCAGGAGATAGCGTATCTATGCGCTCGACTACAGACCGGAAAACGGTGTGGTTTGGAGTTCTACTTGCATCTGAATGCATGCTTTGCAGAAGTGTTTTGACCTCCAAAATGCTGGTGTTGAGCATATTAAATCCTGTGGAAATTTGCTCAGACAACACTTTAAGACAGTTTTGGAAAGATGCATTCAGATGCAAGAACTCGGGCGCATAGCTCTTTTCCTGACCCCTCTGCCACTGCCGCCCAGTACCCACAGGTGTACTAGAGGTGACAGCGGCAGAAGGGTGGGGTAAAGGGAAAGCTATATGATCACCAGCAGATTCATGCAATGGAGTCGGCCACGATACTCCAGCACTAGTGGATGGGACAGAGGGATCAGATGTGAGGGAAGGCTGGGACGTTGCAGATGGGCCAGGGCAGTCGAAGTGTCCCTTGGTGGCTGACTCCTGAGGGATCGCCCCAGAAGGGTCCAACTGTGCAGGCTCCTGAGTGCTGCTCACGGTGCTGTGGAATAAAGAGAAAAAAAATACAATTAATATATTGATATTGCATGGCCCTGGCTGAAACACAAAAATTTGTTAGACATGTTAACATTTTTTTTAATGGGGTGTATAATATTTACCTTCTGGTCACCATTGTTGCCCGGAGGAACGACAGGGCGTGCGCATACTTGCACTTGCTCCTGCGTCCTCCAGATCCACTCAGGGCCCGCATTTCTTTGTTGATCTCCTTCTTGAAGCGATCCCTGATAGACCGCCACCGCTTCACAATTCTCTCCCCTGAAAAGAGAAAGCACAAATTGGTTAGTATACAACATCAGGGTTTCCCAAACTCCAGTCCTCATGTCCCCCACGGGTCATGTTTACAGGATTTCCATAGTGTTGCACAGGTGAGAGAATCACTGAATCACTGATGCCTTGATGATACTTCCACCATCTGCGCAATACAAAGGAAATCCTGAAAACATGACCCGTGGGGGCCACGAGGACTGAAGTTTGGGTAACACTGCTTTACATCCAGCAACATAAATGAACTGTATATACTTACGCGTTTGAATCTTCACTCGAGCATCGAGGTCCTCCCAGTGGTACACAAGTTGTGCACAGATTTCCCCCCAGAGCTTACGGGTCACTATTAGATCGGCATGGCGGCGGTCCCCCATGTTCCACAGCGGCTCCCTTTCTCCGATCAGATCGATGAGGAGGTCAATGTCCAGCCCCCCCTCCTCACTGTCCAAGTCAGGAGCACGCTGTGAAGCCTGTTAAAGAAAAAAAAAACCATTAGACGCAAAACAAGCCAAAAAAATTAAATAAAACAAAAACATTCTAAGAAAAAAACAAAAGAAAAAAATATAAAAAAGTTTACAAACAAAAATGTTTTTTAAAAAAAGAAAAAAAAACATTAGATGCAAAACAAGCCAAAAAATTAAATAAAACAAAAACATTATAAGAAAACTACAAAATAAAAAAATTAAAAAAATGTTTACAAACAAAAATGTTTAAAAAAATAAAAAAAACCATTAAACGCAAAACAAGCCAAAAAAATTAAATAAAAAAATTATAAGAAAAATACAAAATAAAAAAATAAAAAAAATGTTTACAAACAAAAATGTTTTAAAAAAAAAAAAAAAAAAAAAAAAAAAATTAGGAAAAAAGGAGAAGACAAAACAAAAAAAAGGTACTCATGCCGACCACCCTGGGAGGCGCTTCGAGGTCCTCTTGAACGAGCACCAGATTCAGAAGACTATAATAAATAAAAAAAAATAAAAAATTGTGCTTGGATATGTGCTGTGTGCAGTGTGATATCTGCAATGATCTCTTGTTATGTGTTGTCTGCAGTGTGATGTCTGTACTAAATTGTTTGCTATGTGTTGTGTGTACTGTGATGTTGTGTTTCTGTGATGGATGCAAGAAACTTACGAATTGCGAGCCCACTCCGGGAATCTCTCCACCCCTTCCTTCTTCTTCTGAGAGCACCTCTTCAGCTTCATATTCCTGTTATTTTTTTAAAAAAAAATTGATTATTAGATTTACATATATATACACACATACACATTTACAGGGGGCCATAGAAGAGCACTTATGTGGCCATCCAAATAATACACAGGGCATCATTACTTTGTAGGGCTTAATTCTGGTCACAGTTTTCTAGGGAACTTGCACAGGGCATTAAGAATTTCTAGGGGCCATTAAGGGCATGAATATGGGTGGACACAAAATGAAGCACTGCTATTGTGCCAAATAGCAGATGCACTACGATGACATGCTCAGAGATGGCATATTAGAGATGGATTGTGAAATACCTTAAAAAAAAATAAAAAAATTTACCTCTAAGCGCTGATGATGTGAGGGAGGGCTCCCAGAAGAAGAAGACATGTCAGCTGCTGCTGGCGGAGTGTGCTGCTGCTGACAGCGTCTCCTGCTGCTGGCCGGCGTCTGCTGCTGGCGGCGTCTGCTGCTGCTGGCGGCATTTGCTGCTGCTGGCGGCGTCTGCTGCTGGTCCGCGTCAGCGGCTGCTGCTGGTGGTGTCTGCTGCTGCTTGCGGCCTCTACTGCTGGTTGGCTGAAGGCTGATGCCTTGATGGCCTTGCTGCTCCTCTCTGCTTGGCAGGCTGCATGGTAATGGCTGAGGGCCCCACTGGCATGGTTTTATATATTTCCTGGGGGTTGGCCAACTTCTGAGTATGCTCGGACGTAAAAACCAGATCCGGCCATTCTTTTTCCGGATCCGGCGCATTGCGGCGTCCATAGACTTCCATTGTTGAAAAAAGCCATCGTTTCCGGCTTTTTCGCCGGAGACAAAAAACGTTACTGTTGCCGTTTTTTCCAGACGCTGGAATGCAAAGTTTAGCCAGATCCAGCAAAAAATTGATGAAACGCAAGGCCATGTAACGCGATCCGGCGCTAATACAAGTCAATGGGGGAAAAACGGATCCGGCGTTACATTTCGCCGTTTTTTCAAAAAATAGCCAGATCGCGCCTGACGGCAAAAACCTGATGTGTGAAAGTAGCCTAACAGCTTTTTTGGAACTGGAAGGGGAGGAGCTCCTGGTGGTAGTGGCCGGGTGGGCACACTGTGTACTCTTTCCACAGCAAAAAAGGGAGACAGCTCCAAACAAGAACATAGCCATTTCTCAACATACTCAGTGGAGTTAATACCCTCGTTTTTTTTTCAGGGATACCAACTGTAACGAATGGAAGCGGAGGCACAGATGATGAAGTTCACATTCATTTTTAGAGTGGAGCCTCGGGACCACGGTCCGGGGGGCTCCGAAGGGGGCATGACTAGTGAGCCCCAAGTATCTGTAGTAAAGTCCCTCGAACAGGACCAGAGTGGAATACAGCCACCACACACAAACATATCCAGGACATAGGCTACAAGTGTCGCATTCCTTGTGTCAAGCCACTCATGACCAATAGAAAACGCCAGAAGCGTCTTACCTGGGCCAAGGAGAAAAAGAACTGGACTGTTGTCATTGGTCCAAGGTGTTGTTTTCAGATTAAAGTAAATTTTGCATTTCATTTGGAAATCAAAGTCCCAGAGTCTGGAGGAAGAGTGGAGAAGCCACAATCCAAGCTGCTTGATGTATATTGTGAAGTTTCCACAATCGGTGATGGTTTGGGGAGCCATGTCATCTGCTGGTGTAGGTCCACTGTGTTTTATCAAGATCAAAGTCAGCGCAGCCGTCTACCAGGAGATTTTAGAGCACTTCATGCTTCCCTCTGCCGACAAGCTTTTTGGAGATGGAAATGTGGAAATGTCATTCTCCAGCAGGACTTGGCACCTGTCCACACTGCCAAAAGTACCAATACCTGGTTTACACACAACAGTATCACTGTGCTTGATTCGCCAGCAAACTCCTTGACCCCATAGAGAATCTATGGGGTATTGTAAAGAGGAAGATGAGAGACACCAGACCCCACAATGCAGATGAGCTGAAAGCTGCTATCAAAGCAACCTGGGCTTCCATAACACCTCAGCAGTGCCACAGACTGATCGCCTCCATGCCACGCCGCATTGATGCAGGTGCTGGGGGACACAGGTGCTACCTCCAGTTAGGCCCCGGACACGTGGCAGCTGTCCCAGCAGGACAAACGGGTAACAGATAGAACAGATCTGATGGAGCAGACTGGCAGACACCGAGTAAGTGTGGTGAAGCTGGCACTGGTGAGGAAGGTTCGGTTCCAGGTAGATGATAGGATGCTGGCTCCAGTAACCTTGACGTAGTCCTTGGGTTCGGATGGTGATTGGCGAAACGGGATGGCACTTGAATAGATGGATACTGATGTTGTCTGAGATAGTTGAACACTGGTCACTGATACACTATGGAGACAAACAGTTTGAGCAAGTGCAAACGGATTGCTAATGCAGCACAGACAGAACAGAGACTGAACAGGATGTAGCAAGAGTAGATACTCGTTGCTCCGGCACTCTCCCTATGGAGGAGAGGCCAGAAATAGTAATCACTGCTCTGCCATTGGATAATTGCTATTTTCAAAAAAATGCATGCTGTCTCTTTAAGTGACCAGAGAGAAGTGCGCTTGCATCCTAAGCACTCTCCCTGAAGGCCTGCTGGCAGCATGCCAGGAAGTGGGGGAGAGAGAAGCAACAGCAGGATGCCCCAGAGACAGACAGAGCACGAAGATCCAGAGAGGGACCTCGCTGAGGTACAGGGGCAGCGTGGAGAGCAGGAGCAGGTGAGGGACCCGAACTGGGAGCAGCGCCAGAACCGGGTGTAACACCAACCACTCCTATATTGTTCCGTCTGAGTCTGTATTCCAGATTGTCCATTTTAGATAGCAAGGCCAGAATCTGTTGATCATGTCTGCAGTTGTCCCACATAATCTGAGGCTGTTTATGGGTCACCCTCGCACACCCAGGGCAGCGGGGTACTCGGTACCGGGCCGGTGTCAAGGCGGGAATGTGTCACAGCAGCGGTGACCCGGTCTGTGGCCCTGGGCACCCAATATCAGTGGCGGTGTTCCCACCTTACCTGGATGGTGGGGCACTACACCTTAGGAGAAGGTGCAGTACCTCTGTGGCGACTGAAGCCTCAGGGGCGCCACATTTATCCTTCAAATCACACGCTGCAGATTCTGCTGCGGTTCTGCAACGGATTTTACCCTGCAGATCCGCAGCAGTTTCTGCTGCAGTGTACAGTACCATTATTCCCTATGGGAAATGGAAACCGCAGTGCAGATGCTGCGGAATTTTCCGCGTGGATTTTCTGCGGTTTCTAAACCGCGGAAAGAATTGACATGTCAATTCTTTCTGCGGATTCCGCAGCGGTTTACCATCTCCCCCATTGTGGAGATGGTAAAACTGCAGGGCAAAACTGCAGGATAATCCGCAGATAAACTGCAGGTCTTTTGACCTGCGGATTTAGCTGCGGATTTTGAAAATCCGCGCGGATCAATCCGCAGCAGATTCCGCAGCGTGTGCACACAGCCTTATTCTCCCTTCAGCTGCTTTGGTGCGGTCCTTTAGTTTTTGCACCCCTTGTCTCATCTTAGAAAGTTCCTCTTTAATCTCCCCCATCTGGTTGCTGAGTTAGGATAGAGCAGAGTCAGGCCCCTTTCACATGTCCTGATATTTCAAGTACCGGAAAATCCGGTACCGGAGTTATCAGTGTCCGTGTGTGTAATACGTGCAGCACACATGTGGCAACCATGTGCCGTCTGTGTGCTGCATCAGTACCACACGGATGGCCGCCGGGGAAGAAGCGCTACTGTAAAGCTGTTCCCCTGCGGCAGGTGCTGAACGCGGCTATCATTCTCCCCTGCTCTGCCAGCGATTGGCGCGAGCAAAGGAAAATGAATGAATGAAAAACTCAACATGGGTTTCCCCAATGTTTTTGAACCAAGCAAAACTCACATATGCGGGCTGCTATTCTCAGACTGGTAAGGGCCAGCCTAAAAACAGCAACCCACACCTGTGAGTTTTGCCGGGTGAGAATTTTTCTTACCTTGGTAGCGGGGATGTCACCAAGGTCACGGCAGTTCAGCCCAGCTGGGAACGAAGCCTCAGTGACCGGACGTAACCTCTATGACATCACCACCGGTCACTGAGGCTGCGCTCACAGCAGTTCAGTCACCAGTGGTTTTCAGCCTTGATGGTCTCATCTTGGCACCGTCCAGGTTGAAAACTGTTTATCCCCCAGACATGGATTGTGGCATGGGACAGAACGATAGCCAGGTATGGTATATTGTTTTTTTATTTTACTTTTATTGCAGGAGAACAAGGGCTTCGCTGGAATTAGGTGTTTAAATAAAAATGGAAAACTGTGTTTAGTCTTATTTCAAATAAAGGACTTTATTCTGGCTGTGTCTTTATATACCATACAACTATAGGATTAGTAATGGATAGGTGTCTTATAGAAGCTTCTCCAATACTAAGCCGTGGGCTTGATGTCACCTGACAATACAAAGGTGACATCAACCCCACAAATATGAACCCCACTTGCCACCGCTACAAGGCAAGCGGGAAGAGCCGGGCAAAGTGCCAGAATTGGCGCATCTAATGGATGTGCCTTTTCAGGGCAGCTGTGGGCTGCTATTTTTAGACTGAGGGAGCCAATATCCATGGCCCCTTACCAGCCTGAGAATACCAGCCCCCAGCTGTCTGCTTTAGAAAGGTTGATTGTCAAAATGGGGGTGACCCCACACCATTTTTTAAAATTATTTATTTAAATAATTTATAAAAACAGCGTGAGGACCCATCTATTCTTGATAACTAGCCTTGCTGAAGCTGACAGCTGAGGGTTGCAGCCCCCAGCTGTGAGCTTTGTCTGGCTGGTTAGCAAAAATACAGGGGAACCAATGCTGTTTTTTTTTTAATTATTTATTTACAGTGCAGGAGCTGCTAATGAATACTCCCATCCGCCGCTCCTGCTGTCACTGTAATTAGCAGTAGCAGGTGTCAGATGATGGGATTAGTAGTCTCATCAGCTGACACCAGGGACCGGAGGTAAAGTTTATACCTCTGATCCTAGCTGTGCTTGTCTTTTGACAGCATGGGAGCCGCGGCTCTCTGACCGGCGGGGATGATTTCAATGCCAACGAGGAGCTGTGTTTGTTGTGCACATGACAGCGCAGCAAACACTGGATGTTTGAGCCCCCCCATTCAAGTGAATGGGGTCCGGGCTCGGGTCCGGGTACTGTTCTGCACCTGAACCCAAAGTTTTTGTAACTGTTCTGCCAAACCCGCCAGACCAGAACATCCAGGTGTCCGGCCATCTCTACTCTTGAGCATTATTTTAAAGAAAACAATGGCCATATATCACAAAATATAGTGTGGGATTTTATGAAGGCTTGATTGAAGGATGATCTTATAAAGGCCATCAAGAGATCTAAAACCAAGACAAAGCAATTTGGAGAGTTTTTGCATGATAGAGTTAGATCTACAGAGGAGAAGTTTGTTATGTCCAACACAAAGGATGATCTGAAGGTTTGGAAAGAGGCACACGAGGCATACACCACACATGTTAGTGAGAAAGCCAGGAATAAATGCATGTTCTCTCAGATGCGTTTCTTTGAGGAAGGGGAAAAAGTGGGGCATTTGCTTAACATGATTGCAAGGGCTCAGATGGAACCTTCCTTTATAGGGTCTTTGAGGGATAAACAAGGCACAATAGTCAACCAGCCTGACCATATTTCAAATATTTTATTTGAACTCTATAAAGATTTCTATAAATCCAAGCTACAATTTAACAGGGAACAAATATTGTCTTACTTGGGGGAGATTAATCTTCCAATCCTTTCTGAAATAGATCAAAAATATTTAGATAGCCCTCTGCAGTTGGAGGAATTACAAATGACTGTTGCATCTACGGCAAATAACAAATCACCAGGGTTAGACAGGCTTCCCACGGAGATTTATGAAAAAATTGAAGATATTTTATTACCTCAATTATTGGCTACTTTTCAGGAAGCAACCAAATGGGAAATCCTACCTCGTTCAATGCAAGAGGCAGTGATTGTAGTTATACTTTGTCACGCTGCCGCTGCATACTCACCCGGCCTCTGCTCCCACGCTGCAGCCCCCCGCCGCCCGACAGCCACGGTGGTCTCTTCTGACAGGCTCGCGGCCGACGGGTCTCTGCAGGCAATGCGCACGCGCCTTAGGCCGCGGCCGCGCCTCTCTCCTGTTACTTGTGCTCTGGCAATGCCCTGACCCGGAAGCACCTACTGACCAATGGCAGACCAGACAGGGCCATATCAGGCCGTTCCCCCCCCTGAGGGTGGTGCCTGATCGTTTTGTTTGCTAGCACACTGGGCCCCGATTCCTCGTGTGCTCTCTGCAGTCTCGCAGTCCTGTCTTCAGTGATTCCTGCAGTAGCCTCGCAGTCCTGCCATCCGTGGTCCCTGCAGTATCCTCGCAGTCCGGTGCTCCGTGGGCCCAGCTATCTATACTCCAGTCCTCCCTCCTGTGTTCCTGCTCCATCCAGCTATCCACGCTCCAGTCCTACAGTCCTACTCCAGTCCTGCCTCCCATGTTCTTGCTCCGTCCTGTTGTCTATGCTTCAGTCCTGCACTCCTACTCCAGTGCGTCCTGAGCCGCCCCTCTCGGTACCGGCTATCGTGGTACCCGAACCCCTGGGCCTGCTCCTAACAATCCCTGTATAGGGGTCGGCTCCACCTGGCAGCTCGCCCGGGGCCCCTCGGTGCCACGGTACAGAGGGTCCACTCCTGGAGATCCCACTTCTGACCAGCTGTGGTAACAGTACGATCAGGCCATGGACTCCGCCGGTACTACTGCTGCTACCCAAAAGGAGTTGCTCTTTTTGCGGGAGAATCAGGGACGCATCATGTCTGTCATGAAGTCTATGGACACCCGCTTGTCGGCCCTGCAGGCGGCTGATCCTGGAAATGCTACTCAACTGGCCAGTCTTCAACAGGAGCTGGGTCAGCAACGAGATACTCAAGCCCATATTTTGAATTACATGGCCTCCTTTGATAGCCGCTTGTCAGTCCTCCAGTCTGCCGCCGCGATCCTGACTCCTCCCCCGTGTCTACAGCTCTCCCGGCGCCCCACCTCCCCAAGCAGCCTCGTTTTACTGGTGATCCCAAACTCTGCAGGGGGTTCCTAAATCAGTGTAGCCTCCATTTTGAATGGTTGCCTCAGCAATATCCCTCTGACCGGGCCAAAGTGTCTTCATTATGTCCCATCTGGAGGGAGAGGCCCTGTCTTGGCTGAATCCTCTCTGGGAACGTGACGATCCCGCTGTCTCGAGTCTTCCGGTCTTCTTGGATACTTTTCGCAGGGTTTTCGACGAGCCAGGTCGGTTAGCCTCTCTCACCGAGTCTCTTTTTAACCTACATCAGGGTTCTCTCACGGTCGGACAGTACGCGATCCGCTTTCGCACTCTCTCCTTTGAGCTTGGCTGGAACAACGTGGCTTTGGTAGGGGCATTCTGGCGCGGTCTTTCGAGCAGAATAAAGGATGAACTCGCGGGTCAGGATACCCCGACCACCTTGGAGGACCTTTTCTCGCTGGCCACCCGCATCGACCTACGCTTCCAGGAGCGCGCTCGTGAGTCAGCGAGAGACAGGAGGTCCACCAGGCCAGCTTCCTTCTCCACCCGGTCTGTCAGTCCCCTTCCTTCCGGGTCCTCGTCTCCCTCCTCGGTCAAATCCATGCAGGTAGATCGCCTCAAGTTGGCCGAGTTGCGTCGGAGAGAGAAGCGGGCACAAGGTCTATGCCTCTATTGCGGAGGCTCGTCACACTTTGTCCGTACCTGTCCTGAGAAACAGGGAAACTCCTCCACCTAGGTCAGGTAAGAGAGGCCTCCCTAGGTGCTAATGATTCCTCTCAACCTCTTACTATATCTGTTATTTTGGTTTCAGGGGAGAGACGTGGGTCCAAGGTGACCTACGTGGATTCGGGCTCGGCAGGTAACTTCATCCGGCGTGAAGAGGTGGACAAGTACCAAATTCCCGTGGTTACCTTATGTAATCCTCGCCTGATTGCCGCACTGGATGGCAAACCGCTACAGGAGACCGTCACCTTGGTCACTGAGGAAGTGGAGTTGCAAGTCGGAACCTTACATCGAGAGAAGATGTTTTGCCTAAGCTCTCCTATGCGATTCTACTCGGTCTTCCATGGTTAAGGACTCATCAGCCTGTTCTCGACTGGTCTTCAGGGGAGATCCTCCGCTGGGGGCACCCGTGCCAAGCTCGCTGTCTGACTTCTGTCCGTCTGTCGACCGCTCCTCAGCCACCTCCAGACCTTTCGGGCCTTCCTTCAGCCTACAGTTCCTACGCTGATGTCTTTGATAAGAAGGAGGCGGAGGTTCTTCCTCCACACCGGCCTTTTGACTGCCCAATTGAACTAGTTCTCGGTTCAACCCTCCCAAGGGGCAGAATCTACCCCCTGTCATCCACAGAAACTGTAGCCATGTCTGAGTACGTCCGGGAGAACCTCGCCAAAGGCTTTATACGGAAATCGTCCTCACCCGCGGGAGCCGGGTTTTTCTTCATCAAGAAAAAGGACGGATCTCTACGGCCGTGCATTGACTATAGGGGCTTGAACGAGATTACCATCAAGAACAGGTATCCTCTTCCACCCCTTCCGGAGCTGTTTGACCGTCTCAGAGGGGCTTGGGTCTTCTCCAAGCTAGACCTCAGGGGAGCCTATAATCTGGTCCGTATCCACACAGGTGACTAGTGGAAGACGGCTTTCAACACTCGAGACGGCCATTGCGAGTACCTGGTCATGCCCTTTGGTCTCTGCAATGCTCTTGCGGTGTTTCAAGAGTTCGTCAACGAGATCTTCCGGGATCTCTTGCACTCCTGTGTGGTCGTGTACTTGGAGTCCATCCTCATCTTTTAGCCGGATCTCTCGTCCCACAGAAAGAGTGTCCGCCTGGTGTTACAGCGTCTTCGGGAGAATCGCCTGTATGCTAAGATAGAGAAATGTCTCTTTGAACAGACCTCTCTGCCGTTTCTGGGATACATGATCTCCGATGCTGGATTAAGGATTGATCCCGAGAAGTTGACTGCCATTCTCAAATGGCCTCACCCCGTCGGAGTAAGGGCGATGCAACGGTTTCTTGGTTTCGCCAATTATTACCTGCAATTCATCTCTCACTTTTCCACAATAACTAAACCTATTTCTGCTCTCACCCGTAAAGGGACTACTCCCAATGATTGGACTCCTGAGGCTGAGGAGGCCTTTCAAACCCTAAAACGGGCTTTCTCCACAGCCCCGGTCCTGCATTGTCCTGAGAGCAACCGACCCTTTGTACTCGAGATGGATGCTTCCTCAACAGGTGCTGGGGCAGTATTGTCCCAGAGATCCACCTCCAGTCGTCTGCACCCCTGTGTGTAGCTTCTTCTCTAAGGCCTTCTCTCCATCCAAGTGTAACTACTCGATCGGCCACCGGGAACTCCTGGCCATAAAGTTGGCCTTAGAGGAATGGCGTCATCTCCTGGAGGGGGCTATCCATCCCTTTGTCATCTTCTCGGATCACAAGAATCTGGCCTATCTCCAGTCTGCCCAGAGACTCAACCCTCGTCAGGCCAAATGGTCCTTATTTTTTGCCCAATTTGACTTTGAGCTCCGTTTTCACCCCGGCAACAAGAATATCAAAGCCGACGCTCTGTCCAGGGTCTTCCAGCCACACGAAACAGCGGAGGAAACTTCGCATATCATTGACCCCACTTGAATCATCACAGTGGCTCCAGTGAACTTGCTTTCTCCACCTCCTGGCAAGACGCTTGTGCCTGAAAGCCTCAAGCGAAAAGTCCTTCTATGGGGGCACTCCTCCAGACTGGCCGGCCATGCCGGAACTAAGAAGTCCCTTGCCCTTATCACGCATCACTACTGGTGGCCCACACTTCACCAAGATGTTCTCGATTTCGTGGCCTCTTGTCCCTTCTGTGCAAAAAACAAAGTGCCATAACGACCTCCGTCCGGCTTGTTTCTTCCTTTGCCCGTCCCTGCGGTTCCTTGGGAACACATTGCTATGGATTTCATCACCGACCTACCCCGTTCTTCTGGCTGTACAGTCATCTTGGTGGTGGTGGATTGTTTCTCCAAGATGGCCCACTTCGTCCCTCTGCCCGGTCTCCCCTCAGCTCCTGAGTTGGCCAAAGTTTTCATCCATCAAATCTTCAGACTCCATGGACTACCTCAACGCATTGTGTCTGACCGAGGGGTTCAGTTCACCTCCAAGTTCTGGCGGGCACTTTGTAAGCTCATGAACATTTCCCTCGACTTCTCCTCTGCCTACCATCCACAGTCCAACGGGCAGGTGGAGCAGACCAACCAGACGTTGACTGGGTACCTACGTCATTTCTCCAACGCCCACCGGAACGATTGGATTGACTTACTCCCCTGGGCAGAGTTCGCCTATAACAACCATGCTGGCGAGTCCTCGGCCAAGTCTCCATTTTTCATTGTGTTTGGCAGACATCCTGGTGTTCTCTTTCTGATAACCCCTGCCTCCGAGCTACCTGCGGCCAACACCTTGTCCTCTGAATTTTCCAGCACGTCACTCAAGAGGGCTGCTGATCGGATGAAGAATTATGCCGACAAGAAGAGATTGGATTCCCCACCATATCATATCGGGGACAAAGTCTGGCTCTCGTCCAAATTTACCGGTTGAAACTGCCTTCTTACAAGTTGGGCCCACGCTACATCGGTCCGTTTGAAATTCTTGGACGTATCAACGAAGTCGCCTACAAATTGAGGTTGCCTGCTTCGCTCCGGGTCCTGAACACCTTCCACGTCTCTCTCCTGAAACCTGTGGTACTGAACCGCTTCCATTCCTTGTCTGATCCTGGCTCTCAGCCGGTTGGTGCCAATGATGTCTTAGAGGTGGAGGACATTATCGTCATGAAGAAGGTTAGAGGTAGGACACTTTTTCTTATTGACTGGAAGGGCTTTGGTCCTGAGGAGAGATCCTGGGAACCTCGGGAGAATATCAATGCTCACCGTATCCTCAAGAGATGTTTTGCTGATCTCAGCGGAGGGCGGCTTAGGGGAGGGGGTACTATCACGCCGCCTCTGCATACTCACCCGGCCTCCGCTCCCACGCTGCAGCCCCCCCGCTGCCCGACAGCCATGGCGGTCCCTTCTGACAGGCTCGCGGCCAACGGGGTCTCTGCATGCAATGCGCATGCGCCATAGGCCGCGGCCGCGCCTCCCTCCTGTTACTTGTGCTCCGGCAATGCCCTGACTCGGAAGCACCTACTGACCAATGGCAGACCAGACAGAGCCATATCAGGCCCTTCCCCCCCTGAGGGAGGCGCCTGATCATTGTGTTTGATAGCACACTGGGCCCCGCTTCCTCTTGTGCTCTCTGCAGTCTCGCAGTCCTGTCTTCAGTGATTCCTGCAGTAGCCTCGCAGTCCTGCTATCCGTAGTCCCTGCAGTATCCCCGCAGTCTGGTGCTCCGTGGGCCCAGCTATCTATACTCCAGTCCTCCCTCCTGTGTTCCTGCTCTGTCCTGCTATCCACACTCCAGTCTTACAGTTCTACTCCAGTCCTGTCTCCTGTGTTCCTGCTCCATCCAGCTATCCACGCTCCAGTCCTACAGTCCTACTCCAGTCCTGCCTCCCATGTTCCTGCTCCATCCTGTTGTCTATGCTTCAGTCCTGCACTCCTACTCCAGTCCATCCTGAGCCGCCCCTCTCGGTATCGGCTATCGTGGTACCCGAACCCCTGGGCCTGCTCCTAACGATCCCTGTATAGGGGTCGACTCCATCTGGCAGCTCGTCTGGGGCCCCTCGGTGCCACGGTCCAGAGGTTCCACTCCTGGAGATCCCACTTCAGACCAGCCGTGGTAACATACTTAAGCCAGGCAAGGATCCTCTACTCCCATATTCCTATAGACCCATATCCTTGGTAACCACGAATATCAAAATTATTGTGAAAGTTCTGGCCTCTAGACTAAATAAGATAATATCTAAGGTAATATATGCAGACTAGTCGGGCTTTACGCTTGCTAGATCCACAGCTGTCAATATCCGTAGACTATTTCATAACCTTCAGCTGCAGATGGACAATGAAGGGGATAGGGTTATATGCTGGCTTGATGCCGCTAAGGCATTTGACTATTGAATAGGAGTTTCTATGGGCAGTTCTTGGAAAAATTTGTATGGGCTACAGTTTTATTTCATGGGTTAAATTGCTATATGGAGAGCTGATGGCTAGAATAAGGGTGGGTGGACGTCTTTCCCAGTCCTTTGGATTGGGTAGGTCAATGCAGCAGGGTTGCCCCTGTCTCCTTTGCTCTCTGCACTAGCCATCGAACCATTAGTTGCAATTACTAGAAAACATCCAGATATATTGGGATTCTGTAGGTTTCACATTAGCGTTTAGAGGTGCAGCGGATGCTCGCCGTTAAGCTCCGCCCCCTGCCATGCCTCCTCCGGTCAGCTCCGCCTTTTGATGGTGCGGCGACCTGCGCCAAACGCAACGTGTTGCATTTTGGTGCACTCGCCGCACTGTCAAAAGGACGCATGCGGCGGCAAAAGCATACCTGCGCACGGCCTGCATACCCAATTCTAAAGATAGGGTACACAGGCCGCATGCAGCGGCATGCGCCCATAGGCAGAGCTGACCGGAGGAGGCGCGGCAGGGGGGCAGAGCTTCACGGCGAGCGTCCGCTGCACCTCCAAACACTAATGTGAAACTAGCCTAATTGTAGAGGAGAAAGATGCACTATGCTGATGACATGTTACTGTTCCTGACCAAAGCTTCCAGTTTCCTACCAATTGCAGTGGAGACGATTGAAAATTTTGGAAGATACTCAGGCTTAATGATTAACTGGAACAACTTTTTACTTCCACTGGACAACACAAATAATAATGTACCTCACTATATTGGCTCAGGTCTACAAGTGGTCTCTGAATGTAAGTATTTAGGCATAAATATAACAGCAAGAGTAAATGATTACGAGAAATTAAACCTTAAATCATTATTAACGAAGTTAATTGGAAGCCTGGTCCAAACTGCCATTATCAGTGGTGTGGCGTGCTAACCTAGTCAAGGTGATTTGGATGCGACAGCTATTATATGTGTTATATAATTCTCCAGTATCGTTAACCCAGTGGCGTTTTTTGTAAGGTTGATTACGCATTCAGGGATTAATTTGAGGGAAGATAAACTCTGCGAATTAAGCTATCAGCACTGCAAAGAAATAAAATAATTGGGGGGGGGAGCTTTGCAGTTCCAAATCTGTTGGTATATTATATGGCAGCTGAACTCCAGCACATTCGTGGATGGGATGACCCTGGGGGTGGGGGAGCTCAACGTCTTTTTACTCAGGGTCTTTTACTGCAAGGTATATATGGTATTTCACAATTTACCTCATTATGGGATATCCCATGGCTCTCCAATATGTACCAATTAGAAGGTTTTAGAAATTGGAGCTTAAAGGAGTTCAATAAATTCACCCATGTGTTAACAGGCAACTAGATTAACCCATTTACCCCCTAAGGGTGGTTTCCATGTTAATGACTTGGCCAATTTTTACAATTCTGACCACTGTCCCTTTATGAGGTAATAACTCCATGGATCCCTGACTCTGACATTGTTTTCTCGTGACATGTTGTACTTCATGATAGTGGTAAAATTTCTTTGATATGATTTGTGTTTATTTCTGAAAAAAGCGGAAATTTGGCGAAAATTCCTCAGTTTTTCAAATTTTAATTTTCATGCTCTTAAAACAGAGAAGTATGTCACACAAAATAGTGTCTACTTTTCATCAGCACAAACGACGAAACCGAGGGCGGTGAAACGCGTGTTGGGGCTTCAGCACGTCTCACGGGCGTCTCTACATCTACCCAGGACCATGTCACAAGGTAATTTACCTTATAAAATTTAAAATCCTCTGGGCGTCAGTATTTATTACCTGATATGGTGATGTATCCTGCTTTTGGTTGGGGGTCACTTATAACTCTGTCTAACCTTAGATCCTATTATGGAGCACATTGAGACAGTAGCTTTGATACTCTTTACGGAATTGTGCTGTTATTATAAACTTTATTTAGAATAACTCGAGCCTGCTGAGATACCACTGTCTACCTATACTTACAATTGTCAACTCATTAGTTGTTATTTTTCAGTGGATCCTTTATTTTTGGATATGATTAACTTCACAACTATGCTCAGAATTGCTGTTGCTACTATCCTGGTTCTTTGCAGATTTTCACCCTGAGACGTTTTTCTGTCTGCCACTATACTTCCATCCTTATTTTGCCAGTATCTCTTAGCTGCTTTTTTTATCTACCTCACTATCCACACTGTATATGTCTTTATTATATATATGTGTAATACAATTTGATATTGTTTATAAAAAACCTCTCTTCATTGTGGTTATCGCTCCACTTCTTGGATTACTTTTATGATATTAGTAGCCCCATATAAATTGTGGCTTGAGATTTTTACAATTTGTTTTTCTTTTGGTTATGATCTATATGATGTGGACGTGCCCCAATTTGGAGTCCTTCTGAAAAGGAGTACTAGAAATTAATAATAGAGATGATTCAGTCAATGTGGATCCCTCACTCTTTGTATGTATACTGGGATACGTTGAAGATTTGAACTTGGCAAGATAGCAGTGTCATGTATGCTTTATATGGCTAGGAAAGGAATAGCCCAGAATTGGGTATCACATCAGACACCCACAATTTCAGAATTTATAAATAAAATTAATTGGCAGTTAAACCTAAAAAGAGGTATTTACCTAAAAAGGGGAGCTATCTCTAAGTTTGATAAATTGTGGGCCCCATGGATTGATGCCTCTGGCTTGGTGTCTGGGGAATTATAGAGATTTCGTATGGGCCTATTTTAATAACTGTCACTACACATTCTTGTAATGCATTATCAATATCCTCAAATGTTTTATAATACAAGATATATGTTGTTAATTTGCTCCAGCATCTAACTACTCCTTATTCCTAAAAAACTCTTGGTTTGATGCAGAACCGTGGATCATTATTACATCATTACATAATTTTGTCATTGTAAAAGTGATGTATGTTGGGGGGGGAGTGGATGGGCATTATGTTTCTTGTATGTTTGTGATGCTGTTATTTACAAAAATCCTAATATAAAAAAAATATTTGATTAAAAAAAAAGATTAATAATATGAATAAAATAGTTTGGAGGTTGGGGTATGGTTGAGTGCATTCTAGAGATGCTTGAGTGAATATCTGTGTATTCAGCTCGTCCACACAACTATGCATATAAGATACAGTGGTGGTGATAGTCAATTACAGTTGGATAATTTTAAATGTACTTATTATAAAGATTAGCAATGATGTGTGGCGCCCCTGAGGCTTCAGTCGCCACAGAGGTACTGCACCTTCTCCTAAGGTGTAGTGCCCCTCCATCCAGGTAAGGTGGGAACTCCTGACCACGCTCCACACCTGCATTCCACACTCAGGATAGTTCGGTGGGGCCACCTAACAGCTTCAGGCTGGGGGTTAGCAGAGCACCCCTCGTGGAACCCTGCTTCGTAACACGAGATGTGCTGGGAGGAGGGTGGAGTGAGATGATATAAAAGAGTGGGAAGAGTGAAAGTTAGGGGGAGTAGTTGGAGAGAGAGAGAGAAGAGAGAAGATGGGTGTCTAAGGGACATCCTGCAGCAGGTCCCAGTGATCTGGGCTTCTGGCACGAGAAAGACCAGAGAAAGAGACTGATAAGATTGATAACCTAACCTTCCATAAGAGAGAGAGAACAGATCGGAACAAAGGAGAATAGACGGATGGTGGGAAGCTGGTTGAAGAAAGATAGAGAACCCTTCCAGTCTAGAGAGTGCAAAGACCGGGGCCCGGTCCCCGAGGTTGATTGGATCTTTATGTCCGGCAACAGACACCGGAGGAGTAGTGAGCCGCTAACGCCTTGCTCCCATCATAGACTTGGGACACAACAGCAACTGAATAGAGCGCCGGGACGCAGAGTGGAGTCCCCGAAGCAGGCTACAGCTGTCTGTCATACAAGTAAAGACTAGGAACACCTAGAGAGAGGCATTCCAGGGTAACTAAGTACTGGAGTGCTTCGCACCTAAAGGCGCATTGGAGGAGTCGTTTAGTAAGGTACATGTTGGCGGAGTGTGGAAGGGAGAGTCCTATCCTGCCTGGAGGTTGGCTGGAGCCCTGACCTGGAGAACACAGTACGGAGGCAGGCAGTTGTGTGAACTGCAAACAGTGAGTAAAGCTTTGGAACCGCATACTCTCTGGTGTCCTCCAGTTATTCCCGCACCGTTACACCTGAGTACCAGCATCCATACCATTCTGCGCCTCTCCTCATCCATACCACCTACAATGCCCTGGGACTACAGCTCCACCTGTGGGGAGCTACACCATCTTGGCTGCACCACACCATCAGTCCCAGCGGATCTGCATGCAGCGTTGGCTCAACACCTTACTTGCCAAACACCACGGGTGGCGTCACAAACTATTCTAATAAACTTTAACACCATTAACAACATCACCGCCATTGATATTGGGAGCCCGGGGCCACGGATCGGGTCACCGCTGCTGTGACACATGCCCGCCTGACACCGGCCCGGTACCGAGTACCCCGCTGCCCTGGGTGTGCGAGGGCGACCCAGATGCATAAGCCCCCAATCAAAACCATATCATCCAAATATAATTGCAACTGTACAAGGATATGCTACATTCATAGGTATGTAATAGAGATGAACAAAACTATTCAATGCAAATCGGATTTGTGTCAAATTATTTTTAATTCGTTGGACCCGGTGACTTTAAAACAATTTTCAATTCACTTAGTGCACTTTGCCAAAAATGACAGCTGACTTATTAAATCATGCAGCAGCCAACTCGGAGCATGGGTTACTTTGATATTTGCCATTGACAGCTGATAGGGGACGCATGTCACCTACTGAGGCTCTTCAAAGAGACTACTAAATTTGTCAATAGGGCATTGACTTTGTCATCCCTCTCATATTTATATTGGAAAAAACACTCACAATGATGCAACAAGATATGGAGGAAGAACAGCTTCTTCATGTTCGTCGCCACCGTGGGGCTGTTCGGGTCCCTCAAGTCCAATGTTACATGCAACAGTATGTGGAGGAAGGAGAGTTTGCGGAATATCAGCAGGTGGATGTGGAGGGGGATAATGAGTCACCACAGGTAGGGGACAAGACTGAAAGTGAAATAATGATGTTGCCGGTCACAATGATCAATCCTCACAGTGCAAAAAATGAACCAGCAATGCCCTTGGTTGTGCTAGTGATTGTGGCAAGATGTATGCTAGAAAGCTTGTGAGATGCAAGCATATCATTAGCACCAAACAAAAGGGATGGCTATTGGACATCCATGCTTTTGAACCCTCACTACAAAGGTAACATGAGAAAAACTTTTCTGAATTCTGTAAGGGAGTCCAATTTGGCGTACTACCAGGATAAGCTATGTTCCCTGCTCAATAAAGCTTTTGTAGGGCAGACGCCTGACAACTGCATGTTTTATGAGGAGATCTATCTGTGCCCCCTGGAAAGCTAGCATTCTTTCACCTGTCCCATTGCTAGGACTAGAATTAGAAGCCGAAGCAGCAACAGCTGTGACTACGGTATATATGACATGATGGACTAGTAGTTTTATCTGCCGCTGCACCAACCTAATGGAAATCAGAAAAAGGTCACACCACCTGAACAGTGATGTTCAGTTACACCTGGACTGTGTCCTTTTTACAACAGATACTCTGAGCCCTGTTTCCTTAGACGTATAGCTGTGCAAAATGGACCAATGGCAAGAACTGGCCCAGTTTGCTACCGGCATACTGTCATTTCCAGCCTTCAGTGCACTTTGAGGGAGAGTATTCAGCACAGCTGGTGGCTGAGACACACCCAAGTGGACCAGGTTATACTTCACAAGCTGGTAAAAACTTACATTTGTCAAAACGCACCAGGCATAGATCAGTGCCGACTTTCATCCACCTACACCTGATGTCAATTATTTATTCGGCTGTACCATCTGTCTGTCTGTTGACTGTCTTTCACGCTGCTCTGTTGCCACTAATGCTGATAATGACATTAATGATGGTGGAAATGACGTGCAACTGTTGCAGTGGGGATCAAAAAGTGAACCAAATGGGCCCCTGGTTAGCATGGTACGCTGCATGCTTGATTGCCTGCGGGATGACAGACGTATCATTAGTATCAAGCAAAAAGATGACTATTGGATATCCATGGTTTTAGACTCATTATGAAAGTAAAATGAAGGATTCTTTTTTCAGCCTCCAAGCAGGAGTCAAAATTAGTGCATTATCTGCTTTCACAAAGCAGATGTTGGCCAACCGCATTTCTGACCCCTCTCTACTCACCACAGAGCTAACATTCTCCTGACTGTGCAGCTCTACCGCCAGAGTAAGCAGTGATTACAGTGTATATGACATGATGGATTAGATGTTTTATAAACCTTTGCACCAACTTCACGCACATCAGCAATCAGTGATGCACTATCTTATCAACTAGCTTCAATTATACTTTTATGGTGTCCTGTCTCCAGCAGATACCCTGAACCTGGCCCCATGGATGACTGTATTAACAGATTGGACCAGAAGAGATGTCAGAGGGTATTTAGTATGGCAGGTGGCTTTATCATGTCCAAACCAACCATGTTGTTCTCCACAAGTGTGGAAAACCTTTCATTTTTGAAAATAAGTCAGCCATAGTTCAGTGCTGATTTTCATTCACCAACAGCTGGGGTGTCAAAATTAACATTAGCCGTAACATCTGCTGCCAGTCTATTGTTTCTACTCTGTTCAGCTGCTAGCTTCCTTGACCTGACACAGCCAGGAATCTCGTGCCTGCCCATCATGGTATATTTATACTGTGCTGTGTTTCCAGGGCTGCCAGTGCTTGCTTTACATAGGTGTACACCTCCTTGTCTGTCCCATCATATTCTATACTGGGCATTTGCTGCTGATGGAACTGCCACTGCTTATAGGGGTCTAGCGAGCAAATTTAACCCAGAAGTGTTTGACAGATTTTTGTAATACTGGACCATTAAAATGAAAAATGACAATTTTTTGCACTAAAATGTTGCTTTAGCCCCAAATATTTCTTTTTTTTCCAAATCATAGCCAGAGAAAATGGACCTTACAATTTGTTATAATTTGTTACGCATTTTCTTCTGATCAGAATCTACTGTTGAGTACTTTGGAGATCTCAGAAGGGAAGTAATTCTATTTGGCTGTAATAGATAAATAGATTGTGAACTCTGCATCACGTGAAGTACCAAAACAGCAGAAACTCATGAATGTACAACCCTAAAGTACTTCATCTATAGGTGTACTGAGCATTTTTAACCCACATTTGCTTTCCAGAATTTTATCACATTGGGCAGTGAAATCGAAAAATTCTATTTTTTTCACTAAAATGTTGCTATAGCCCAAATTTTTCCATTTTCATGGCTCATTTACAGAGTTGTTGAGATACCAGTTGAGTGGAAAATCTTCAAAAGTTACCCCATTTTGGAAACTACACCCAGTTGGATACCGCTAAAAGCAGTAGACCATGCAGCTGCTATGGACCATTGAGTTGGAGTGCCCAGTGCTTGATTTAGTTGTCTGGCCACTGAGCTTGTGCTTCACTGGTTTGATTTATGATAAGCTCCCAGCACTGGGGAAACAGCAGAGATACTCGTTCCTTTAATGCAACTAACAGGCATGTAAAGAGGTAGACTCAGACAAAAAAGTAGACAAGCTCTTTTCCATGGCATCAGCAGATAGTATAATGCTTCTTCTCCTTGAAGGAACCTGTATATGTGTGATCATCAGCCGCAGCATCTCTACATGTGCAGGCACAACTAGCTACACTGGTTACCCCAGAGATGCAATTTGTCTCAGCTGCTTAGTTTTCCATGATTTATTGATCAAAATGTTCTTTTGTTCATGAGACAAGCCCATTAAGTATAATAAACATAAATGTATCTTGGTCGGTTGTGATCACTATTATGATCTCTCCCATAGTCTATGATCTTGTTATGATCTCTGTCTCCATCATGGTTCCAATTTCTGTCTACAGCAAGAAGGTGTTGATGGGAGCTTTGTGAGCTGAAGGCATCCCAAACTCCTCTTTTTATTAGCCAGCTTATCACGATATCATGTGTGCGTTACGCGGCAACAATAATGTCATGCCAGGTTGGCTAATCAAAAGAGGAGCCAAGAATGGCGACAGGTAGGAGTCAGTTCAGAGGTATCCTGCCCAGCCACCTTGGAAAAGTGATCTGGCTTCTGGACTAGGAGTCTGCAAGTTTATTCACTCATCTCTAGAATACATTGTTTTTCTGCCTATGCTGAGCCCCCTACTGTTTAAGTGCAAAACGTTCCTTCAAATAGCACGTCCAGTCCCATACTAATAACCAGAAGAATGGTGCAGACCATTATTTTCTAAGGTTATTAGTTTGTATCTGATTTTCACATGAATCCAGGTAGACATTGTACATGGTATTTGAAGACTATTTTTACCGCATTTTGGGGGGATTACATCTGCATGGCATACTGAAAAACTGTAGCCAAATTAATTATTTAGAAGTATGCACCTACATGTCTAAATCATTTTAAGTATCTGTCATTAATTATCACTGAAAAAAAAATCTATATATTGTGGTAATTGTGTCAAGGGTACACCGTTTAAATGTTTGCCAAAAGATGCTAATGTCTGGCTAATTGATGTTTATATACATATTAGATGTATAAATACATTTTAATAGCAGAATTAAATAGCGTGTTCCCCATCTAAAGTTAGAAGTAAACACATCTTCCGACTTTGCAGACAATGCCTACTTTTATTTTAGTTTATTTTTACGCTAATATTTCATAATCCTTTATAATTTGCACCCAGGAGGGAAAAGTGTTTCCCTGCCTCTGGTTGTGAAAGCAGAATTCCCCATTAAGACACAAGTGAATGTACTTTAGTTTTAGATGTGGCGCATCGCCAGGCTCCTCTTGTATCATAGCAGAACAGGTTATTCTTAACCTAAGAAGAAGGAAGTTAACGTTAGCTCGTGATAAATTGCCAAAGAAACAAATATAAAATAGGGCATACTCTAACCCAGATTGAGAGTCTTAATTAGCTAAATTTAATAGGCATGAACATTATTATTTAGGAACGACAAGCAGGTAATATTTAGCTACAGGCCCATCATTGTTTGAGATTTTCCATTCCAAATAAAGCTCTAAAATTCACAGACCTGACACAGTTTAATTAAACATGTTTCTTAAAGCTTTATAAGAACAGCATGACTGGACTTGTGCCACCTACTCTTGTTACAAGTTTTACACAGAATTTAAGGGAATCTTTCACATGATTTCTTCTAAATAAATCAATAACATTGCTGGTTAAAAGACGTGTAGAAAAATACCATTATGTCTATTGATTATCACAGCGGTAACTCGCATATCTCCCCAGCACCACCCTACAGACTATGGTCACCACGCAGCTTATCCTCGAGTCAGGTCAGCTTGCTGAGTTTTGCTTCTTGTAGCATGCTGCTTCCATTTGGCGTTAAGGGGGCGTGGCCGGTCTCTTCAAGAATATAACCCTGCTGTGTCCTGCAGAGATTAGGTTCCCTGGCCTATCCCGTGCTGGCAGGTTTTACATTAGGCACCTCCTCCCACCACTCCTTGCCCAAATGTTGGTTCCTAGCTTACTAGCACCTAATTTATGCATTCAACCATATTCCGCTTCCCGTTAACGACCCGGCTTGTTACCCTTCCCTGTCTGACCCTCTCTGCTCCTGACCTCAGCTATGTGTATTGAACCTGTGCTGCCTGCTCTGACCTTGGATTGTTTGCCATATCTTTGTCTTAGCCCTCCTGTACCATGAACCCAAGCTTCTGACAACGCCCAGTTAGCTGCTGCAGTCCCAGGGACTGCCCTGGAGTGGTACTTGGTTTCTACCGGCAGTCCAGCCTATCCTCATCATCAGAGGCCTTAGTGAAGACCCTGTAGACACCTAGTAATGCCCCTCCAGGGTAAGCCTTGACTGTGGCACAGTGGTCCACATCCACCAGCATTACATTATGTTTGGGGCATGGAACCCCACCGACAAATCAGGACCCAGGAATCCCAAGTCAAGTGTACAAGTAATGCATCCTCAGCCACAACTGTGGCTGTGACTAGCAGCATTCGTGGGTCTGCAGCTCTCAGAAGTAGCAAAGGATGAGCCAACTCAGGTAATCTGCCAACTTTGCAAAAAAAAAAACTGAGTAGAGGGAAAAAGTGCAATAATTTGACTACTACATTTATGAGCCTTCACTGTTGTGAGTTCATTCTCTGGTTCACCAGTTGTGAGTTCCCCTTCTGGACTTCCTCCGGTGGTGACGGGAGGTGGTGCGGCTGGTTTGATCGGTGGAGATCTGCCAGCTGAGAATGAGGATGACGATTGGATCTCAGGATTTTCAGATTGGATTTAAGACAGCCGACGCCCTATTCAGTTGCTGGTGATTCCTTCTGGCTTGTCAGCTCTTGGTTTTCAGCTCTGTTCCAGTCATCTAAAGCTAAGTTTTTCTGCTAATGTTCACACTTGATTTTGTTGGTCTATTCAGTTTTTTGTGTCGTCTGCCAGCCCCGGCTGGGGGCTGAGCTGAATTTCCACTCTTTTTTATCAGTATTTTGCCAATTGGCTTTTTGTCCCTTACTAGTTCAGCCTCTTTATGCTCTGTCTCAGAATATTTCAGAGTGCTGATATAGTGGGAGAAGTCTAGTGATGTCAGGGTTAATTTTGCTATCAGAAGTGTTGGACATTATTTTTGTAGGGTTTTTTGCAGGTTGCAGACAGTGTCTTCCCTTTCCTTTCCTGTCTAGTTAGTTTGGGCCCCATCATTTGCTCAGTCTATTTTCCTGCCTGTGTTTGTGCCTTCATCTTGTTTCACCGTCAATACATGTGTGGGGGCTATCTATTCCTTTGGGGTCTGCTCTGGGGCAGTTAGTTTTCCCTTTTCTTGCTTTAGGCCTATGTAGTCCTCCGGCCGTGACGAGGCGTCTAGGTTCATCGTAGGCACGCTCCACGGCTACTGCTAGTTGTGTGGTAAGATCAGGGATCTGCAATCTGCATAGTTACCAACCACTCTGGTTTTCTGTGGCTTAGCTTGTCTTGTTTTTTTCTCCTCGGTGACCCATTCATAACACTTCACATGCGTAATCAACATGCGTTACTCTGAGAATTCTACTGTGCGAAAATGCGGAATGTGGACCACAACAACCATCAGCCACCCCATCAATCACATCTGCTGCTTCTTCCTCCTCTTCTGTTATTGTGCCAGCTATTGTGACACAGGTCACTGACCGCAGAACCTTGGGTTCTTTACACGCTCCAATGAGAGCCCGCCATCATCTGTAATGGAAGTAGACATGCCTGCTGTTTTTGACCAATCTCAGAGAACGAGCACACCACAAGTTTCTCAATCCACCATAACGTCTCCTCCTGCCTGGTTCACTGTACTTCACCCTCTCTCAGCACTGCAGCCAACCCCTAGGTCTAGCAGTTGTAGTCACATAAAAGATTGTTTCCTCCTACACATGACCAAGCTAAGAGGTTGAACTCCGCCATCTCCAATCTGTTGGCCACGGAAATGCTGCCTTTCCGCCTGGTAGGTACAGTCGGTTTCTGAAAGCTAATGGCCATCGCAGTCCCCCAGTATCAATTGCCCAGTCGCCATTACTTTTGTAAGAAAACCATGCCTGCGCTACACCAGCATGTCACAGACAACATCACCCATTCCTTGCAAATAGAAATACCAGCAAAAGATGTCAAATGCCCATGCTATAAGGCAACTCAATGTCATATTATAATAAAGGAGGAACAGCGAGTAAATGTAGCCAAAAATTTGAAGAGATAATTGTATTTATCAAACAAGTTAAACTTTAATAAATATTTATAATACAAGCATCATATATAGAACAACATTCATGGGCATATATCAATGTCATGTGACTGACTCCAAAGGTCAATGTAATGACCAAGAAAAACGGGACCCATAATGCGAATAACATATATATTATTCAAAGAGAAAATTTTTTTTCTCAATTAGAAATTAAAACATATTTGTTTGTTATTCACATATTCTCCAGGGATGGGGTTTTAAACAGTGTAAACTTCCCCAAAAGCCCACTATTAGTATACCGCTAGATGAATACCTTCACATAGACACAAATTAGCTCCTTTATGATACAGTGCACAATAAAGAGAGGTCTATAAGAAGATAAGTGCAGAGTAATTACCCATAGCAGAATCTGAAGGGACATATTAAAGGATATAACTAAATTTCTTCACTAATACTTCACTATATTTTTGGGACTTTATAATATGCAAGTTGCTGTACTGTAAAAACAATGTCTCTAGTGAAATTTCATAAAAAATATACATAGTTCTATCACTGCTCAAATGATGATATATTTGAGTACTATCGCTTGAAACATATATATGCATAGAAATCCCCCCCTTTTTAATATGTGTATGTATGATTGGTAACATGTATGTTTTATTTGTTATAAGAGATGAACAACATATATTATGCATATGTCATATTATATTTTGTCACCTTGTATTATTTATGCTTTGTCTTATTAAGGCATAATTTAGTCACGTATATTTGTATATTTTTCATATATGTTATAATAAAATTACATCTCTCTTTTATTCTAATTCACGGCACTAGTTCTTATTATTTTCACATTTCTTATTTTGCGTATTACTCTTATATTTTCATTCACTATGTTCCATTGCATTTACCCTCGGTATGACGCCGCAAGTGTGTGACGTGCTGGGTGCTTGGTACCAGCCCCATCATGTGACCATCTTATGTGTGCCGAGACCGAGGCCTGGAAGCAGTGGACAGCACGTCTATGTTTCGCACCTGCGCACTCCTTTTACTTCACATGTTAGTCACGTGACCAGATTCACTTGTCATAAAAGCTCGACCGAGACCGGGATTAAGCCACGCCCCCTGAGGAAGCGACATCGTGAAACGCGCGTCGGGGTATCTGACCGAGGTTCAGACGGGACTGCACACACGCCGCTATGGGTAATTACTCTGCACTTATCTTCTTATAGACCTCTCTTTATTGTGCACTGTATCATAAAGGAGCTAATTTGTGTCTATGTGAAGGTATTCATCTAGCGGTATACTAATAGTGGGCTTTTGGGGAACTTTACACTGTTTAAAACCCCATCCCTGGAGAATATGTGAATAACAAACAAATATGTTTTAATTTCTAATTGAGAAAATTTTTTTTCTCTTTGAATAATATATATGTTATTCGCATTATGGGTCCCATTTTTCTTGGTCATTACATTGACCTTTGGAGTCAGTCACATGACATTGATATATGCCCATGCATGTTGTTCTATATATGATGCTTGTATTATAAATATTTATTAAAGTTTAACTTGTTTGATAAATACAATTATCTCTTCAAATTTTTGGCTACATTTACTCGCTGTTCCTCCTTTATTATAATATGACATTGAGTTGCCTTATAGCATGGGCATTTGACATCTTTTGCTGGTATTTCTATTTGCAATTGATTATTTCTGTGTTGTTCACAGCATTCAAAGCCAGTTCAAACATGGATTATAAAGCCCGTGAACAGACGTGGCTGACACAGTTGAATGATGTTTTCTGTGATGATCCTGGGGTTTTATCAATGGGTAATGGTAGAGATAAACAGGATATTTTAATAAATTAAAAGATGTTTTGAATAAACGTATGAGGACCTGGTGGAACCGGGCCTTTTTAAACAAATACCTTGAGAAAGGAATAATACCCAGAGGCCTTAGGGTTCAAGTGTTTCCCTCATTTGAGGTTGATGACCTCACCTTTCGTCAAAAATGGGAAGATTTGGCCACAACATGTTCCAGGGGATTCATGGAACTGTTGGTGTCCAATAATCAGACTACTTTGGAAAATTTGGATAAAGACATTGTGGAATTGCAAAATCAATTAAAACAAGATCTATCTAATGAGGGTTTAGTTAAATTTAATACTGAACTTGAAAATGAATTTGTCAAATGGGAGAAAAATATTTGTGAAAACAAATCAAAGAAATTCCAACGGGATATGAGTGATCAACAATCTAATATGGTATACAGATGGAATAAAAAACCATATCATACCCGAGGACCCTCTCGTGCCAGATCTGCCTCTACTATATCGGCAACTTCAAGTGAAGGATCTAATAGATCACATCCAAAATATTATGACCTACGTAATTCCGGCTTCAACCGTGAAAGACAAGCTACTAAACGTAAAACTTCTCAAGTCAATCAGCAAAATAAAAAAGAAAAGAAGGGTTTGGAGGTAATTAATTTGTCAAATCATATTCTCTCTAATGATCAGCTGGAGGTATTGGAGAAAGGGTTATCGTTTTCTCCAACTAATAATTTCGATCTTTTTACAGCTACAAAAGATTTACACCTCTTCTCAAGGAAATTAATCTTGAAAAAATTACATGAAAAAGACGCCAATATGCCAGCGATAGAGAATATAGAATGTGAGGCACTCATGGCACTTGAGGATCTTCTGGATGAACAATCTTCAGGTACAAAGAATGTTTTCCCTCAGAATTGTTATCCTAGATCGACTAAGTTTCCCCCTTTGTCTCTGTGTCCGGCGGTGGAGGTCTTTACAAAAATGGTATTACAAGACTTTCAAAATATATCTAGTAGACGCAGACGGGATAATTTGACGTCTAAACAAAGATCAGCTCTTGAAAAATTAAGGACATATGACGATATTGTCGTAAAACCAGCAGACAAGGGGGGAAACATAGTCCTATGGCCCAAAGATCTTTATGAGAAAGAGGCACTGAGACATCTGAGGGACAAGCAAACTTATTATAAATTGGATTACAACCCCATTGACCGATTCAAACAAGAATTGGAAGTTGTTCTAATGAATGCCTTTGAGAAGGGAACAATACCCAAAAAAATTGTGGATGGACTTCTAACAAAAAAACCTAAAATTCCGACTTTATACTTTATCCCCAAAATACACAAAAATCCCACTGACCCTCCTGGCCGTCCGATCGTCTCGGGTTTAGGGGGCTTAAACGATCCTATTTGCAAGTTTTTTGACTTTTATTTGAAACCCCTTGTGGAGTCACTTCCCTCCTATGCCCGGGATACATCGGACGTCCTATGCAGGATCAATGGGATTCAATTGGAGGAAGATATGTGGCTGGTTGTTGCTGATATAGAGTCTCTCTACACATGCATTCGGCATGATGATGGCTTGCGGGCGGTTCGCTTTTTCTTAGATGAGAGCAACTGGGATGTGGATATTTGTCGAATTGTTGACATTCATTCTGACTAAGAACTTTTTTGTCTTTAGGGATGTCTTTTATCTGCAGCAACGCGGCACTGCCATGGGCGCGGCCTGTGCGCCTTCTTTCGCCAACCTCTTCCTGGGTTACTGGGAGAGGGAGGTATTTGGTGGGGGAGACGCGCGGGTCGTCGACCATGTGCAGTGCTGGTTGCGCTATATTGATGATTTATTCATCATATGGCAAGGATCAGAGGATATGTTGCATAAGTTCATGCAGCAGTTGAATGATAACGGGTATAATATCAGATTGACCTATCAAATGAGTAGGGAGGCAGTGGACTTCCTGGACATAAAGATCGAGGTGGATGAGAATCGTTATTTGCAGACTGATGTGTACAGGAAGCCCACAGCTGTTAACTCTCTGCTACATGCAGATTCAGGTCATCCCTACTCTACAATAAATGCCATCCCGGTTGGTCAGCATCTGAGAGTGAAGCGCATTTGCTCCTCAGCTGCTAGATTTGAATTGCAAGCTCAGGATTTGAAATCTAGATTTAAAGCAAGGGGATACAGCAATAGATCCATTAGGAGAGGATATGAAAGGGCTAAATATCAAACAAGAGAGGATCTATTATGCCCACGGATTAAGATGAACAAAGAAAAAGATGTTGTCCGTTTCATATCTACATATAATGGAGAATGGGTCTCAATGAGAAATTGCTTACAAAAACATTGGGACATTCTCCTCATGGATCCAATTTTATCGAAATATTTGACTAGATATCCATCTATGACCTCCAGACGTGGTAAAAATTTAAAAGATTTACTTGTATCAAGCCACTATGTCCCAATGCCCAAACAAAATAGCTTTGGTTCACGTGGTCCACCTAGGGGATGCTTCCCATGTGGCAACTGCATAGCTTGCAGTAATGTTTGTCGTACAACAGAATTTGCATCATCAGACGACAAAAAGACTTTTTCTATCAATTTTCATATAACATGTGGAACAACCCAGGTAATATATTATGCGAGATGCAGTTGCCCTAAAATATACATAGGAATGACATCCAGACGCCTAGGCACACGAACGCGAGAACATTTACGTGATATAATGGCGGCTGAAAATGCCACTGATATAGCACAACTAAAAACGTTACCACGTCACTTTTTGCAGTTCCATAAATGTGATCCTAGGTGTCTCTCGGTACGGGGGTTGATCATGTCCAATGTGGAATTAGAGGAGGCGACATTCAACGCCTCCTTGCACAAAGAGAGTGTAAGTGGATTACAGTATTGGACACCATGACTCCTAGGGGTCTTAATGAAACTCATGGGTTTTCTTCCTTTCTATAAAAATGTATATTTATTATACATTTTTTATCTGAGGTATGATATCTCTACTTGTCACTGTATTTTTTAATAATTTTTGTCTTGGTTGTTTCTTATTTTTAGCGTGGGTGTGTGATGAAATTGTGCATCATTTGCTTCAACAATTTTTTTGACAACATTATCTTTGAGTAATAAAGATGAAGATAAGAAATATAAAAAATGAAGTTTGAAATGAAGAAAGAAATGGAATAAAGACTTTGGAGATTAATATCTGAAGGGACATATTAAAGGATATAACTAAATTTCTTCACTAATACTTCACTATATTTTTGAGACTTTATAATATGCAAGTTGCTGTACTGTAAAAACAATGTCTCTAGTGAAATTTCATAAAAAATATACATAGTTCTATCACTGCTCAAATGATCATATATTTGATTACTATCGTTTGAAGCATATATATGCATAGAAATCCCCCCCTTTTTAATATGTGTATGTATGATTGGTAATATGTATGTTTTATTTGTTATGAGAGAGTATAAGAGATGAACAACATATATTATGCATATGTCATATTATATTTTGTCACCTTGTATTATTTATGCTTTGTCTTATTAAGGCATAATTTAGTCACGTATATTTGTATATTTTTCATATAATTAATAAAATTACATCTCTCTTTTATTCTAATTCACGGCACTAGTTCTTATTATTTTCACATTTCTTATTTTGCGTATTACTCTTATATTTTCATTCACTATGTTCCATTGCATTTACCCTCGGTATGACGCCGCAAGTGTGTGACATGCTGGGTGCTTGGTACCAGCCCCATCATGTGACCATCTTATGTGTGCCGAGACCGAGGCCTGGAAGCAGTGGACAGCACGTCTATGTTTCGCACCTGCGCACTCCTTTTACTTCACATGTTAGTCACGTGACCAGATTCACTTGTCATAAAAGCTCGACCGAGACCGGGATTAAGCCACGCCCCCTGAGGAAGCGACATCGTGAAACGCGCGTCGGGGTATCTGACCGAGGTTCAGACGGGACTGCACACACGCCGCTATGGGTAATTACTCTGCACTTATCTTCTTATAGACCTCTCTTTATTGTGCACTGTATCATAAAGCAGCTAATTTGTGTCTATGTGAAGGTATTCATCTAGCGGTATACTAATAGTGGGCTTTTGGGGAAGTTTACACTGTTTAAAACCCATCCCTGGAGAATATGTGAGTAACAAACAAATATGTTTTAATTTCTAATTGAGAAAAATTTTTTTCTCTTTGAATAATATATATGTTATTCGCATTATGGGACTCGTTTTTCTTGGTCATTACATTGACCTTTGGAGTCAGTCACATGACATTGATATATGCCCATGCATGTTGTTCTATATATGATGCTTGTATAATAAATATTTATTAAAGTTTAACTTGTTTGATAAATACAATTATCTCTTCAAATTTTTGGCTACATTTACTCGCTGTTCCTCCTTTATCACCCATTCCTTGACTAAATATATGACTGCCAGGGTTTCACCACAAACACTTGGACGAGTAAGCATGGCCAAGAGCGTTACTGTCATGATCCAGGTTGACAGAGAAAATGCACAAGTAACCTGTTTTTTACTTTAGCTGTGTGCGAAAGTTTGGTTTTTGCCCCCGGTGGCCATTAGGGTCATTGCACTGTGGTGGTTTCACTTCTAGTTTCCCCCCGGTGGCCATTGCACTCTGTTTCTTTAGTTTTGTGCACGTAATTATAAAACAGGTGTGATTGCTCTATAAAAGAGTGTCAGGTGTGGTAATCACTCTTGGTGATAAGTCCTCAGTTACAAGCAAGCCTGGGTGAAGGATGGAGCTGAAGGAGAGTCCCAGGCAGCTCAGTAAGAGTCCTGGAGTGGCAGCTATGGTGTCTGCGAGGAGGGCTGGCATGGCTTGGTGGAGTTGCAGCTATGGTGTCAGCAAGGAGTTCTTGCATGGCTTGGTGGAGTGGCAGCTATGGTGTAGAGATGCACTCATGATGCTGGACTCGGTTGCTGGACAGCTGGACTCATATGCTGGATTCTGTTTCTGGACAGCTGCACGCAGGTGGTGGACTCTGTTTGCTCCAAGGCTGCACTATGGTGTTGGATCCGGTCGGAGGAAAAGATGCACGCAGGTGGTGGGCTCTGTTGCTGGGAGCGTAAGCAGCAGAGCAAAGCTAAGTGATGCTTCCCTGTTTTGTCTCTTTTCCTTATGTGTGTTTTAGTGCAGTAGTGGGATTAGTTTCCGCACCGGCCATTACACTAGAAAGGGGTAGGTGGAGGGCGAACTAGGGTTTAAAGGTATCCTTAGCGGCGCCCGGTGCGGAACCGGCCTAGGGAACGTTAGGAGTGTAGAGACAGTGACTCAGGGGAGTGCAGGAGGTCTCCACTTCCCCGTTCCCTATCGCAGGGCCACCACTGTTATTGTTACCCAGGTTTTCCCTTTAATTGTTTAAATTCGCCTTACTGGAGGCGAGGTTTCCAGACATACGTGTATTTCCGAAATTCGCCTGTTGGAGGTGGCGTATCCAGCTGCACGTTTTATTATTTAAATTCGCCCAACTGGAGGCGGTGTATCCAGGGTCACACATGTCATCTAAATCCGCCCTGCTGGAGGCGCTGTGTCCAGCCACACATGACCATGACAGTTACATCTTGCTGAGTGGGCACTGGGTGACTCTGGTGGCTGTGGGGGCAGGCACTGCTCCACAAGTCTTGTAATCCCCAAGGCTTGCAGGACAAACCTCTATATGTCACACTTCCTCCACTGCTTCTGCCTCCTCCTCTACCTCTTCTAGGGCCTCCACCTGCGCCCTCAACCTCTGCCTTAACGAGACACGTGTTTCAACAATGCATAGCGAATCCTCACCACCTCCGTACTGCGCAACAAGGGCCCACCACAAGCAGGCAGTGTTAAAATTAATATGCCTTGGAGATTGCAGTCATGCAGTTGAACAGTTGTGGACATCTCTCCAGACTGAGTTTGTATAATGTCTGTCTCTGCTGAACCTGTATCCAGGGAAGGCCATGTCCAATAACAGTGCAAAACCGGTGGCAGCCCTACGACGAGGCAAACTCACACACATGCCTTGCATGGCTCACATCCTCAACCTGGTGGTACAGCGTTTTCTCTGCCACCATCCTTGCCTGGGTGAGCTGTTGCAGAAAGCACGGAAGCTGTGTGCTCACTTCCATTGGTCGCACCCCTCAGGTCATCGACTTGCATTGATACAGTGGTCTTTGTCCATGCCAGTTAACATGTTGATATGCGATGTGCTGACACGGTGGAATTCCACTCTGCACATGTTGCAGTGACTGTGACAGCAGCAAAGAGCCCTGACGCTGTGTGTCATGTCATATAGTCTGGACCAACGCAGTACGGACATGGCGAAAAGCACATTTACGGAGTGGGCACAGATTAAGGATCTCTGCATCCTTCCGCACAGTTTCAAAATGGCTTCTAAGATGGTTAGCGTTGACAACGCTGTCATCAGCATCACTATTCCAGTCATCTACACTCTGGAGCAGACTGTGAATACCCTATGGGAGGAGGTTATGGTCCCAGAGGAAGAGGAGGAAGCAGAGGAGAATGCAGAAGGGATAACAATGTCTCAAAATTCCAGACTGTCGTCACACAGGTCGATGCCAAGGGAGGGTGGATTACTGCGCTATTCCAGTCATCTACACTCTGGAGCAGACTGTGAATACCCTGTGGGAGGAGGTTATGGTCCCAGAGGAAGAGGAGGAAGCAGAGGAGAATGCAGAAGGGATAACATTGTCTCAAAGTTCCAGACTGTCGTCACACAGGTCGATGCCAAGGGAGGGTGGATTACTGCGATCAAGGGGGACTGGTGATAACAGACAAACTGATAGTGAAGGTGCAAGATCCGAAGAACAATTGGAGGAGGAAGAGGTGATTGGTGAGAAACTGTTTGGAGATTAAGAAGATAATCCTCCACTCTCTGTGGTTCATGGCTGGTGGGAGGGGACGGAGGAAACAAGCATCAGTGTTACCCAGCCACCAACACAGCATGGGCTTGGACCTCAAGGAAGAACCTGGCATACGAGTGCCAAATTGCTGCACTGTCTGTAACATGATTCCCCTATAAATATGATTCAAAATAGTGCTGATTACTGAGTTGCAATCTGTTAGATCGATATTATAAGACCAAAATTTTGCCAGATGCTTCTTGCCCTGGAAAGGGACCCGCAAATGCTGGAGTATCGAAACACACTTTTACACAACCTTAAGAGAGGTTTTCCCCAAGACAGCAGTGAAACACACAGTGCGCATGGCAGCTCTAGACTTCCAACCTCCGGCACGTCAATTCGTCAACACCAAAAAATTAGCAGCAGCTGCAGTAGTGTAAGTGGAAGAATCAATTTCTGTGAGTCCTTTGACACTTTATTTAGTCCAGCTCATGCACCAACACATCAGAGTCCAAGTCTGACATGTGCTGAATGAATGGAGAGGATGGTGCAGGAGTATCTAGATCTGAGTATCAATACCATCAGAGAATGTTTGGAACCTTTCACATTTTGGACTTCAAAAATGGATGAATGTCCTGAGCTTGCCTCACATGCCTTGAAGGTTTTTTCATGCTGGACAGCCAGCATTCTCTCAGAACGTGTCTTCATTGCTGCAGGTGGTGTTTTAATGGATAAGCACAGCCTTCTGTCCCCTGAAAGTGAAGACCACCTTATGTCGGAGACAGAACACACCTAACTTTCATCAAGATGAACAAGTCAAGGATCTCCATGGACTTTTGCACCCCAATCACAGGCTGTACAGATTAGGCTATGTTGCATATTTAAGTGTGCTGCATTAATCTCGCGTAACTGCACTCTGTGATATCTTTAGTATGACTTCTATACCTGCTGGTGATGATGCTGCAAATGTTAACACAAATTTATGGAAATGTGAACAATCATGGTTGGTCTCCATCTGCTGGGTTGGCTGTAGTGGAAGATATGTCCGTCCCTATTATACTATTTCTACTCTTGTGAAATTGAGGCCACTTCGGTGGTGTCAGGTCTTAATTTTTTTAAATTTGAAGACTCCTGATAGGGTCTACATCTGCTGGGTAGGCTGTAGTGGAAGATGTGTTGGTTCCTATGCTACTATTTCTACTCTTTTGAAATTGATGCCACTTCAGTGGTGTCAGGCCCTAATTTTTGGAAATGTGAACACCCTGGTTGCGTGTCCATGTGATGGTTTGGCTGTAGCAGAAGACCTGTCAGTCCCTATTATACTATTTCTATTGTGGTGAAATTTATGCCACTTTGTTTGTGTCAGCCACTAATTTTTGCAAATGTGAACACTACTGGTTGGGTGTCCAATTGTCCATCTGCTGCGTTGGGTATAATGGATGACCTGTCGGTTCCTATTATACTATTTCTACTGTTGTTAAATTAATGCCACTTTGGTGGTGTCAGGTCCTAGTTTTTGGAAATGTAAACACTCCTGGTTGCATGTCCATATGATGGTTTGGCTGTAGTGCAAGACCTGTTGATCCCTATTATAAAATGTATACTGTGGTGAAATTGATGCCACATTGGTGGTGTCTGCCACTAATTTTTGGAAATCTGAACACTCCTGGTTGGGTGTCCAACTGTCCATCTGCTGGGTTTGATGTAGTGGAAGATCTGTCGGTCTCTAGTATACTATTTCTACTGTGGTGAAATTGATGCCACTTTGTGTTTGCCACTAATTTTTGGAACTGTGAATACTCCTGGTTGGGTCTCCTTCATGTGTGTTGCCTGTAGCACTAGGCCAACGAGACTGTCAGGTCTCCACTTCCTTTGAGTCAACTACCTGTGTTACTACTATCCTTAGATTTTTCTGACAATAGTAGTCTACGAAACTGGTATCTGTGCCACCTGAATGTGGCTCAGCATGAAAGCAGGTTGAGCTGTTGCATTCCAAAGACATACTGATAGGGAATTTAGATTGTGAGCCCCATCGGGGACAGCGATGATAATGTGTGGAAAAACTGTAAAGCGCTGCGGAATATGTTAGCGCTATATAAAAATAAAGATTATTACTATGTGGTATCAGGGCTCCCAGTACAGCAGGTCTACACTGATCACTCACCCACATCATCTTACTTTGACATTCAATTGAAAGCTGTAAATGCTGGCCCAGACCCCGATACCTCATGCATGGCTGATTGCTGCCGGGCCATGCTACTGAAGCGATAGCCGGGGAAGCCACCACCGTGCAGGGAGACTATGGTACACAAGATGAGGTGCAACCAACAAAGGGTTAATTTATTGACAGGCAAGGAATGAAGTGATAGGAAGGTGTAAACAGGGGTATGCAATGACAAAAGAAAATTTACAAGAGAGATATTCTTTAGCTGGGCTGTCAAATGCACTGTGCTCCAACTATCATAGATGGAGACTCAGTCCAGTCCCCGGGGGCCCCCAGCAGTCCTGTAAGATGGTACGCATGTCTTTCTGGAAGCTCTGTGAAACATGGTCTTCTACTTGCTTGAGGGTCCTGGAGATGCTCCTGGAAACGGCAGATTCCTTTCTTGTATTTCTTCATGGCTCCTCACAATAACACAGGACAGCCACCTTTGTTATCCCCAGAAGAGTCTACACAATCTCATAAGTTCAGTCAGTCTCAGGCTGCACGTCTTGTTCTCACAGCTCCAGGCACGCCGGCTTCCTGCAGAATCTTCAGCCCAGAACGCTCACACAGAAAACAGCCCCTCTCCTCTCCAGTGCTGGCAGAACAACACACTCAGTCTTTTTCAGGGGAGACAGAAAGTACCATCACACCAGCCAAGGGGGTGCTGACACTCTTAAAGTGGCAGCCTGTCTTTACTGTCCATAGCAACGCCACCCCCTTACATACCTCCATACTTAAAAATGGTCATCCTCGGCCATCACAGCATCAACATTGCAGTGAAATGAAGAAACTTGCAATGCGAGAACAGCACCTATAGAGGAGGCAACAAAATCGGTAGAGGAGGCAACAGAATCGGAAAAACAGACACAGAACACTGTTGTATGTTTCAGACTGATGGAACCCCTGCAGTAGACCTCTGGGATCTCCAGAATTCTTAGCTATCTTCCAGAGGAACACTTGCTGCAGGAGTCGTAGTAGGTTCTTGTTGGGTCTCGTCCTCACATGGCGGTAGTGGTACATCTAAAAGATTATCATCTGTGTCTGGCTGAGGACCCCCCACGGTGTCAGGGATGGTCCACCATTCATCATTGATTTCAGTAGTAGGCAAGACAGGATCAGGACATGGAGTAGCGCCTTCAGGCGGCAATAGCACAGAGCGGGCCTCAGTCCTGCATGGCCGCAGCATATTTCTGTGGAGTACTCTAGGGGCGGACGCCCCACTCTCAATCTGCACCTTGTAGACCAGGCCATCAGCATACACTCGCTGGAGAACCCTGTAAGGCTGTACTTCCCATCTCTTGCTTAGTTTACCCTTGGGGTGTTTCTCTCTGACTAATACTCGGTCCCGGGTTGAAGCGGTGTCTCTTGAATCGGTTTACGGCTCGTATGTTTTTTTCCTGTAGCTGCTGACCCACCAACCGCCGTATTGTTTGCAATCGTTGCCGATGTTCTTTTACCCATAAGTGACAGTTCGCTCCTTCAGCTCCTCTGGCTGTTCCAACTTCAACTCAATGATCTCTCGTCCAGCTCGTCCAAACAGCAGTAGATATAGGGTGCAACTCGTGGTGGAGTGGACCCGATTGTTGTAGGTCCAGACCAACTCTGGCAGGTAGTCTGGCCAGCATGCTTTCTTATCCTCCTCCAACGTCTTCAGCATTTGAATTAAGGTTCGGTTGAAGCGCTCACATGCTCTGTTGCCTTGAGGATGGTAAGGGGTGGTCCGGGACTGCTCGATGCCATACAAACGATACAGTTCTTCCATCACCTTGCCTTGGAAACATGCACCTTGGTCAGAGTGGATGCGCTTTGTGCACCCATACACTTGAATGAAGTCTTGACAGATGGCCCGTGCCGACAACTCGGAAGTCTGATCTCTAGTCGGGGTGACTACTGCGAACTTAGAGAAATGGTCAGGCATCACCAAACAGTACTGTAGCCCCCGGGCTGAGTGTCCCATGAGGAGATAGTCGATCATCAAGACTTCTAGCGGTTCCTTAGTATGTATGGTCTGGATGGGTGCCCTTTGTTCGGTACTCTTAATGAGGTCGCATACCCGACATTGCTGGCAAACCTCTTCTACCACAGACTCCAACCGGGGGGCAGTACACGTACCACTGTAGCCACTAGTAGGTCTTTGTGGACCCGAAGTGGGCTCTGAATTTGTGGGCTTCTTTAGCCACTTCTTGGGCCATTCCTCCTGGGTTGTCCACCTGACACCTCACTTCCATATCTTTTGGCTGTTGTCTCTTACGATATAGCACCGACTCTCACACCTTCAGCCTATCCCACTGGTGTAAGACACTCTTCATCTCAGTGTCCAGACTTTCTCTCTCTTGTTTGCCCGGCTTCCGCTTCTGCATTACCCAACATTTCATCTGTCTCAGCCTTTTGTCTTCATCCTGAACATTTCCCCGTTCCTCATTGGTTCTCCCCAGGGATCGGGGTAGTGCGCAGGCCTTCCTACTTGACTGGATCGCAACCACTGGGGGCCTAAACTTACAGAAGTCTTGGGTTTCTTCCTCTTCAAGTTGTTCATCGAGATCCCCAATGGAGTTTCCACTGTCACTCGTGACAACCCGTCGGCATTTGCATTTTCAGTAGCAGAGCGATAATGGATGGTAAAGTCAAACTTGGCTAGGCGAGCTACTCATCGTAGTTCCAAGGTCCCCAATTTAGGATTCTCAAGGTGATCCAGGGGATTATTGTCTATTCGAACTTGAATCTTGATCCCTGTCAGGAAGCCCACAAACTTCTCTGTCACGGCCCACACTAGGACCAGGAGCTCTAACTGGAAAGAGCTGTAATTGTGGGGTTTCTTTCGCTGTCTCGCAGGGACCTACTGGCATATCCGATGATTCTCTCGTGCCCATCCTGTATTTGAGAAAGTACTGCACCGAGTCCATGAAGGCTACCGTCTGTGTACAACAGGAATGGTTGATCGAAATCTGCGTAGGCCAAAATCGGGGCTGAAGTAAGAGCATTCTTTATAGCCTGGAAGGCCTCATCTTGTCTCTGGTCCCAAGGGATGCCCTGGTTCTTTGGCACTCCGGCAGTCCCCCTCAGCAGCTCATTCAGAGGATTCACCAGCTTTGCAAAATCTTTGACAAACCGTTGGTAGTACCCGGCAAGCCCAAGGAAGACCAGGAGTTCCCTCACTGTTTGAGGGACTGGCCACTTCTGGATAGCAGCCATTTTTTTCTGTTGAAGGTAGAACTCCATCTTGTGACACTATGTGGCCCAGGTACTCAATCTCCCTCTTGAAGAGGTGCACTTCTTTGGCTTCACTTTCAGGTTATGAACCCACAGTCTTCCGAGTACCTGTTCAAGCCGGGCAAGGTGTTCTTCTAACGAGGCAGAAAATACAATGATGTCATCCAGGTAGATCAGGGTAGCCTCAAAGTCTAAGTCTCCCAAACACTTTTCCATCAGCCGTTGAAACGTGCCCGGAGCATTGGAGAGCCCGAAGGGCATCTGGTTAAACTCAAACAATCCCATAGGGAGGATAAAGCGGTTTTTGCCTTGTCTTTCTCTGCGACGGCAACTTGCCAGTAACTGCTTGTTAGGTCCAAGGTGGAGAAGTACTTGGCTTTCCCAACGCTGTCATGGATTCCTCGATGCGGCGTTATTGGTATGAGTCTCGCAGAGTGCAGGCATTGAGTTTCCTGTAATCTACACAGAACCAGATGGTCTCATCCTTCTTCTTGACGAGCACCACCGGGGCCGCCCAAGGGCTCTGAATACTCCGCACTACTCCTGACTCCAGCATATGCCTCAGTAATGTCTTTACCTCTTGGTACATCTTGTGTGGGATTTGCCGGTATCGTTCTCGAATTGGACGAGCGTCCCCGGTCGGGACCTCGTGTGTTATCGCTTCGGTACCGCCAAAATCTTCGGCATGACGGCCGAATGCATCCTGATTTTCCCACAGCATAGCTTCTATCGCCTGCACACACTCAGGGCCTAGAGCCTTCACATCCACTTCCATTTGATCAAGAATGACCCGCCCATTCCATTCCCGGGACAGCGTCTCTTCTGGCCCCATAGCGACTGCCAGGGTCCGCCCCACACCTTCTATCAGTGATAAAGACATCTCCTTCTGACTCACCATTTCGCCCTTATGTAGGTACACCAGGGACAGATCTGTCCCTCTTGGCAAGGTGACCTCCCCGGGGCCCACGTTCAAAGCTCCTATGGGGACGTGTCCTCGTTGGACCACAGCTATTGTACAAGGTATCATGACTTCTTTGTCCACCCCTCCACTTACCACATGCTGAACAATCACTTCCAGCCCATCAAGGTTGCGACGAGTCCCCACTGGAAGGTGCAATATACTTTCTCACTCGGGAGGCAGGATTACAGGCTCTTTCCCAGAGGCCCTAATGACCCCTACCATCTGATAAGATGGCACACTCTCCACAGACGTGGATCAGTCGCTGAAGGGCTTCTTGAGTAGGCCTGTGTGTAGCAGCCTTCTTACAATAACAGGGTCCCCGTTTGGTAAACATTATCTGATCGAGTTCTCGTAGGCTATTCATTCCCAGTACAACAGGCACATCTTCTTTGATGGGTTCTGGGACTAGCAGGATCCCTTTTTTTCCAACTTCTTGTCCACAGATTCGAATATTCATCCACACGACCCCTGTGACCGGGATCGGTTGTTAATAGGCAGCAAACAACCGGATCAATGTCTCCTTCTCTGGCTTGGCCAGGGCCTGAAAATGCTGTTTGAAATATGCTTCTGCCATCATTGTCACTTGTGACCCGGTATCTATCAAGCAGTCCACTGGAACACCCTCAAATTCAGCACGCAGGATGGGACTCCCAGCAATCAAGTGTTCATTATGATAAGGAGTGGCCTTTCTCCTTGCCTCCCCTGCAGAGTGCCGTGTTACTGCGGGGGTTGGTAGTTTAGCGGTGGCTGTGGCTGGCTTTGAGCATAATTCTGGCAGTCTCTGGCAAGGTGCCCCCGTCCTCCACATTCCCAGCATTGGATGCCTCCTCTTCACCGAGGGGCACTCCGAGCCTGTCTTCATGCCTCCGGGGCCTGATGGGAGGGAGCTTGCACCCACTGATTCCTTATAGGTCGGGCCAAAGAATAGTTGTATGAGTATGATGGGTCAGACTGTTGTTCTTCCATTCTTTGCTCCATCCGGGTTAATTTGTCATGCATACTGACAAATGACCTCTGCAAGTCTTGCACAACCTGGACCAGCGCCTCCTGATGATTTGGGTCCCCTCTGGTATTGGTGCCCTGGACACGCATCACCCCAGACGCATAACTATCTTACTTGCTTCGTGCCACTTCTTCTGCCAGGATTTGATGAAATGAAAGAACTGGATCTGCAAGGACCCGTTCAGACAGTGCTCTCCTCAAGGACGTGCTGTGCAGTCCCAGAATGAATTGTTCCCGGAGTATCCAGTCTTTAGAGCATTTGCCACCAAGCCCACCCGACTCCTTTCTCTGCACTTCTGCTAACACTTCTTGCAGTGCTGTGACATACTGAGAGATCTGTTCTTCTTCCCGCTGCAGTCTAGAGAAAATTTTGGCGCAGAGGTGCCCCGCGCTAGCCGTCTCGCCATAGATCTCTTCCAGGAATTTCACTAACTCCTTCAGGGTACTACGGGTGAGTTCTGGCTGTAGACAGACATTTTTACAGGCCTCTGCCTCCAAGGCAGTCAAAGCGATGTCTACTTCAAGGTCTGTGCTGATGTTATAAATCTTCAGGGTGCTTTGCAGCCGGGACACCCAATCAGACAGTGGCATATTATTGCTGTCAAACTTTGGTAGCACACTAAATATGGTTCCCATAGGGAGTGTCCTTGCAGGGGTTCCACCAATGCCCTCAGCATCCCCACTACCACTAGCATTCTCGCCGTTGCTGCCTGCTGCCTCCATCTTGGTGACAGTCACCCTGCTCGCAGCGCCACTTGAAGCAATGGCCAGGGAAGCCACCACCGTGCAGGGAGACTACGGTACACAAGATGAGGTGCAAACAACAAAGGGTTAATTTATTGACAGGCAAGGAATGAAGTGATAGGAAGGTGTAAACAGGGGTATGCAATGTCAAAAGAAAATTTACAAGAGAGATATTCTTTAGCTGGGCTGTTAAATAGCATGGTTCTCCAACTATCACAGATCAATATATTTTCCAACAGGCAAAACAACACAATAAATGCAGTATGATGCTACTCTAACTGAAGCCTAACTGGCCTCTGCTACGCTGGCCACACGGCTGCCATGCTCTATCTATTGCAGCCTATCCTAAGCCCTAACATGTGCACAAACAGGGTTAAAACTCACAGTAACGTTGGAGACTCAGTCCAGTCCCCGGGGGCCCCCAGCAGTCCTGTAAGATGGTGCGCACGTCTTTCTGAAAGCTCTGTAAAACATTGCCTTCTACTTGCTTGAGGGTCCTGGAGATGCTCCTGGAAACGGCAGATTCCTTTCTTGTATTTCTTCATACGAACAAATAACAATAATCCAAGGAATCAAAAAAAAATTAGTGAACATATATTCCATTAAGAACACTTTTTAATATTATTCATTTAAAAAACACCTTCCCCTGTGGCCAAAGGGACCATAGCCCAAAAAGAATATAGCTTTGACCAGAGACAAATTTCTAGGCAACCCTATACCAGGCCTATCTGTGAACCTGCCTTGCTGTGGAGGTTGGCACCCTAAGAGAAACGATGTTTTGGCGCCTCCACTCAATGAAGGCTTTCCCTTTCTCCCCTGTCTCACCCTGATTGCAAAGGTGAGAAAGCAATAATCAAATAGGATAGAGATGAAGGAAGCAAAAAAACTGGTAATAAAAAATGTCACATCAAAAACGGCTAATAAGCTTAGATTACAAAGGTTAATATACCTAGATTGTCAATATAGCAAAGGCATTCAATGCATACCACACTGCACAAAATTAATGGTGGTCCATCCATGCAAAAAATATATATATCACCAGATAGAAAAGATTCAATAGGCTATAAAAGTCAGCCCCATCGCTACATACGTACATAATCATAGTGGTGACTAAAATATTTGCACGATTGTGTCCCCAATGATACAAACAAGCTGCACAATAATACTAACACAATGATGGTAAACCATCCCACAGAAAGGTTCACCAGATAGAAAGTATAGGCTCAAAATTAGCCCCATAAATACATAGTTAGTCATATGGTGACTTATCATTTGCAAGATGTGCCCCAACGTGTTTCCCTGCACTGACGGTTCATCAGGGGGCCATGATGATAGCAGCAGAAGAAAGAGATGCTAGATGCCAATGATAAAGAAGCTGTATTTCTTTGTGGCTCCTCACGACAGCACAGGACAGCCACCTTTGTTATCCCCAGAAGAGTCTACACAATCTCATAAGTTCAGTCAATCTCAGGCTGCGTGTCTTGTTCTCACAGCTCCAGGCACGCCGGCTTCCCGCAGAATCTTCAGCCCAGAACGCTCACACAGGAAACAGCCCCTCCCCTCTCTAATGCTGGCAGAACAATGCACACAGTCTTTTTCAGGGGAGACAGAATGCACCATCGCACCAGCCAAGGGGGTACTAACTCTTAAAGTGGTAGCATGTCTCTACTGTCCATAGCAATGTAACCCCCGTACACTACAATTTGTACTGTTGGTGAATTGAGGCCACTTACCTAATGTCTGCCCTAATTTGATGTGTTTTGGCAGCTTTTGTGGTCATTCGAAGGTGTTGTGCATGTGATTGTTTTTAACTCCCATTGACTGGAATGGTGTTTGGCTGTGTTCAGCGAATATTAAACGAATAAATCGGCGAATATTGCAAATTCGGAAATCCAAATCCAAACCGAACAATGAAATGTTTGCTCTTCTCTAGTAGTGACCAGTATGTATTTCAGAGATTTACATGGAAACTCCGATGTCAGCGCTCAGCGCACAGCGCAGAATAAATGTGCACCAAGCCTTACTGCGATCTTTGGGAGACAGAATGCAAAAATCAACAGCAGGTGAAGAATTGATTTTATTTCTTTTTTTACACCGTTGCTCGTGTGATATAAGTGATTAGGTGACTATTCTTTGGGTCGGTGCGATTACTTAGATACCAAATTTATATCGGGTTTTTATGTTTGACTGCTGTCACACACTAAAAGACTCTTTTTATTCCAAAAAAAAAGTTTTTGCATCACCTTATTTTGAGAGCTATCATTTTTCCATATTTTGGCCCACAGAGTCATGGGAGGGCTTGTTTTTTGTTTGACGAGCTGACGTTCTTATTGGTACCATTTTCGGGCATATGACATGACATTTTTTGATCGCTTTCTCTTCTGATTTTTGTGGAGGCAGAATGAACAAAATCCATCAATCCAGGATTTTTATTTTTTTGGGGGGCTTATGCCATTTAGTGTATGGTAAAATTGACAAGGCAGTTTTATTCTTCGGGTCAGTGCAATTGCAGAAATACCTCATTTATATAACTTTTTTAATGTTTTGCCACTTTTACACAATAAAAACTATTTTACAGAAAAAATGATTATTTATGCATCGATTTATTCTGAGAGTTATAACTTTTATATTTTTCTGCTGATGGAGCTGCATGCTGGCTTGTTTTTTTGTGGGACAAGATCATGTTTTCAGTGGTACCATGTTTATTTATGTCCTATTTTTTTATCGCGTTTTATTCCACCTTTTGTTTGGCGATATGATGATAAAGCATTGTTTTTTGCCTTGTTTTTTTTATGGTGTTCACTACAGGGGTAGCTAGTGGGATGGATTTATAGTTCAGGTCACTGCGGATGCAGCAATACCAAATATGTGTACTTTTATTGTTTATAATTTTTTTCATACACATTTATTTATAGATACAATATATTTAGATTTTATTATTATTTTAGATTTTTTTTGTAAATATTTTTACAATTATTTTTTTAAATTTTTTAAAACTTTTTTTTAGCTTTTTTACTTTGTCCCACTATGGGATTATCATTTTTTGCTGGCTGATCACTTGTACAGCATGGGGATGCAGCAGCATCCCTATGCTGTGCAAATTGTTAGCACTGCACTGACAGGGAAAGTTGCTGATCATGCACTGCGCATGATCAGCAACTTTCCTAGCTCTGGTGACCCGGTTGTCATCATGACAACATCGGGTCACCATGGCAATGATCGGGACCCCGCATCATGCCACGGTGTCTCCGATTCAAAGGCAGAGAGGCTGTCATCGCTCTGCTGGCTCCCGGAATGGTGCGATCGCATACGATCGCAGCATTTAGGGGGTTAAGTTCACAGGAGCAGTGCATGACCGCTCCTGGCACTTAATGCCTGGTGCCAGCTGTCAGAATCAGCTGACACCCATCGGCGATCGCCCATGCACAGCCTGTATGTGCCCACAATCGCCATGCAGTAATAATACGGTAATAATATGTCCCTGGTCAAATAGGTCCAGGGCACAAGGACGTGTTGTTACGACACATGTCAGAAACGGGTTAAGGAACTTGGTGTCCCCTGAATTGTGTGCTGCGGCTCCTGAGGATTGTTGCCTTGAATCAGCGGATGCCTGTGGCCTACAAGTGAGTGTGTTGCACCCCACACTGGGACTGTGACACCGTATGTCTGTAAAGTGCAAAAGCGAGTTCAGACACCAGCTCGGTCATGACTACCGCTCTGCAGCTCTTTACATCTCCATAAAGAGAACGTAGCAAACCTATACCCCAAATTAATGGTCTAAAGAAATTTATTTGTAATACTAGTAAAAATTATATTTCAATAAAAAAAGGAAACATTTGCTAAATAAGAGAATGGTAGACCATTCAGAATATTTAAAACACCAAACAGCACGACCCAAACTTAGGATTTCAAGAAAAGTATAAATGCAATTTAATGAATTCGATAAAATTTCCTTTATTAAAATATTAATGGCAAACGGTAGCACTATATCAAAATGTAGAAAAAATAAAAAAAATCCAACTGCTGTAAAAAGGCTTAATCTTTAATCCATACTGATAAAAATAGACATGACATCAAGACATCGCAGCAACGCGTTTCGAACACTAGCTGTGTTCTTGAAATGCGTTGCTGCGATGTCTTGATGTCATGTCTATTTTTATCAATATTGGTTAAAGATTAAGCCTTTTTACAGCAGCTGGACTTTTTCATTTTTTCTATGTTGCTCACAAGTTGTCCCTTGGAATCCGGACTGCAGTACGCCAAATGAGGGTGAGCTGACAATCTTTCTTTTTTTCTTATGGTATATCAAAATGTGCCCGCACTTGGAAACTATAAGAAAATTACAGCAACCACTATAATTACATTAAAAATATATTGTGATATAAAATAGAGACAGCGGCCCAAAAAAAGGTACATATCTATATTATATCATCTGAAAAAATGTGTGCACATCAAGAATAGAGGACATATAAATATGTATCCGATAACCACAATGTACATACGGTACTTATATGTACATTATACCCATTAATTGCTCAAAAAGGTGCCCTTCGTGTGTACAGCATTTTAAAAAAGAGGGGGGGATATAAAAAACAATGTATCAATATATACCATATATACCAGGAGTGTGCAACACAGTACCAAAAGGTGACCATATAATAAAATCAAATATATTAATAGTGGTAAAAAATATATATCCAACTTTAGTGCAAAAAATAGCAATTTGATAGTGGGAAATAATATAGGACAAGAGTGAAACAAATGTTGAGACACACAATGAAGAGCAACAAAGAGTGCAGTAGGGATAAAATTGAAATTTTAGATGTTAGTGTCCAAAGGGGGACAGACAATTGTTTACAAATGGATCTTTTTAGCAAATCTACTGTGGTCAACTCCTTTTTGCATGGAACTTCCTCACATCCCCAGCTACGATCGAAACGCGCGTCGGGGTACACTGTACTTGGAACAGGGGGCCTTAAAGGTACATACCCCCTTTTTATTGCACTCTTTGTTGCTCTTCATTGTGTGTGTCTCAACACTTGTTTCACTCTTGACCTATATTATTTCCCACTATCAAATTGCTATTTTTTGCACTAAAGTTGGATATATATTTTTTTACCACTATTAATATATTTGATTTTATTATATGGTCACCTTTGGTACTGTGTTGAACACTACTAGTATATATGGTATATATTGATACACTGTTTTTTATATCACCCCCTCTTTTTTAAAATGCTGTACACACGAAGAGCACCTTTTTGAGCAATTAATGGTTATAATGTACATATAAGTATGTACATTGTGGTTATCGGATACATAGTTATATATACTCTATTCTTGATGTGCACACATGTTTTTAGATGATATTATAATATTCATATGTACCTTTTTTTTGGCCCGCTGTCTCTTTTTTATATAACAATATATTTTTAATGTAATTATATTTGTTGCTGTAATTTTGTTATACTTTCCAAGTATGGGCACATTTTGATATAATGCTACCATTTGCCATTAATATTTTAATAAAGGCAATTTTCATTAAGTTATATTTGTACTTTTCTTTGAATCCTGAGTTTGAATCGTGCTGTTTGGTCTCTTTACATCTCTGTCTATTTTGAGGACCGTTGACACATGGCAAGGTGAACAACAAGAGTTAGGGACCATCCTGATTGAGTACACCATGTCGGGGTGGCATGGTTTTTACCATCTTTTGATCAAAATAGTGTCAACTAATTACCCTATATTAGTTCTATGCACAGTTACTATTTACTTGATGCAGGGTATTTGCTCATTTTATTATTATCTTAGGTTACACCAGGCTTCTGTAAGACTGTTATGATTTCTGTAATATGAATTTATAAACCGGAGAAGATATAATTTCTGTTGGGGCTGATTATTAGCCTCTACAGAAATAACATCAGTACTAGAAACATCACATGAGTCAACAGAGGTCATACTGGCCTTACAAACGTAACATGTACATCCAGAGGCCAGATTAGTGCCTACAGAAGTCATATGCTTATACAGAAGTTGTATCAGTCCGTCATGTCAGCTGCTGAAATGAACTGTTGTATGCATTGACATAACTTTTCCCCACAGGCTATCATGAGCTTTGTAGGGGTTAATTAAAAGCAAAGCTAGGTCCAGCTTACCGTAAAAGACATCCTTAGGTGTCCGGAGTGCAGGAAAAGCTGCGTCAAGACGTGGAGTAATCGCAAAACAGAAGAAAATCCAGCTCTACTAACTTGTGAACAAACTTCTATCTTTATTCACTGAAAGTGCTCAGTAGAGGATAAAACAGAATCAGCAATGTAAGTTACATGGTATGCGATATCGATGCGTTTCAGGTGACCGCGCACCCTTAATCAGGACTTGAAGGTACACTTTAACTGTGAGAGACAGAATCTAAAAAAAAAATCCAGAAAATCACATTGCATGATTTTTATATAATTACAGTTGTGCTCAAAAGTTTATATACCCTGGCAGAATTTTTGCCTTCTTGGCCTTTTTTTCCAGAGAATATGAATGATAACACCAAAATGCTTTCTCCACTCATGGTTAGTGGTTGGGTGAAGTCATGTATTGTCAAACTACTGTGTTTTCTCTTTTTAAATCATAATGACAACTCAAAACATCCAAATGACCCTGATAAAAAGTTTACATACCCTGGTGATTTTGGCCTGATAACATACAGAGATCCTGACACAAATGGGTTTGACTTGATACTAAAGGTAATATCCTCACCTGTGAACTGTTTGCTTGTAATCAGTGTGTGTGCTTAAAAGCTGAGTGAGTTTTTGAGATCCAGACAGACTCTTGCGTCTTTCATCCAGCCACTGACATTTCGGCATTGTGAGTCATGGGGAAAGCAAAAGAATTGTCAACGGATCTATGGGAAAAGGTAGTTGAACTGTATAAAACAGGAAAGGGATACAAAAAGATATCCAAGGAATTGATAATGCCAGTCAGCAGCGTTCAGACTGTGATTAACAAATGGAAAATCAGGGACTCTGTAAAAAACAAAACCACAGTCAAGTAGACCAACAAAAATTTCTTCCACAACAGCCAGGAAAATTTTTCGGAATGCAAACAAAAACCCACAAATAAAATCAGCTGACATACTGGACTCTCTGAAAACTAGTGGTGTGGCTGTTTCAAGATTCACAATAAGGAGGCACTTGAAGAAAATGGGCTGCATGGTTGAGACACCAGAAGAAAGTCATTACCGCGCAAATGCCACAAAGTATCTCGCCTGCAATACGCCAAACAGCACAGAGACAAGCCTCAAAAGTTCTGGAACAAGGTAATTTGGAGTGATGAGACCAAAATTGAACTTTTTGGCCACAACCATAAACATTACATTTGGAGAGAGGTCAACAAGGCTTATGATGAAAGGAACACCATTCCTACTGTAAAGCACAGAGGTGGATTGCTGATGTTTTGGGGATGTGGGAGCTACAAAGGCACAGGAAACTTGGTCAAAGTTGAAGGAAAGATGAATGCAGCACGTTATCAGCAAATACTGGAAGCAGATTTGCAATCATTAGCCCGGAAGCTGCGCATGGGACGTACTTGGACATTCCAACAGGACAACGATGCAAAACACTAGGCCAAGTCAACCTGTCATTGGCTACAGCAGAACAAAGTGAAGTTTCTGGAGTTGCCATCTCAGCCTCCTGACCTCAATATCATTGAGCCACTATGGGGAGATCTAAAGCGCACAGCACAGTTCAAGATAGACTGGCCAGGAATTTACAGTAACTGGAGGCTTTTTGCCAAGAAGGGTGGGCAGCTTTACCATCCAAGAAAATAAAGAACCTCATCCACAACTACCACAAAAAAGTTCAAGCTGTCATTAATATTAGAGGGGGCCATACACAGTGTTAAGAAATGGGGTATATAAACTTTTGATTAGGGTCATTTGGATGTTTTGGGTTGTCATTATGATTTAAAAAGAGAAAACACAGTAGCTTGACAATAAATGACTTCACCCAACCACTAATCATGAATGGAGAAAAAGCTTTGGTGTTGTCATTCATATTCTCTGAGAAAAGGCCAAGAATGCAAAAATTCTGCAGGGGTATGTAAACTTTTGAGCACAACTGTATTTTGCACTTTATTGCATGAAATAAGTATTTGATATAATAGAAAAACATAACTTATTATTCGATACAAAAACCTTTGTTTGCAGTTACAGAGGTCAGACGTCAAATTTTCAGCACTGCACAGGGGGAATCTCAAGCCATGCTTTCTGCAGTCTCCCATTCCTCTGCAGCCGCAAAGATTCCTGCTCAGCAGGGTCGGCGCTTCAGGCATCTTTCCCAGGCTGATGCTAGGCGTCTGCTTGCTCCTTCTGGGTCTGCTATAACTCCATGCCTGAGTCAGCAGCAAGTAAACGCTTCTGAGACTAAGTCCTATCTTTTGGGTACTGAGCATGCCCGTGGGGCGACCTCTCATTGGAGGTCAAAGGTCACATGCGCAGGTCCCACTCCTGCTCAGATTGGTCCATCACTGGGAAGGTCCCGGAAGGATGCCACTATAAAAGAGTCGCATAGACTCTTATTCTTATTTGCGTCTATGATGATGGATGCATGTATCTGGTGACTGACTCATTAAGACTCCCCTCCCTTTGATATGCATGTTGGTTAGGGATTCAGAGTGAGAGCCAGCTCCATTGGGTGGCTATGTCCAAGCCACCGTGCTCCCAGTACTCTACGCACACTAGCGTTCGACTGTGCCTCCCTGCTACAGGCACTGCAGTACCGCACTAGGTAGCTGTGACCGCCGTGCGACTCAGTGCGCACACCTAGTGCTTTCCTCCCTGTCCTGGGTGGTTAGTGGCATCTGCCGAAGCGGCGCTGTGTGCACTTGGTGCAAATATATATACTTTTACCTTTTGCTGGCACTGCAGCTGCGGCGTCGAGCGCTGATGGTCTAGAGGAGCTCTAGTCCGGTGTCTCTAGGACAGGACTCTGTGACCCCTAATTAGCGCTTATTCAGCCGAGCTCTGTGAGTTCAACAGGCTCCGGCATTTGCTCTGTGGAGCAACAGAGTTTGCCTCTATTCACACTAGGTGAAGTTAACCCATGTGTGAGCAAACGTTTACCCACCATCTAGTTCCGCCCTTATCTAGCAGCAGCACACCACCTCTGCACGGTGGACCCCGGGTTGCGATCGCACTTTATCATATTTTATATTTAGTGCGATTCGCAACCCTAACAAGACGTTTCCTGTAGTTCTTGACCAAGTTTGCCACACTGCAGCAGGGATTTTGACTCACTCAACCATACAGATCTTCTCCAGATCTTTCAGGTTTCAGAGCTGTTGCTGGGCAACATTGAGTTTCAGTTTCCCTTCAAAGATTTTGTTTTGGGTTCAGATCTGGAGACTAGCTAGGCCACTCCAGGATCTTGAAATGCTTTTTATGTAGCCACTCCTTAGTTGCTCTAGCTGTGTGTTTCCAGTCATTGTCATGCTGGAATACCCAGCCATGACACATCTTCAATGTTGTTACTGAGGGAAGGAGGTAGGTGGCCAAAATCTTGCGATACATGACCCCATCCATCCTCCCTTCGATACGGTGCAGTTGTCCTATCGCCTTTGCAGAAAAGCATCACCAAACTATGAAGTGACCCCAACTATGCTTCACACTTGAGACGGTGTTTTTGGGGTTGCATTCATCATTCTTGTTCTTCCAAACATGGCGAGTGGAGTTGATACTAAAAGTTCTATTTTAGTCTCATCTGACCACATGACCTTCTCCCATGCCTCCTCTGGATCATCTAGATGGGCATTGGTAACCTTCAAACGGGCTTGGACATTTGCTGGCATGAGAGGGGGACTATGGGTGCCCTATAGGGTTTTAATCCATGTCGACGTAATGCATTACTAATGGGTTGTCCCAGCTCTCTTCAGGTCATTCACCATATCCTCGCATGTAGTTCTGGTCTGATTCCTGACTTTCTCAGCATCATCCATACCCCAAGAGGAGAGATTTTGCATGGAGCCCCAGACTGAGGAAGATTGACAGTTATCTTTTGTTTCTTGCATTTTCTAATAATTGCACCAACAGTTGTTGCCTTCTCACCAAGCTGTTTGGCTATTATCCTGTAGCCCATCCCAGCCTTCCACAGGTCTACAATTTTGTCTCTGGTGTCTTTAACCCCTTCACTACCAAGGGTGGTTTGCACGTTAACTCCCGGGCCAATTTTTACAATTCTGACCACTGTCCTTTTATGAGGCCATAACTCTGGAATGCTTCCATGGATCCTGGTGATTCTGACAATGTTTTCTCGTGACATATTGTACTTCATGATAGTGGTAACATTTCATTCATATAACTTGCGTTTATTTGTGAAAAAATGGAAATTTGGTGAAGATTTTGAAAATTTCGCAATTTTCCAACTTTGAATTTTTATGCCCTTAAATCACAGAGATATGGCACACAAAAAACTTAATAAGTTACATTTCCCACATGTTTACTTTCCATCAGCACAATTTTGGAACCAAAATTTTTTTTTGTTATTAAGTTATAAGGGTTAAAAGTTGACCAGCGATTTCTCATTTTTGCAACACCATTTTATTTTTACGGACCACATCACATTTGAAGTCACTTTGAAGGGTCTATATGATAGAAAATACCCAAAAGTGACACCATTCTAAGAACTGCACCCCTTATGGTGCTCAAAACCACATTCAAGGAGTTTATTAACCCTTCAGGTGCTTCACAGGAATTTTTTGAATATTTAAAAAAAAATGAACATTTAACTTTTTTTCACAAAAAAAATATTTCAGGTTCAATTTTTTTTATTTTACCAAGGGTAACAGGAGAAATTGGACTGCAAAAATTATTGAGCAATTTGTCCTGAGTATGCTGATACCTGATATGTGGGGGGAACCACTGTTTCGGCGCTTGGCAGAGCTTAGAAGGGAAGGAGCGCCGTTTGACTTTTACAATGCAAAATTGGCTGGAATTCAGATCGGACGCCATGTCACGTTTGGAGAGCCCCTGATGTACCTAAACAGTGGAAACCCCCCACAAGTGACCCCATTTTGGAAACTAGACCCCCCAAGGAACTTATCTAGATATGTGGTGAGAACTTTGAACAATTAAAAAATCATATTTTTTCCACAAAATGATCTTTTCACCCCCAATTTTTATTTTCCCAAGGGTAGCAGGACCCTAAATGTTATTGTGCAATTTGTCCTGAGTACGCTGATACCCCGCATGTGGGGGTAAACCACTATTTGGGCGCATGGCAGAGCTCGGAAGGGAAGCAGCGCCATTTGACTTTTTTGGCTGGAATTGAGATCGGACACCATGTCGCGATTGCAAAGCCCCTGATGTACCAAAACAGTGGAATCCCCCCACAAATGACCCCATTTTGGAAACTAGACCCCCCCAAGGAACTTATCTAGATGTGTGGTGAGAACTTTGAACCCCCAAGTGCTTCACAGAAGTTTATAACGCCCAGGCGTGAAAATAAAAAAATTCATATTTTTTGTCCACAAAAATGATATTTTTGCCCCCAATTTTTTATTTTCCTAAGGGCAACAGGAGAAATAGGAACCCAAAAGTTGTTTTGCAAATTGTCCTGAGTAGGCTGATATCCCATATGAGGGGGTAAAACACTGTTTGGGTGCATGGCAGAGCTTGGAAGGGAAGGAGCACCATTTGACTTTTTCAACGCGGAATTGGCTGGAATTGAGATCAGACGCCATGTTGTGTTTGGAGAGCACCTGATGTGCGCAAATAGTGGAAACCCCCAATTCTAACACCAACCCTAACCCCAACACACCCCTAACCCTAGCCCTAGCCCTAACCCTAGCCCTAACCCTAGCCCTAGCCCTAACCCTAATGGGAAAATGGAAATAAATACTTTTTTTTAATTTTATTATTTTTCCCTAACTAAGGGGGTGATAACGGAGGGTTTGATTTACTATTTATGGCGGTTTTTATGTTTGGCAGCTGTCATACGCTAAAAGACGCTTTTTATTGTAAAAATAGTTTTTGCATCACCACATATTGAGAGCTATAATTTTTCCATATTTTGACCCACCGAGTCATGTGAGGTCTTATTTTTTGCGGGACGAGTTGACGTTTTTATTGGCACCATGTTCGGGCACATGACACTTTTTGATCGCTTTTTATTTCGCTTTTTGGGACGCAGAATTTACAAAAACCAGCGTTTCATGAATTTCTTTTGGGTGGTGTGTTTACGCCGTTCCGCGTGCGATAAAATTGATAAAGCAGTTTTCTTCTTCGGGTCAGTATGGTTACAGCGATACCTCATTTATGTGTTTTTTTTATGTTTTGGCGCTTTTATGCAATGAAAACAATTTTATATAAAAAATAATTATTTTTGCATCACTTTATTCTGCAAGCTATAACTTTTTTATTTTTTCGCTGATGATGCTGTATGATGGCTCATTTTTTGTGGGACAAGATGACGTTTTCAGCGGTACCATGGATATTTATATGCGTCTTTTTGATCACGCGTTATTGCACTTTTTGTTCGGTGGTATGATGATAAATCATTATTTTTTGCTTCGTTTTTTATTTTTATTTTTTAAGGGGTTCGCTTAAGGGGTTAACTAATGGGACAGTTTTATAGGGCAGGTTGTTACGGACGCGGCGATACCGAATATGTGTACTTTTATTGTTTTTTTTTTATTTCCAAAAAATGAATTTATTGGGGAATATTTTTTTTTTTTTTATTTATTTAGCGATGTTTAAAAAATTATTTTTACATTTTTTTTTACTTTATTACAATGTCCTAGGGGGGACATAACTGTCATGTGACAGATCACTGATCTGTCACATCACAGATCGCTGTGACAGATCAGCGATCTGTCACAGGCACTGCTGCAGGCTTCCTCATGCCTGCGCTCTGCGGGCAGTGAGGAAGCCAGCTTCCTGCAGGCCCCCGTAGGTCCCCGCCGCTATATTGGATCCGGGGACCTGCAGGAAAGGAGCCCCCCGCAGCAGCGCTGCACATTGCGCTGCTGTGGGGGGCTCAGGGAAGCACGGAGGGAGCCCCCTCCCTGCCGATGCTTCCCCTTAACCCTCGGTGTGCGGTGTGCAAGGGGTTAACGTGTCGGGAGTGGTCCGTGACCACCCCTGACACATTGTGCCGTGTGTCAGATGTGATAATCAGCTGACACCCGGCCGCGATCAGCGGCGCTCACCACGTGGGCGCCGCTGATCGCACTAGACGTACTATTCCGTCCTTGGGACTTAGGTCCCAGGTCACATGGACGGAATAGTACGTCCATTGTAGGAAAGGGGTAAAACAGTTCTTTCAATTTGACCATGGTGGAGAGGTTGGAGTGTCAGTGATTGAGTGTGTGAACAAGTGTCTTTTATCCAGGCAACAACTTCAAACAGGTGAAATTAATGCAGGTAATAAGTGCAGAGTAGGAGGGTTTCTTAAATAAATACAAACAGGTCTGTGAGAGCCAGAATTCTTGCTAGTTGGTAGGTGATCAAATATTATTTCATGCAATCAAATGCAATTTAATTATTAAAAAATTATACAATGTGGTTTTTATTTTTATGTTCTGTCTTTTACAGTTAAAGTGTACCTAGGATAAAAATTAGAGAACTCTCCATTCTTTGAAGGTGGGAAAACTTGCAAAATTGGTAGTGTATGAAATACTTACCTTTTTTTTCTGACTGTAAACCGCACTTTTTTCCTTCCTAAGGAAATTTGTAGAAAAATGGGGGTGTCTCTTATAACTTGGATGTACCTGCTGTGGATGGAGAGGTGGGGGAGCAGTAGCGACAAAGCAGCGGGTTACCGGGTCACAGGGGGCAAAAGTCAGCTGTTGCGGCTAACACCTGTGCCCACTGCTAAAGCGAAATGATTATTCACAGTTCCCCACACCCATAGTCCATCCCACCTCTATGCACTGAAGCCGTGATCGCCCAGCAGCTGCAGGAACTGAAATCAGCTGCTGGCATCAGAACAGGATGCTGTGAGGGAGTGCAGGGAAGGTAAGTAGAATGGTTTATGTTTTTGTAATGCTTTTTCTGATAGGGGCCATGCATACCATGATAGAGATGAGGGGCCATGCAAACCAAGCTAGGGAGGAGGGGTCCATGAATACCAGAATAGGGATGAGGAGGGCCATGCATGCCAGGAAAGAGAGGAGGGGGCCATGCATACCAGGATAGAGATGAGGGGGCCATGCATACCAGGATAGGGATGAGGGGGCCATGCATACCAGAATAGGAATGAGGAGGGCCATGCATGCCAGGAAAGAAAGGAGAGGGCCATGCATACCAGGATATGGATGATGGGGCCATGCATACCAGGATAGTGCTGAGGGGGCTGTGCATACCAGAATAGGGATGAAGGGGCTATGCATACCAGGATAGAGATGAGGGGACCATGTATACCAGAATGGGGATGAGGGTGCCATACATACCAGGATAGGGATGACAGTTCCATGCATACCAGGATAGGGTTGAGGGTGCCATGCATACCAGGATAGAGATGAGGGGACAATGTATACCAGGATGTGGATGGGGGCCATGCATACCAGGATGGGGATGAGGGGACCATGTATACCAGGATGGTGAAGAGGGGGCTATGTATACCTGGATTGGGGACATATATACACCTGAATTTACCACATTTTTTACTTCAATTTTTTTTTCAATTTTCCTCCTCTAAATCCTACATGTGTCTTATGATTCGGTGCGTCTTATAGTCTGAAAAATACGGTATTTTCCCTACTTTATGGATGGACACAACTCCATAATTTTTACCTTTAGAATGTTTTTGAGAGTTTTTGATATTTAATAAACATTATATAGTCATGGCCAAAAGTATTGGTACCCTTGAAATTGTTCCAGAAAATGAAGTATTTTTCCCAGAAATGTATTGCAATTACACATGTTTTGTTATACACATGTTTATTTCCTATGTGTGTATTGGAACAAAACAAAAAAACATAGAAAAATGCAAATTCAATATAATTTCACATAAAACCCCAAACATAGGCTGAACAAAATTATTGGCACCTTTCCAAAATTGTGGGTAAACAACTTTGTTTCAAGCATCAGATGCTCGTTCAAACTCACCTGTGGTATGTAACTGGTGTGGACAATATGAAAATAATGCTTGATATCAGATATAAATGGGAGAAGTTGATTCAGTCTTTGCATTGTGCGCCTGTGTGTGCCACACTAAGCATGGAAAACAGAAAGAGGAGAAGCGAACTGTCTGAGGACTTGAAAACCAAAATTCTTGAACAATGTCAATAATCTCAAGGCTACAAGTCCATCTCCAAAAATCTTGATGTTTCTTTGTCCATGGTGTGTGACATAATCAAGAAGTTTGGCTCCAGATGCGCCAGTGTCAGTGTAAACTATCCATTGACATTTGAATCTAATGAAACGATATGGCAGATCCAGGAGGACCCCACTGCTGACATAGAGACATAAAAAATCTAGACTACAGTTTGCCAAAATGTATATGACTAAGCCACAATTCTTCTTGGAAAGCCTTATGTGGACAGATGAGACCAAGATAGAGCTTTTTGATAAAGCATATCTTTCTACTGTTTAATAAAAATGGAATGAGGTCTCCAAAGAAAAGAACACCATTTCAGACTAATACCACCACTTTGTTATGATAGAAAAAATATATTGAAATAGTTAAATAATTAAACCAATAATCTTTATTTGTAAAACCAAGGAAAAAAACTGCTCACCTGCAGCGGCATGTGTAGTCTCATGTGCAGGTAGTCAAGAAAAAAAAAGAATTGTTCCAGCTTCTGATAAAGTCCAAAATGTATTCAAATATATAATATATGTGGCATACATCTGTGTGAACTATATCCTGCCATTATCTTTTTTTATATTTGAATACATTTTGTACTTTATCAGAAGCTTTAACAGTTAATTTTTTTTCTTAATGATCTTTATTACATGAATTACGCAGTGAAAGACAACAGTACAAAAATCTCCTGATAAACCCTTAAAAACAGATAGGGCAGCGTGGTTCATACACATATGATAAAGCAGCAAAGAAAAGAACACCATACCGACAGTCAATTATGATGGAGACTCAAAGATGTTTTGGGGTTTCCTTGCTGCCTCTGGCACTGGGTGCCTTGAAAGGCATCATGAAATCTGAAGGTTACAAAAAGATTTTGGGTCGCAATGTAGTGCCCAGTGTCAGAAAGCTGGGTTTGTGGCCTAGATCATGAGTCTTCCAATAGGACAATGACTACAAACATACTTCAAGAAGCACCCAGAAAAGGATGTAAACAAAGTGCTGGAGAATTCTGAAGTGGCTAGCAGTGAGTTAGAATCTAAAACCCATTGAACACCTCTTGAGAGATATTAAAATTGCTATTGGGAAAAGGCACCCTTCAACTATGAGATACATGGAGCAGTTTGAGAAAGAAGAGTGGTTCAAAATTCCAGTTTAGAGGTGCAATAAGCTTGCTGATAATTATAGGAATGGATTGATTGCAGTTATTTATTCCAAAGGGTGTGTAACCAAGAACTAAGTTGAGAGTGTCAATTTTGTCTGGCCTATTTTTGCATTTTTGGAGTTTTGTGTAAAATTTTGTCTAATTTGCCTTTTTTCTTTGTTTTTGTGTGTTGTTTCAATACACATAAAGGAAATAAACATGTGTTTAACAACACGTGCAATTGCAATGATTATTTTTTGCAAATCTTTATTTATAAATTTTTTCAATCAACCTGTGCATAGATATCTTCCAAAAGCTAAACTTTCCAGAGCATAAAGTTACAGACATTTCAATGTTACTTAACTGGAAAGCGCATATATACAGGTTAACAAAACATTAACATAAACATAACAAAGAAACAAGACAGGCAAATATATTTCCAGTGCTGTTGATCCTGAAGGATCATTTATAGGTGAACATGACAGTGATAGGTGAACTCTCAGTAAAAATAAAAAACCTGTAAAGACATTGAAAAATGCCATAAGGTAAAATTACATTGTTAGACTAAGAAGGGTTATTAAATTGAGTATCGGGCTCGACCACGACGACACAAACTGCAGGGATTGATCCAATAATTTCAATTCTCCGATTTTCCCATTACAATATCAAAGTATTTCTTCCAAGAGAGCCATAATCTTTTGAATTTTTCATGAGATCTAGTCTCCCAGCTGGATAATTCCTCCAGTCGGTATAGGTCATGTACCTTATTATGCCATTCTCCTATCGTAGGAGGAATTTGAGATTTCCAATGTGAGGAAATCAGTTGTTTCGCAGCAGCTATCAATAATGGGAGTAAGTTATGTTTTCTTGGTTTAAAAGTTATAGTAGGGAGTGACAACAAAATCTCCTGGGGAGTGAGACCTGTTAATGTCAAATCCATATGACGAAGTGCGTCATTAATATCCTCCCGGAAAGTCGAGATAACCGGGCAGAACCAGAAAATATGTGCAAGAGAGCCTATTGCACTAGAACATCTCCAGCACAGTAGTGAATCACTTAGACCTAGGTGGAACAAACGCTCCGGAGTTCTGTACCACCGGGAGAGAATCTTAAATGCATTCTCCTGTAATAGGATACATCTGGAAAACCCGTGAGAGTTGGCAAGTATCTGACTCACTTCTTGATGAGACAGAGCTATCTTCAACTCCGATTCCCAAGAGGTTATATAAAGAGGTTTGAAGTTTTCTGGTGGCTTGATAAGATTAGCATATAATTTAGACACTAATTTGGAAACAGGAGAACGGAGCTTAACTATAAGCTCTAACCATAACTACTCCAGTGAATGCTACAAGACTGTTTTAAATTTTTTTAAGATAAAGCAGATATGCTGTTTCTGCAAGAAGTCCTTAGGACGCTTTGTAGCATCTCTCGGCCAACCCTCCACACATGGTATATCACCCCACAGGAGTTGGGATATAGGAATGTTTGGAAGACCATCCCTCAGACCATAAACATCTACGTATTTAGGGTTAGTCAGCCAAGGGAGGACTTTAAGTCTGATATCCTCCAGGAAAAAACAATGAGGTATGATGTTTGGAATGAGTTCGCGCCTGTTCGAAAGAGTATTTAGGGTTATTTCATTACATTTCCCATAAGGAGGAATAATAGATGACCACCGGTACAAATCCCAATCTTCTCCCATCATGGCAATTTCTACATTCACATTAAGATTGTATCACAAAGGTTATGTCACTGTCAGGTGACCCAATTACCAAGAGTGTCACTTATTTCATGAAATACATATTTTATTAAACATTAATAAACATACAACCATAAAACCATTGCCTCAAACCAACACTTATAGGAAGGAGAAACAGCAAAAGGATATAATTCCAATTATATAATGTGTCAAAATTTAAAGAAAATGACTACAGTATCCTAAATAATATAATATGCCCAACAATATACTTAGTATCTTTGATTAGATACATTTTTAATTAGGCTGTAGAAAATCGCATGCAAAAAACCTGCATAGATGTGAATAAAATTTACTGCCTTAATTTGAATAGAATCTAACACATAATTCACACCATTGAATGACTATTCATTAATCAGCTGTTGCTGCTGCTACACCACCATAGCCTTACACATATAATATGCCCCACAATATACTTAGTATCTTTAATTAGATGCAACAGGGCTAAATGGCTGCAGAAAATTGCATGCAAAAACCTGCATAGATGTGAATGAAATTTACTGCCTTAATTTGAATAGAATCTAACACATAATTCACACCATTGAATGACTATTCATTAATCAGCTGTTGCTGCTGCTACACCGCCATAGCCTTACACATGGCTGCAGAAAATTGCATGCAAAAACCTGCATAGATATGAATAAAATTTACTGCCTTAATTTGAATAGAATCTAACACATAATTCACACCATTGAATGACTATTCATTAATCAGCTGTTGCTGCTGCTACACCACCATAGCCTTACACATATAATATGCCCCACAATATACTTAGTATCTTTAATTAGATGCAACAGGGCTAAATGGCTGCAGAAAATTGCATGCAAAAACCTGCATAGATATGAATAAAATTTACTGCCTTAATTTGAATAGAATCTAACACATAATTCACACCATTGAATGACTATTCATTAATCAGCTGTTGCTGCTGCTACACCGCCATAGCCTTACACATATAATATGCCCCACAATATACTTAGTATCTTTAATTAGATGCAACAGGGCTAAATGGCTGCAGAAAATTGCATGCAAAAACCTGCATAGATGTGAATGAAATTTACTGCCTTAATTTGAATAGAATCTAACACATAATTCACACCATTGAATGACTATTCATTAATCAGCTGTTGCTGCTGCTACACCGCCATAGCCTTACACATGGCTGCAGAAAATTGCATGCAAAAACCTGCATAGATGTGAATAAAATTTACTGCCTTAATTTGAATAGAATCTAACACATAATTCACACCATTGAATGACTATTCATTAATCAGCTGTTGCTGCTGCTACACCGCCATAGCCTTACACATGGCTGCAGAAAATTGCATGCAAAAACCTGCATAGATATGAATAAAATTTACTGCCTTAATTTGAATAGAATCTAACACATAATTCACACCATTAAATGACTATTCATTAATCAGCTGTTGCTGCTGCTACACCACCATAGCCTTACACATATGTGGATTCTAATCACCCACAGCATGCAATGTATGCAGCCATTGCTGCTACAGCGCTACCATAGCCTCTCATGTATGCAGGTTAAAATGACCCAAAGCATGAAAATAAATGTGATGAATAAATCGCCAAATACATATTACCTAAGCGGTGTGCACAGTGGAGTTAGGCATGAAATAGGATGCTGCTTCCCCGCACCCCAGCGCGCATTTCGCCCGTGCTTGTTCACACCTCCAGGAAATCCCTCATGACGTCAGTAGCCTCCCGTGTCACTGCCAGCCGCCAGGGAGATGCATTATGGAAACAGCCGCACTGAGCATGCGCTCACACTGAAACCGCCATCTTGTGTAAGGGCAAAAAAGGGCAAGAAGACCGCAGCGGTATTGACCAATAGATTCATGTGAACCAGCCACACTGAACATGCGCTCACACTATAAACGCAATCTTATGTAGAGTCAAAGCGGAAGGCAGAACAGAGAGCAAAAGAATCGCAGCGTTATTCACAAATAAGTTCATGTAAATCAGTCACACTGAGCATGTGCTCACACTAAAAACACCATCTTTAAAGGTGCAAAACAGAGGGCAAAAAAGACCGCAACGGTATTCACAAATGGGTACATAAAATCCAACCGCACTGAGCATGCGCTCACACTGAAAGCGCCATCTTCTATAAAGGCAAAACAGAGGGCAAAAAAACCCACAACGTTATTCACAAATAAATTCATATACAGTGAATGAGGTGCAAATGTGAAAATGAGTAAACTAAAAAATTAAAAACAAAAAGATAAGGAATAATTAATACACATTTAGTCCTATTAAATACATAGAAAGATATATATAGAAGTAATTTATATATGATCCCAACAAAGGGAATAAAGTGACAAGTGCAAAAACATATAAAATATTCATGCTTATATATAATAATAGTATAATAGAAACAAATACAGTAAATAAAGAAAAACGCAAAAGTAAAAAACCACTCCATGGAAAATCTTCATTATTGAGATGGAATAAGTGCTTCAGGATGGAAATAGCAGCGCCGTAATCTTGTATAGTCATATGTAGTGTTGAGCATTCCGATACCGCAAGTATCGGGTATCGGCCGATACTTGCTGTATCGGAATTCCGATACCGACTTCCGATATTTTTTCAATATCGGAAGTCGGCATCGGAATCGGAAGTTCAAAGTTGATTGACAGCCTGACGTCATCATGATGCGCGGTGTGTGCGCATCATGATGCGCTGTCATTTCGGGCCTTCCGGGGGTCTCTGCCGGCCTGCCGGGGGGCTGTGTGGACTGCCCGGGGTCTGTACCGGCCTGCCGGGGGGCTGTGCCGGCCTGCCGGTGGTCTGTGCACCCTGTGGGGGTCTGTACCGGCCTGCCGGGGGGCTGTGCCGGCCTGCCGGGGGGCTGTGCTGATGTCCGGGGGTCTGTGCAAGCATCGTCCGATGGGACTACAAGTCCCATCTGGCGATGCCTGCTACCATGACAGTGATTGACACATTAGCCAATGATGGGACAGTAGTAGTCCCATCATCCGGCTAATGTGTTAAATGTTAAAAAAAAAAAAATAAAATAATACATACATACTACATGCATGCTACATACATACTACATGCTACATACATACTACATGCATGCTACATACATACTACATGCTACATACATACTACATATATACTACATGCATGCTACATACATACTACATGCTACATACATACTACATATATACTACATACATACTACATACATACTACATGCATGCTACATACATACTACATATATACTACATGCATGCTACATACATACTACATGCTACATACATACTACATATATACTACATACATACTACATACATACTACATGCATGCTACATACATACTACATGCTACATACATACTACATATATACTACATGCATGCTACATACATACTACATGCTACATACATACTACATGTATACTACATACATACTACATACATACTACATGCATGCTACATACATACTACATACTGTATATACTACATGCATGCTACATACATACTACATGCTACATGCATGCTACATACATGCTACATGCATGCTACATACATACTACATGCTACATACATACTACATATATACTACATACATACTACATATATACTACATACATACTACATACATACTACATGCATGCTACATACATACTACATGCTACATACATACTACATGCTACATACATACTACATATATACTACATGCATGCTACATACATACTACATGTATACTACATACATACTACATACATACTACATGCATGCTACATACATACTACATACTGTATATACTACATGCATGCTACATACATACTACATGCTACATGCATGCTACATACATACTACATGCTACATACATACTACATATATACTACATGCATGCTACATACATACTACATGCTACATACATACTACATATATACTACATACATACTACATACATACTACATGCATGCTACATACATACTACATGCTACATACATACTACATATATACTACATGCATGCTACATACATACTACATGCTACATACATACTACATATATACTACATACATACTACATACATACTACATGCATGCTACATACATACTACATGCTACATACATACTACATATATACTACATGCATGCTACATACATACTGCATGCTACATGCATGCTACATACATACTACATGCTACATACATACCACATATATACTACATACATACTACATACAATACATTCATACAATACATACATAGACATACAGTACATATAACATAGCGTAACATACTTACCAATACTTGTCACATTGTTCCCCGAAGCCATTGTCTTTTACGGAATAAATATTAACATACCAAACCACAAAAATACTCACCCACGATCCGAAGCAGTCCACGAGTGTTTCCCACGACGATCTTGGGTAGAGAACTGCAGCATCAGCTGTTGCTGCCGTTCTCTACGGGCTGCAGGAATCCAATGACGGAAGGTAGGTATCCTTCCGCACTGTATTCCTCCGCCACTTAAAAAAAAAAAGTCCCTAGTCTCACTTTATGCCATTGCTGTGTGGGACACACTCGTGGACTGCTTCGGATCGTGGCTTCGGGGAACAATGTGACAAGTATTGGTAAGTATGTTACTCTATGTTATATGTACTGTATGTCTATGTATGTATTGTATGAATGTATTGTATGTAGTATGTATGTAGTATATATGTGGTATGTATGTAGCATGTAGTATGTATGTAGTATGTATGTAGCATGCATGTAGCATGCAGTATGTATGTAGCATGCATGTAGTATATATGTAGTATGTATGTAGCATGTAGTATGTATGTAGCATGCATGTAGTATATATGTAGTATGTATGTAGCATGTAGTATGTATGTAGCATGCATGTAGTATGTATGTAGTATGTATGTAGTATATATGTAGTATGTATGTAGCATGTAGTATGTATGTAGCATGCATGTAGTATATATGTAGTATGTATGTAGCATGTAGTATGTATGTAGCATGCATGTAGTATATATGTAGTATGTATGTAGCATGTAGTATGTATGTAGCATGCATGTAGTATGTATGTAGTATGTATGTAGTATATATGTAGTATGTATGTAGCATGTAGTATGTATGTAGCATGCATGTAGTATATATGTAGTATGTATGTAGCATGTAGTATGTATGTAGCATGCATGTAGTATGTATGTAGTATGTATGTAGTATATATGTAGTATGTATGTAGCATGTAGTATGTATGTAGCATGCATGTAGTATATATGTAGTATGTATGTAGCATGTAGTATGTATGTAGTATGTATGTAGTATGTATGTGGTATGTATGTAGTATATATGTAGTATGTATGTAGCATGTAGTATGTATGTAGCATGCATGTAGTATATATGTAGTATGTATGTAGCATGTAGTATGTATGTAGCATATATGTAGTATGTATGTAGTATGTATGTAGCATGCATGTAGTATATATGTAGTATGTATGTAGCATATATGTAGTATGTATGTAGCATGTAGTATATATGTAGTATGCATGTTGCATGCATGTAGTATATATGTAGTATGTATGTTGCATGTAGTATGTATGTAGTATGTATGTTGCATGTAGTGTATATGTAGTATGTATGTTGCATGTAGTGTATATGTAGTATGAATGTAGCATGTATGTAGTATGAATGTAGCATGTATGTAGTATGCATGTTGTATGTATGTAGCATGTAATTTTTTTTTTTTTTTTACATTCAACACATTAGCCGGATGATGGGACTACTACTGTCCCATCATTGGCTAATGTGTCAATCACTGTCATGGTAGCAGGCATCGCCCGATGGGACTTGTAGTCCCATCGGACGATGCCTGCACAGACCCCCGAAGCCTGCACAGCCCCCCGGCAGGCCGGCACAGCCCCCCGGAGCCTGCACAGCCCCCCGGCAGGCCGGCACAGCCCCCCGGCAGGCCGGCACAGCCCACCGGAGCCTGCACAGCCCCCCTGGCAGGCCGGCACAGCCCCCCGGCAGGCCGGCACAGACCACCGGAGCCTGCACAGACCCCCTGGCAGGCCGGCACAGCCCCCCGAAAGGCCCGTACAGACCCCAGAGAGGCTGTACAAGGGAAAAACAGGATTTTTCTTATTCCGATACCGGAAGTCCCATAGACTTGAATGGGACTTCCGGTATCGGAATCGGCGATACCGATACTTTTTTTTAAGATCGGCCGATCCATTCCGATCCGATACTTTGAAGTATCGGACGGTATCGCTCAACTCTAGTTATATGCTCTTAATCTGTCCAAAGTTCTCCAAATGTAAAACACCCAAGACATCAGACAATAATGGAATAGAGATAATGAGCTAGGAATAACTACATGAAAAAGGACAACAACACACAAAATTAAAATCCAAAAATATAGGGACAGAAAAATGTTCTTTAAATGTAAATCATTAGAGAAAAGATGAAAAGCTTAATTGCTCGTTCAATCCAGAAGGACTCATAGTTCCCAAAATTGTGATCCAGCGACATTCTAGCTGTGCCAAAAGACGCTTTGTATCAACACCTCGAATGCCGCACCTAACTCTATCCCAAAAACCTGCAAATCTTTCGGATTACATTTGTGGTGCAGTCTGAAATGACGTGGGATAGTCTCCAGAAATTTAGTGTCCACCACATCCTTTGCTGCTTGAATGTCTCTGACATGTTCACGGGTACGCACTCTCAATTCTCGTGAAGTCAAACCAACATACAGAAGATTGCAAGTACATTTGGCCACATACACCACAAATGTGGTGCTGCATGAAATATATTCTGTAATTTTAAAATTACTGTGATCATCAGCAGACAAAAAGGACGTGGTACGGATATGATTGCGGCATGCTAGGCAATCGCCACAGGGATAAAAACCCCATTTACGTTTGCCTGCTCCAAATGGGTCAGGTTTTTTAGGAACATAGTGACTCTGTACTAAAATGTCCCTCAGATTCTTACTCCTCCTGGCCGTCATAAGAGGGGAATCCGAGAGACATTTAGACAAGACTTGGTCCGTTTTTAAAACAGGCCAATGTCCCATCTGTGATTAAATGTGGATATGAATCGTATTTTGGAGTCCTCTATTTTGATAACTTTTTTATTATTATTAGCGAGCAAATCAGTTCTTTTAGAATTTCTAGCACGGAAGTAACCTCTTTTTATACTTCTTTTACTATATCCCTGTGCTAGAAATCTCTCCCCAAGGTCCATAGACTGCTGTTCAAAAGCCTCTTCCGTGATACAAATCCTCCTCGTCTGCAAAAATTGTCCAATGGGAATAGCTCCAATTGTAGAGCTTGTGTGGGATGATGAGACATGGAGGAGAGCATTCACAGATGTGTCCCTCCTGTACACATCAGTGTGTATAGAACCATTATTCTGGACAAGCAAGTTGATGTCTAAGAAAGATATCTGTTGTGAGTTCATTTTTCCCTTCACCATTGAGGTCTGATGAACTCCCTCCTCTGGTGAAGGAAGGTAGTGAGACTGATTACCAAACACCTGGGCAGCTAGATGATAACTTGGTGGCTGGAATTGAAGACTGGATATAAGGCTGCCGACGCCCTTCTTCCTGGCTGGTGATTTTCCTGCTGGATTCTTGGAGACCAGTCTGATTCCTGCGTCTCAAAGCTAAGTTTTTCTGCTCTGCTTTGTACTCTTCAGTTTTGTTTTTGTTTTGCCTTGTTTTTTGGGAGTTCTGCCATCCCCGGCCGGGGGTGAGCTGAATTCCATTTTTGTCTCTGATCTGTTGATCTTTTGCTCTGTCTTCAGAATATACCTGAGTGCTGATATAGTCTTTTGAAGCCTAGCGACTTCAGGGCCTGTTTTTCCTATCAGTCGGTTGGCTCATTTTGATAGGGTTTTTGCGGATGGCAGACAGCAGCTTTCCTATCCTGTCCTATGTAGTTAGCTTGGGCCCCATCATTTGCTCAACCTATCTTTCTATCTGTGTTAGTGTTTTCATCTTGCTTCACCGTCATTATATGTTGGGAGCTGCCTATTGCTTTGGGGTCTGCTCTGGGGCAGTTTAGTTTTTCCCCTTTCTGTCTTTAGGCTATGTAGCTCTCCGGCTGTGATCGAGGGGTCTAGGGCACCGTAGGAATCCCCCACGGCTACTGCTAGTTGTTGTGGATAGGTTCAGGGGTCTGCAATCCGATAGCTGCCAACCTCTCTGGTTTTTCTGGACTTAGCTGGTATTTTGTTTTTTCCTCCTTCGGTGACTCATCATAACAGATATCATTTTCTGATGATAATTATAGGTTAGTCTGATGTTGAGGCTGTTGCGATTCAATTCCTGCATAAATTCATGTAGATGGTCAACTGTACTTGCCAAATAAATAATATATCATCTATGAATCGGTACCACCCCAGAATCTGGGGAGCGGCCTGCACACCCTCCTGGAAAATGCTCCTCTCCCAGTAACCCAAAAAGAGGTTAATATATGAGGGCGCACAAGCCACCCCCATAGCGGTGCCCCGGTTCTGAAGGTAGTCCCGATCCCTAAAGGTAAAAAAATTGTGTGTAAGAATGAATCGCAAGAGCCTCAACACCAGACAATAAATTTACAAATCTGATCACATAGCCCTCCTATGCCAGAGACAATAGGACGCCCCGGAGGATTCATTGCATCTTTATGGACCTTGGGGAGAAGAAAAAATATTGGAATTGTGGGATTTTTAATGAACAATCCATCAAACAATTTTTTGTGGATGGTTCCCATATTAAGTGATTCCTCCAAGATCTCCAAAAGCTCAACCTGAAAATGAGATAATGGATTATGGGAAAGCAATTCATAAGTATCTTTATTACGTAATTGTTTGAAAGCCTCTTTCTCATATTTCTCCATAGGCCAGATGACCACGTTTCCCCCTTTATCTGCAGGTTTTATAACCACATCATGCAATTCCTTCAGTTCTTTTAATGCTTCCCTCTGAATAGAAGTCAGATTGCCTCTTTTCCCCTTATTGGAGATAGTTTTTAAATCAGCAGAAACCAATCGGGTAAAAATATCCACTTGTGGACAGAGGGAGAAAGGGGGAAACGTGGTCGATTTGGCAGAAATCGGAGGAAGAGATATACCTGTAGATGGATCCATAGATTTATTTTCCAATTCCTCCAAAACAGAAATTGCTTCTTGTTCTGCGATACTCAAATTCTCTGTTGTAGACCAAGAGTGAAGTTTTTTCAACACTAGTTTTCGCGAAAACAAATGCAAATCTTTCAGCGCTGTAAAATAATCATAATTATTGCATGGAGAAAAAGAAAGGCCGAGACCAAAGACTTCTCTCTGAGACATAGTCAGAGTATGCTGAGACAAATTAATTACCTCAAGAGTGTTATTCTTTGGTCTCTTGTCTTTCTGAGGTGAAATCACTTTGTTCCTTTTATTCCCAAATCTAGTTGTTCTCTGCCAACGGTCTTTGCCGTCCAATCTATCCAAGCCCATTTTGCTTGTTTCAGATGTTCCAGATCTCTCATCAACAGAAGAAACGGATGAAAAAGAAACCGATCGTGCTCTGGATGTGGATCTCCTATTTACTGGATTAAATCTCCATCTATATACCCGATTGTTCTGGGCATCCATTCAGTCGCGTTGATATTTCTTGGTTTTAGTAGAAACAATATCTTTTTCCCATTTCTGTATCTCATTGTCAATCTCACTTTTAAAATTAATACTAGTTTCAGGAGTAAGAACTTTATTTATCTGGGCAGCACGGTGGCTCAGTGGTTAGTCCTGGGTTCAGTGGAGTCAGTGGAGTCCTGGGTTCGAGTCCCACCAAGGACAACATCTGCAAGGAGTTTGTATGTTCTCCCCGTGTTTGCGTGGGTTTCCTCCGGGCACTCCGGTTTCCTCCCACACTCCAAAAAAACATACTGATAGGGAATTTAGATTGTGAACCCCATCAGGGACAGTGATGAAAATATGTGCAAACTGTAAAGCGCTGTGGAATATGTTAGCGCTATATAAAAATAAAGTATTATTATTATTATTATTTATTAATCTCCTCCTGAATAAGATTGAGATCCTTATCGATCTCACTCAAAGATACTTCATTATTGGAGATCAATAATTCCATAAATCCTTTAGAGCAGGTAGATGCAACTTCCTCCCATTGATTTTTAAATTGTTAATTCTCTATATTAAAAGAGGGGAAGATCTGAACACGTAAACCTCTTGGTATTAAACCACGCAAGATATATCTTTCAAGAAGGGATTTATTCCACCATAAACAAATTCTTCTCTGAAGTAAATCTTTATATTTATTAGTTAGTTCAGTTAGGTCCCTAGATTTGGAATCAACAACCACACCTGAGCCACTGTTAAACACTTTGTCCAGCTGCAAAAGCCACGTTTTTCATGTGCTTTAAAATCCATCTGATCAGTAGTAAACGCTGTGAAAACACAGAAAAAGCTTGAAAACACAATCCACTGATGCCAATCCATTACCTATACAGGTTAATATACCACTACATTGGACATGGTGTAACCACGGATACTCCAATATAATATTGCTCCTACAGAAAAACACTGAGTTTCAATCCGAGATATATAATAAAAATATTTTTATTTATATAATCTGAATATAATCACACATAATACAGACAAAAGACAAGATGTTCATACAAAGCTCATATATGGTAACCACAGCCTCACACTAAGTAACAGAATGGATAAAGGATATAAATTTCCTGGGTGAAGTATTTAATATCATACTAGCATCAGATAAATTTCATTAAAGTGCATAGTGCATGATAATCAATCATAATGAGCAGACAGAGCTAAATCACTCAAGAAACACAGTGGCCTAGAAGATATAGGTAAGCGGTGAGTCATAAATCAACAACCACTGCGGAGAAAATAATTGTCTAACCCATATGTATCTGCAAGATGTACGAGTATAGCCTGATAGTATGTTTTAAGATCCGGGAGGCTGAGGCCACCCGAACCTTTGGGTATATAAAGTAATTTTAAAGGGAGCCTAGCCTTTTTACCTTTCCAAACGAAGTTAGAGATTAACTGGTTAAGTGAGTTAAAGAAAGAGTCAGGGAGAGGTATAGTGACTATTTGCATAGTATAAAATATTTTGGGAAAAATATAAGATTTGATAATATTAACTTGGCCCATCCAGGATACAATTGGCAGGTCGTATTTTTTAAGTAAGACTAGTATCTTTTCCAACAAGGGCATGAAATTATATTTATAGAGGGTAGAGGGGTCTGTTGTTAAGAATATCCCTAGATATTTTAATTTCTCCGCAGCCCATTGAAACTTGGTGTCTTTTTTGAGAGTTTTAATGACTTCATTCGGTGCAGAGATATTCATGGCTTCTGATTTATTTAAATTAATTTTGAAGTTGGAAACTATTCCAAATTCTTTGAATATATTTACCAACCTGGGGAATGCTATATCGGGGTTTGCTATCAGAAGAAGAAGATCATCCACAAAGGCTGCTGTTTTAATTTCTGTTTGGCCTATCAAAAAACCTTTGATGGATGTATCCTGTCTTATTTTCTGTATAAGGGTTTCCATTACTAAAACGAACAGGGCAGGAGAAAGTGGGCATCCATGTCTGGTTCCGTTATTTATTTCAAAGTGATCTGAAAAAATTCCATTTACTCCCACTCTGGCTGTAGGGTCCACATAAAGTGTCATAATGGCATCTATAAAGGGAGGAGGGAAGGCGAATTTTTGGAGCATACATGTCAGATAGTTCCAGCTAATTCTGTCAAACGCTTTTTCAGCATCTGTTGACAGGATTGTTATTTTTATTTTTAGCATAAGATATGGCATGTAGGACTTTAGTAGCATTGTCTTTCCCCTCTCTCCCCTGGACAAAACCCACCTGGTCAAGGTGAATCAGACTCCCCAAAACCCTATTGATTCTTGAAGCTAGAATTTTAGACCACAATTTAATATCATTGTTTAGTAACGAAATAGGCCTATAATTGCTACAGAGGCTTTCATCTTTCCCCTCCTTTGGAGTAATGGTGATATAGGCTTCTAGAGCTTGTCGAGGCGGCGGAGTTCCCATAAGGAAAGAGTTGAAAAGGGAGACCATGTGTGGAAGGAGGACCCCAGAGAATTTCTTATAATAACCTGCTGGGAAGCCATCTAGGCCAGGTGCTTTCCTATTAGGCTCAGCTCTCAGGGCATCTTCGATTTCATTGAATGTGATTGGAGAAGTTAAGGCAACATATTCACTTGTGGGAATAGTTGGGAGGGAAACGGGAGCTAAAAATTCTTGAATGTTATTTGCCGCTCTCCCACAGTCCTTCATGGATTCTGGAGAGTCTATGTTGCATAAGTCTTTATAGTACCGTCTGAAGGCCTCGGCAATCTCTCTGGATTCAACCACTCTTTTGTTAGGTGTAATTTGAATATTTTTTATAAATGTCTTTTCCTTTTGTTTTTTGATCATTTGAGAGGTAAGTTTTCCACTTTTGTTACCATGCATATAAAATCTATGTCTACTGTACATAAAAGTCTTGGCCGATCTCACGTTTAAAACGTCTTTTAATTCATGCCTAAGAGTGGCAAGATCCTGAAAAGACTCATCCAACCTATTTGTTTTATGAAGACGTTCCGCTGTACTAATTTAATGAAGAAGGGATTGAATCTCTTTTTCCTTTATTTTTTTAACGTAAGAGCCCATGGAAATAAGTTCCCCCCTGATTGCAGCTTTATGAGCTTCCCAAATATTAGGTGTTAATACACCTTCAGTGATATTTTCATTAAAATATCTTGTGATGCTATCTCTCAGTTTCCCTACATTATCCGGATTGTCTAAAAGCGATTCATTTAGCCTCCAGTTCCCCACCACACGAGGTAAAGTGGTAATTTCAATAGTCATGAAAACAGGTGCATGATCTATAATGTTATCTCTCCTATTTGAAATTATCTAATTAAATGAAGAGCTTTCATCTGCACAAAAAAGGAATCTATCCGGTGGTACGAGAGGTGGGGAGGGGAAAAGACGGTGTAATCCTTTGTGGTGGGGAAGAAAATCCTCCAAGGATCGATTAAATGTAGTGAACTAAGCTTGTTTATGAATCTTTGTCTCAGTTTCCAAGAAATAGGGGAAGACCCACTTGAGGCGTCCAGATCAGGTTGAACTGTTAGATTCCAATCGCCTCCCACTATTAATATGCTTTCCTGAAAAAGTTGAGGGTGTCTAATGTTTTAATTATCCAGGAAACCTGATTCTGGTTGGGGGCATAGAAATTTGCAAGTGTCACCTTCGTATTTGCTAAAAAGCCTTTGATAAAAACAAATCTGCCTTCCGGGTCACTTAAGCTATCTATAATTGTAAAGGGGAGGCCTTTTCTGAAGGCAGTGCTCACCCCTTTTGACGCTGTGGAGGCACAACTGTTATACCATATAGGAAACTGAGAGAAAGACATATTGGGGACTCTACCAAGTTTGAAATGGGTTTCTTGGATGAAAGCCACTTGTGTTTTTTTCAGGAGTGTGAGTATTTGGCTGCGCTTAGCAGGGGAATTGATACCTTTGACATTATAAGTTGCCACCGTGATTGAGCCCGAACCCTTCCGACTAGTCATTTAAAGTATCACTAAGAGAGTTCTCCGTCGCAGCAAGATGCCTGAAATGATAACAGATAAAGAAAAAAACATCATTTAACAAACTTTTTACAAAAACATTCTTGCCCATCACAGGGGGGGTATAAAGCACCCAAACATGAGCGAGAGAGTCCAAGTGGTGACCTTGGTTTAATCAAATAACAAGGTTACAAGAAAATTATCAAACATGTCTATAGTATAGAAACTATAAAAGTGTAATGATACATTCATATAATCATGTATCAGAGGAACAGAGATCAAAGACCCCTCAACTGAGGGTTCATGTGTCTCTAAAAGACCTCCCTTTCGGTTGCATACAGACATATAATATCCTGCTCAACACTATCTAAGTCAGTCATACTCTAAAAGAATCTGAGGATGGAAGGAATGTATGTACGAGAATAATGTCCAACCAGAAAGTTACAGGTTTAGACGACCAAATACTAAGATTTGTATTTGACTCAAAAAGACAACACAGGACCAGGCCTAGCGTTTCCTGGGATCAGACTTTTTTGGTTTAGGTGACATTTGTTTTTTTCTTGAGGGACCACTCCTGTGGTCTTGTCAGTCTGGGCAAGGACCAACCAGTGTCAACTGGCATCCAAGAAGGGACATCAATAGGATCAATACCCAACTTTTCCCAGGCTGTCTCCAGATCTGTCGGGGATCGTATTATGATTTGGCGATTGTCTACATTGATCGCTAGCCCAAACGGATATAGCCATCTGTAGATCAAACCTTTTGTTCTGAGCTCAGTTAAGAGAGGCTTGAGGAAATGTGTTTTAGCCAAAGTTGAGGGAGTTATGTCCTGGAAAAGTTGAATTTGTGAGTCGTCATAAAGAATCTTGTCCTTTTCTTTTGGGCTTGCAAGGATGGCTGCGGTGTCCACAAAGCTGAGAAGGCCGCAAATAATGTCTCTTGGTGGATCGTTTGGTTTTAGCCTGGGTTTTAAAGCTCGATGCACTCTCTCGATAACTATTGAGTCTGCTCTTTCTTGACCTAACAGGTGGGCAAAAATTTCTTTAGAGACTTTAGCCAGTGTTTCCTTCTCAAAGGATTCTGGGATGCCTCTCAATTGGATGTTTTTTCTCCGACTTCGATTTTCTTGGTCTTCCGCTGCCAGCAGTGCCGTGTTCAATTGTTGTTGTTGCTGAATAACTTGATCCCTGAGACATGATATCTCATCCACTAGAGTTGAGCGACTTTTGGTTTTTTAGGGTCGAGTTTCGTTTCGTGAAACCCGACTTTTCCAAAAGTCGGGCCGAGCAAGATCAGCCGATTATAGGGAAAAGTCGGGGTCGTCCCGAAACACGAAACCCAATGTAAGTCAATGGGGAATAAAAGTCGGCAGTGAGAGGAGGACAGGAAACACACCTACAGTGCCCATTTGAATGCCAAAAGCATCAATTCTTCTTAATTAAGCTTGTCAACCTTAATTAACTTCATAATACAAGTTCCGCACTGAAAAATGGGGGTTATTTGGCTAAAGTTGTGGGGGGGTAGGGCTGGCTCCAGGTTTTCATGTGCCCTGGGCGAAAGAGCGCCCCTTTAACACATACCACAACTCATCATGCTCCGATACGGCAGAGAAATAGTGGTATAGTACAATGAAAAATACTTCACTTTTTACATCTCATGACGAGTCCCATCTATTTCTCCATACAGAATCATTGGTCCCATATAATGTTTGAAACAGTATATGATGAGCTCCACATAATGCTACAGTATATGTTGGTCCCCATGGATGAAGCTCCACTGTCTTATGGGCCCAAATAATGCTCCAAACATAATGGGCCCCATTTCTAATGCTCTAGTGTATAATGGGCCCTGTAAATGCTGCTCCAGTGTCTGATGTCCACCTTTGGAATGTTCCAGTGTATGGTGGGCCCCATCTATCATTCTCCAGAGTATAGTGCTCCCCAAAAATTGCTGTCCCAACATTGAAAACAATCAAATAAGTCTCCTCGCTAGGGAATCCCTGTACTAGTCTGGTAGTATTTCAACCTTGCAAGTGCTGTGATCCTGAGCAAGCAGGGGGGGCCCACTCGTTGGCGACGGCACTGGCACAGGGCCCCTGATAGTACGGTGGTGTGTCTGATGGCGGGTGGGCCGAACCTGCACTTTCATCTGCAGCTTCCTCTTTGTCACCGTGTAAGATGGAACTGTATATGGGAAGGGTAACCTGAGTTTCATCAGGGTCAGATTCAGGCCGTGTAGCGTGCGAGGGGAATGTAGTGGTCTGGGTCAATGTACCAGCAGATTCATCGAGCAGTGGCTGGGCTTGGGAGCAACGAAGGATCTCTCTAGCAGGTTAACTGATTGGGCGGCGTTATTCCCACGAGTCATGACCCTCCAAACACCGTTCATGAAGGCAAAGTGTTTGTTTTACGTGCGCAGTATCGTTGCAAAGCTGAACCTTAAAGGAATGTCCAGAAGGGCACCACCAGGAGTGGAGCCTACGGTTAAATTCGACTCCACCTGGGAAACCTCAACCATGCCAGCTACAGAACAGATGCACACATTGCAAGCTTAATTCCGTTAACGAACGAGACTCCGTCATGCCCCGCGGTCCGAGTCCGGCTTACTAGAGGGACACGTGAGGCTCTGGCACATGAGATTGGCCAATAACTGGTGTGTCATGCCCTTACATGTCCGTGGCTGCATGTGCGCTACACTGAAAAGGCCAGCGTTTGTCGCTTACAGGTGCAGATAACCCGCTGAACAACGTTAGTGATGGGGATCACTGATTACAATTATTACCCGCGAACGATGATTTCCCAGTAAGTGCAGGTCAACCGCAGTTCCGGAATTAGGCCTAACCGTCATTCCTGAAAAAATGAAAAACTTACATGTGCAAACCACAGGTGCTGTAGCTTGCTTAACAGCTCGCCAGCCGTTCTCACGCACAGTATGGATTACACGTGATTGCACAAAGGTGAGAAAGGGTACCGTATCCCCGAATAACATGTATGGATAGCGTACACATTCAAAATATATGTCTATACATCAGGAGGCAGGCTCAGACGGTGTTAGGCCCAGTATGGATTGCACGTGATTGCACAAAGGTGAGAAGGGGTACCGTATCCCCGGATAACATGTATGGATAGCGTACACATTCAAAATATATGTCTATACATCAGGAGGCAGGCTCAGACGGTGTTAGGCCCAGTATGGCTTGCACGTGATTGCACAAAGGTGAGAAAGGGTACCGTATCCCCGGATAACATGTATGGATAGCGTACACATTCAAAATATATGTCTATACATCAGGAGGCAGGCTCAGACGGTGTTAGGCCCAGTATGGATTGCACGTGATTGCACAAAGGTGAGAAAGGGTACCGTATCCCTGGCTAACATGTATGGATAGCGTACACATTCAAAATATATGTCTATACATCAGGAGGCAGGCTCAGACGGTGTCAGGCACAGTATGGATTTGACGGCCCAGACTACACAGCGGAGGAGCAGGGAGAGGTAAAGATTGCAAATGCTGGGGCCCTGCCCAAGCAAGAGGGGCCCACTCGTGGGCGTCGGTACTGGCACTGGGCCCCTCATAGTACGGCGGTGTGTCTGACGGCGGGTGTGCACCACCACCATCAGAGACACTTGATTGCACTATGAGGGACCCTGTGCCAGTGCCCGCGCCCAAGAGTCGGCCTGCCCACCTGTCCAGGGCAACGGCACTCGCACGGTGTCGTGCGCTAGGTGGTGACCCCGGCCATGGGGGGGGAGGCAGCACAGTTAGGGAGTTTTAGAAAGTGGCATATGTTGATGTTGGACATTCAGCTGATGCAAAAGGCGAAATAGGTCAAGTCCCAGGAAGAGGTGGACCAAAGCAAGCCATTTTTCTGTCACCCTATGTGTCATCAGGGGAAGGTGGGACAAAATCCTTGGAAACCCATGCATGGTTCATTTTAATGAAGGTTAGATCATCCACATTTTGGGTTGACAGACGGGTCCTTTTTTCTGTCAGGATTGATCCAGCTGCACTGAAGACTCTTTCCGATAGCACACTTGCAGCTGGGCAAGCGAGCTCCTGTAAGGCATATTGTGCCAATTCAGGCCAGGTGTCCAGTTTAGCGGCCCAATAGTTAAAGGGGAATGACCTGTGTGGGAGAACATCGATATGGGAGGAAAAGTAGTTTGTAACCATAGTTGACAACTGCTGTCTCCTGTCACTTTCCATCGATGCAGTATTACCAGTTGTGTGAGCGTTACTTGAAAAATCAGTCCACAACATTGTCATGAAACCCCTGTCTCCAACGCCACTTCTGCTGTGTGCATCATGAACACCTCTGCCAAGCTGCCCCCGGCCTGTATGGCTCGTGTGAGAACCATCACCGCTGCTGTGTGCTGGGAATGCCTCAAGCAACCGATTTACCAGAGTTGCTTGTTTATTAGCCAATATTAGGTCAAGGTTCTCCTGTGGCATGATGTTTTGTAATTTGCCTTTATAGCGTGGATCCAGGATGCTGGCCAATCAGTAGTCGTCATCGTTCATCATTTTGGCAATGCGGGGGTCCCTTTTTAGGATCTGCAAGGCATAATCTGACATGTGGGCCAATGTTTCCGGTGTCAATGATGCACTGCGAGTGCTGGGTGGAGGAGCACTTTCTGGCAAATCCACATCCCTCCAGTCACGCACAAACCCTGTACCAGACCTTGCCACGCCAACATTTTCACTTGCCCCACGAGATGCATCCTCCTCCCCTAAGTAATCATCCCCATCATCATCCTCCTCCTCCTCTTCTTCCTCCACCTCATCCAGGAGAGGTCCCTGAGCAGACAATGGCTGAATGTCATCAAGGATTCCCTCCTCCTCTTCCTCCTCATCAACATTGGCTGCAGACGCCTGCTCCTTAAGGTGCGTCAAGGTTTGCATGAGAAGATGCATAAGTGGGATGCTCATGCTTAGGATGGCGTCGTCTGCGCTTACCAGCCGTGTGCATTCCTCAAAACACTGAAGGACTTTACAGAGGTCTTTCAGCTTCGACCACTGCACACCTGTCAACTCCATGTCTGCTCTCAAAGTGTCTGGCCGTGTATCCTCCCACAAATGCATTATGGCCTGCCTCTGCTCGCACAGTCGCTCCACCATGTGCAGGGTGGAGTTCCACCTTGTTGCAATGTCGATAATGAGGCGGTGGTTGGGAAGGTGGAGCAATCGCTGCAGCTTCTGCATACGAACGGAGTGTACAGGCGACCGGCGGATGTGCGCGCACAGTCTTCGCACCTTCTGGAGCAGGGCTGTTATCTCCGGATAATTTTTGAGGAAGCACTGCACCACCAGGTTCAAGGTGTGAGCCAAGCAAGGTATGTGGCTGAGTTTTGAAAGGGCTATGGCTGCCACAAAATTACGGCCGTTATCACTAACTACCTTGCCTGCCTCAAGATGTACACTGCCCAGCCATGACTCAGTTTGTCGCTTCAAGTACTCGGCCAGCACCTCGGCGGTGTGTCTGTCGCCCAAACACATCATCTGCAACACAGCCTGCTGACGCTTTCCACTAGCTGCTCGATAGTGGGACACCTCGTATGCAACAGTGGCAGCTGCAGATGGAGTGCTCGTACGACTGCGCTCTGTGGACGAGCTTTCCCTTCTGGAGGAGGAGGAGGAGGGTCGAACGCCTACAGCCAACTGTTTCCTATACCGTGGGCTAGGCAGCACTGTCCCACCACCGCTGTCCCCTGTGGACCCTGCATCCACCACATTAACCCAGTGCGCAGTGATAGACACGTAACGGCCCTGGCCATGCCGACTGGACCATGCATCAGTTGTGAGGTGCACCTTTCCACTCACTGACTGCTTGAGTGCATGGACAATGCGGTCTTTTACATGATGGTGGAGGGCTGGGATGGCTTTGCGAGAGAAGAAGTGGCAACTGGGTAGGTCATAGCGTGGTACTGCATAGGACATGAGTTTGCGGAAAGCTGCGCTTTCCACCAACCGATAGGGCATCATCTCAAACGAGATTAGTTTGGCAATGTGGGCGTTCAAACCCAGTGTACGCGGATGAGAGACTGAGTACTTTCTTGACCTACTCATAGTGTCTGGGAGGGTGAGCTGGACTTGAGAGCTGCATATGGTGGAAGTAGCGGTGGACAGGGCGGACTGAGAGAGGGTTGATGATGGTGATGGAGTTGGTGTTCTTTCTGATGGCCTAGATTCAGTATTTTGTTGATATAACAGTGGGATTCCCTGACTGCTGTGGCCTTGCAACGACACCTCAACATTTGCTGCTGTGCTAACCGGTGGGCTTACAGTGGGGGAAACAATGTAGCGTTGTTGACTACCTTCTTTGTGATCAGTTGCACATGTGGCACTTGAGGTTTGGTGTTGTGTCCACGCTTGCAAGTGCATGCTGGTTAAATGTCTAAGCATGCAACTGGTATTCAAATTTTTCAGATTTTTCCCTCGGCTAAAGGTCTTTGCGCACTTCTTACAGATAACCTTGGCCTGATCATGAGGATTTTATTCTAAAAAGTGCCACACTGCACTCTTCCTACTTTGGCAGACATTTTGCGGCCTAGCACGCTGTGATATTTTGACCGTCTGGACAAGCTGTCCAGCAACTCTTTTGATTTTTGGAACCTGTCTTTGGAGTGCTCCGGGCCTGCCAGATAACAACTGTTGCGATGTCGATGTCTGCTGTGGATGTTCCTCCTCATCTGAGCTATTGGAAGCAGCACCCTCTTCCCCCAATGGATGCCAATCTGGGTCAACAACTGGGTCATCCATCACCTCCTCTTCAATGTCATGTGCACCTTCCTCTGTGTCACCGTGTATGGTGGTATAGTGTGCGGGAAGGGGCACCTGAGTCTCATCAGGGTCAGAATCTGGCTCTGTACACTGCGAGGACAATGTAGTGCTCTGAGTGAATGTACCAGCAGAATCATATATCAGCGGCTGTGCATCAGTGCACTCCATGTCAGATTCATCTTGGCCTGGGTAATTCACCATTTCACTTGATAATCCAGGCATGGTATGTGAAAACAGCTCCATGGAGTAATCAGTAGTATGGCCTGCGTCATCCTTCAATCTTGGTTGGGGTGAAGGACACAAGGAAAGGTGTGGTTCATGAACATGAGCCTCCAATGACGACTCAGTGCTTTTACTTTTTACAACTTCAGAAGAGGAGGCGATAGAGCTGGAGGCTGAGTCAGCAATGTAAGACAAAACTTTTTCCTGATTCTCTGGCTTTAAAAGGGGTTTGCCAACTCCTAGAAAACTAAGCCTTCGAAGCCTTATGGAGCCAGACGATGACGCAGGCTCAACACCTCCTGCATTCGGTCCTATTTTGCTCTTGCCACTACCATCAGATCCACCACCAACACCATCATTACCAGCTGCCAACCCCCACCCAATTCCACGGCCTCTTCCACCAGCCTTCCTCAGTTTTTGTAGAAATGTAGACAAAATCCAACAAACTATATAGTAATGTAAAACAAGGTACAAGGTGTCTATAGGACAGGGGAGATTTTGAATTTCTGCAGACACTAGTGGACACTGGACACTTTTGGATTGTGTGAGGCCCACTGAATATCAGAGCGCTATGTCACAGGCTCGATGGCACAGGTGTGAAAAAAGTGACTACAGGATAAGGGAGATTTTGAATTTCTGCAGACACTAGTGGACACTGGACACTTTTGGATTGTGTGAGGCCCACTGAATATCAGAGCGCTATATCACAGGCTCGATGCACAGATGTGAAAAAAGTGACTACAAGATAAGGGAGATTTTGAATTTCTGCAGACACTTGTGGACACTGGACACTTTTGGATTGTGTGAGGCCCACTGAATATCAGAGCGCTATGTCACAGGCTCGATGGCACAGGTGTGAAAAAAGTGACTACAGGATAAGGGAGATTTTGAATTTCTGCAGACACTAGTGGATACTGGACACTTTTGGATTGTCTGAGGCCCACTGAATATCAGAGCGCTATGTCACAGGCTCGATGGCACAGGTGTGAAAAAAGTGACTACAGGATAAGGGAGATTTTGAATTTCTGCAGACACTAGTGGACACTGGACACTTTTGGATTGTGTGAGGCCCACTGAATATCAGAGCGCTATGTCACAGGCTCGATGGCACAGGTGTGAAAAAAGTGACTACAGGATAAGGGAGATTTTGAATTTCTGCAGACACTTGTGGACACTGGACACTTTTGGATTGTGTGAGGCCCACTGAATATCAGAGCGCTATGTCACAGGCTCGATGGCACAGGTGTGAAAAAAGTGACTACAGGATAAGGGAGATTTTGAATTTCTGCAGACACTTGTGGACACTGGACACTTTTGGATTGTGTGAGGCCCACTGAATATCAGAGCGCTATGTCACAGGCTCGATGGCACAGGTGTGAAAAAAGTGACTACAGGATAAGGGAGATTTTGAATTTCTGCAGACACTTGTGGACACTGGACACTTTTGGATTGTGTGAGGCCCACTGAATATCAGAGCGCTATGTCACAGGCTCGATGGCACAGGTGTGAAAAAAGTGACTACAGGATAAGGGAGATTTTGAATTTCTGCAGACACTAGTGGAAGCTGGACACTTTTGGATTGTGTGAGGCCCACTGACGCTGTATGGTGTGAAAAAATGCACACTCAGTACCTCAGCAGGACAAAAAAAAATTGGGATTGCTTTTAAAAAAGCAGTTTGCAGAGCAGTGGGTAAACAGCAATGCAGCTGTCAGGAAGCCTTAGAAGGCAGCCTAACAACCAACACCGCTGATCCACCACAATATAGCCTCCCCTTGCACTGCACACACAGTGACTGGTGTGTTGTACAGGCAAAATCGCTAGCAGCAGAAGCAGTTTTTTTTTCTTCTGCCCTGCCTAACGCTCTCCCTACAGAATCAGCAACCTCTCCCTATGCTAAGATCGGCAGAAGTAAGATGGCGGTCGGCGTGCACGCCCTTTTATAACCCCTGTGACGCCCACCAAAGCTAGCCAATCACTTGCATGCCCTTCTGAAAGATGGTGGTGACCCCTGTCTATGTCATCACGTTGCCCACAGTGTCTGTGGATCCTGATTGGCAGAAAAAGAGCGCAAAACAAACTTTTGAAACGCGACTTTGGCGCGTAAGTCGCCGACCTCGTGGCCGACCTCATCCTAGGGTCGGGTTTCGTCTCATGAAACCCGACTTTGCCAAAAGTCGGCGACTTTTGAAATTTTTCGACCCGTTTCGCTCAACTCTATCATCCACTACTTCCACACTGGAGGATTCCAAAACCTCCACTCTTTGACCTAGTTGTTGAAGGTCTGAGCGTAGGCCTGACAGTTCCTCCATAATGGGTTTCATGCTTTGGGCCAGTAATTTTTTCATAAATGATCTGGAGATTGGTGTAGGGTCAGACTGACCTGAATCGCACTCCGAGTCAGCACCACTAGTATTAGACCCATCCATATTATCTGATGAAGCAAGTCTTGTAATGGACTTTTTGCGTTGGCCTGGTGTAGCTCCTGCCATCTTCTTTAAATATTTATCAAGGTCTCCCTGCGCTTTATGCATTTGTTTCTCAACTAAGGATTTAGCTGCTTGTTTTCCAAGCTCTTTACCTATTTTAACCATAATTGAGCTTCTGATAGCGTGGCGTGCTAAAGGTCACCACTTGAACATGTAGAAGAGAAAAAAGAGTTAAGTATTCATTATATCTAGGTATGCAGCAGGTCTCTGTATAAAAATTATGAATATTGGAGTTTGTATAAATCTGGTAGTGATGGTACAGTGATGGGACATACATTTTCAGTTTCAGGGCGAATAGAGAAATAGTATACATATTTTTTCATAACTGTGACACCTCCCTATAAGCCCCAAATCAATAGTAGCCAGATAACTGACACCAGCCATGTCATGTTTGATCTCTGGGTAACAGTAAAATCCCAATAAAAAATATGGCGGCGATCTCGAACTTCTGCAATCATCCATAGAGAAGTTATCATATAAGTTGAGAATTTCATAAAATCCTTAGGGGCTGAGAACAACCCACAGCTAGTGATGAGCGAGTACCGTAATATTCAGAATCGCTATACTCGTAACGAGTACTTTGTAAAAATCGCGTATTCGTACCGAGTACAATGCAAGTCAATGGGAAATGCGAGTCATTTTCTGCTGGACCCTACAAGGGGGTTAGGGGGTCTGAGGAAAAGGCTGAAATGGATGGGAAAGTGTTGAAACAGAATGGGAAGGGCCTGGAGAATATTCCTGCATGCATTTCTGACTCACATATGGTTTCTGGGAGTAAGTTTGTCGTAGTATTACGCCACTTTTACAGATACACAAGAACAACTACCAAACCTAGATTTCTATTGAATATGCGTAATGGAGGCTAGGGTGATAGTCACGGCGAGGGTCTACTGCTGTTCGGGCAAACCCTCACGCTCCGCTACAGAAACATTAAGTTCTTTCTGTTGTGTGCTGTGTTTGCAACGGGCTTCACCCACCTGTGGATCAGAAGTCTCCTCAGAGTGTAAAGTTCCAATCCGTTTCAGCAGCACACAAATATTCTCCAAGTCCAGGTTCATTTTCAATAAAATTTTACTCAACTTATTCTACTTCATTATAGACACCGTCCAACAATCTTCATATGTCATGGATGCTCCTTTTGCTAAGCTGTCCCTGGTCTTTTCTAACAATGTGTAATGTGGTACCGTGGTCTCCATTCCCACAACTTTCTGGATCACCGGTCTACCTTGTCCCTGGTGCTCCCCATTCATTTTCCACATCTTGGGAGAAATTACAAGATGCCACTGCCAATCCTTGTCAGACCGTAGGTCCCGGACATCATGGGAGTTACCCAAAAACCTGACCGCTGATTCCCTCTGGCTGCCCAGATCCACGCATACTCCGAAGACAGACATGACACCCTTCTTCAATTTCAATCCTTCTTCTCCTCAAGAGGCTATCTCTCTAAAATCTCCCGCTCACTTTCAGCTAACTCCTCCCACTAGCTAGCTTACCATTGGCTAACTATTCCTATCTTATCTGACATCTAAATCTGTCGTAAATGCTACATAGCGCTTACTGAACACTAAACCTTACTGTTTCACTACATATCCCTACCTCTAACCCTCACACCTAGAGTAATGCTTGTGCACGCCCTCATTATCTCGACTACTGCAAAATCCTTTTCTGTGGTCTCCCTGCTAACACCCTCGCACCTCTCCAGTCCATCTTTAACTCTGCTGCCCGAAAAAATTCATCTCTCTCCTCACTACTCCTCCACTTCTCCCCACTGCAAATCTCTTCACTGGCTTCCATTCCCTCATCGTATCCAGTTCAAATTACTAATACTGACCTACAAGGCCATCTATAACCTGTCTCCCCCATATGTCTCTGAACTAATCTCCTGATACCTTCCCTCACGTAATCTCTGATCCTCCCAAGATCTCCTTCTCTCCACCACACTTATTCGCTCCTCACCCAACCGTCTCCAATACTTCTCCCGAATATCCCCCATTCTCTGGAATTCTTTGCCCCAACATGTCCGACTATCAACCACATTCGGATCCTTCAGAAGGAACCTGAAAACCCACCTCTTCAAGAAAGCCTACAGCCTGCAATGACCCCACTACCTCCTCGCCACTACCGGAGATATCACATCAACCAACACCAGAACTGTTGCAACCCACCAACCTACTGTCTCCTTCCCCACCATCCTGTAGCATGTAAGCCCGAAAGGGCAGGGTCCTCTCCCCTCTGTATCACTCTGTCATTGTAAGTTTGTTTACTGTAAGTGATATTTGCAATTTGTATGTAACCCCTTCTTATGTACAGCACCATGGAGTCAATGGCGCTATATAAATAAATAAATAAATAAATAATAATAATTATAATGTATAACTTGCACAACGTACAGTCAAATTCTACCACATTACACATATAAGCTGTATCCGGTTTCATTAAGCAGGCATGCACAGGAATGCAGGGCCCAAACTAGTCGCCTGCACACCCCATACATATGTATCCCCTATCTCAGTCACAATGTGGGACAACTAGTCACAAGGGTCTCCAATGACAAATATTAGTTTGGTAGGACCACTCTACATTCAAGATTTGTTCACTGCATAATGTGCATAGGGTTTGTAAAAATTAGCACTATGGGCTGAGTCATGGTTGATGCAGCAAACCACCATCCCAAGGGCCTCCAATCACAAATAGTAGTTAGGCTGGAGTAGGAATACTGTCCTGGTTTGTCTACTGCACAAAGTGCATAGGGTTTGTAAAAACTAGCTCTATGGGCTGAGTCATGGTTGATGCAGGAAACCACAATCCCAAGGGCCTCCAATCACAAATAGTAGTTAGACTGGAGTAGAAATACTGTCCTGGTTTGTCCACTACACAATGTGCATAGGGTTTGTAAAAATTAGCCCTATGGGCTGAGTCATGGTTGATGAAGGCAGGAAACAGGTTTTTATGAGAAGGGCATGACGATAACAGCAGTAGCATGAGTCAGCATTTTTTGTGAATTTAGGTTGGCTTGCTGTCATCTGGAGGGATTGCAAACTGTGGAAATATCCAGTCCTTGTTGAATTTAATCAGAGTAAGTCTGTCTGCATTTTCTGTAGAGAGGCGTTTGCGCCTATCAGTGATGATTGACTCAGCGGAACTGAAAACACACTGACATCACACTAGCAGCCAGGCAGGCCAGCACTTCCAAGGCGTATAAGGAGAGGTTGAGCCAAGTGTTTAGCTTGGACACCCAATAATTAAAGGGAACTGAAGCATCAGAAAGGACACACGTATGGTCACTTAAGTACCCGTTGACCATGTTCTTCAACTTGTCCCTCCTTGGCATTGTTACATGCACAGATAGTCCTTGCTGTTGTGCTGGTTTATTGAAAATTGCCCAATTTGTGCACATTTTCCCCCCACCTCTGTTGGACCTGGTGTTCGTGTCTCTCCCCATTATCCCTTGGTATTAAAAACAGCCGCTACTTCTGCTACCAGCATTGTTTGAGGGTGATGTTTTCAGCAACTGATCTACAATCAACCACATTCGGATCCTTCAGAAGGAACCTGAAAACCCACCTCTTCAAGAAAGCCTACAGCCTGCAATGACCCCACTACCTCCTCACCACTACCGGAGATATCACATCAACCAACACCAGAACTGTTGCAACCCACCAACCTACTGTCTCCTTCCCCACCATCCTGTAGCATGTAAGCCCGAAAGGGCAGGGTCCTCTCCCCTCTGTATCACTCTGTCATTGTAAGTTTGTTTACTGTAAGTGATATTTGCAATTTGTATGTAACCCCTTCTTATGTACAGCACCATGGAGTCAATGGCGCTATATAAATAAATAAATAAATAAATAATAATAATAATAATGTATAACTTGCACAACGTACAGTCAAATTCTACCACATTACACATATAAGCTGTATCCGGTTTCATTAAGCAGGCATGCACAGGAATGCAGGGCCCAAACTAGTCGCCTGCACACCCCATACATATGTATCCCCTATCTCAGTCACAATGTGGGACAACTAGTCACAAGGGTCTCCAATGACAAATATTAGTTTGGTAGGACCACTCTACATTCAAGATTTGTTCACTGCATAATGTGCATAGGGTTTGTAAAAATTAGCACTATGGGCTGAGTCATGGTTGATGCAGCAAACCACCATCCCAAGGGCCTCCAATCACAAATAGTAGTTAGGCTGGAGTAGGAATACTGTCCTGGTTTGTCTACTGCACAAAGTGCATAGGGTTTGTAAAAACTAGCTCTATGGGCTGAGTCATGGTTGATGCAGGAAACCACAATCCCAAGGGCCTCCAATCACAAATAGTAGTTAGACTGGAGTAGAAATACTGTCCCGGTTTGTCCACTACACAATGTGCATAGGGTTTGTAAAAATTAGCCCTATGGGCTGAGTCATGGTTGATGAAGGCAGGAAACAGGTTTTTATGAGAAGGGCATGACGATAACAGCAGTAGCATGAGTCAGCATTTTTTGTGAATTTAGGTTGGCTTGCTGTCATCTGGAGGGATTGCAAACTGTGGAAATATCCAGTCCTTGTTGAATTTAATCAGAGTAAGTCTGTCTGCATTTTCTGTAGAGAGGCGTTTGCGCCTATCAGTGATGATTGACTCAGCGGAACTGAAAACACACTGACATCACACTAGCAGCCAGGCAGGCCAGCACTTCCAAGGCGTATAAGGAGAGGTTGAGCCAAGTGTTTAGCTTGGACACCCAATAATTAAAGGGAACTGAAGCATCAGAAAGGACACACGTATGGTCACTTAAGTACCCGTTGACCATGTTCTTCAACTTGTCCCTCCTTGGCATTGTTACATGCACAGATAGTCCTTGCTGTTGTGCTGGTTTATTGAAAATTGCCCAATTTGTGCACATTTTCCCCCCACCTCTGTTGGACCTGGTGTTCGTGTCTCTCCCCATTATCCCTTGGTATTAAAAACAGCCGCTACTTCTGCTACCAGCATTGTTTGAGGGTGATGTTTTCAGCAACTGATCTACAATCAACCACATTCGGATCCTTCAGAAGGAACCTGAAAACCCACCTCTTCAAGAAAGCCTACAGCCTGCAATGACCCCACTACCTCCTCACCACTACCGGAGATATCACATCAACCAACACCAGAACTGTTGCAACCCACCAACCTACTGTCTCCTTCCCCACCATCCTGTAGCATGTAAGCCCGAAAGGGCAGGGTCCTCTCCCCTCTGTATCACTCTGTCATTGTAAGTTTGTTTACTGTAAGTGATATTTGCAATTTGTATGTAACCCCTTCTTATGTACAGCACCATGGAGTCAATGGCGCTATATAAATAAATAAATAAATAAATAAATAAATAATAATAATAATGTATAACTTGCACAACGTACAGTCAAATTCTACCACATTACACATATAAGCTGTATCCGGTTTCATTAAGCAGGCATGCACAGGAATGCAGGGCCCAAACTAGTCGCCTGCACACCCCATACATATGTATCCCCTATCTCAGTCACAATGTGGGACAACTAGTCACAAGGGTCTCCAATGACAAATATTAGTTTGGTAGGACCACTCTACATTCAAGATTTGTTCACTGCATAATGTGCATAGGGTTTGTAAAAATTAGCACTATGGGCTGAGTCATGGTTGATGCAGCAAACCACCATCCCAAGGGCCTCCAATCACAAATAGTAGTTAGGCTGGAGTAGGAATACTGTCCTGGTTTGTCTACTGCACAAAGTGCATAGGGTTTGTAAAAACTAGCTCTATGGGCTGAGTCATGGTTGATGCAGGAAACCACAATCCCAAGGGCCTCCAATCACAAATAGTAGTTAGACTGGAGTAGAAATACTGTCCTGGTTTGTCCACTACACAATGTGCATAGGGTTTGTAAAAATTAGCCCTATGGGCTGAGTCATGGTTGATGAAGGCAGGAAACAGGTTTTTATGAGAAGGGCATGACGATAACAGCAGTAGCATGAGTCAGCATTTTTTGTGAATTTAGGTTGGCTTGCTGTCATCTGGAGGGATTGCAAACTGTGGAAATATCCAGTCCTTGTTGAATTTAATCAGAGTAAGTCTGTCTGCATTTTCTGTAGAGAGGCGTTTGCGCCTATCAGTGATGATTGACTCAGCGGAACTGAAAACACACTGACATCACACTAGCAGCCAGGCAGGCCAGCACTTCCAAGGCGTATAAGGAGAGGTTGAGCCAAGTGTTTAGCTTGGACACCCAATAATTAAAGGGAACTGAAGCATCAGAAAGGACACACGTATGGTCACTTAAGTACCCGTTGACCATGTTCTTCAACTTGTCCCTCCTTGGCATTGTTACATGCACAGATAGTCCTTGCTGTTGTGCTGGTTTATTGAAAATTGCCCAATTTGTGCACATTTTCCCCCCACCTCTGTTGGACCTGGTGTTCGTGTCTCTCCCCATTATCCCTTGGTATTAAAAACAGCCGCTACTTCTGCTACCAGCATTGTTTGAGGGTGATGTTTTCAGCAACTGATCTACAATGGCCCTCTTGAACGATTCCATTGTAAAACTCTTTGGTGACTCCAAAAGAAGAGAAGGAAATTTCTCCTTGTACCATGGATTGAGAAAGGTGGCCAACCAGTATTGGTTGTTGGATAAAATGTGTCTCACGCGAGGGTCTTGCTACAGACACTTATACATGAACTGTACCATGTGAGCCATGCAGCCAAAAGGCAAATATTCTGTGTTCCCAACAGTAGGAACAGTACCCATCCTCTCCTCATGCTAACTCATCTCCTCCTCTTCCTCCACCTCCTCCTCTCCAGCCCATCCAGGCTGCACAGACATGAAACTTGGGTTTGGTGTCCCTTCTGTAGCATTAGGAGTCCCCTCGGTAGCACAGAAAAGCAAGTCCTCTCCATCCTCATCACCTAATCTGGCCTCAGAATATTGGCTGGGCTGGGTAGTATCATCCATTGTGAAATCTGGCTCCATACCAACATGCTGGGCACTCAAAGCTTCCTCTTTGAGATAATGCAGTGATTGTTTCAAGAGACACAGCAGTGGGATGGTAATGCTGATAATAGCCTGATCACCGCTCACGAGGTTGGTGCAGTACTCAAAGTTCTCAAGAACCTCACAAATGTCAGCGATCCACACCCACTCGGCAGGTGTTATGTGTGGTGGCTCACTCTCAGTCTGACAGGCATGTTGAAGCTGGTATTCAGCTACTGCCCTCTGCTGCTCACTAATCCTCACCAACATATCATAGGTAGAGATCAACCATGTGGGCAGGTCACAAATGAGTCGGTGACTTGGCGAATACAAGTGCTTTTGCAACGCTTTAAGACAAGCAAAAGAGGTAGAGGAATAGCGGAAATGGGCACTAATATGACACACCTTCTCAAGTAGGTACGGCAAGGCAGGGTAACTTTTCAGAAATTTCTGAACAACTAGGTTCAGCATGTGAGCCATGCATGGCAAGTGTACCAGCTTGCCGACCTTTAAAGCCGCCACCAGGTTACGCCCATTATCGCAGACAACCAGACTGGGTTGGAGGTGCAGCGGAGAGAGCAACTGATTCGTCTGTTGTTTTAAAGCTTGCCACAGCTCTGATAATGTTTGGACTACTGATTTGCGTAGGGCACTAAACGCCTTTTTCAGTGGACTAATGTGAACAGCAGAAGGCAGGCTTTGACCACAAAAACAGCAGGGAAAATGGCCTGGTGCATGCTTGGTATGGCACGAAACTCCTTTTTCAGTGGACTAATGTGGACAGCAGAAGGCAGGCTGTGACCACAAAATCAGCTGGGAAAATGGCCTGTTGCGTGCTTGGTAGCAGGCAGTAGGAAATGTTTGGACTACTGCTTTGCGTAGGGCACTAACCTAAAAACAGCGGGGAAATTAGACCGGTGCTTTACAAAAAAGGCAGCACAAAATGCTAGTACTCTGTGTGCTGGAAAAATATTGCGCTGCTTCTAACAAGAGCTGTTTTAAGATGGACACTGGAAGAACACTTTAACCTCTTCCTACCTAATACACAATCTCTTCCTCCCTAAACTCTGGCTTTGTTGTGTGTCTTCAGCTCTGAAAAGAGCTATTTTGTTGGCGGTAGTATGGAGCTAGTGACTGGCTCTTTTCAACTGTCCCTGCTCGAGTATCTCTCTCTCCCTACTCTACACTGATATAGTATACACTGCAGGTAACCCTGAAAAGGGCTTTTGTGTTATCAAGAGTCCTAAAGACTCTCCCTAGCAGCTGAGCGATCTCTCCCTATGCTTGTAGATGCAATGTGCGCAAAATGGCAGCGGCAGGGCTAAACTAGATTCTATGACCCTGTGCGGCCAGCCAATCACAGTAATGCCACAACCAAGATGTCTGCGGCATTACTGTGATTGGGTAAGAAGACCAGCATGTTTAGTGGCTGCAAAGGAGGTGCCACAACTGCAGGGCGGGACATCAGCCACAAAGACACCCACTGTAATGAGTAACTCGAATACCGTACTATCCGTGTGAATAGCGCATATTAATGAATATTCTCGCTCATCACTACCCACAACCCAGCCCACATAATGTCATCAAGGGGAGTGTGTGGGTGTAACTCAGGTACTGATAAAAGGTCCAGCCAAATTATGATCTTGGTTCATGCTGAGAGATACATATCAGTGTATGCATGATTCCCGTTCGATGGACATTTTCAATCGGGCACTCCTTCAGTAAACTGAATAATCTCTGGGCAGTGTAGTAAGTTCTTTTATTTTATCTGTTTTATTTTATGTAATTGCATATGCTATATTGTATTTGTCCCATTTGTAAAATCTTTTGTACATTTTTTTATAAGCACTGCCATTTGTTCGGATTAAATCTAAAATATAATAGTTCCGTTCCTTTTGTTTTCTAAAAACACCCCTAAAACCATAAGCTACCAGAACCAGGCCTATAAATCACGACTGGCAGTGGCAGTGAGTAGTTGGAGTTATCGAGTTCTCAGTGATTGTATCAGGGGTATATACAATATATATGTTCCAATCGGAGGTGTATATACCATATACTCACTGTTAGCTTCACAATAACCGGCTGCCTCAGTTGATCATTGGTCAATCATGTAATTGTCTGGACGACAGGGGCAGCAGAGAGCTGTTCACTGCAAAGACACAGCAGGTGGATCTGAGATACGATCCCCTGGCTGCGATTGTTGACAAATTGGTGGCAGCTGTGGGATCTGCATGGTTCCACCTTGACAATGAACCGCCCACTCAAAAAAGTCTCTATTCTTCAAACGCCAATTTAACAGCAAGTACAGTTGTGTAAAAAAGTGTTTGCCCTCTTTCTGATTTTCTATTCTTCTGCATATTTGTCACACTTAAATGTATCAGATCACCAAACAAATTTAAATATTAGACAAAGATAGCACAAGTAAATACAAACTGCAGTTTTTAAATGAAGGTCTTTATTATTAAGGGAAAAAGAAATCCAAACATATAGGGCCCTGCATGAAAAAGTGATCCCCCCCACCCCCCTTTAAAACATAAATTAACTATGGTTTATCACATCTTTGGAAAGCTGAGTTAACATTCCTTAGCCACATGCAGCCACACCTGTTCTCAATCAAGAAATCACAAAAATAGTACCAGCCTGGCAAAGTAAAGTAGACCAAAAGATCCTCAAAACCGGAACATCATGACGTGATCCAAAGAAATTACGGAACAAATTACAAACAAAGTATTTAAGATTTATCAGACTGGAAAAGGTTTTAATGTCATTTCTTAAGCTTTGGGACTCCAGCGAACCAGAGTGTGAGACTATCCACAGATAGCAAAATCATGGAACAGTGGTGAACCTTTCCAGGAGAGGCCAGTCAACCAAAATTACCCCAGGAGTGTAGCAATGACTCATTCAAGATATCACAAAAGATCCCACAACATCATCCAAAGAACTGCAGGCCTCACATACCTCAGTTAAGGTCAGTGTTCATGACTCCACCATACTAGAGAGACTAGGCCAAAAAAGGCCTGCATGGCAGACTTAAAAGACAAAAACTACTGCTGAGCAGTAAGAATATAAAGGCTCGTCTCAGTTTTGCCAGAAAATATCTTGATGATCACCAAGACATTTGGGAGAATACTCTGTGGACTGATGAGCCAAATGTTTTGAAAGGCGTATGTCACATTACATCTGGCACAGAAGTAACACAACATTTCAGAGAAGGAACATCATACCAAAAGTCAATTATAGTGGTGGTAGGGTGATGGTCTGGGATTGTTTTGCTGCTTCAGGACCTGGAAGACTTGCTGTGGTAAATGGAACCATGAATTCTGCTGTCTACCAAAAAATCTGGAAGAAGAATGTCTGGCCATCTGTTCGTGACTAGAGTTGAGCGACTTTTGGTTTTTTATGGTCGAGTTTCGTTTCGTGAAACCCGACATTTCCAAAAGTCGGGTCGAGCAAGATCGGCCGATTATAGGGAAAAGTCGGGGTCGTCCCGAAACACGAAACCCAATGTAAGTCAATGGGGAATAAAAGTCGGCAGTGAGAGGAGGACAGGAAACACACCTACAGTGCTCATTTGAATGCCAAAAGCATCAATTCTTCTTACTTAAGCTGGTCAACCTTAATTAACTTCATAATACAAGTTCCGCACTGAAAAATGGGGGTTATTTGGCTAAAGTTGTGGGGGGGTAGGGCTGGCTCCAGGTTTTCATGTGCCCTGGGCGAAAGAGCGCCACTTTAACACATAATACCACAACTCATCATGCTCCGATACGGCAGAGAAATAGCGGTATAGTACAATGAAAAATACTTCACTTTTTACATCTCATGACGAGTCCCATCTATTTCTCCATACAGAATCATTGGTCCCATATAATGTTTGAAACAGTATATGATGAGCTCCACATAATGCTACAGTATATGTTGGTCCCCATGGATGAAGCTCCACTGTCTTATGGGCCCAAATAATGCTCCAAACATAATGGTCCCCATTTCTAATGCTCTAGTGTATAATGGGCCCTGTAAATGCTGCTCCAGTGTCTGATGTCCACCTTTGGAATGTTCCAGTGTATGGTGGGCCCCATCTATCATTCTCCAGAGTATAGTGCTCCCCAAAAATTGCTGTCCCAACATTGAAAACAATCAAATAAGTCTCCTCGCTAGGGAATCCCTGTACTAGTCTGGACTCCTCGTCGTCCCCATCTTCCATCTCACTGCACAGTATTTCAACCTTGCAAGTGCTGTGATCCTGAGCAAGCAGGGGGGGGCCCACTCGTTGGCAACGGCACTGGCACAGGGCCCCTGATAGTACGGTGGTGTGTCTGATGGCGGGTGGGCCGAACCTGCACTTTCATCTGCAGCTTCCTCTTTGTCACCGTGTAAGATGGAACTGTATATGGGAAGGGTAACCTGAGTTTCATCAGGGTCAGATTCAGGCCGGGTAGCGTGCAAGGGGAATGTAGTGGTCTGGGTCAATGTACCAGCAGATTCATCGAGCAGTGGCTGGGCATCAGTGCACTTGTGTCGCCCCCAGGAGTACGGTCGCCACAGTGGCATTACCTTCCTCCTAGGGAGTGTGATGTCATGCTTGGGAGCAACGAAGGATCTCTCTAGCAGGTTAACTGATTGGGCGGCATTATTCCCACGAGTCATGACCCTCCAAACAGCGTTCATGAAGGCAAAGTGTTTGTTTTACGTGGGCAGTATGGTTGCAAAGCTGAACCTTAAAGGAATGTCCAGAAGGGCACCACCAGGAGTGGAGCCTACGGCGTAATTTGACTCAACACGGGCAACCTCAACCATGCCAGCTACAGAACAGATGCACACATTGCAAGCTTAATTCCGTTAACGAACGAGACTACGTCATGCCCCGCGGTCCGAGTCTGGCTTACTAGAGGGACACGTGAGGCTCTGGCACATGAGATTGGCCAATAACTGGTGTGTCATGCCCTTACATGTCCGTGGCTGCATGGGCGCTACACTGAAAAGGCCAGCGTTTGTCGCTTACAGGTGCAGATAACCCGCTGAACAACGTTAGTGATGGGGATCATTGATTACAATTATTACTCGCGAACGATGATTTCCCAGTAAGTGCAGGTCAACCGCAGTTCCGGAATTAGGCCTAACCGTCATTCCTGAAAAAAATGAAAAACTTACGTGTGCAAACCACAGGTGCTGTAGCTTGCTTAACAGCTCGCCAGCCGTTCTCACGCCCAGTATAGGTTACACGTGATTGCACAAAGGTGAGAAAGCGTACCGTATCCCCGGATAACATGTATGGATAGCGTACACATTCAAAATATATGTCTATACATCAGGAGGCAGGCTCAGACGGTGTTAGGCCCAGTATGGCTTGCAAGTGATTGCACAAAGGTGAGAAAACGTACCGTATCCCAGGATAACATGTATGGATAGCGTACACATTCAAAAGATATGTCTATACATCAGGAGGCAGGCTCAGAAGGTGTCAGGCACAGTATGGCTTGCAAGTGATTGCACAAAGGTGAGAAAGGGTACCGTATCCCCGGATAACATGTATGGATAGCGTACACATTCAAAATATATGTCTATACATCAGGAGGCAGGCTCAGACGGTGTAAGGCCCAGTATGGCTTGCAAGTGATTGCACAAAGGTGAGAAAGGGTACCGTATCCCCAGATAACATGTATGGATAGCGTACACATTCAAAAGATATGTCTATACATCAGGAGGCAGGCTCAGATGGTGTAAGGCCCAGTATGGCTTGCAAGTGATTGCACAAAGGTGAGAAAGGGTACCGTATCCCCGGATAACATGTATGGATAGCGTACACATTCAAAAGATATGTCTATACATCAGGAGGCAGGCTCAGATGGTGATAGGCCCAGTATGGCTTGCACGTGATTGCACAAAGGTGAGAAAGGGTACCGTATCCCCGGATAACATGTATGGATAGCGTACACATTCAAAATATATGTCTATACATCAGGAGGCAGGCTCAGACAGTGTTAGGCCCAGTATGGCTTGCACGTGATTGCACAAAGGTGAGAAAGGGTACCGTATCCCCGGATAACATGTATGGATAGCGTACACATTCAAAAGATATGTCTATACATCAGGAGGCAGGCTCAGACGGTGTTAGGCCCAGTATGGCTTGCACGTGATTGCACAAAGGTAAGAAAGGATACCGTATCCCCGGATAACATGTATGGATAGCGTACACATTCAAAAGATATGTCTATACATCAGGAGGCAGGCTCAGACGGTGTCAGGCACAGTATGGCTTGCAAGTGATTGCACAAAGGTGAGAAAGGGTACCGTATCCCCGGATAACATGTATGGATAGCGTACACATTCAAAATATATGTCTATACATCAGGAGGCAGGCTCAGACGGTGTTAGGCCCAGTATGGATTGCACATGATTGCACAAAGGTGAGAAAGGATATCGTATCCCAGGATAACATGTATGGATAGCGTACACATTCAAAAGATATGTCTATACATCAGGAGGCAGGCTCAGATGGTGTTAGGCCCAGTATGGATTGCACGTGATTGCACAAAGGTGAGAAAGGGTACCGTATCCCCGGATAACATGTATGGATAGCGTACACATTCAAAATATATGTCTATACATCAGGAGGCAGGCTCAGATGGTGTTAGGCCCAGTATGGATTGCAAGTGATTGCACAAAGGTGAGAAAGGGTACCGTATCCCCGGATAACATGTATGGATAGCGTACACATTCAAAAGATATGTCTATACATCAGGAGGCAGGCTCAGACGGTGTTAGGCCCAGTATGGCTTGCACGTGATTGCACAAAGGTGAGAAAGGGTACCGTATCCCCGGATAACATGTATGGATAGCGTACACATTCAAAATATATGTCTATACATCAGGAGGCAGGCTCAGACGGTGTTAGGCCCAGTATGGATTGCACGTGGTTGCACAAAGGTGAGAAAGGGTACCGTATCCCCGGATAACATGTATGGATAGCGTACACATTCAAAATATATGTCAATACACCAGGAGGCAGGCTCAGACGGTGTCAGGCACAGTATGGATTTGACGGCCCAGGCTACACAGCGGAGGAGCAGGGAGAGGTAAAGATTGCAAATGCTGGGGCCCTGCCCAAGCAAGGGGGGCCCACTCGTGGGCGTCGGTACTGGCACTGGGCCCCTCATAGTACGGCGGTGTGTCTGACGGCGGGTGTGCACCACCACCGTCAGAGACACTTGATTGCACTATGAGGGACCCTGTGCCAGTGCCCGTGCCCAAGAGTCAGCCTACCCACCTGTCCAGGGCAACGGCACTCGCGCGGTGTCGTGCGCTAGGTGGTGACCCCGGCCATGGGGGGGAGGCAGCACAGTTAGGGAGTTTTAGAAAGTGGCATATGCTGATGTTGGACATTCAGCTGATGCAAAAGGCGAAATAGGTCAAGTCCCAGGAAGAGGTGGACCAAAGCAAGCCATTTTTCTGTCACCCTATGTGTCATCAGGGGAAGGTGGGACAAAATCCTTGGAAACCCATGCATGGTTCATTTTAATGAAGGTTAGATCATCCACATTTTGGGTTGACAGACGGGTCCTTTTTTCTGTCAGGATTGATCCAGCTGCACTGAAGACTCTTTCCGATAGCACACTTGCAGCTGGGCAAGCGAGCTCCTGTAAGGCATATTGTGCCAATTCAGGCCAGGTGTCCAGTTTAGCAGCCCAATAGTCAAAGGGGAATGACCTGTGTGGGAGAACATCGATATGGGAGGAAAAGTAGTTTGTAACCATAGTTGACAACTGCTGTCTCCTGTCACTTTCCATCGATGCTGTAATACCAGTTGTGTGAGCGGTACTTGAAAAATCAGTCCACAACATTGTCATGAAACCCCTGTCTCCAACGCCACTTCTGCTGTGTGCACCATGAACACCTCTGCCAAGCTGCCCCTGGCCCGTACGACTCGTGTGAGAACCATCACCGCTGCTGTGTGCTGGGAATGCCTCAAGCAACCGATTTACCAGAGTTGCTTGTTTATTAGCCAATATTAGGTCAAGGTTCTCCTGTGGCATGATGTTTTGTAATTTGCCTTTATAGCGTGGATCCAGGATGCTGGCCAACCAGTAGTCGTCATCGTTCATCATTTTGGCAATGCGGGGGTCCCTTTTTAGGATCCGCAAGGCATAATCTGACATGTGGGCCAATGTTCCCGGTGTCAATGATGCACTGCGAGTGCTGGTTGGAGGAGCACTTTCTGGCAAATCCACATCCCTCCAGTCATGCACAAACCCTGTACCAGACCTTGCCACGCCAACATTTTCACTTGCCCCACGAGATGCATCCTCCTCCCCTAAGTAATCATCCCCATCATCATCCTCCTCCTCCTCTTCTTCCTCCAACTCGTCCAGGAGAGGTCCCTGAGCAGACAATGGCTGAATGTCATCAAGGATTCCCTCCACCTCTTCCTCCTCGTCAACACTGGCTGCAGACGCCTGCTCCTTAAGGTGCGTCAAAGTTTGCATGAGCAGACGCATAAGTGGGATGCTCATGCTTAGGATGGCGTCGTCTGCGCTTACCAGCCGTGTGCATTCCTCAAAACACTGAAGGACTTTACGGAGGTCTTTCAGCTTCGACCACTGCACACCTGTCAACTCCATGTCTGCTCTCAAAGTGCCTGGCCGTGTATCCTCCCACAAATGCATTATGGCCTGCCTCTGCTCGCACAGCCGCTCCACCATGTGCAGGGTGGAGTTCCACCTTGTTGCAATGTCGATAATGAGGCGATGGTTGGGAAGGTGGACCAATCGCTGCAGCTTCTGCACACGAACGGAGTGTACAGGCGACCGGCAGATGTGCGCGCACAGTCTTCGCACCTTATGGAGCAGGGCTGTTAACTCCGGATAATTTTTGAGGAAGCACTGCACCACCAGGTTCAAGGTGTGAGCCAAGCAAGGTATGTGGCTGAGTTTTGAAAGGGCTATGGCTGCCACAAAATTACGGCCGTTGTCACTAACTACCTTGCCTGCCTCAAGATGTACACTGCCCAGCCATGACTCAGTTTGTCGCTTCAAGTACTCGGCCAGCACCTCGGCGGTGTGTCTGTCGCCCAAACACATCATCTGCAACACAGCCTGCTGACGCTTTCCACTAGCTGCTCGATAGGGGGACACCTCGTGTGCAACAGTGGCAGCTGCAGATGGAGTGCTCGTACGACTGCGCTCTGTGGACGAGCTTTCGCTTCTGGAGGAGGAGGAGGAGGTGGGTGGAACGCCTACAGCCAACTGTTTCCTATACCGTGGGCTAGGCAGCACTGTCCCACCACTGCTGTCCCCTGTGGACCCTGCATCCACCACATTAACCCAGTGTGCAGTGATGGACACGTAACGGCCCTGGCCATGCCGACTGGACCATGCATCAGTTGTGAGGTGCACCTTTCCACTCACTGACTGCTTGAGTGCATGGACAATGCGGTCTTTCACATGATGGTGGAGGGCTGGGATGGCTTTGCGAGAGAAGAAGTGGCGACTGGGTAGGTCATAGCGTGGTACTGCATAGGACATGAGTTCGCGGAAAGCTGCGCTTTCCACCAACCGATAGGGCATCATCTCAAACGAGATTAGTTTGGCAATGTGGGCGTTCAAACCCAGTGTACGCGGATGAGAGACTGAGTACTTTCTTGACCTACTCATAGTGTCTGGGAGGGTGAGCTGGACTTGAGAGCTGCATATGGTGGAAGTAGCGGTGGACAGGGCGGACTGAGAGAGGGTTGATGATGGTGATGGAGTTGGTGTTCTTTCTGATGGCCTAGATTCAGTATTTCGTTGATATAACAGTGGGATTCCCTGACTGCTGTGGCCTTGCAACGACACCTCAACATTTGCTGCTGTGCTAACCGGTGGGCTTACAGTGGGGGAAACAATGTGGCGTTGCTGACTACCTTCTTTGTGATCAGTTGCACATGTGGCACTTGAGGTTTTGGTGTTGTGTCCACGCTTGCAAGTGCATGCTGGTTAAATGTCTAACCATGCAACTGGTATTAAAATTTTTCAGATTTTTCCCTCGGCTAAAGGTCTTTGCGCACTTCTTACAGATAACCTTGGCCTGATCATGAGGATTTTGTTAAAAAAAGTGCCACACTGCACTCTTCCTACTTTGGCAGACATTTTGCGGCCTAGCACGCTGTGATGTTTTGACCCTCTGGACAAGCTGTCCAGCAACTCTTTTGATTTTTGGAACCTGTCTTTGGAGTGCTCCGGGCCTGCCAGATAACAGCTGTTGCGATGTTGATGTCTGCTGTGGATGCTCCTCATCTGAGCTTTTGGAAGCAGCACCCTCTTCCCCCAATGGATGCCAATCTGGGTCAACAACTGGGTCATCCATCACCTCCTCTTCAATGTCATGTGCACCTTCCTCTGTGTCACCGTGTATGGTGGTATAGTGTGCGGGAAGGGGCACCTGAGTCTCATCAGGGTCAGAATCTGGCTCTGTACACTGCGAGGACAATGTAGTGCTCTGAGTGAATGTACCAGCAGAATCATCTATCAGCGGCTGTGCATCAGTGCACTCCATGTCAGATTCATCTTGGCCTAGGTAATTCACCATTTCACTTGATAATCCAGGCATGGTATGTGAAAACAGCTCCATGGAGTAATCAGTAGTATGGCCTGCGTCATCCTTCAATCTTGGTTGGGGTGAAGGACACAAGGAAAGGTGTGGTTCATGAACATGAGCCTCCAATGACGACTCAGTGCTTTTACTTTTTACAACTTCAGAAGAGGAGGCGATAGAGCTGGAGGCTGAGTCAGCAATGTAAGACAAAACTTTTTCCTGATGCTCTGGCGTTAAAAGCGGTTTGCCAACTCCTAGAAAACTAAGCCTTCGAAGCCTTATGGAGCCAGACGATGACGCAGGCTCAACACCTCCTGCATTCGGTCCTATTTTGCTTTTGCCACTACCATCAGATCCACCACCAACACCATCATTACCAGCTGCCAACCCCCGCCCAATTCCACGGCCTCTTCCACCAGCCTTCCTCATTTTTGGTAGAAATGTAGACAAAATCCAACAAACTATATAGTAATGTAAAACAAGGTACAAGGTGTCTATAGGACAGGGGAGATTTAGATTTTCTGCACACACTAGTGGACACTGGACACTTTTGGATTGTGTGAGGCCCACTGAATATCAGAGCGCTATGTCACAGGCTCGATGGCACAGGTGTGAAAAAAGTGACTACAGGATAAGGGAGATTTTGAATTTCTGGGAGATTTTGAATTTCTGCAGACACTTGTGGACACTGGACACTTGGATTGTGTGAGGCCCACTGAATATCACAGCGCTATGTCACAGGCTCGATGGCACAGGTGTGAAAAAAGTGACTATAGGATAAGGGAGATTTAGATTTTCTGCAGACACTTGTGGACACTGGACACTTGGATTGTGTGAGGCCCACTGAATATCACAGCGCTATGTCACAGGCTCGATGGCACAGGTGTGAAAAAAGTGACTACAGGATAAGGGAGATTTAGATTTTCTGCAGACACTTGTGGACACTGGACACTTGTATTGTGTGAGGCCCACTGAATATCACAGCGCTATGTCACAGGCTTGATGGCACAGGTGTGAAAAAAGTGACTACAGGATAAGGGAGATTTTGAATTTCTGGGAGATTTTTAATTTCTACAGACACTTGTTGGCGCTGGACACTTGGATTGTGTGAGGCCCACTGAATATCACAGCGCTATGTCACAGGCTCGATGCAGCAGGTGTGAAAAAAGTGACTACAGGATAAGGGAGATTTTGAATTTCTGCAGACACTTGTGGACACTGGACACTTGGATTGTTTGAGGCCCACTGAATATCACAGTGCTATGTCACAGGCTCGATGGCACAGGTGTGAAAAAAGTGACTACAGGATAAGGGAGATTTTGAATTTCTGTGAGATTTTGAATTTCTGCAGACACTTGTGGACACTGGACACTTGGATTGTGTGAGGCCCACTGAATATCACAGCGCTATGTCACAGGCTCGATGCAGCAGGTGTGAAAAAAGTGACTACAGGATAAGGGTGATTTTGAATTTCTGCAGACACTTGTGGACACTGGACACTTGGATTGTGTGAGGCCCACTGAATATCACAGCGCTATGTCACAGGCTCGATGGCACAGGTGTGAAAAAAGTGACTACAGGATAAAGGAGATTTTGAATTTCTGGGAGATTTTGAATTTCTGCAGACACTTGTGGACACTGGACACTTGGATTGTGTGAGGCCCACTGAATATCACAGCGCTATGTCACAGGCTCGATGGCACAGGTGTGAAAAAAGTGACTACAGGATAAGGGAAATTTAGATTTTCTGCAGACACTTGTGGACACTGGACACTTGTATTGTGTGAGGCCCACTGAATATCACAGCGCTATGTCACAGGCTTGATGGCACAGGTGTGAAAAATTGACTACAGGATAAGGGAGATTTTGAATTTCTGGGAGATTTTGAATTTCTGCAGACACTTGTGGACGCTGGACACTTGGATTGTGTGAGGCCCACTGAATATCACAGCGCTATGTCACAGGCTCGATGCAGCAGGTGTGAAAAAAGTGACTACAGGATAAGGGAGATTTTGAATTTCTGCAGACACTTGTGGACACTGGACACTTGGATTGTTTGAGGCCCACTGAATATCACAGCGCTATGTCACAGGCTCGATGCAGCAGGTGTGAAAAAAGTGACTACAGGATAAGAGAGATTTTGAATTTCTGCAGACACTTGTGGACACTGGACACTTGGATTGTGTGAGGCCCACTGAATATCACAGTGCTATGTCACAGGCTCGATGGCACAGGTGTGAAAAAAGTGACTACAGGATAAGGGAGATTTTGAATTTCTGTGAGATTTTGAATTTCTGCAGACACTTGTGGACACTGGACACTTGGATTGTGTGAGGCCCACTGAATATCACAGCGCTATGTCACAGGCTCGATGCAGCAGGTGTGAAAAAAGTGACTACAGGATAAGGGTGATTTTGAATTTCTGCAGACACTTGTGGACACTGGACACTTGGATTGTGTGAGGCCCACTGAATATCACAGCGCTATGTCACAGGCTCGATGGCACAGGTGTGAAAAAAGTGACTACAGGATAAAGGAGATTTTGAATTTCTGGGAGATTTTGAATTTCTGCAGACACTTGTGGACACTGGACACTTGGATTGTGTGAGGCCCACTGAATATCACAGCGCTATGTCACAGGCTCGATGGCACAGGTGTGAAAAAAGTGACTACAGGATAAGGGAGATTTTGAATTTCTGCAGACACTTGTGGACACTGGACACTTGGATTGTTTGAGGCCCACTGAATATCACAGCGCTATGTCACAGGCTCGATGCAGCAGGTGTGAAAAAAGTGACTACAGGATAAGGGAGATTTAGATTTTCTGCAGACACTTGTGGACACTGGACACTTGTATTGTGTGAGGCCCACTGAATATCACAGCGCTATGTCACAGGCTTGATGGCACAGGTGTGAAAAAAGTGACTACAGGATAAGGGAGATTTTGAATTTCTGGGAGATTTTTAATTTCTGCAGACACTTGTTGGCGCTGGACACTTGGATTGTGTGAGGCCCACTGAATATCACAGCGCTATGTCACAGGCTCGATGCAGCAGGTGTGAAAAAAGTGACTACAGGATAAGGGAGATTTTGAATTTCTGCAGACACTTGTGGACACTGGACACTTGGATTGTTTGAGGCCCACTGAATATCACAGTGCTATGTCACAGGCTCGATGGCACAGGTGTGAAAAAAGTGACTACAGGATAAGGGAGATTTTGAATTTCTGTGAGATTTTGAATTTCTGCAGACACTTGTGGACAATGGACACTTGGATTGTGTGAGGCCCACTGAATATCACAGCGCTATGTCACAGGCTCGATG